>NC_040903.2:152817815-153457550 GCF_004126475.2 Phyllostomus discolor
AACCTTTACTCTTTTCTGACCCAGTTCCTGGAGAATTTGGAATCAGAAGCTTTCATAGCTATGTCAGAGCACACGTGTGCTGAACATTTAGGGACGAAGCTTTGAAAAGACATTCACTAGATTGCCTCCCCCTTCTAAAATCACCTCCCACTCTGTTACTCTTTGTTCAAAAGAGGATATTGCTGGGAGTAAAGAAATGAAAAAAAAAAACCCAAAAAACAAACCACCAGCCCTCTGCTATGTTCACATAGCCTTTATCCCAATAGATTTTAGAGATTTCTAGGAAGGAGACTCTACACTGAGTGATTTGTTTAATGGTAAGGACTAACTGTTAGACCCTGCTCTCTGGTGCCGTTCTGGGGGATCTGGAAACTAGTGGGCCATGGTAGCATTCTTATAACCTCAAAGCAGGGAGAAATTGTTTTAAGTATCAAATATCTAGAAAATGCTTTTTTACAGGTTGATCACAATGTCGAAGGCCTTCAAGAAGCATTTGGAACTTCCTGTGATCCAAAGCCCTGCATCTGGGGCCCTGAGGTGTGACGTGGAGAAGGCGGAGAAGTCTTTAATCTGAGCTCGTCATCCTTCCCTTGGTCTCTTTTCTCCATAACTCTTCAAGAGAACACAGATATTGGTTCTTTCTGTGCCTCAATGAACAAACAAAATCAAAACAGGGCCCTGGGTTGAGCAGAAGAAAACATTAGCAGAAGCGAAGGAAAGGAAAGGAAATGATCAACATTCACGGTTGGATTGGTCCCATGTGATAACCATGTGCTTAGCCAAGACCGAAGCAGAGATTGCTTTTTTTGTCTCTGTCTTTTGGTTTAAAGGTGTTTGTAACTTCTGTCAGAAAACAATCTTCTCTTCTTCTGGTTGGCCCCAGCTGCTGCTCCTTCTCTGTGTTTTCTCTGGTGGCTTTCTCCTATTTTGCTGTGTGTTTCCTTCCCTAAATGCCTCGCACCGCACTCATGCCAGGCTCTTGCTGATGCCCTCACTTACATAAGCCTGGTAATTGGTTTTAAATCTGGTCTGAAAACTACCACCCCCCCCCAAAAGTGGGGTGTGCCCCCGGCTGCCTGCGGTTATCCAAGAGTCTGCTACAAGGGAGCGTTACCTCGTTTGTGAAGACAAAATAAAAACCGCTGGGCTCGGTGTTGGATTCTGAAGGAAATAGTTGGGCTGGGTGACTCAAAGAGTTTGCATTTTCTGGCCACTGCTTTCATAACAAAAGCACCATTTTAGCCACCTGAACTTAACTGACTTTGGCTTGTTATTAGGGAGGCTTATGGGGCTTAAGCAGCAACAAAGGGCTCATCTATGTTTGCTGGGATGAGAGAGGAGTGTGTACCCTGGTAGACCCAGTCCAGGGTCATCCATTATATGGAGTAACAGGAAATTGTACCCTTTCTGAACAGCTGCAAACCAAGATATCCAAATCTGAGACAGTTACCCATCAAGTGGCACTACCAGACATTCCTATTTGATTAAAAAGTATTGTATTTCACATTCTTTTACTTGCTAAAACATCTCAGATCAATCTCCTTTATTTTCCCAACAGCCACCTGGAACACCTCAGTTCTTTCCAAATATTCAGCATCTCTGAATCACTTAATAACATTCAGTGCATTAGTAACCTCCTAATTTTACATGAATTTTGAACTATGAACATTTTCAAAGAATAAAAACAAAAGAACATATTTAAAAATTTACCGAACATAGTTCTTTTTTTTAACAATCTTTTACTAAGGAATTTTTGTGTAGTTCAAAGACAAAATGTCATGAGTCTTATGTCTTCCTGATGTTCTCCAGTCTTATGGGAAGATTTCTCACTGGACTGTTTAAAGTCTTTTCAGATCATGGATTGGGAGGGATATCACCCTTCCAAGGTGATTCAAAGTGGGAAGTAGCAGCAGTGATTTCAGAATACAGTTTGCTTGGGTCTGCCCCAGAACATACACTAATCTGTCACAGCATTTGAATGTGTTGCTTAAAAGGTCCAGTGAAGCTATTAACTATGTTTTCTGAAGAGTGAAGAAAATCTTCAGGTTCTGGAAAAGAGTCATTGAACAGTCAAGTCCATGCCCATATAATTGGCCTTTCTTAGAAATCCCAATTCTTTATCGTCAATCCTAACCTCGACACCTTGAAGAGAGATTTTGATGGTTCCCAATACTGAATTATTTACTGGGATATGTTGTTTCTGAAGGTCCTTGAAGTCACTACTATTTGTTGTTGGCATTACAGTCATGAAACAATATTTTCATCTCATTCCTCAATTCCAAAATGTTTATGAATATTTTTCTCCTCAACAGCAGAATATTTAACTGTGAAAAATGCAATGTTTATATCTGGCATTCATTTCTTTGAATAGTGTTCTCAAAAGAAGTACATTCAGTGCCTGAAAGTTGATAGTACTGAATATTCTTACCATTCTTTCTGTCAACACTAAGTGAAGATCAGGAGATTTTTTTTTCTTGGTCAGTGATTATTTATATATGTACCCCATGAAACAAGAGTCAAATTAAGTGAAAAAAGTTCTAATTCTGAAGCTCGGGTTTTCAATGACTAAAATAGAGGAATCTGTTACGTACTTCTCCCTAATATGAGAATCCTATAATGCTAAGTGTTGACCATATTTATACATCTGTGGTTTTATATTTTTCCATGATGTATGCCATGGATATTAGGCAACATGTAATAGAGTCATTTGCAAAAGTAATTTTTCAATTCATTCTGAATTTTTTCTGAATACAATAATAGTAATTATCTTTGTGGCTGGCTCTGTACTTTCCTTACTAATAGTATGAATTCAATTTTATTCTTTGAGTTGTGCAACTGTGGAAGGCATCTGTAGTCTTCTTTGCTTCCATTGCTTTAGTAAGTCAACTAATTTTGAAATAAAGTGTATTATTGTATATTTTTATTGGAAAAACTCCTTTTATTTTGCAGAGAAGTTTTTGTGCTGTATTTGAAAAATGTTACAAAAATCTTGATGTTTTCATGCCCTTAGTTTGACTGAGTCTGATGACTGAAAATGCAAATGGGACAAGTGGGTCATGCATTTACTAAAGTTAAGTGTCTGGAAATTCATTCTGATTTTTCCTGCTCATACTTTGCTTGTTCAAATGCTTGTCCAAATCATCACTCTCATAGCTTAATTTGACTAACAGTTTCATTCTTCTATTTACTAATTAGTGAGTACTAATAAGTCTTCTTCAGTAACTTATATACAAAGTAATTCTGAGTTGTGAGTTGTAGCATTTGTTTTTATTTTCATCACTTTATTTTTCATCCTCAGTTGAGGATATGCTTATTGATTTTTAAAGAGAGAGTAAAGGGGGGAGAGAGAGGGGTGGGGAGAGAAATATCAATGTGAGAAAGAAACATTAATCAGGTTGCTTCCCATATGCACCTCAACTGGGGTTTAAACCTGCAACCTAGCTATGTACCCTGACCAGGAACTGAACCTGCAGCCTTCTGGTGCATGGGATGATGTCCTAACCAACAGAGCCACCTGGCCAGGGCTCATCACTATATTTAAATTTCATTTAAATTATTATTATTGGGTTGGCCAAAAAGTTTGTTTGACTCTTTCCATAAGATGGCTCTAGAAGCACTTAGCTGTCTTTAACTTCATTCAAAACATTTTGTCAGACTGTATTGTGACAGTTGCCACATCAGCATGCATTTAAAAAAATCTTATCACAATTGGTGAATTTTGGTGTAGCCATTTTAATGTTGAAGATGGAAGAAAATATGCAACATTTTGGCATATTATGCTTTATTAAAAACACAACTGAAATGCAAAGAAAAGATTTGTGCAGTGTATAGAGAAGGTGCCAGGACTTATTGTACATGTCAAAATGGTTTGTGAAGTTTCATGGTGGGGATTTCTCACTGGATGATGCTCCATGGTTGGGTATACCAGCTGAAGTTATTATCAATCAAATCGGGACATTAACTAAGAACAATCAACATTGTGCCACATGGGAGATAGCCAACATACTCAAAGTATCCAAAACAATAAAGTTATTGGTGAAAATAAAAAGTGTGTCTTTCATTATACAGAAAAAACCATACGGACTTTTTTGGCCAAGTTAATACATTTGTGTATATGTGTGTGTGAATTAAGGATGCAACAACATAATAGTGATGTTAAAACACATAAATAATGTGTATCTATACAATGACTATACATGAATGTTCATAGTAGTTTTATTTGAAATAGCCACTGTAAGATGGACACATGCAAGTGTCCATCAGTGGGCTAATGGGTAAGCACACGGAGTTCCAATGCATACTATTAGTACTTAGCAACAAAATAACTTGAACTACTAATACACACAACATGGAGGAATCTCAAAATCCTTATGCTGAGTGAAAAAAACTAAACAAAAACTGAATACATACTGTATGATTTCATGTATATGGAATTCCAGAAAAAGTAAATATGTAGTGACAGAAAGCCTGTGTACAGGGGCAGAAGTAGAGATGGACTGTTAAGGGGCAGGAGGATGTTTTTGGAGGTGATAAAAATAAGATTTTGACAAGACAATTTGGATAGTAATTTTTTTGCATTTTTTCAGTTAAGGGTCTTGTTTTGTGTGTGTCAGATACAAAGTTGTTCACAAACTTCCTATAGTTTTATTTGGTTTTGTTTATGTTGATGAGGCGGGCCACTTGTGGTACAGGCTCCCCCTGCTCAGTGAGTGTTGCAGGAACCCATCTGTATGTATCAGTGAACCAGCTGGAGTTGTTGTGAGAGGCTGTGTTCAGCCCGAGAGAATTTTCTTTGCAGACTCAACACGTTTGCCTGTGATGAGTGATTTACAAGTGCACTTATCCACACTGCACTGAGTGTTCAGCAGTTTTAGACCCAAAATGGCATAGCCCTCAAGTCCCACCCTCCCTATTCTCCTGATCTCGCCCTGAGCAAATATGTTTTTTGCTTCCCCAGATAAAAAAGTCCTCAAAGGGAAATGTTTAGCTGATGTGGAACAGGTGAAACCAAAAATAGCAGAAGCACTAAAAAGCATCAAAATCAACATGTTCAAAAACTGTTTTGAGCAGTGGGAAAAAGTCTTGATAGGTGTATTGCACCAAATGGAGAGTACTTTGGAGGTGACTGAAGTTTAGACATGTACAAATAAATATACACTCTTTGATAAATAAATTATGTTTTGGGGTGGTCCCTTCCTCATGTACTAGTAGTTTCCTTTTATTTCAGGGGTTATTTTAAAATTTAAGTTCTATTGGTTCAGAATAGTATTTCCTGACACTTTAGTTGACATACTAAATTCCAACAAATAATTAATTACTTAACCAAAACAAACATATTAAACAATTGTCATAAGGTAAAATTTGGGGCACACAAGCAAAATTTGACAAAGGGATCTCCACTTACTATAGAAAATGCCCTTGATTTGTTTGGGTTCTTTAATGTTGCCATATGACTTTTAATTTTTCTTGGGGAAGACAGCAGTTATAAATGGTTCTTGAGCATAGTGGTGCCTCCTTTCCCCAAAATAAAACTGTACATATTACAGTTAGGGAAGAAAAAGTAAACAATTTGAAAATTGTTCAGTGTGTTTCTTTGTTCTAAAATGGTGTGATTAGCTGCTGTTTAACATTGCTACTGGAGACCAGAGCAGTATTTTCTTGAAATTTCTCTCTGTATTAGTCAGAATAAGCTACATTATCCTGCAATAACAAATAACCGCTGAATTTAGTTGCATAAAACAACAACAATAATAATGAGAAGTGTATTTCTCACTCAGGGTACATACGCACTGAAGATTGTGTGGCAGGGAGTGGGTAGATGGGGAAATATTTCATACTATTTTCTCTAAGGTAGCCAGACTGAGGGAGGTTCACCTTGTTCTTTGAAGATATTATTTATTTATTTTTAGAAGGAAAGGAAGAAAGGGAGAAAGAAAGGGAGAGAAACATCAATGTGAGAGAGAAACATTGATTGGTTGCCTCTCACAGGTGCCCCAACCTGGGACCTGGCCCACAACCCAGGCATGTGCCATGACAAGGAATTGAACTGGCCACCCTTCAGTTTGTGGGATGATGCCCCATCCACTGAGTCACCCCAGTCATGGCAAGGGAGAGATTCACTCTCCAGTTTCCACTGCTGAAGTAGAAAAGGGTGAAGGGATGGCAAATTTTGTGTAGGCTATTAATGCTCCCTCCCACCTAAAGGTGACACAGATTATACTCACTCATTTTTTTCTTTTTTTTTCAAATAAACTTTCCTTTTTAGAGCAGTTTTAAGTTTATAGAAACACTGGGCAGAAAGTGCAGTTTCCAAATTCTCCTTCCCCACTCCTATAATATCTTTTATTATTAACATCTCGCATTACCAAGGTACATTGGTTACAATTGATGAACCAATGTTGGTGCATCGTTATTAACTAAAATCCACAGTTTGCATTAGGGTTTGCTGCTTTCTGTGTTGTACTTTCTATGGGTTTGACAAGCAAAAAATGTCCTGAATCCAACATCACAGGCTCACACAGAATAGTTTCACTGCCCTAAAAATGCCCTGAATTCCATCTTTTTATCCTTTCCTCTTCTCCTCTCCTCTCGGCAACCATTGATTTCTCACTTACTCCTTAGTTTTGTCTTTTCCAGAAGGTCCTGTGGTTTGAGTCACACAGCATGTAGCCTGTCAGAGTGACTTCCTTCACTTAGCAATAAGCATTTAAATTTCCTCCATGCCCTTTTTGGTTTGACTCCTTTTTGTTGCCAAATAATATTCCATTGTATGGATATACTACAGTTTATCACCCTCACTCATATTTTATTGACCAAAGCAAGCCACATGGTGACCCTGATTTTAGGGGACCAAAGAAATGGTGTCCACTCATATGCTTGGAAGACAGGAAACTGGAACTATTTTGTGAACACCACATTAACATTTTAGTCTCAGCACCTTGAATGAAGTAAGAATGTTATTATGTTCACCATTGAATCTTCTTCACATAAGGTTAAGAGAGTTTAAATTTAATGATAACTTGGACCCCCAATTACTGGCATGAGGAAAGTAATAAAAAAGACCAGAGCACTTCTTTTCAAGAAGTGCACAGAATGTGTTCTCAAAGTATGGCTGTAGACTGTCCACAAACTCCTCTGTGTCTGCCCTGAAGACCATATGAGTGACATCTTTGAATTCCTAAAGGAATCAAATCGTATGCAGTTCAATCTTAGAATGACACCTAGCATTATCTTAGATAGAAACAAAAATGACAGTAAGTCAGGCAAAGGCCAGTTTGAAGAACAGAACCCACCAGATTTTCTAATAATATTGGGAATTGAAATGCTGAAAATGCAAAGGAGAAATGCAGAGTTGTTATTCAGGTAGCAATTTTAGGAAGCAACCACCACCCTAGCGTGGAGGGAACAAAGAGAAGTTACGGCTACTAAGATCTAGAAGCATGGAGGATGGCCCCACAGAGCTAAAAGCCAGAGAGGTGCTGCCTGCCTGGCCGGCACAGGAGTCTTGGGAACTCAGAGAAGGACTCAGAGCAGGGACTCCACATCTAGGAGGGGGCATCAACCTGCAGAGGCTGTCACTGAAGGACAGAATTGTGCCTGGTTCTGGGAATGAAGAAGAAACTGAAAACTGGAACTAACTGCTGCTGGGGTGGTGCCCACAAGACCAGGAAGAAAACAGGAAGGAGCAAGTCCCTTCTCTTTTCTGCCTTCCAGTCTCTCTCTAGGGCCCCCTATTGGCAGATCCTAGTGGAGAAACAGGTGGTAAAGCAGAAATGGGGTTTGCAGGTGCAGCCCCAGCATCACAAGGCTGAGAATGAAGGCTAAGCTTGGAGCTTAGAGATGAAATAGCTTAATAATCAACACAGATAATAAATGCATTTTTGACCGGTCCCTGTTTCTTATCCTAAACATCTGCTTATTTCAGCTAACAGTCTCAAAGGAAGGTGCAGGCCAAAGAAAAAGTAGGATCCGGTATTGGCAAGTCCTAAAATGCCACTTTTTGGTAACTGTAAACTAATAGGGTCATCCCTTCAGAAACTTCACTGAGCTATTGATTTTTTTTTGGTCATGACTGAGTAAAAAGGAGAGTCTGGCTTTCCAGCTCTGCCTTCAAGTACCTGGAAGACTCCCTGGAGGCATTTGCCCCTGGGACACTGGGAAAAAACAGCTCTACAAATGTCTTCATTCTCACAGGGAATCCATAGGGACTCACTACACATTTCAAATTTCAAATCATGAAGTTCTTCTAAAAAGCCAAGGCACTCATCAATCATCCTTTCTCTTTCTTTGTTCCTTCCCTTTCTCACGACCCACCCCATTTGTAGATTCTTTCCCTTTCTCTTCTTTCCACTCCTGTACTTTGTCTCCCACAGCATACTCTTCCTGGTGGGCAGTGTAGTGTGGCTGAAAGAGCATGACTCCTGCATGAGAAAGGCCAGTGTTAAATTCTAATTCTGATACCTGTTTCATGATCTTGGGCAACATTTTCATTTTTGTTTTTCAAATATGGGAAATGATAATACCTAGAATATATGTTTCTTGCAAGAAATTAATGAGAGAATACAAGATCTGTCCAGAAAAAGTCTAGCCACTGTTAATATAACCAGAACAGTTTGAATGACATCAGTGTAACCTGGCAGCCGAGGAGTGTGTATGTGTATGAGTGAACAATGACGACTTCACTGTACTGGTCAGTGGGGGTGGTAGAGTCTGCCATTGAGTGAGCATGTGGACTGTGTGGCTATCACATTCAAAATGACTGAGCAAGTAGAGCAACAAATATGCATCACATTTTGCACTAAGCTTGAACATTCCTCCATGGAAACTATTTGGATGATTCAGAAGGCCACAGCTATTGGCAACTGGTGATTGGCAGCTTCAACAAGACAATGGGCCCGCTCATGCATTACATCTCCTCGAGAATTTTTCAGCAAAACATCAAATCACCCAGGTGACTCAGTGCCCCCCTACAGCCCAGATTTGGTGCCCTGTGACTTCTGGCTTTTCCCAAAATTAAAATCATCTTTGAAAGGAAAGAGATTTCAGACCATCAGTGAGATTCAGGAAAATACTATGGAGCAGCTGGTGGTGACAGGAAACACTGTGTGAGGTCTCAAGGTGCCTGCTTTGAAGGGGACTGAGGCATCAGTGTCCTACATACAATGTTTCTTGTATCTTGTATCTTCTTCAATAAATGTCTCTATTTTTCATATTACATGGTTGGATACTGTCTGGACATACCTCGTGTGTGTGTGTGTGTGTGTGTGTGTGTGTGGTGCCCTATAGAGAACAAATACTTGATAAATAATTGTTCCCATCTCCCCTTTCTTTAGTTATCAAATGTACCCTTAAATACACCTGTTTAAGAAGATATTATGTATTTTCAGAGAAAGGGGAAGAGAGGGAGAAAAACATCCATGTTGCCTATTGCAGGCATGCCCAGCTGGGACCTGGCCAATGACCCTGGCACATCTGTGGTGACCTTTCAGTTTGTAGGATGACACCCAACCCACTGAGCCATACCAGTCAGAGCTTAAGTGCACCTTTGAAAAAACAACTTAATTATTTTCATACATCCTCTGCAGGGCCCTGGGTTAGGCACTTATTGTGGACTCAGCTTTAGTTTTTCTCCTGCAATACTGAATTGATTATCTTAATCTGACCATATTTCATTGAACTCATTCTGTCTTAATTATTTGGAAGCTGAAGAGGTTCAAAATTCAGTTAGCAGTTGTCAGAATTATTGAGTTGGCATAGTTTGACTAAAACAGGGGAAAGTTTACAGCATAAGGGAAAGAAAGGACAGACTAGGTTTGGACTGTGCTGGCTGGAATCAGTGGCAGGGATCACCAGTGACTCAGATGGAAGGTTCAAGTCCTAAGCTGTCATCCGCTTGCATCCCCTGCCAGAACCAACCTTCAGATACCACTCATCGTCATGTGCAAACTTGCCCTGCAGTTGGAAAGTGGCCACCAAGGGCACAGGAGGGTGGAAATAACATTTTCCTCTGTCCTCAGTGTTATGATACCTTGCCGGTTATTTACCTTTCAGTCCCTTGGAACCCTTAACTGAAAGTAGTTGCAAAGTCAGCCAGCCAGCAAGCTAATTACCTTCTGAGCCAAGCAACGTTGAAGAATTTACAAGTTGTTTTCTCTTCTGTCCACTGACTGCTGGCTCGGGTGAGCCTAGCCTTGCATCTCCAAAGGAGGCTTCTTCGCTTTGTGGCTTAGGTTCAATTAACTGTCAGAATTTCAGGGAGTCAGTGATACCTCACTGAGGAGTGGAAGGGGCTCCTGATGCCCCCACCTTTCCCCTGGAGTGCAGTGATACCAGTGGCCATGGCTAAATGAGAGGGTGGAGATGTTTCCTTTATTCTTATGAGCCTTGCAGGGGTGATAAAAAATGGTCTGGGAACCACAGGGGAATTTCATACCATGGGGTATCTTTGTGGTTTCAGAGTCTTGTGCTCCAGAGTGGAGGTTTAGGGAAAGCTCATTCTAAAGAATAGGAGGCTGATTTAAATGTGAGGTACTTCCTGCTGGGGAGAGAAGGGAGACCACTGGCAGGTTATCAGCTGGTATGCACCAAAACAAAGTTTACATGTTAGAAGACTTTATTGATTTAAATAAAAAGAAAGAGTAAGGTGAGAGTTCCAGAACAGGTTCAGCAATTCAAAAATATCATTAAAACCCAGGCCCTTTCCACATTTTTGCTTTCCCTTCCTCAGATATGCCACCTCATGGTAGCAAGTTGGCTGCTGCCACGGGGCCAGGAGGCATGTCCTCGCATACCTGCATCTGTGGCAGAAGCTTACATCCAGACTTGTTTGACGTCAGACATGCCCCCTGCAGAAGTCCATTTGATTCACATACAGGTTCATGAGGGGTGTGAATTCTGGGAGTCTCCCTCTTGGACTTGAACTATGACAAGATTTATTTCCTACCAATGCCCTGCCTTAAGCAATAATATTTAATACTCACTGAGCACTTACTATGTTCCAAGTAAAACACTTTTATGTGAACATTTTAGTCAATCTTCATAACAACTCCATGAGAAAGATAATATTATTATTATCCTCATTTTACGGATGAGGAAACTAAAGCTTGCAGCAGAGTTTTTCAAATTGTGGGTCTTAACCCATTAGGAGACTATGAAGTCCACTTAGTGAGGACCATGACTAGCATTTACAAAAATCTGTACAGAATAGAATCAATCGAATAAAGAGTAACTGTTCAGAACAGGTCAAGAATTATTACTGTCACAGTAAATTTCTGTATCAATTTATGGGTGCATGTGTATATACATATATATGTATATATACAAGGCCTGCTCAGAGGTATCCAGACACGTAATATGAAAAATAGAGACATTTATTGAAGAAGATACAAGATACAAGAAACATTGCATGTAGGACACTGATGCCTCAGTCCCCTTCAAAGCAGGCACCTTGAGACCTCACACAATGTTTCCTGTCACCACCAGCTGCTCCATAGTATTTTCCTGAATCTCACTGATGGTCTGAAATCTCTTTCCTTTCAAAGATGATTTTAATTTTGGGAAAAGCCAGAAGTCACAGGGCACCAAATCTGGGCTGTAGGGGGGCACTGAGTCACCTGGGTGATTTGATGTTTTGCTGAAAAATTCTCGAGGAGATGTAATGCATGAGCAGGCCCATTGTCTTGTTGAAGCTGCCAGTCACCAGTTGCCAATAGCTGTGGCCTTCTGAATCATCCAAATAGTTTCCATGGAGGAATGTTCAAGCTTAGTGCAAAATTTGATGCATATTTGTTGCTCTACTTGCTCAGTCATTTTGAATGTGATGGCCACACAGTCCACATGCTCACTCAATGGCAGACTCTACCACCCCCACTGACCAGTACAGTGAAGTTGTCATTGTGCACTCATACACATTCCAGTCCACTCTCCTTGGCTGTCAGGTTACATTAATATCGTGCAAACTGTTCTTGTTATATTAACAGGGGCTGTGTGTGTATACATAGAGTACTGTGTTAAATATATTTACTATAGATTGCAGCTAAAAAACATTTGAAAGCCTATACTTTAGAGAGTTTGAATAAGTTGCCCAAGATCAATGGAAATTATGAACCTGTAATTTGAATCAATGTAGTCTGGGACCACAACCTGGCTCTTGCTCACTCTGTGTTGATGTCAAGTTAACTTAGAACATGGTGAGCCCAGAATGGGGTGTGAGTGCAGAGAGGGAAGGGGATGGGTGAGAAGGAGCCAGAGAATGGAGGAAAGGCAGTGGACGCTCTGAGAACTTCCTCTATTCCTCTTCTACCAGACTCCAGGGTGCAGAGGCTTTGGTAGTGAATGGGCCAGTGACACTCCCTGCACAGCTGTGGATGGTGTGTGCTGAGGACGGCAGTAGCCGTGGGTTCTGGTTCCTTGGCACCATCCAGGTTGCTGCCAGGAATAATTATTAACAGCTACCCCTTCTAGTCACATATCTCTTCTGGTTTAAACAAAAAAGTTTTCTGCTTACTCTATTGATCAATGTGACTCCTGTAAAGAATTTTAGGAAGAGAAGGGGCCTATACTGAGTTCTTTGGATGAGGAACATAGACTTTGAGGTGAAGTTACATGCCAAGGTCACATAGGAAACTGTGGTGAGCCTGAGCCAGACCTCTGGCTCTCAGGCCTGTGCTTTCCACTAATGTAATTTGTATCGTGACTATGGGCCTTTTAGAAGGTGGGACTGGCAGGAGTGGTATGCATGTGCCTTAACCTGGATGCTCATCTGAAAACCTGGGAGAAGATGTCTGACTTCTTCAGCATCTGCTGTGAGTTCCCAGGACGGGGGAGACCTTCCCATGGGAGTGTGGGGAAGTGAGAATGGAGGAAAAGGGAGGTGCATTGCCTCTGGGCTTATTTTTCTAAGCACAGGATGAAATTTTCTTCCAAGCAACTTTTTTTTTACAAAAATAATTCGAGACTGTTTTCCAGAGCAAAATATACTATGCAGTCTTTGTGCCCACAGCACCTGTAAGAGGGGGTTGAATCAGAGTTTTGTTCCAGGTCCTGAAAGTTTATGGTCCATTTAGCAGAGGTTAATGTTGGCAAACTTTGGTGTTTGCTTTAGTTTCTGAAAGTTGCTAACCATTCTCCCTTCTTGGGAAGGAAAGCAGGCCTGGGGGCGGAGGGAAGGGCAGGGCCATAATAGGGACAGAATGGCCAGGGTGGGCAGTGTTTAGGTGTAGGGTCTTAATGGACCAGTGGGCATTTCTGCCAGATGTCATTAGCATGACTGTGCTTTGGCCTGGAGTCCTGGCACGCGGGGCTAAGCCTGTGGAGGTAAGGAAATCAAGGTGTTGCCTGAGCCCATTCCTTCAAGTGTGGATTCTAATGTACAGCTGCAGCCCCTGGAGCCAAACACACAGCCCTGCCAAGCCTAGACATTTGCCTATGCTGCTCAGCCCCGCTCTCCTCACTTTGTCACCATCTAAACCAGAAATGCCACGCCTTCAATGAATTTGGCAGGACAGGAAGATAGCTGGCCTCAGACCTGGCTGCACAGACCCCATCTCGGCAGCTCTGACACGAGCATCTGGGCCTCCCCCATCCTGTGTGAGACTCTGGATGAGAGGCCTAATGTGTGTCAGCTGTCCTGTTCTGTGTGCTACAGTAAGTGTGTAATGGTTCCTTGAGTATGAAGTACTAACTGGCTTCGTATTAGAATTCTGGAAGCAAATTTCTTGTCAGAAACACATAAAAACAAAGGTTTCATAGACACATTACAGTAATTATAACATGTTGGAGGTAAGTCTCATGCTCCTATCTCATTACTTTGTCCTTTCTCTTAATTCTCATTCTTGCCAGGGTCACTCAGGACCTTGATGTCTTGTGCCTGGACTATGGCAAGAATCTCCCATCAACCTCCTTGCCTCTACTCTCTCTATTCCTCTTTACTCCAAGCAAATTCACTTCACCCCTGGCTACTACAAAGTGCAATCTCTCACTACAAAGTGCAATTTCTCTTCTTAGTGGGAAGAGACTAGGTCCTGCTCAGTATGGGCACATCAGCACCCAGTATATAGATGACCAACTCATATTTGTTTTAAAAAATGAATGCATAACTCACATGCTATAGTGATGAGTTTGTACACATGCAATGCTTCTGTACATTTGAAATAGGCAGAATAGAATGTTCCTCAAAATTGCTAGATTGAGTCAAGCCCTACAAAGACAAATTGCTCCATCAAATTAAGTGAGTCAAGCCCTGCCAGTACTATGGCAGTTATCAATAGGTAGTTATAAAACAGTGGTCCAGGAACTATCCTCACTTCTTTGAAGTTTGTGTTTCATATCTAAAGCCAAGTCACCAACCACAGAGACCAACTCAAAACCTGGTTGGGAAAGTCTCTTTCTATATCCCACGATAAGTGCAGCACAATCCCAGAATGCTTTGCTTCGCTGACGTATGCCCCGACATCTGTGTGCCTATTCCTGGGCATCAGTGTTTCAAAAAAGGAAAACCTTGCTAACCCTGATTGGTTAACCCCAGCAACCTCCACGTTCCCGAGTCATAAAATCCCCTAAGCCCCACATTCGGTGCACAGAACCCGGGGCCCTGTCTTAGTGTTCTTGCTTCTGCAGAGCCTCAATACGTCTGCCTTTGGTTTTATCAGTGCTCCTTGTCTAAATTCTTTTATATCAGGAATCAAGAACCCAAACTCATCCGTAACACGTTTTTTTCTAATTTCTCATAGGGGAGGAAGCCTGGCTCAGGGAAAGAACTCGGATCTAAGAATCAGAAGACTTGGCTTAAGAGCTGGCTGTTTTACCCTATGAGGGTTGTTATGCTAAGAGCTTTGCAGTCATTATCTCATTCGTATTATAAATAATGTGTGATGTACATATTATTCTTATTCCACTTGAAGAAAGAGGTAACTGAGACATAGTGACAAGGGACCTGCCCAAGGCATGCAGCTTAAGGTCCCCAGGCACTCAGAGTCCAAAGCCAATTTGCTTAACTACTTTGCTAACTGTGATGCAACCCTGGCCAAATTAATAATTTTGGGGCTCAGCTTCCTCCAGCGTAAAACGAGAAGCCTGGACTCTGGAGATGCTCTTTAAAATCCCGTGCAGCTATTGTTTGACTCTGCACTTCTGATTCCAAACATCCACAGCAATGCACTGTGAGAGAAACTTCAGCGCATTGTGACCTATGTTGTAAGCTGAGAGTGCATGGGAGAACCCTAGCATTCCACTGGGAAGTGGCACACGTTTGCAGCCAACAGTTGAAACCCAAACTCCTGGCACAGCCTGCCCTCCCCTAGGTCTGAATGCACAGTTCACTGGGGAGGCCATGTGGCCCACCCTGAATTCTCAACCCTCGGTCACATCCCCATTAGGAAGAACAGTAGGCAGGCCCAACTCACTTCTAGATTGATTGGCTGTTTGCCATGGGTATAATTTGAGAGTCGTAAAGGCCCATGTGCCTGAGATGGTTGGAGGGCATTGTTCAAATGGCCATGTGTTATTAACTGGGGCACTAATGATGTCTTAAAACTACACTCTTGTCATTCTCCTGTGACTGGCATTCTTTCTCAGTCATTTACTTTGAGTTCACTTTTTCTTTGTACTCTTTAAGTGTTGGATGTTCCCAGGGTGTTGTCCTCGGCATTTTTCTCCACCTGGGTAGCCCAGTCATGCTTACATCCAGACCTGACTTTTCCTTAAAATCTCAATTTGAATTTCCACCTAATTTCTAGACATCACTCATCCCCATATTCTGCCCCTCCCCTCCAGCATTTCAGAGTTCAGTGTCTCCCACAGTGAGACTCCCAGTGGTATAAAACAGAAATAAGTGTCTGTGGAATAAATAAACCTTGACATGTGATTAATACATTAGTATAAATTTAGAGGTTTGGTAGACTTTCACATATTCCTTGGGAAATCAAACTAGTTCAGTTCCTGAGAACAGGGACATAGGTAATTTATTGTTTTATATTTTGGACTATAGTATGGTGCCTGGATCATAACAGGTGACCAAAAAATTTAGGCTGACATTAAAGAACTAAATAAAGGAAATTCAGGACTGGTAGATTTTGAGAGGAGAAGAGAAGAGGTCCACATCTTGAAGTATTATCTGGAGTAGGGAGCCCCATATGGGATGAAGCAATATGGAATTTGGCTTGTAGCATCAACATGGGGACACTGTACCCCATTATATAAAAGCATAATGGAGAATGGTCCAGTTCATAGTAAGCAGTTAGACTTTGCTTACTTCACTGAATTGCTTAGGGCCATCTCAGGCTCTTAAGACATTGCCCTTGGCTCTAAGGCTGGGGAATAAATTACACTTTGGCAAATGTTGAACCCTTGGTACAGACCCAGGGTGATACTTCCATGAAGACTCAGCTGGTTTCCATAATTTCCTTTTACCTTTCACACCATTGTTTTCCCTGGGGAGCCAGTCATTGAAGTGGTCCCAGCTGGGTTTTGTGGCTTCCAGTGGCCTGAGCACTTAGAAGAACAAGTGAGGGCAGCTCGCCATGTGAACACTTAGGGAAGCTTTTG
Source organism: Phyllostomus discolor (assembly GCF_004126475.2). NCBI lineage: Eukaryota > Metazoa > Chordata > Mammalia > Chiroptera > Phyllostomidae > Phyllostomus > Phyllostomus discolor. Next base: position 152,834,358 of record NC_040903.2, read on the forward strand.
GAAAGTGTGTTTTTTTCCTCTTATAACTGGTCCTGATGCACTGGCAGCTGGCCTGCGGACACACAAGGTGAGACAGTCCAGCTCTGAAGACGTCCAGTTGAGTCAGCTGTGGTGTAGTGCGTCCCTGTCTCCTGACCCCTGCAGGGGTCTCCACCCCAGGCAAATATCTCGTATCTGCAGATTTATTCTCTTGGCAGGCAGTGGGGGGCTCTGGGACTAGGGTAGGGAGACTGAGTGTTGGAATCAATAAATTCTACCCCTACTGCCTTCGTACAGTTGTTTTAGAGATGTAGACTCTCTTTTCAGCTTAAATGAATTTCTCCTTGAAGCAAGTCCCCCTCTTTAACAGAAAGTTCTTCCACTAGTAAAGAGACCTCAGGAACAGTTATGAGGGTCCATGTGGTATGCTGTCAGGAAAGGAGTAGGCTACTCTTAAGCGGAGGGTAGTTGGGGCAGTCGGGTCCGAGGTGTGATGGGAAGACTTGGCTACCAATATTGGAAGCTGTTCTGAGCTACAGGGTGCTGAGGGGCAGGGCTGGTAGAAAAGAGGGTTGTTTCCAATTTAGGGATTAATATAATTAGAGTGGGGCTGGCTGGGTCCTGGATGTGGGCAGTGGAGGTGACTTGAGAAAGCCAAATACAATATGAACCCATGGCTATGTCTGAGTGAGTGGTTTAAATTCAAGCCTCGAGTGAAGGCAGGGTTAACTTTTTTCTGCCCTTGCTAAACTTATTGCAGGACAGCCATTAACTGGCCGTTGGTTAGTGATTGCCCGGAGCATGAGCTGTGAGAAGTTTGGAAATTCAGAGGAAGACAGCTTGAATAAAGGATTGACTAATCCATCCTGGATTTATTTTCCATCAATTCATATTCATATTTATTTACATCCATCCATTTCTCTCTGGTTGCCCCTTGAAAGCTGTCTCCTCTTTGTTCTCAGCTCCTTGTACTTAACTTATGGGCTAGGTCTAGCTTCCTTAATTTGGATTCTCAAAGACATCTCTATGTCTACTTTTCAGCTGTTACAAAGGCACAGCTATTTTTTTTCTATAACTCACTTTTGTCTCTAATATATTGTCTTTTGGAAAATAAGCTCCTTGATCTTACCAAAAGGAGGCAGAGAAACATTTGTAGTGTAACCATAACTCTATTGTAGTTTCTAACATGGCTTCAGTTATAGCCTATTTCCTTTTTCCTATCTTGATTCAACTATATTGCACAGTGAAACCAAGACATATTATCATATAGAAAAATTTAATTTTAGTGAATTCACTACATATTATTTTCCTTTTGGTGCATTTCTCATCTTATTTAGGAAAGTATTGGATATCCAAATGTCATTAAAATAATGTCATGTTTTCAGGGTACATTTAAAATTGCTTTCTAAAATTTTCTTTAAAAATTATTTATTTATTTACTTTTAGAGAGAGGGGGAGGGAGAGAAACATTGATGTGTGGTTGCCCCTAGCATGTCCCCTTACTGGGGACCTGGCCTGCAACCCAGGCATGTGTCTTGACTGGGAATCAAACCAGTGACCCTTTGGTTCACAGGCTGGCACTTAATCCACTGAGCCACATAAGCCAGAACAACAGTTAAGTTTTTATGTAAATGTGTTTGTGTGTGATATAATGTAGAAAATTAATTTTAATAAAAAATCTGGATAGCTCATTGTCTCAGCACCATTTTTGAATTGCACCTTCCTTCCTCCAGTGATCCATTATAAATTAAGTCTCCATATATGTGCAGGGTTTTTTTCCCTAAACTTTCTCTTCTATACTGTTAATCTTTTTGTCTATCCCTGCACAGATACCACATCACTTTAACTATTATATCATGAAAAGAAATCTTCATTTCTGGAAGGGTCTATCTCTTGCCTTTCCACTAACAACAAATCTTTATAAAGTTTTTTAAAAAAATAGAATTGTACTTAATTTATATATCCACTTAGGGGTAAATTGATTTCTTTATGATGCTGATTTTTCTTATTCATGAATATGTTGTATCATTTCCTTCATTTAGGTCTTCTTTAATATTGCTCAAAGTTTCACACTTTTCAATAAGAATCTGTACTACTGTTAGATTTATTACAAACTAATTTTTATATATGTATATATACACACACACATCTATATTTTATGGGATCTTATTTAAGATTACATTTTCCAACTATTTGCTCTTAGGGTACAGAAATGCAATTGACCTTTACATATTGACATTATAGTCCCTTTTGGGTTTTCTATAGAAATAATCATATACTTTATAAGTAATGAGAGTTTTGTTTCTGCCTTCCTCCTCCTTAAACCGTCTTTTATTTCTTACTGTGCAAGAGGGGCCTCTAGTAAATGATCTTTAGGTTCCTGACCATGAACCACAGTTCAGTCACACTGTACCCCATTTATGTCCCCTCTCTCCTGGAAGACTATTTCATACCTATTTTCTCTTCAAATCTTCAAGATCTGCTCCTCTATCTGTACCTTCACCCAATAACATTTTTCCCTCCTTCACTGGAAACAAAAATTGAAGGGATCAGAAGAGAACTTCCAAAGACCCCCCCCCCCCCCCCGCCCCAAACCTTCTGTCTCCCTGCATCTTTACCCATGTTTTTGCTTTTCTGCAGGTTCCTATAGGGGATACATTCCTGGGATAAACCCCACTTGGTCATGATGCACAGTCCTTTTTATATTTGGACTTGGTTGGCAAATATTTTGTTTAGGATTTTTCCATCTCTATTTATGAGAGAGACTGGCTTGTGACTTCTTTTACATACTTCCCTTCATCAAATATTGGGTTTGATGCTCACTCTAACTTCGTAAAATAAGACAAGCAGCATTCTTTCTAATTCTATTTTCTGGAAGAATCTGTTTAAAATTGAAAGTACTTGTTTCTTGATTATGTGGCAGAACTTGGTGGTGAAACCATTTGATGTTTTCTGTGTCAAAAAATTGTAAATGCTGATTTATTTTATTTTTTAAAAATATTTTATTTATTTATTTATTTATTTGATTTTTTAGAGAAAGAGGAAGGGAGGGAGAAATAGAGGGAAACATCAATGTGTGGCTGCCTCTCACGTATCCCTCAATGGGGACCTGGCCTGCAACCCAGGCATGTGGCCTGACTGGAAATCAAACTTGCGACTACAGGTCAGCACTTAATCCACTGAGCCACACCAGCCAGGGTTCTAATTTATTTCTTAATGGTCTATCTTTCTTGAATCAATTTGGATGAGGTAGCATTTTCTACAAATTTGGCTATTTCAAATAAGTTTTCAAATGTATTATCATAAAGTTATTTATAATACTCTTATTTTTGAACATCTGAAGTATTTGTAGTTATATTTCTATTTATATTCCTCATATTAGTTATTAGTGGCTTCTTTCTTTTTCCTTGTTCAATCTTGGTGGAGGATATTTTCATAGTTGTAAAAAAGCTCAAAACCAGACTAACCTTGGAGCTGTTGATTCTCTCATTTACACATTTATTTATATTGTATTTCTGCAATAATTACTTTCTTTTTCTACTTTTTTCTTAAGTGGTTGCCTATCATCACATTAAGTTGTATTCAATCTCCCCTCCAGTACAAGCACTTAAGGCTATAGCATGATATCTACTTTGGCCAAATGTACATGATGATTCTTTCCACTTATTCAGATTATTAACTTTTATTTTTATGCCATTTTCTAATTAGTTATTGGTAGTAAATAACAATACTGTTTTTAATTGAGATATAATTGACATAAACATTATATTAGTTGCAAGTGTGCAATTAAATGTTTATATATATTGTGATATTATTACCACAATAAGTCTAATTAATAATACTAGTTAAAAATTCTGTTGATTTCTATATATTGATTTATATCCATAAATTTTGCTGCATTCCCTTATTCCTACACTAGTTCATAGTTGGATTTTCTATGTTCACTATCAAAATATCTGAAAATGGGACCAGTCTTTTTTGTTTCTTTCTAAGCCTTATATATCTTTTGAAATTATAATTATAACCATAACAATAATAATTATTATTATTTTGGCTTGTCTTCTAGTACAATGGTAATAAAAGTGGTAAAAGTATCACCTCTATCTTGTTTTCTGAGTGTAATAAAATTTTTCTAAAATTTTACTGGTGTTTAACATCTATTTCACTTTTCTTTAAAAGTAAGTGTGTGTGTGTGTGTGTGTGTTACTGCAGGATATGATTTTTTTTTGACAACCAGATATGCATGCATGAATTTAGAAAAAGATGCAGAAAAAAAACAGAAAACTCTAAACCATAGGCTAGGGCCAGCACAGATAAAAAATCTGCCCTGTGGTCTGAGCCCACCAAGGCTGTGATAGTCTTGTCTACATTTTTTAAAGCTGTCTAGTCCTCGCCCTCCTTAAGCATGCCTGCACTGTCCTGAGCTAGGAAACACAGGTTTCAGTTCACGGTCATACGCCAAGTTTCCACTTGGACAAAAAAGGAAGGAATAAAGGGAAAGAGTAAATGTTTCTTTCTTTGTAACCTATGTTATTGTCCAAATACTGTATTTTCTTTGTTTTAAAAAATAAGATACAGCTAAATAAAAGGAGGGAAATAAACTATTGATAACTCTTTCTTCCAGGGACAGTACACTGTTAAACTCTTGCCCTGTGTACATTGTTGAGTTAATTAAGCAAGGAGACCATTAGATTGAAATGACTCAGAAGCTGTGGCAGCCTATGTAAGCAATCCAAGATCTCAGCCAGTAAATTCCTCAAGGTTACAAAATTAAAATGCTAAGGACAACCAATCATAAATAGCCAAATAGATTTTAAGCTATAGCCAACCAATAATTTTTTTACTTTGCTTCTTTTTTTTTCCTCTACAAAAGTCTTTTCCCAGCTCCTACTGGTGGAACACTCTTAAATACTTCTGGTTTGGTGCTACACACATTGTAATCAATGTTTGCTCAAATAAACCTTTAAAATTTTCAGCTGCCTCAGTTTATCTCATAACAGTTCATAGCATGAACATTTTCTTAAGTCATCATCTGATTTTTATCAGCCCCATGCAAGGCAATCTTCAGGGTTTCACTGGTTAGTAGTCTGTCTCAGAGAAGATGCCACTCAAGTCTAACATGACTGCTGGGTACAGCATTTGGAGGGGAAAATGGTGAGTGATACCTAATTCTTTAGGAGAGACAAGCCCCACCACTACTTTGGGCTGCTTGGATGCTTTTTCAGTCATTGGTGTTGCATCTCATTTATTATCAAATTCAACAATTTACGAAAAACAGTAAAGAGAGGTTGATATGTCTGGAGATAAATTCACATAAACATTTTCCAGAGTTGGACTTCGATATAAACCACAGAAAATAGTCTCAATGTGATAACCAAATTGAAGCTGTGAGTGTAGAGAATAGTTATTTCACCGGCTGAACATCCGTGTCATGTTATCCTTCCCTCTGCAATTAACAATGAATATGTTTGCAAACATTGAAAAAGAAATATCAAAACAATATGGGAAACTTTTTCCAGGGGACTGAAAGGAAAAAGCATTTTTCCCCTTTGTTATGCTGCATTTTGCCACCGCGGTTTCACAATGGGAGGACTCAGAATTTTGTTTCCTTAGGCCATCTCCCCACAAAGACCTGCTGAACTTTAACTGCAGCGCTGGCCACAGTCTTCAAGGCAAAACCGTTTTGTTGACTCCTGATGTTGGAGAGAAGCCCACATATCGGGCTGCGTTGGCTCCTCGTGAGAATTCTGTTCAAGAATCTGGGCTCCCTGAGACTGAGAAAAAAATAGTTTCTGAGAAGAATTTTATGTTTATAGACATTCTGTTACTCTGTTCATTATTTATGGTGGTGTTAAGGACATGAAGCTTTCAGTAAATTGGATCAAGAGTGAATTTTACTGGCACTTCTTAGTCATTATAATAGTCCTGTGCCTTAGGTAGTCTGTTTTTATTTCTTCCCATCTCCTGCCCCCGCAAGTGATATGCATGCACTGTCCTAAGAAAATTCAATAAATACTGGGCTGTGTGAAAAACCAGTCTTCCCAAGCACAGATATTCCCAGTTTATGTCTTCCTCTTTTTCATAAAGTGGGTGATTTGCCTCTTGGAATAATATGTGGGACTCTAACTGTTCTCAAAGAAGAAGATATATGGATGTTATTTTCTTTGTCCAAAACAGAAGGGAAGGCCAAATAATTTGTCATTAGTGTTGATCTGAGTCATGACTTGTGCTCCATGGTTTAGTAAGAACAGAAGTTTACCCTTGACAGCTATTCTGAAGAGTCAGAAGTTCTTCCGCTTCTGCTCAGGCATGGCTCTTCTGTATGGTTTGTTATGGCTACAATGCCCTTCCCCTCCCTCCCTTCCCATATACTTCCTCCCGAATAACAGTTTTAAGATGAGGCTTACAGAACATAGACAATCTTAAAAATGTTATTCATAACCATTCTGTTTTTCAAGGAAACTGTAGAAATGCCTAGAAGAAAGGAAGAGGGTGTTGTGTAGAGTACCATCTGAAAAAAATTAGTTAAGGGACAGATAATATGTGAGAAGGTAGAAAATATTATCAGCAGGGTATACCAAACTGCACCCAGGATGTACACTCATATGGTTGGCCAAAGAAAGAAATCTGTTTTCACAGGATGCTTTAACTAGGGTAGGCTAACTGATGTATCATATAAGCCTGGATTTAAAACAAAAGACTTAAAACCATAGGAGGTATTTCTCACACATTAAACCCTTGGGTATTAGATGGGGAGCAATGCAGTGGTAATTCAGGAACTCACACTTCTTCTAGCTCTAGATTTCAACTTCTGCATCCACAGAGTCTTCGCTGTTCATGTGAAGACTGGGAAAAGAAGGAGAGGGTTGTATACGGGAGGGTATTATGGGCTATGTCTGTAAGTGGTGCACACCATTATGACAACATTCCATTGGTTAAAATTTTGTCACATGGTCATATATAACTGCAAAAGAGGCAGAAAAATACAGATTGCCATATGTTCAGGAAAACACAACAAAGTGAATTTTGATGACACATGACAGAGGATGAAGATACTTTTTAGGATAATTATAGAAATGAAAGTCTCAATAAAGTCACTATTTAAGCTGATACCTCATTTGTCCCTACCCCATTACTCTTTTAGCCTTTGGTTCTGAGTCTACATATTAACTCATCCTTATAGCTAGAAATGTACCTCCTAGAGAAAAGGGGTCTCATAGAGGGTGTTTTCCTCTGCTGAGTCCCTGTCTTACAGAGGATGCCACTGAGACCCCTACTTGTCATAGTTTGCTGGTAAAAAGGAAGCAGAAGACTTAATTCCTGTTTTTAGTGCATTAGAGAAATTTCTTTGACAAGATGAACACACATGAAACAAGTGGAGAATAGCCTGTAACGATAGGTGACTAAGGTTTGGGAGCTGATGAAATGCTTGGTGTGGCCATTCATATTATCACAGCTACAGTGAGTTACAACTTTATTTTCCTACAAAGGTGGAATATTTAGTGCTTAAACATCTTCATATACTTTTCTTTAAAACATGCCCAGGCCTGAGAAAGATCTTGGCTGTATGTCAGTCAAGATTTTTCAGCCAATAACTAAGTGGGCTACCTTAACCACTTCTTCCATCTTATTAAATGAAATAAGTTGGTTTAATACTCTTGACTGGCTGGATAGTCATTATTAGAGCTAAAGAATCCAATTTGTTGCCTCCTCATGAAGAAAATACGTCAAGCAAAAGACTGGTGAAAAATAGGGCAACTCAGGCCCATCAGTTTAATTTGGGGTGTGTGTACGTACGTACTTTAATGCATGTGCTTTTATTTTTTGTCAGGGAGAACAATAGAGAGTCCAACTTATTTCAATTTGTAACTTTCAAAAATACTCCTACTTCTCATAGGAGTTCTTAGATAAGCTTTAGGTGAAGAAAGGACAAGAAAACTTAAAAATATAAAAGGAATAAGAGAATCTAGGAGAAAGGCCGTGGTAGCCTGTCTCCTTCCTGCCCCCACTGACAATCTGTCCATCAGAAAGCTGGGGTATGGGACGAATCTCATGAATAGACAAATGACAGCCTCCACTGCTGTGCTAACAGTACTACCGACTGTTTCCCAGGACTCCTGATTCCTCAGGTTTGCCATCACAAGCAGGTGACGAAAGAGAATTCTTTGGCTTTGCATAGGTCTGGCTAAAGGTCTGTTATTGGAAATTCTCTGAGGAGCTCATGCAAAAAAAGCTCCCCCCCCCCAGCTGATTTATGAGATCCCAAATGCTACTACCAGCACTCAGTGATTAAATTGAGATGTTTGTCTGAACTGTGTCAACAGGGCTACATACTACCACTCCAAGGGCCTCAGGTAGACACCGCACGCCATTGCCATCATATCTTGGACATCGCCAGCAGGAAATATCAGAAGCCTCCCAAGACAGTCTGTACTCCTGAGCTTTCCAGAGAGGCCCTGGCAGACATGAGAAGTCGGCTGTCTGGATTGGTACCTGGGTCTGCATGTCTCTCAAGACCAGAGCTCTACCACAGTGGAACAGAGCTGGGTGGGTGCCCTGAGGTGGCATTAGCAAGAACAGAATATCGAGGCCTGTCAGATGCCCTGTGTCAGAAGTGACTGTGACTGCTGCCTCCTCATTGATCAGATTAGCCAGGCACTCACTGGTGTTGAGTTGCAAACGTCTGGATTTTGCTTCCCCTGGCAGTAGCTCCTGGGATAGGAGAGAAAACAGCTTATAAATTCTTTAACGATTCCTGGAGCCAAGGGCAGCTTACAGACTTTTCAAGCAATGTTATTTAAAAGGTTCCAGGGGACATAAAGGTAAATAGCTTGAAAAATAGGGGAAAGTTATTTCTTTCCTCCTCTGAGAACATTACACACATTGAATTAACCCCTAGTGAATTCTTCTGTGATCATGAGGCACAGTAGGGAGCACTGTGTGGGGACTGCCTGATCTGGCATCTTGTGCAGCCCCCACCTTGTCGGGGATGTTTACCATTTGGTCTGACTGCATGCTTCTCTTTGGAAGAAACATTTAGAAATCAGACCATTAAGACTATTAAAATTTCTTTCTTGAAGAAACATTTGGTAATCAGGATTTAAAATCAATCTCCCTCTCTCTCTCTCTCTCTCTTCTTACCAATCTGTATATGCCATTGCACATGTCTGAACATCAGGTGTGAAATGTCATTGGGGATGTCCGGGGATATTTGAAAACAAGTGAACAAAGAATAATTTCCTCTGATGATGTTCAAGGAGAAGCTGGATATTCATTCAGAAGCAAGATATAAGCTTTAGTTTGAAGAATGAATGATGTAATGTTCTTTCTAGTCCTAAAATCTCTTATTTTATTTAGATTATGCCAGTTTGAATATTTGGAAACTAGTGCATTGCCTTTTTAAATGGACATGGAGATAGATAGATACTGGGTAAAGAATTGGTGTTGTTGCCTATGTTTTCCAGTAAAAACCTCTTAAAAGATTGGGTCATTCTTTTTATTGATAGGGTACCCATAATCCCATATTTTAGGGGACCAGCTCTGATTTTAAACTTCCTCATTTTTTGTTGCATGAGTCTACCTCTGCTTGACACATGACCTATTCTAATCCGAGATTTAATGAATATTGATAACTTACTGACAGGGCAAGGAGGACTATGAGACAAACAGAGCAAGCCCTTATGTGCAGAGGCCACGCAGAAGAAACTAGATTTCTTAACATCTTGGATAACTTTGAGTTCCTTTGGCTTGCAAATATTTCAGATCAAAGGAATCCTCTTCCTTTCTTAATGCTTTCTTCTTTATAAAAACGGTTCCATACAAGAACTCCCTAAGTGATGATCATGGACTTAACCACTAGTTCCAATACTTGGAAAGGATTTTCCCATGCCTTATACATACATGGAGTAGCAAATTTTCAGGTCGATTTCTATGGCCGCCACGGGAGCCATCACGATGCTTGGTTCCCACAGGCAGAGAGATGGTACTGGAATGAATGGCAGGTCAAGACCCTCTCCCATGACTTTCTATCGTGGTCCTGCTGTGCTGGGTGCCTTTTATGCTCCTGACAGCACCCTATGCCTAAGGAAATCTTTGATTTCCCCACTTCCATTTTTTTCTTTTGTCGTCAGCTAAAAGCTGTATTTCTTAACCCCTAAAATAATTCTAAATAGCAGGACCCCCCACCCCCACACCAAAAGACTAGTCTTTTTCCTTGTCCACTCAATAAGCAACCGTCATTCTTGGGTGTTCTGACATAGAGAGTCAGATATCACTGAAGACAATTCATTTTTTAAACAAATATTTAATACCTATTTATTAGAATATAATTCCAATAAGGTTAGGGATCTTGCCTACTTTCCTCACTGGTGTATCCTAGGTTCCATGGAAATCACTGTATGTTGTAGGACTTTGCCAGCTGATGTCTTTAGGAAACACACTGTCTCATACAGGAGGCAAACAGGAGGGGGAGACCTAGTTCAAGAGATCTTGCAGAGATATGCTTAAAATGTATATGAAACATATTGCGGAACATAATCAATTCTGCCTTTTGAGCGGTGGGACAGCTCTGGAGAGTAGGTGAGATTGGCATGGGGTGTTTAGCGATGGGTGCTTTTTAAGGAGTCAGGACGTTTCGGGCAGAGGAACCAACGTGAGCAGAAAGAGAGCCATATGACTGCATGTAGTGTTTCAAAACGGGCTAACTAGAATGAAAGTTTCCCTTCTCTTCCTTTGTACCATTTGTCCACAGTGTCTATATTTTCTCTCATCCATCTATTACTTCACAATGAGATCAACAGGTATTTCTTAAGCATCAACCAGGTGTTAGAAATAAATCTAGCCCCTGATAACACAAAAATAGGTGGATGAAACAAAGTCTCTGCCCTCAGGAGGCTAACATGCTAGTGAGCAAAGACAGATGACTAATGAACAAATATGACTGGGGTTGATGAAAGTTATAAATAAACAAAATATGTTAAGGGGATATAAAGTAATTGGTGGGCTATTTTAATCAGGGTGGTCAGGAAAGGGCTGTAGGTGGTGAAGATATTTTAATAGAAACTTGAATGAAGTGAGAGTGAGTTTTGGGTGTGATTCTATAGTTTTCCTTTGAACCCTTATAGGTGTAGTCCTGTTAGCCTTGGAGAAGCATGTGAAGAGAGGAGAAGGGGCTGGGGGCACTGGGTGAAAAAGGTGATGGGACTGAGAAGTCCAGATTGATAGCAACAAAATAGTCAGGGGGCTATAATGTAGAGCATAGGAAATATAGCCAATAATATTGTAATAACTCTATGTGGGGCCAGGTGGGTACTGGAAACACCAGGGAGAACACTTTATAAAGTATATGACTCTCTAACCTCTACGCTGTACACCTGAAACTAATACAAAACAATTTTTAATGTAAACTTTATTGAAAAAATAAAAAAAAAAGAGTGGATCACCCAGGTGACTGATTTCTAGGAAAGAGACACTGTGAGCCTGCAGGCCCAAATTGGGACCTGGAATTACACACTGAACTTGGTGAATGTAATTGCTCCCTCGAGGGTGCAGGGGTTCAGCGGGGGGCCTGGGTCTGGTCAAAGAGGAGGTCCACAGACAAACTGGGACAGGTGGAGGGTACCCGCTTCTTTGGTTCCCCAAGGAAAACTTGTTCTGTAGGAAAGCCTGCTGCTGAAAATGCTGGGGAATATCTATCACCTGCCAAGTGATGTAGCCAAGTGAGAAGTGGATTTTACATGCTGTTTGGGGACAGAATTACAGAGCTTTCCATGAACATACTTTGGGTGAAGCGATCACAAATGTCAGCGTGCCTCTCAGCCCAATCTGTAATAAGAGTAAGAAGGCTTTTGATGATTGTGTTGCAGGAATTTATAGATTATTCTTACTCCGTTTTATGTTTCTCCTTGTTGCCGATGAAGCATGCTGTAAAGGAGCCTTGCTAACCACTGTGTTTCCACTGGTCGAGAAGCCTGTCACATATTAAATGTTTTACAGCTAAACTTTATAGCACTCAAACTTCACACAGATATTCATGAACCTTATTGCATTCTGATATGAAATGGGCCCAGAAAGGTATTTCTGATTTTATGGGAATGGAACTTTTCATTGTATGGAACTTTCAAAAAGCTGTTGAATGCCAGAGTTCAAAGTGATTTTGCAAATGTTAATTTCTCTAGGGATATTTGGTACCTTAAAAAAATTGCTGATGACTTCCACATCTTGCATCTAACTTCTTTTTTTTTTTCAATTTGGAAAACATGTACGGTTTCTTCAGTAAAAGGAATGTGTGCACTTTGTGGTTTATGCTGTATTCATGCCATGGTAAGAAGAGAGACCCTGTTTATGGCAAGGGAGGACATATAAGAAAAATAAAAAGAAAAAAATATCAGCATGACATTTTTCTAACCCCTTCAAGGACACACATTCCTGAAGTTCTGTGAGTTAGTCTTTAGAATGTATTTGAAGATTAACTATTAACTTGCCTTAGGAGATTTTCTGCAATGCCAACCAATGGAAGCTACGGCTTTTCTGAGTCTCATTCACTCGTAACTAATTCACTCCATATTTACCAAATTCTTACTTTGTATCAAACACTGTGCTAGGTACAGGGGATAAACATAGGAAAGACATCATTCTCAAGGAGTTTATGGTTCAGACCCAGATGACTAAGCAAAGACAGATGCGTTAACTGTTATCTGATTACAGATGAGAAACATGTATTTAAGATGTGTCATGTGTACAGAATATTTACAAGCGGCAACATCAGCAAAGACTTCTGGGAAGGAGCAACACCTGAACTGAGTCTTTAGGAATGAGTGAGAGTTAGGTAGAGAAATGTGCAGATTGTTATTCACGCACATCACTAACACAGCTGGGAGAAGGAAATACCCACATTCTGACACCAGGATGGAGTAAGCCCAAAGGACTGCTTAGAAAAGTGGAAGTCGGAATGAGAGCCTACTTCCCAGGGGTCTGAGCCTTGCTAGATTTTGCTTGTAAGCACATAATAATTATCTCACTCTGGTAATTTTCATTACCATAATAGTCTTAAAACTTGCCTGGTACCTATGGTTTGTGCATTATTTTCATGTGTGTTAAACTATTTAATCTTTACAACAACCTGGTAAGATGGATATTATTATTACTCTATAGACAAAGAAATGAATCAAGGAGGCATCAAGTGACCAACCCAAGGTTACACGGCGAGAGCATGGCTTCACTGGGCCCTGCAAAAAGCCCTTTCAACTGTCTTCTGAACTTGCCTTCTGTATCACAGGACTTCAGTAGTTTCCTTTTATTGATTGATTTAATATATGATGATGATAAAATGCTCAACTCATCAATTCTGATGCCTTTTAGTGCTACTGCCATTTTTTGTTTCACATCTTCCACATTGACAAAGTGTCTCCATTTGAGGACCTTTTTCAGGCAGGGAGACAAAAATAAAGTTGCTCAGGGTGAGATGGGGTGAATACAGAGGGTAGGGTATGGGGGTCGTGCTGTTTTGGGTCAAAAACTGCTAAACACTCAGCACAGGGTGGGCAGATGTGCTCATGAAATGGGCAAACGCATTGAAAGAGTCTTCAAAAAAAATTCGCTGAAGCTGAACGCAGCCTCTCACAACACCAGTTGGTACCCTGATACAGATGGGTTCCTAGGACACTCACCTACAAAGGGCCTGCCCTCCAGAAGATAATTCTGGGTTTTTTGGGGGTCCACCTCTCGTCCCATTCACCAGATATAGTATGTATGTATGTATGTATGTATGCATGCATGCATACATGCATGTATGTATTCAATAACCCTTTACTGATCACACATGGCATGTCAGATAGGCACTGTTCTAGGTTCTGGGATATAAAAGCAAATGAAACAGATAATTTGAGTTAGCGATAGGTGCTATTAAAATAAACATGATGATATCACAGTGACTAGAGGTAGGAACTACATTTTAGATAGTTGCTTTTATTTCATTGCCTCTCCAATATTTATCCAGGATTTATTTCTCTCTGGGTGCTCAGATGATACCTGCTCTTCACTGAAAATTTACTAAGTGCTTTCATCTATAAACAACCATGCGAGGTCCTCCCATTATTTTTGTCAATCTATAAGAAATAAAGGAAACTTCCATTTGTCAAGAGACCAGTATATCTCTTGGCTTTTGACAGATACTTTATGAGTCTCATTTAGGGGATGTCGGTGGGTCCTTCCAAGCCCCAGGATTCCCTCCCATCTGATTCTTTTCCTTCTTGGAGGGTACATGGACCACCTTCTTCATTTCAGAGGTAGGAGGCAAATCCCAGGATGACTCCCTGCTCCTGCTGCTTAGGTGTCTGGCTAATAGCTGTCTCTGCTCACAGCCGCCAGCAAAGGTGGCCATCCTATAGAGACATGCTTTCAAGGTTCCTTCTTTATAGAGCCTGGTTCCTTTCCAAAACTTAAGTGTTGGTGAGAATGCCTTACTATTTATTAGTAAATATCTCTCTGAGGATGATAAAGTGCTCCACAACTATGATCTGTCACAACTAAGGTAGTCACACAGGATACTCTTGAAAAACATTGCAGGACCACACTGGTCCGAAAATATCATCAGCACCTTTAGCCTGGAATTGCACTGCCTTCCTCTCCATCACACCTGTCACTCCAATGTTAGAGTAAGTGTGCAACCATAAAGCTGTGGAAAGAGCTCCTGGAAGATGGCAACAGCCACAGGTAGGGAGGTGGCATTGGCTCCTTTGCTCCATGGCAGCAATCTGAGTGTCTTTACAAGTTACTGAACACATCTGGTAAGTCTAAAAGAACTGGGCTTGTATGAATTAAAAATGGGCTTATACAACCTTCCGAATGGAGTCAGCAGCTGATGTTCTAGAGGAGGTGGCCCTGTGAAACCCTGGACCAGAGAAGAGCCCTGGGTGGTCTTGGACAAATGCCCCCTGCTGGACCAGCCTTCGAGGTTGGAGTAGCATCGTGGCTTTGAGGAAAATGGACTGCTGAGCAGGTAGAATTTATTCCACAACTGGACACTCCTGGTAGTGTTTGCTTCAGTAGTGGCAATTTGCTGCATGGGCGATCTGGAATGCCGAGTAATACAGGAAGCGGCTTCAGCAGCAGCCCAGTCCCTCTGGTTCTCAAGGATTCACGAGACTCCGCACGGTAACTGCTTCCCTTGCAACAGCAGCCACTGATTTTGTGTTCACCGGGTATTTATACTTCTCCAAATATGGGCTGTGATTTTGTTTTCACTCATTTGAGATGGAACACCCTGGTATGGCAGCATTTAAGCCAGCTTTGAGCCAGGGGTCTTGCTTATTTATAGCCTTTGTGAGGATATATAGAGTTCCTTCGGTTTGTGCCCTGATTCCTGTTACAACCAGCAGGAGCAGAGCTAGTTTCACTCACATTCTACATTTGGGCTTTGGAACTTGGAGAGGGCTGTGATTGTAACAGGTATTGTAAGGTTTCAAAATGTGTTAGTGGATATGGTAGGGGCATGATACATCATAGTTCTGTATATAGACAGGCTCTACAAAACTAAATCTTACCTAATGGCCTAAAGACTAAATTGTGGGTGTCAAAAAGAAAAGTTACTATAGAACAATGTGGCAAGCAGCCAGCACCCCCCACAACCACCACCCAAGGCTTTCGTGTGGTCACATCAGTCTGGGATGCCCACGCATCCCAAGGGAGGAGGGTGCTGCTTTGGAGCAACCAGTCACACTGAGAAGCACACAATACCATGGGTGGGGCCTTTGTGGCTCTGAAAGATCATCATCATTTATATACAGTGAATGCATATGATTATATACACTGTCAGGAAGACAGGGACAGTGGCTGGGTGGTCTCAAGTATTTCACATGGTTAAGTTGTTTATTCAGTGTCAGTTAAAACAGCTTGCTTATAGACATAAATAATTAGGATAAAGATTTAGGACCACCTGATAGCTGTTTTTGCTGTTTCCCCAAGTTGTCGTGATAAAGCATGTGGTAAAATGGTTTCAATTGATTTTTTAGAGAAATCCATAGATGCATTTGTGCAAAACAGGAATTGCCAGGGGGTTAACCACACAGCCTCTGAATTTTTTTCTCTCACATCATTAGGCAAATAAAGAACCTCACAAGTTGCAAACTGGGACACAAGCATCCTTTTTTGGGTGATGTGGGTTGGATGGGATCTGGTTCGTATGCCCGGATAGATAGGAAGCCAAGTTTCAGGGCTGTTGTGAATGTTGTATCTGGGTCCTTTTCTTCATGGCTGTGGCTGTGTTCTTTGAAGAGAAAACCCTCAAGGACTAGTCAGTGATCCAAAGAGTCACATGTGTTATGACCTTTTCTTATTCGCAGCCTCCCAGCCATTGTCATTTTCCAAATGACTGATCCCATTGGTCTGATGACTTTTCCCTTCACCCAAAGCAGTTTAACTAGACGGAACTCTGCAACAAAGCTGGACAAATCAAACGTTTGTTTAAAGATCTGAAATTGTTGGAAATGGACTCCACTGGGGAAAATCTTTATTAAAAATTTTCGGGTGGTGCGCAATCTGAGAGGCGGTGAAGCTCCCCCATCCCATCCGATATGAAGCAGCCAGGGAATATTTGCTATTCCTGGATAAAAGTCCACAAAATATTCCAAGAATTTCCTGCTTATCCTTGCCTTGAAATGATACAAGTACTGTCCTTGGCTCATGAATCCATCCCATCGCTATGTGGTATAGCTTTCTTGGTGACTTTCTTAGAAAAATAAGTCTTAAGAGAACTTTGGGAATAAGTTGTCTTAGTTTTGCATTTCACTGCAGAAAAGTGAACGTTGGTCTACTCTAACATGCTAGTATAGTGTGGTGGTAGAGAACTTGGTATGTGGAGTTAGCCAGCCCTGAGTTTCAATTCAAGATCCCCACATATTAATAGTGTGAACTTAGGCAAGGTTCTTTAGCATGCAGATCCTTGTTTTTGACATTTATAAAATGGGCATAATAATACTACCTCCTTTGTAGGATTGTTGTAGCACTTACAAACATTCAGTTAGTGGAAGCTAATTACACATGAGAATACATTGAAAGGCGAGCACTGCAGGCACTTGTGTGCTGTGGGAACTAAGGAAACTGAGTTGTTATATTCCGCATGTAAACCTGGGTCCCACCAAGTAAAAAATGATCTTGGATTGGGAGTTAGGATAAAGGAATGATTGAATTTTTTCTTTTGAAAAAAAACTGAATATTTTGCAGTTGAAAAAATATTTCATGAAGTAGTTTGAAACTTCTCACATTCGATGTGAGCCAGCTCGGCCAAATGTCTGTTATTTGGGGCCGGACAGTGAGGGATGCCGTACAAAGCTCTTCTGTGTCCAGGGTGAGTAACGGCCATACGATACTCCCAGACATACCTTCCCAAGCCACATGACACATTGCCATGCTGAGCACAGAGAGTCTGTATATTTCTCTTTCCTGTTATTACACATTCCATGCTGAATTCAAATGCACAATGTGAGCATTTGAATGACCTATATATTGAAAATTCAACTTAGTGAGACAAACTTTTAGGTATTTACTTTTAATGAGAGGGAGAGAGTGAGGGAGAAGAGAGAGAGAGAGAACTGAACTCTATATTTTCCTCTCCCCTGACCACAGCACCCATTTCCAGTGACAACATACCATGTAAAAAAAGGTGTGGCCAACCAAGAACAGATAACAGTGTATGTAGGTATATAAGCTTAGGGACATATTTGAATTCACGCTTAGAACTCATTCAAAGAGTACAAATCTGGAATATGTATGAATGCTGGAGAAGACTGTTTTGTTGTGTAGAGGTTAGTAGTGTGAAAGAACCTCATGTTTTATAGAAACAGCCCTTGTTTCTGTAAGAAAGGCATTTACTTCTGTAAGTGAAGTAAAATTGTCATTTGTAGTTTTAAGGTGGATTCATTATGCTTTGGTGGGATTGGGGAGAAAAGTCCCTAGGAGGCACTGACAGATTCAAATGCCCTCTAAGGCTGCCCTCCAAAGCTGACAGAGATGTGAGAACAACTAGCCCATGTGGATGGTTCCATAGGCAGCCTGGGAGTCAGGGGCGAAGGTGGTGTGGAACGGTGGGAGTGGGGTGGCAGGTGGAAAGGTAGGACCATCATCCTATGGATCAAGAGCACAAAACAAAGACGTGAGTGTGGAGTGTATGGAGTCTGAGGGAGAAAGGGCAGAGTGGGAAAGGGGGGATTACGTGCAGGGGAGGGAGGGAGGTCTACACACAGTATTTGCTGGTATAACATCTCCTGACTGTCAGAATGTAGGCATAGTGTAGTTTTCAATGTAATATTGTTAAGAGTGAATCCCCCGAAACCCTTAAAATGGGATAACACTGGACAGTTTAATGCAGAAGTGATGTTTACAGGTATGGGCAGAGGTGCAGGGAAGCCATAAGGGCCACGAAGGGTGAGAGCATTTCTACCTCAGCCTGAAGGGACAAAGGGAGGGGGAGTTACTGGAATCCCAGTGGAGAGCATCAAGTGAAGATGGAGACAGGATCATACAGGTCGGTCTCCAGGACATGGAGCAGGTGGAGAAGCATGGAGAGCTGATCTCATCCTTCTCCTGAGAGTAGGGACTCTCTCTGCATGTGACACTACATTCATTTTTTCCTTTGCAACTACATTTGAGACTAGTATGATTCAGTATTGAAGAACTCAGGCATTAGAATAAGCCAGCCTGTGAATGTGCTCTGCACCCTTCACTAGCTGTGTGAGTACGTGCATGGGATTGGATGTCCCCAAACACTTCATGAGACAGTGCACATTAGTCAACAGTATAACAGTTTTTATTAAAACTATTGTTGGGAATAGCTTTTTAGTTCTTTTTTCCTTGTGCTTAATTTTCAATCCTCTGCCTTAGGTCAGTCCTAGGAAAAGCCTGTGAACAGGATAAGAAGCTACATGCATCATTGGGTAATAGATACACACATATGCATGTACAGGCACATGTGTGTACATGCACACACACTAGTGAACACACACATACACAAATGTGCACACACGCACATTTTGTCAGTAAGTCTCCAGCTGGAGCTTAAGGAGCAGAGAGAGAAGGAGAAAAGACTCCCCTGTGGGATATTGCTTTCAACTCCAAGCCATTGCAGGGGAAGCTGTGATGTGTTTGGTGGGAATCAGGAGAACAGAGACACGGGGATTCTTGAGCATCAGAGAAAAGCCCACTTCTCACCACAGTACCATCTGCATGTCTGCTTTATTTAAAGCCCCTTCTTTTGCTTGCTTTAGGAGTGCCCACTGAAACCACACATCCCAAAACACTCCTAACCATTTTTTTGCTTTAAATATTGATCGTGAGAAAAAGCAAGAACACAAGCACAATTCAAAAGAAGCAGAGATTTCCAGGGTGTCTCTTCCTCAGCCAGAGAAGTTGGTCTCACTACTTGACTAAATCCTTTCATTCTTAGTGACTTCTAAAGAGAAGAGGGATAAAGGAAGCAGCTCTCACTTCATCTCAGAAAATAAAAACACAATTGATGCCAATAAAACCCTTTTATTCCAGTCGATATGTAGTGGGGAAGAGGTGGTGGTTTTGAGAGAAGTAGGACTGCAGCCAGATCGATGTGGGTTTAATTGCTGGTTCTGCTTCTAGTTATGTAATAAGGTAGTTACTCTATCTTACTGGGAATCATAATGTGCATCAATAAAATTGAGTTGTTTTTAGAATTCAACATGACACTTAAAGGGCTTAGCATGTTATTTGGAACATACCAAGTACTTAATATATATCACCCATTATTATGATTATGAGTCATCTCCTGTATTAATGTCTGCTTAAGAACTATTTGCCTTTCTTATTTAGATGCAAAAGTTGTAAAAATTCTCTGTCCCCAATCCCAATACATGTATTGGCATTCTTTCCACAGTTCCATTATAGTTTCGCCACCCACCCTCCCTCCCAACCGCCCTGCCTTCTTCCCTCCTCCCAGGCATTCCTGAGGAGTCTGGACTTCTCTGAAAGATGACTTGATGGTCCACTACCTGCATGCCAAACAGTAAGCAACTGCTATTTGCCTTGGCTGTTTGCTCGACAGCAACCTACTGCTGGTAGATACCTGTACTTTTAGAAAGAAAGACCTTTCCAAATGATAGCAAACTTCCAATTACATATTTGGTGCCTTAAATTTATTAGGCCTGCTGTAATGAACAAACTGTCCTTGTTACTGGTGTCCAAGAGCAACTGCAGTTTAAAAAAATCACATTTTTGCCCATTTTTAATATTTGTTTTTCATTTTGAATTTAAGGGAAAAATGCATGAGCCCTTTTTTTCCTAAGGAGGCAGTTGCTCCAATTATTACCACTGAAGTTTTTTTTTCTTTGCCTTCAATCTATTCAAGCATCATCAGTGGAGTTGACCTCAACTCCTGCTCTGACCCTCAGAAACCCATGATAATGTAACCAACCAGACAATGGTTTGTTATCATGTCGTCTTTGGAGCAGGCACACACTGAATTGTAAAACAAATTTTCTTTCATGCGTCTCATTGGGAAATGTTTAAATTTGTTTTCAGTTCAGGATCTATATAGTTCTTTCTATTGTTAGTGTTTTTAAAAAACATTTCCAAATCCTCTGACTCCAACTCTTTCTCCTTCAGAGAACCTGATCTTTCTCTAGCTTCCTAAAAAAGGGAAAAAAAAGCCCTTGTTTGTCCTCTTTATTTTTTTGGAGGGAAACAACAAAAACATAATAAAACATCCACACATTTTGTTGACAGGAGAGCTCCTCAGTTGGCTTTGGTCTCAGGGGGGTTACTAGTCACTCAGGCGTAGCTTTTGGAGGAGGTAGGGGCTTGGCCTTGGCAGGCGCATGCAGAGCTGCCCAGCAATGCCTGGCATTTCTGGTGACATGTGTTCTAGGCAAAAGGAAGGTGCTCTTCTTCGACCTCACTAAACACCTGTAAAAGGGCTTTCCGATGTCTACTGGGACATGGGTCTTCAGAGAACAAATCTTTTTGTCTCCCTTACCCTTCTAAGTAATGGGCAACTCAGTATTTCTCTGTCATTACTTAGATTCTTTTCTCCTTTTCTCTGCAGAATCAGTCCCAGGTCATTGAGAAATCTTGCTCCTTCTATCGAGGTGCCAAGAGACAAGAGTAAATGTTGTTCCTCCTCCTCTGTGAACACAGAACTTCATTGCCCCACACCACGAAACAGAACCCTCTTGATCTCTGTTCCCCCTGGCCACTGTCAGGCACCTTTGTTATTCCTGATTTGGATGATACACACATATTGGTCGTAAGAATTGGAGGTGTGGGGAGGAAGAAATGTCCCAGGGGGGACCTTTAGGATAAAAGATGATAGAGGCACTCGGGCATAATTGTTCCCACTCAGAAATAGGAGGGCAGAAATAGAATCTCATTCTTGACCACAGCATCACTCACATGCTCAAGGAAAACTTCTCTGTCTCCATTAACCACAAACAGCTGACTCAGTCTGTGCCTTCCCGGTTGTCCCTCCTCAGCTCCATCTCCTCAGTGAGGTGCTCTTCCTATCCCTCTAACGGAACCACTTCTTAAGGGTTAGGCCTCAGATGGCTTCTTTTGCTGTATCTCCTGTAGAGTCATCCATCCTGTAGAGTCATCTATCATCAGGATTTCTACGTTTTACTTCTTTTCACATGACTTATTTCTTTATCTCTCACCTTGAATTCCAGTCCCATATTTCCAATGACGTCTGTGTGGACAGGGCACTGTCAACAGAAACTCAGCATTTCTGAAGTAGAACTCCTCTGTTTTTTTCCTCATATGGGACTCTTCCCACACCCTTCATTGGTCAGGGGCTCTACCACTTGGGCTTCTAGATTCAAAACTTTGGAAACATCTTAGGTTGGTTTCTTTCCCTTAAACCTCATTTAGACATTCAGTGCCTTAATCTTGTATACTATTTTATCATAACCATTTCCATATGTGTTTTGTTTTAAAGTAACTTTTAAAAAGTTTTTTTCTTACTATGATAATAATTTCTAAGTACACTGCAGGAAACACAACTAAAAATACAGAAAAGTATGAAAAAGAAAATATGTCATCAATAATTATACCACACAGATAATTATTTTATATTTTCAGCTGTTGTTTCCTATGTTCTTATCTATATGTGAATGTAGTAAATTATGGAATTGCATAGTTTGCATTTTCTGCATTACTTAGTAAAATTTTTAAAACATTTTTGATGTTATTAAATAATTGTTAGCTTTATGGCTTTCAATCAGGTAAATATATTATCATTTATATAACCAATCATCTATTAAAATAATTACTATTATTTTACTATTGAAATAATACTTGATAAAAACCAATAAGGCACATAACAAAGGACTGACAGATTTTATAAAATGCAAGTTAAAACTTTTATATGGCTAATGACATGAATAAAATTAAAACAAAATAAGCTGGGAGAAATTATAAACAACATGTATAACAGAAAAGAGGCAATAAACATAATATATAGAGTGCCTTTAAAAAGTTTGAAAAAGGCCAAGTATACAGTAGAAAAAGGTAAAAATATTATAGCAGACAACTCCAAGTGATCAATAAACAAGAAAATTGCATAGGTGGAAAATATTGTCTCCTTGTTTTAAATGGTGCCAATACTTTATAACTTATATTTTAAACTATTTAGTTAACCCAAAGAAGCTTGAAAGCTATATCTGAAATCTAAACACTCAGAGATATTCATTGTAAACATTTTTAATGTCTTTTCTATATTTATCCAATAATCAAAAGGTCTTTTGATTCCCATCAAAACATCCTTTGCCTATTTTAAATATTTTCTATAGTTATAGCTATAGCAAAAAAAAAATAGAATACAAAAGAAAAACTTGAGAAAATTTAAACATTATAAATTAAGTACAATTGAAAAAAGCAAAGTAACATTAGTAAAATTATTATCACACAAAATAGCTTAGGACAAGAAGTAAAGGCATTAGAAATTTTGTCACTTTACTTTGGAAAAGGCACACTCTGTAGGACACTGTCTCTGATGTTTAAAGTTACTTTCATTTACTTATCCTTATTCACTTAACTGACGACTTCCCTTTAAAATTGCTCCAGCTTTTCAGATATTTCAATTCATGAATTAGATATCTTTAGAGCACACTTTTTTCACAAAAGGTAATTTGATGACTTTCTCTTCCCTTAGCCTCGTAGATAACATAAAGTCTTTTCTCCCCATATCTTGCTATCCACTCCTTTTTCTTTTTTTCTAGTTTTATCCTTTTCTACCCAGCTTTTAAATTTGGGTTTTTGTAAGTTCAGTCCTAGGTTTTGCTCTCTTTCTATTCTATCTCATCTACCTGGGTGGTTTGAACCACAACTAGTGCTGACTCACTGTATTTTAGTCTAAATCAAGTCCTTTCAGTGGCATTTCTATTTGATCCCTTCTCTCAGAGTCTCGAGGCACGCTGGGCTTGGGGTAGCTAAACTGTACCTTCTCCCATCCATTTGCACTGGTCAGGAAATCTAGTTATCCCCAACACCTCTCCTTTCACCTATGTCCAATTCATCTCCAACTCTTGTTTAATGCCTTTTGTGTTTATGTTCATGAGGAATATTGGTCTATATTTTATTTTCTTGTAACATCTGTGGTTTTGGTATTAGGTAATATTGGCATCAAAAATGAGTTGAGAAGTGTTCTCTTCTCTTCTACCTCCTGGAGGAGTCTGTATAGATTTTTTTTTCTTCAATGTTTGGTAAAAATCACCAGTGAAATCATCTAGGCCTGGCATGTTATTTTAGGTTTTGTTTGCTTATGGTGTTATGATTAAGGTACAACAGACAGTACATATTCAATATAAGAAGATGTAGTTTTACAATATCTTCAAGATATAGGGCTCTTTAGGTTGTTTGTGTGTTCTTGATTATGTTTTACAGTTTGTGGTTTCTAAGGATTTGTCCATTTTATCCAAATAGTCAAATATATTGGTATAAAGTACTTCACAGTACTCTCATTAACCCTTTAATATCTGTAAAATCCATAATGATTCCTCCTCTTTTAATAGCAGATGTTAGTGACTTGTGTATCTATAATTTTTTTCTTGATCAATCTGACTGAAGTGTTTATCAATTTGATTTATCTTTCTTAATAAAACAGCTCCTTTTACAATTGAGCTATGTTCAAAATTTATTTGACCAAAACAAATAAAACTTTCCTTTGCTGAATATGGCAAATCCATACATATATTCTTCATAGAAATGAATTACTCACAATGGGAAATTTAACATGATTTTCATAACAAATCAAAGTTAGTATCAATTAAATTGTCACCTTATAGTTTCCTAAATTTCACCAAAGACGGTTGTTGTAGATCTGGGTAATAGGAGAGTAATTCAATATCTGACATTAAACTCAATTACATTTTAGGTTTTAGGCTCTGCCTCTCAACTAGTAGCAACACTTACCAATTATACTTTTTTCATCTTCATCTAAAATTGGAGAAAATGTAAATTATGGTATGCTAATTTTGGGCATATTGGTTAATTAATATGTCATATAATATTTACCCATATGATTAGCAAAAATAAAAATATAATTCTTTTTTTATTTTTTATTGTTGTTCAGTTACAGTTTTCCTATTTCCCCCATTATTCTCTCCTGCCCTAACCACTCCCCACCTCCCACATTCAATCCCCTCACTGTCCTTGTCCATGGATCCTTTATCCATGATCCTTGAGTTGACCCTTCTCCTTCTTTCCCCAGTTATCCCCCACCCACGTCCCCTCTGGTCACTGTCAGTTTGTTCTTTGAGATAGTATAATTCTCAATTTTCATGAGGACAGGATAAAATTAGCAGTCCTATATATAATCAAGATGAATGTAAAAACTACTATAACCTCTTTGCAAGGAATTTTAAAATAAGTGTTAAGTGTGTCCAAGTTTTTCATACTGTTCAAATCAATTCTTTTTTTTCCTGGCAATTATTCTGAGGAAATGGTTAAATATATGAACAAATATAAATATATTAAAAAATGTCCATAGGTCAGTTATTTAACATTTTTTTAAAGCTAGACATAATGTCTAATAACTAGGGAACAAGTTCTAAGTAAATTTTAGTAAGTTGAACAAGGTCAAACTGCCATTTTTTATAGGTAAAAAGATTGAATGTCAATAATTTCATATGCTGCAATCTACTAGGAGAAACATACAATGGAATATTATGTGGACACTAAATACAACTATACAGGCTGTTTTTTAATGATGTGAGTAAATAATCATACATTGGCATAATATATATATGGGAAACAAAATCATATCTTCAGTATGTCTTCAGATGCACACACATGCACGCACACACACCAGAGACCTGTAGTTGTCTCTGGGGATATATTTTCCTTTCTTATGTTCAACAGTAGCATGGTGTTCCTTTCACAATCAGGAATCGGTTAATAGTAAGCAGAAACACAGGAACTACTTTTTCCCAAATAAAGAAGGAATACTTGTCTCACAATTTCCAACCCCAAAGAACTCCCAAAGTTAATTCAGTTTTTTATTTTTTTATCAGGTACAAGGAAAAAAGAAATGCCATAAGTCAGATAATATGGGGATATTCACTAGTATGCCTGAAAAGGAGGGAATTCACAGATTTCCAGTGATTATAGGTGACCACTCCCTAAGGAAACATGTCAACCTCTGTCTCCCAAGGAGCTGACCACTGCTGAGACAGAGAACCCCACCCATAAATCTACAGATTGCCCTGACACACAAACCGGGCAGATCTGTGTTGGGGAATGGTTGTCTTGCAACGCTTATTTCAGAATTCCTTATCAAATCAGTAAAGTACATCTGGAGAACAGGCTAGTTAAGGTTATTTCCTTCATTTGCTACACAAAGTGAAAACACTGGAAAGCTAGTACCCAATTTTAACTGATAAGAAAAATAAACAGTAGTGAGGAAGGAAGGCTCACTAAATAAATAGAGAGAAGGATTCCCCACTGTGTGAAAACTATTCTGTTGCCAGCCTACTTTTGATTTGTCCATCTCCCCTCCCAAATGCTTTGAGAAAAATCACAAATCACATTAACCTTAGGCGACTTATTCCTTGTGATTCAGATATTTAATTTCTGTACATCTCCTGGGCTCACTCAGGGAAGCCAAAGCCAGTTGTACGTGACAGTGTTTTGACATTTGTGCATTCCTGGATCTGATGGCCATAATCACCATTCCAGTCATTTAAAAATGCCATTTAGGCATTGAGATGTATTTCTAGGAAAACACCATAAAGAATTTGAATTACTGAATTAAGATTTCTAAATTTTTATTTAGGCAAATGAAGCTGCCAGAAAGATTTTTAAACTGACCTTCTTTATTTATTTTTGAGTTGGAAACCTAAATTTTTTTGAACACTAACTAGATTGCAAGAAATTTAGAAGAGATTCTAAATAATGCTGAGTTTACAATTTGAGAAAAAGTATCCACTTCTTTCAGGGAGGTGTGGAATAAGGGCGATCATTGCTGACTTTTTGGCACATTGAGAACTCATAGCAAAGTCTGTGTCTTGAAAGGAGATTTTTCACACTGGTGCAGCCTTAGATAAAAATAATGTTTATTTCCAATTTGCTTGGCTAAAGGTTTCCTTCCTTTATTTCAGTCTTTAAACACACCAGCACAATTTTATCCTCCTGCAGTGGGGGCTGAGGCATGTAAGGACAAGGTGTTTGTATTGGATTTAGAGATGGCCTTTTCACTAAGTGGGTTAGAAAGTTGTACTGATGAGTCCAAAAGTCGTAGGCCTGATTCTTACATGGAGCTTCACTCTTCTCCATTACTTGCCTTTGAAGAAGACCCCAACGAGAGTGAAAATTGGACAAATAACATTTGATTGCAGAAGAAAGATGCGAAGTTCAAAAAACAAGATGTTGTCTTGAGTGTGACATGGTGGTAGGAAGAGCTGTGTGGGCTGAGGACAATGACGCCTGAAGACAGTGTGAGAAGAGGAGAGACAGACTAAGGCAAGGGGCAGGGGCATACTGACTGCATGGATTTTGAGTAAGGTGGTTGCTGTGGTTGGATCAGAACAAACTGATTCCTGTTACTAAGTAAATAACTCAGAGAGTGGCAAGGCAAGGGCATCAGCTTAGATTCTGCATTTATTTGTTATCCAGCAAGATGGTGGGGTGGGAAGATCAGAAACCAAGTTCTTATATAGGCACCCAGGCTACTGCAATAGTTTTGGAAAAAATACTCTGGGATAAGCCTCTGGGGTTACCGTCACATTATCACAGTGTCTTCTCCATTCGGCTCTGCTGTGTGTAACACAAAACAGTGGCAGTTGCACAGTCAGCCAGCCAGTGATTATAGGGGAAAGCTCCCGAAGGAGACATGTCAACCTCTGTCTCCCAAGGAGCTAACCACTGCCCTTTTCCATCCCTGGAGACACACTGCGCATATTTTAAATCTTGTTCAAGAGAGCACATTTTTAAGCAATACTTTGTAAAACTGAAACAATGAAAACATCCTCCCAATGTCATTTCACAATTCTGTTCAAGCATCTTAACAACTCTCATCTCATGAAAGTAGGAACTATCAAGAGAGTGAAGAGGAAGGTAGCTTCTGTGGGATCTTGCACCCTCCTCTGCTGTCAGATCCCATCCTCTTGGCTGTGTATTTGGATGTTCCTGGGATCCCTGCCTTCTAAATGATTATCTAGTCTTTAGCACCAGTTTCTAGCCCAGGGATGCTTTGGTTTTGACTCCCAGCATATTGCATTCACATTTGAACCCAACCCCACCCAGACATGTACATCCCTGAATAGGTCAGCTGGACACTAGTTTTCTTCCTAACACATTTCTGAACTCCCTACTAAATAGAAATGATTGGATCTATAAGAATAAAGAATATGGTCCCAGCGGTGTCCAACCTGGGCCCCATGGGCCATGCACAGCCCAGGGTGGCTGTGAATGTGGCCCAACACAAAATTGTAAATTTACTTAAAACATGATGAGATTTTTTTGTGATTACATGTTGTAATGTATTTAATGTGTGGCTGGAGAAAACACTTCTTCCAGTGTGGCCCAAAGACACCAAAAGTTTGGACACCCCTGGAGACTAAATTCATTATTAATGTTACCAAGTATCAACACCCCCACCCCTTGGTCACCATGGCCTGTTGGCTATTTACAGGACTGTGCAAGGAAGACAGAGGCAGTAATGAAGTCATGTTACCTGCCAGCCAATGATTTTTTTCAATTTTTTCAATTTTATTGTCGTTCAAGTATAGTTTTCTGCCTTTCCCCCCAACTCTTCCCCCACCCCAGCCATCCCCACCTCCTTCCCCTGATTCCACCACCTCCTTGGTTTTGTCCATGTGACCTTTATAGTTGTTCCTGAAAAGCCTTCACCCCCCCCACCCATTATCCCCTCCCATCTCCCCTCTGGTTACTGTCTGTTTGTTCTTAATTTCAGTGTCTCCGGTTATATTTTGCTTGCTTGTTTGTTTTGTTGATTAGGTTCCACTTATAGGTGAGATCATATGGTATTTGTCTTTCACTGCCTGGCTTATTTCACTTAGCATAATGTTCTCCAGTTCCATCCATGTTGTCATGAAGGGTAGGAGCTCCTTCTTTCTCTCTGCTGCATAGAATTCCATTGTGTAAATGTACCATAGTTTTTTAATCCATTCATTTACTGATGGGCATTTAGGTTGCTTCCAGCACTTGGCTTTTGTAAATTGTGCTGCTATGAACATTGGGATGAATAGGTTCTTCTGGATTGGTGTTTCAGGGTTCTTAGGATATAATCTTAGCAGTGGAATTGCTGGGTCAAAAGGCAGTTCCATATTTAGTTTTCTGAGGAAATTCCATGCTGTTTTCCATGGTGGCTGCACCAGTCTGCAATCCCACCAACAATGTACTAGGGTTCCCTTTTCTCCACGAACTCTCCAACACTTGTTTGTTGCTTTGTTTATGATGGCCATTCTGACTGGTGTGAAGTGATATCACTTTGGTTTTAATTTGCACCTCTCTGATGGCTAGTGATGCTGAGCATCTTTTCATATGTCTCTGGATGCTTTGTATGTCCTCCTTGGAGAAGTGTCTGTTCAAGTCCTTTGGCCATTTTTTTCAATTGGGTTTTTTGTCTTCCTACAGTGGAGTTGTGTGAGTTCTTTATATATTTTGGAGATCAAACCCTTATCTGAGATATCATTGGCAAATATGTTTTCCCATATGGTTGGTTCTCTTTTCATTTTAATACTGTTTTCTTTAGCTGTGCAGAAGCTTTTTATTTTGATGAGATCCCATTTGTTTATTCTTTCCTTTATGTCCCTTGCTCCAGGGGACATATCAGTGAAAATATTGCTGTGTGTAATATCTGAGATTTTCCTGCCTATGTTCTTCTGAAGGCCTTTTATGGTATCATGACTTATCTCAAAGTCAATATTCAGAAATGAAAGGCATTTTTGTATACCAACAATAAATATCAGGAAAAAATCCCATTTGATACAGTAACAAGAAAAATAAAATACCTAGGGATAAACCTAACCAAGGAGGTAAGATACCTGTACACAGAAAACTACACAACACTGAAGAAAAAAATCAAGGAAGACACAAACAAATGGAAACATACACCGTGTTCAGGGATTAGAAGAATTAACATCATCAAAATGTCCATACTACCCAGAGCAATTTACACATTCAATGCACTATGTATTAAAGTACCAATGGCATATTTCACAGACATAGAACAAACACTTCAAAAATTTATATGGAACCATAAACGACCCCGAATAGCTGCTGCAATTTTGAGAAAGAAGAGTAAAGTAGGAGGGATCACAATACCTGATACTAAACTGTATTACAAGGCCACTGTAATCAAAACAGCCTGGTACTGGCATAAGAACAGACACATAGACCAATGAAACAGAACAGAGAACACAGAAATAAACCCAAATCTATATGGTCAATTAATTTTTGACAAAGGAGGCAACAGCATAAAATGGAGTAAAATTAGCCTCTTCAACAAATGGTGTTGGGAGAGCTGGACATCTACATGCAAAAAAATGAAACTCAATCACCAAGTTATACCATACGCAAAAATAAATACAAGGTGGATGTCAGCCAATATCTATGTCAACAGAAGTTAACATCTCCTTCTACTGCCATTCATAATTCCCTTCAATCATGTTAACAACCCACACCTCATGATTGGGTGTGGGTGTAGGACAACAGAAACAGACCAGCGTACCTGTCTGATGAATCTTGCCTCCTGTTTGGAGATGCTTCTCTTTGGACATCCATAATAATATGGTTCTGGTCTGGTGGGCTCTTGCATTCTGCAACACAAGCACACATTCATGAATTAGAGGTGTGTATGTACTCCCTTGACAGTTTGGCACCAGAGAAACTCTCTTTGCAGCACCAGTATCATTAGATCAGGTAAATGTCAATGATTTTATAAATCTTACATACTAGCTAGATGAAGGCAAAGCATTCTAAATCACAAGGATATAGAAGTTATCCTCAGGAAAATCTAATTAATAGTTAAGAAAATTAAGAATGATAAAAATACATAATCATCAAAGAAAGAAGAGACATTATTAACCAAATAAATTT
Source organism: Phyllostomus discolor (assembly GCF_004126475.2). NCBI lineage: Eukaryota > Metazoa > Chordata > Mammalia > Chiroptera > Phyllostomidae > Phyllostomus > Phyllostomus discolor. The sequence continues at coordinate 152,864,910 of NC_040903.2, forward strand.
GACTCCAGGTATTGATATTCTCTGTAAAAATGTACTAACTAGTCACATGATTATTATATTTCTTCCCATCTCCCAGTGAAGTATTTTACCTGTGAAGAGATGTTAACAGCAAGTGGTCAATTGAAAAGGAGAGATCTATTTATAACTTAGTAAGACAACTCAAATTTCATGGAAGGAAAAAAAAAAACACAGAGAGTAAATTATTCTCATTCTTAATGAATTATCTTATTTAAAAGCTATTCCTTTTATTTAAATCTCAAGCTATATTTTTATGTGACAGTGATTGTACAATATGGCAAAATACATTTGACTTCATTTTATTAGATGTACTTCTGAATATTATCAGAAAAGGAAATTTATGTATAATAATTTGAATCAAATATTCATGTCCATTTTATATATTTTAACTTGTGAAATATTGTTTTACAGGTATCACATCTACCTTAGCATATAATAAAGATCACACTTAACATTGATTGAACAACTTTTTGAATTTGTTCATTTTTCTTACAGTTGTGTGGGAGAGTTCAATAAACTGCACAAAGAAAATACCCCACTATAAATTAAAGCCACAGGTGTATTAAAATGTTTTTATATGTGTATGTGTGTGTGTGTGTGTGTGTGTGTGTGTGTATCTCCTCTTTGGGTCCAATTTGTTTGGGGCCCTGTATATACTATATATAAATAGTTCCCTGAATTCCTCATAACTTGGAAGAGGCTTAAACATAAAATTGTCAGAGAAGTAAGTCCATTCTCTTAGGGATAGACAAGACTTCCTTAGTGAAACTTTTCTCTCTTCCCTCAAAATGTGGGTTTTTAAAAAAGTGTTGCTCACCTACTTCCAGGGAAATGTTATTTTAAAGTAGCAGCTAGAAATGTAAATTAATTCAATATAACTTCTTCTGGAAAGCCTGTTAGAAATGGTTTGAAGAAGTTTACCTGAATGTTTATAAAGTGATCTCTTTTTAAAATATATTTTATTGATTATGCTAGTACAGTTATGCAAATTTTTCCCCATTTGCCTCTCTCCATCTGGTACCACCATTCTCTCCAGCAATCTCCCTCCTTAGTTCATTCCCATGGGTTATGCATATAAGTCCTTTGGCTTCTCCATTTCCTATACTATTGTTAACCTCCCCCTGTCTATTTTGTACCTCCCAATTTATGATTCTTAATCCCTGAAACTTTCCCCCCATTCTCCCTCTTCCTCCTCCCAGCTGATAACCCTCCAAAAGATTTCTATATCTATAATTCTGTTCCTGTTCTGCTTGTTTGCTTAGTTGTTTTTTTTTAATTCAATTTTTGACAATTGTGAATTTATTGCCATTTTAATGTTCATAGTTTTGTTCTTCCTTTTCTTAACTGAGTCCCCTTAACATCTCATGTAATAAAGGCTTGGTGATGATGAACTCCTTTAGTTTTACCATGTCTGGGAAGCACTTTTTCTGCCCTTCAATTCTAAATGATAGCTTTGCTGGGTAGGATAATCTAGGTTGTAGGTCCTTGCTTTTCATGTCTTTGAATACTTCTTGCCACTACCTTCTGGCCTGCAAAGTATCTTTTGAGAACTCAGCTGACTGTCTTATGGGAACTCCTTGTGATAACTCTCTGCTTTTTTCTTGCTTCTTTAAGATTTTATCTTTAATCTGTGGCATTTTAATTATGATTTATTTTGGTGTGGCCCTCTTTGAATCCAATTTGTTTCGGACTCCCTGGGCTTTCTGGACTTGTATGTTTCCTCCACCAAATTAGGGAAGTTTCCTTTCATTATTTCTTCAAGGAAGTTTTCCTCTTCTTCTGGCATCCCTATGATTTGGATGTTGATACATTTGGAGATGTCCCAGAGGCTTCTTAGACATCCTCCTTTTCTTGAATTATTTTTTTCTTTTTGCTTTTCTGATTGAGTTCTTTTATCTTCCTTATGTTCCAAATCTTGATTTGAATCTCAGCTTGATCTTCTCCATCACTGTTGGTTCCCTGTAGATTTTTCTTTATTTCACTTAATGTAATCTTCATTTCTGCCTGGGTATTTTTTATGCAGTTGCCATACTCAATGAATTCTTTGAGGATCTTGATAACCAGTGTTTTGAACTCTACATCTAATAGGTTGGTTATCTCCATTTCATTTTAGTTCTTTTTCTGGAGATTTATTCTGTTCTTGCATTTGGGCCATATTTCTTTGTCTCCTCAATTTGGCAGCCTTCCTGCTTTTGTTCCTATGTATTAGGTAGAGCTGCTTCCCTGTCTTGACTCCCTGTCTTAGTTGTGTGGCCTATTGTAGAAAAGGCACCTGTAAATTGGATGGGATGGAGTCTTAGGCAATCACCAGAATAGGTCAACCCACTTCGCTGCTTTGTGACTCTGTGTTGGGGAAGAGCTTGGAGAGGGGACAATGCTGCTGCCTGTTTTCTGGAGGTTTTCCTGGGAGGAAGCTGTCTCCCAGCCCTTGCTCTGTTTCCAATCACTTCGCTTTCTCCTCATATGTGACTGGTGCCCTTCCAGTTATTGCCCTGGTGCTGAATCTCAGAGTGGGTGGGTCTGTGTAAGTCCTAAGTCCATGTGGGCCCTTTAAGAGGAGTCTCCTAAAAATCCAGCAGTTTCTTTTGTCACCCCAAACCCTACTGGTTTTTACAGACAGAAGTTATGGGGGTTTATTTTCTTGGTGCTGCAACCCTGGGCTGTATGGTCTGATTTGGGGCTGGGATCACTCACTCCCGAGGTATCCCTTCCAATTTTTATCCACAACATGTGAATGTGGGACCACCTGTTTCACCACCTCTCTGTGCCACACTGCATCTATGCACCTCTCTGCCTGTTTCCACATCTCCACCCCTCCTACCCATCTGGATGAATGTGGCTTCCTTAAATTCTCAACTGGCAGCCTTCCATACTGCTCAATTTTCTGATGGTTCTGAGTGATATTTGTTTTGTGGTCTAGTTGTAATTTTTTCTGCAGTTGTGTGAGGAGGTGAAGCATGTTTACCTTTTCCTCCATCTTGACCAGAAAACTGATATTTTATTTTTGTTTGTTTACCACCACTAGAAAGAAATACAGTAGACTCTTGACTGAAGTGTAATGCAGGCTGGAGCTCTGAAGTCAGAGAAAGTGCAGTCCTGACATTCAGATGTTTATATCAAGGCACCACCATCAATCATAAAACACAGAAAAACAAAATTGTTCTAGAAGGCTATGTACCCAAGGCAATATTTATTTACATATATATTTTTGTGAATGCTTCTAAGAATGTGTTTTCTGAAAAATATAAAATTTTACCAAAATTTGGAAAATTATCTCCAATTAACTGGCACTAAAGGATTTAAGCATCAGGTCAGTAACTTAGCCATATCTGCTTCTAACCCTGAGACTTCAGGCTCTATGAAATCTTCAGAAAAACAAAAAGGTATTTATTAAGCTTTTATTTGTTTTGTCATTTTGAAAACACTATTTTAAGGCAAATGACTCCTTGGTTCAGTCTAGATAAGTAAATAGCCTAATTAATAAAATTACCTTCTGACTATAATATTTCTCGTCCTATTTGTCCTCATCAGTTTGAAAGAATGGCAGCCAGCATTGAATGAGCCAATGTAAATACTTGAAGTCAATGGACTTATTCAGAATGAACTTCTGGTCACTTCTAAAGGTGAAGCATTTTTTAAAGATTTCATGTAGTCTGCCTGTTATAAACAATTCAAAACTTTTTTATTCTTCATAATGTTGACTAAACACTTTTTTAAAACCAAGAGTTTATTTAATTAATGGACAGTTTAACTCAAAATATAGCTCCACAGAATATTTATGAACCACTAGACGGGAATAATATAGTCTAGTTTAGGAAGAAAATGTTTGCCTAGTCTTTCAAAATTTTTTTCTAATTATATTCATAGTTTATATCTTTCCATTATAAGCAATTAAGATAGAGTGAAGATTTCTCTTTATTTTTGTGTACATTTTATAAATAATACACATGCATATATTCAACCTATTAAAAATATTTGCTATATTACTTAGCAGCCTGGGATTGGCTCTGCTCTTCCCCCTGGAATTTTCCATTCTTATTTCTCTCCCACCCAATTTCTAAGATTGGTAATCCATACTCTATTTCTTGCTCTTTTAATTCTAATGTTATTGTATTTTCTCTCCATTTTCAGGAGCAAAGTTTGAAAAATGATAATCAGAAACCTGTTTTTGTTTTTGTTTTTGGTCTGAAGAATGTTTTAAATTTATTGTAAGCATTGAAATCAATTGAGGGAATTTACATAAAAATCCTTGTTTTTGTCTTTTCTTGAAAAATTGTAAGCTCAAACCACACTGGTCCTACATTCTGACATAACTACAATTGACTGAAGCTGAGTAGAGATATGGCATATTCTTTCCAATTTGCCACAGCTCAGACACTCCTGTCTTACCCCCAGCCTATTTCACTCACTATGCAAGTTCTCACTCTTGTAGGCATTTATTTGGGCTTAAAATTCCTATTCCAAAGTCTCATATCTTCACTACAACTCAACTGGTGCAACTTGCTTGAAGTTAATAATGGCTTCTTTTTGCTATCACTAGTAACTTTTGGGCAGAAGGCTTCCTTCTTATAGTTCTGTTGCTATGGGGCCAACGAAACGAGATTCCTATTCCCTGGGAGGTAAAGTGCCTCCTATGACCCCTGGACTGTCATCTCACGCATTTCTATGTCAGAGCAGATGTGGTTGTTCGCCCTTTTGCTTGCCACTGAACCTGATCTGGAAATGTTAATTTTTGTCCTCAGTAAATGTTTGATTTCATAGCTCTATTTAAATAGTGGTTTGTGGCTATTCCTTGATTTTGCTTTGATCCATTAAAGACTTGTAATTTTACCAGTCATTTCAGGGATGTGGAGTATGTGACAGAATAGGAACCGAGCTGGGGATTGGGAGACATTAGTGTTGGTTCTCTGCTTCACTACTTAGTAAATGTGTGACTTTGGACATCTCAAAACTCTCTGAGATGTAAAATTGGTAGAAAATAATTTCTTCATGGGCTTACACCTTCATTTATTTATGTATATGTTTATTTCTATTCAGTGAAACCCCCTGCATATTATCTCATTTGATAAATGTATTTTACAGGTGAGAAACCTTTCGGAAGAAATGACCTGCCTTGGATCATGGGACTCATCGATGAATGAACTAGGCCTGCAAGCTTGTTCTCCTGGTTCCCAGATCCGTCTTTATTCAACCTGCGACATGTCATTTACTCAAAGATCCTGCCTTCTTTGAGGAATGCTTTTTACAGTTCTCTGTTTTAAAAGCCCATGATCTCTTTTGTAGCAGCTTCAATCTATCTGAATGAGAAAGACTGTGGGAAAAGGGCTTTTCTTCCACCAGTTTTTGCTTCTTCCATTTTTCATGGTTAGTTTCATAGTCTGAAACTTATCAGGGCTCACTTTATCACCACTGTGAACACACAGTTAATAACACACATACTTTAATTATATATAGGGAACACATAAAATTTATCATCCTAACCTGCACCCCTTGGAGAAAGGGAGTGGCATTCTTTATTAGTCTTAAACAACACATACAGGGTCTAGCACAAATAACACCCCTCTCATTACAAAATTTTTTGTTACAAAAGCATAAGCATGTAATCCTGTAACATAACAACATCACACTCAAGCACACCACATGACATTTTAGGGGAAATGTTCAAATTAAAAATAAATTATCACACCCATATTATTGTCCTACCAACCACACTCAAGCAGGCCTTATTTCTGTCGGACCCTCTATAAACTAGGACAGTGATTCTCCTCGTTATATAAAGCATTTGCACAGTGCTTGGCAGATCGTGTTGCTAAATAGTAATTGTGAAAGGAGACTTATCAAAAGAGGTGAAAAGGTTGATAATTTACTAAAAAGTCAATACAGTTGAGAGTCGGGTCGCTTAAAAAGTAAATACACCTGGCTGGCGTAGCTCAGTGGATTGAGCGCGGGCTGGGAACCAAAGTGTCCCAGGTTCGATTCCCAGTCAGGGCACATGCCTGGGTTGCAGGCCATGAGCCCCAGCAACCGCACATTGATGTCTCTCTCTCTCTCTCTCTCTTTCTCCCTCCCTTCCCTCTCTAAAAATAAATAAATAAAAAAAATCTAAAAAAAAAGATTTGGGAAAAGAAGAAAAGTAGGTGAAGTGATTAAAAAAAAAAAGTAAATACAGCAATAGGCTTCTGGTGACAAAAAGAGTTTTATTTTTATATGTGATGTGGCATTTGAAGTTTAGTGGACTTTCCACCTATAAACCAAACTGAAAGTATGAAGGATTTTTGTAGGCAAACTTACAGGTGAAGATATTTTTTTAAGGAGATGAACTGGGAGACAAAGAGCCAGAACCACAGAAAAATAATCATTATATAATTGGGGATATTGAAAATAATATCTCATAATAAAACACTAGAATTCAGAGAAGAGTCTACTTGTTTTTCAGTTACCTTGGAATATTTGTTATTGTTTAGTCTTATTTTATGGAGGAAGAGACTAAATTGAGAGTATTTTTAAAGTAGTTGGCCCCGGATGAATTTCTCAGGATTAGAAAACAGTGCTCCCAATTTCCAGTGCTATATCCCAAGACACACATAACTTACTTTCTTACTGGTGTTCTATAGGATTATCTATAATGCAGGGCTACCTTTGTAGGCTATCATTTTTCCTGGGGAGCAGGCGTGCTGAGAGGCAATCCATCTTCTTCCCTTCCTTCCAACTTGAGACCTGACCCCTGATCTCTAAGGTCTGATCTCTAATGTTTCAGCACCAGCTGCAACCCAATCCTTCAGTGAGCTCAGCTGAGCTAAATTAATCTAATTTTTTTAGCCTTTGCACCCTAGATATCAATCTCCTGGGCAGTTAGTGCTCCCTGAGCCAGGCATGGATTCCAGAGCCCCTTATCACTGCCCCCTTTGTACTCCAGCCCCCAAGCTGCAAACGGCCCTGTGGGCACCACAGTGCTACACAAACATTTGTCCCCACAGCCGACTGGCTTCCTCAGGCCAGTGCGCCTAATGAGCTGGCCGTTGCCCGTAAATCAAGTCAAGCGTACACAGTTCGGGCTTTCATCAGGTGAGCCCCGTTCAGCAATGCCTTTGAAGGAGGGGCCCCTGTGGGCTGCAGGGGCTGTGCGCTGCCCAGATAAACACCCCATCTCAAAGATGTTGTTCTGTTTTGCAGACAGGCTTGTCGTTAGTGGGAGGAAGTATGCTGGGTTGCCAAGTACCAGGAGCGGACTGATGTGACTTGGGAGCCAAGGAAAAGAAACACACACACACACACTCACACACACCTCCTAAAGAGCCCAACTCGAGACATGAGGCAAGCAGAAGGTGAGAAAGGTTCACGTCCCATCCTCTCACCCACAGATGGGCATGACCAGGCAGTCAGCAGAGAGGTGGCACGTGTGGCTTCAGTGGGCTCTGTCGCTAGGACCTCCAACAGTGCTGAGGCAGGCTGAGCACCAGCTTGGGGGCCCTCCCCTACTGCCTTCCCATCTTTTCCTTGATGAAGCCTTCCCAGGCTCCTCTGCCTGTTTTGTGTCTTCTTTGCACTTCCTCTGTAGTCACAGTCTAGAATGTTCCACTAATTAACTTTCAATCAGAAAATAAGACCGAAGCATAAGATGATTCTTCTGATTTTATTTATTTTCCCCCATCTACAAGGGGGAAACTACGAGTCTGTCCAGAAGGTATCCAGATATGTAATATGAAAAACAGATATTTCTTGAAGGAGATACAAACATTGTACATAGGACAATGATGCCTCAGTCCCCTTCAAAGCAGACACCTTGGGACCTCACACAGTTCTCCCAATCACCATCAGCTGCCTTGTCATATTTTCCTGAATCTTGTTGATGGCCTGACATTTCTTCCCTTTCAAAGGTGATTTTAATTTTGGGAAACTCCAGAAGGTGCAGCCCAAGTCTGGGCTGTGGGAGGGCTGGGTCACCTGGGTGATTTGATGTGGCACCACAAAACACTGCACAAGATATGATGCATGAGCAGGTGCTTTAGTGTGACGAAGCTGCCAATCACCAGTTGCCCATAGCTGCAGCCTTCTGAATCATATGAATAGTTTCCACAGAGGGATGTTCACACTTAATGCAAAATTTAATGCAGATTTGTTGCTCTGCTTGCTCAGTCATTTTGAATGCAACAGCTACTCAGTACACATGGTCATTCAACAGCATCTACTGCCCACACTGACTAGTCCAGTGAAGCTGTCATTGTTCACCTATGTGCATTCCAGTCTACTCTCCTTGGCTGCCAGGTTACATTGATGCAAACCATTCTCATTATATTTTCAATGGCTGGACTTTTTCTGGACAGACCTGTATTTTTTTACATTGGTTTAGAATTTCTTTACACTCACTACTTAGCAATATTGTATTGATTTTTCAAAATTCCTTTAGAATTGCCCCATTTTATTAATTCATTAACAATAATAACAATATTCAGTAAATATTTACCAAGAACCCAAAATATATTGGACACTATTCTTGGGGCTGGGGTTATAGTGATAAGCAAGACAAATGCCTGTATTCTATGAGGAAGGACAGACAGCCAATGAGAAAGCAGATAAACACAGCATGCTATTTTAGAAAGTAATCAATGCTAGAAATAAAATTGAACTTGGAGAGTGGATAAGGAAGGGTGGTGGTGGGGATAATGGCCGTGGGGGTGTTTTCAATAAGGCATCAGGCAAGGCCTCTAAAGAGACCATATTTAAACAAAAGCTTATTTGAAGTGAGAGAGCCAGAGATCTAAAGATTGGGTAAGAACATTCCAGGCAGAAGAGAGTGCAAAGGTCCCAGGGTGAGATGAGAAGGTGACTGGAGGGACAGGGAGAAGAATGGGGAGGCTGAATCACAGTGAGAAGAGGTTCCTGAAGGAGATGGGGTTAGAGAGGCTGGCAGGAGCCATGCCTGCTGTGAGCGCTACCAGGAGGGACTAAGCATGGCATGTGCTACCCGCAAGTAAGGGTGTTATTACACATTATCGCCTTCAATCCTCAGATACACAACCCTAAAAAGCATTGTTATCCTTTTTATAGCTATACAGCCTTGACTCCAACTGGCCAGGTGACTTGCTGGAGACCCCCCAGATGGTAAGGTGCTACAGAACCAGGATTTGAAGCCAGAGCTTAATTCTAATCCCCTGCTTTATGCACCATAGCTTCCACCAACCCTCACCAGATGGAGATGACAGTTTTGTGAGGGTGACAGATTTTAATGTCATGAATAACACGAGAACAGAAAATAAAGTTGATGCTAATTTGAACTGTGTAGTGCAAGCAGTGGCTACTTTGCCTTTTTCATTGTTATTGTTCTGCTGAGCAATCGGTAACCGTCACTCCTACACCCAGACAGCCCTGTGTCAGACATGAAGATCCAGGTGAATGGTGTCAGGATGGTCCCTGCCCTGAGATCGCACAGTCCAGCTGAATACAGAACTGGGGGATGTTAAAGTCTGTCTGTTCATCTAAGTCAGTGGTCTGCAAACTTTAATCACCTAAAATCTATCTTGAATTTTGTTTTGCCATATTCTTGCACTATTCTCTAGTATTTTTCTTTAAATTGACTCAAGCTTTCACTGAAGTAAATATGTTTACAAAGGAAACTTTACATTTCTGTTATAAATATAAAGTCAGTATAGTTTGTCATAAAAAGTGTGCATTAATACAAATAAATAACTATGTCATCTCCATTTTGTCTAAAATATCCAAAGGACCCCCAGCAGTATGAGAAGAAGCTGTGGGCAACACCAACCTGAATTATCTCTTCCTACAACAGCAGAAAGGGACAGCTAAAAGTCCTTGCATAGAAGAGCCACTGCGTTGTCCGTGTACTTCATATTGTTTTCAACTACACTTTAGAAGTTTAGAAAAATTTACTTCACTGCCCTTTAATTTATACAGACCTTTAGCTTTGTTTTGCACGTCACTGGTGGTCAGACGTCACAGTACAAACACTGTGGTCCAAGGCGCATGCTCTCCGCCACCTCAGCGGGCCTTGGTACAACTGCTCAAGACAAGCTGGAACTCAGTAATTAAAAAGCTACTGTTGAAACCATCTTCCCCTGCCTTCCTTCCTTTCCTATTCCTTTGTAAAGATCTCAGCTAGGGCTCCCCTGAGTTTTCCCTTCTTTAGCTACAGAGTTCTCCTTGCATGTGGAGAGGAGAAAGGAGATAGGGATCAAAGGAGGCAGCAGTTATGTAATTTTACTCTATCACTGCACAGACCTATGTCCTTCCCTTTTATTTCCATTGTTCCTATTTTAATTCAAGGCTTGATTTTTTTCCCAGATTATTTCAAAAGACCTCAAAATGGATCTCTGACCATTGCCTTTTCTCCCCTTCCTATACCAAGGTCAACAACACACAGTAACCTTTAAAAATACCACGCTCCTTTTTTAAAAACTTTCATTAGTTTCCACTTGCCTCAAAAGTGAAGAATGGTCCACAGGAGTGTCCAACCTGTGGCCCGCAGGCCGCATGCAGCCCAGGATGGCTATGAGTGTGGCCCAACACAAAAATTGTAAATTTACTTAAAACATTAAGAGATTTTGTTTGTTTGTTTTTGTTAGTGTTTATGTGTTTAATGTGTGGCCCAAGACAACTCTTTCCAGTGTGGCCCAGAGATGCCAAAAGTTTGGATACCCCTGTTAGATATTCGAAGTCTTCCACAATACTCTCAAATCTACTTTCGTCTCCTACTTCTATAATCCATTCCCCCCAAATACTGCATACCCTAGGTCAAACAAGCCCCATACTTCTTTAAATTTTTTTTTATGTTGGTTACATATTCCCTCCTCACCATCTCTAACTCTTGATATCCTACCAATGCCTTAAGGCCCCCTTCCAACTACTGTCTCTTTTGTAATACATGCATGCTAATGCATATGGATGCAGAGATACACTCACTGCTTCACCTTGTCTCAAACTTCACTGAGCGCCATAAAGCAGATTTTTACACTGAGTGAAAGGAGGCCAGTTTGCACACACATTGTTTCTGCCCTCATGACTCTGCTATGACACAGTGTGCAGGTGTGCTGTTCCTCTAGGACCAGCTTGTAAGACCAAATGCAGTGTCTGCAACCAGCACTTGAATAACCATGTTTTATTTTTTTACTAGGAGAGAAGTCAATGGTTGACTGAGTAAAGTTGCACTGTTTGAGGAACTGAAGAAAGTCACTCATGGGCTTCATTATTAAATCTCCTGAGAAAAAGAGTAAAAATGAATTTCATTGGCCTCTGTCTCACTGCTCCATTAACTGGATTTACTCTCAAACATCATTTCCTTTTGTAGAATTTACAGAGGCTTTTATTAGAGACTTTCTAATGACAACTCCTTCTTTGTATATATTTTTATGAGCATGAAATCCTCAATAATAAATAAATAGGTATTTTACTATCTTGAGATTGTCATCTCTATGAAGAGACTCTTGGAAGTGATACACATTCCCTGGCAAAGAAAAGAATTGCCTGTGTTTCTCTGAAGTGTGCCCAGCCCAGACAAATGCAGGGGCCTTCAGTTGTCCTCACCATGTGCCAGTGACTCAGAGGTGAGAAGAGACTGGCCAGTGTGGAGACTGATATACAGAGGCCCAGGGAGTCATATGCTCCTTGAATTGCATTATCAGAGATTGAAATAGATTTTGTTTCTCTTAAAAACCTTCTAGGACTAAAACAATATGAAGGCTGCTTATATATGAAGAAAGAAAGCATGCTAAAACATAACCTAATAATTATGGAATATTTTGAAGGTTTCTATTTAACAACTTCTTAACCACAAGTTACCGTAACTGTGCTAGTCATCGTATGCAGAAATGCAAGGGTGCATAATTACCATCACCGGAATCATTGATAAGAATGATTGGCCGCATGTACCAAGGTGGTACTAACCTAGGTGTGCTGTTACTTATCATTGTACCCGTTAGATAAAATGCTCACTTAAATGTTACACAAAATGCATGGAAGCACACTTAGGGAAGTGTTCCCCCATCACAAACACTGGCTGCCTGATTGGCTGAATGTCATGGAAACCACTGTTGCCCAAGGCCAAAAGCTGACTTGTCAAGAGGCGTCTGTGACCTGTTGGACTCTCCAAACCTTCCTCCCTGTCAGCAGCACCCTTCCATTGCAGTCATGGGCGTTTGCTTGTCCCCTAAAACATGGCTTTTCAAAAACTGTCAGAGCCAGGGGACAGTCATTGGGTTCCCTCAGACAGAATCACGTTCCTCCCTGCCCCCACCTCCATGGGCATGTGGCACTTCTGGCGCCAACCAGCTCCAGCAGTTTTTGCTCAGACCTTCTGGGCGCCTGTCAAAGACCATTTGTGACAGGACTTGAGAAAAATAACAAAGCAGCTCTCCCCTCAAGCCCTCTGAGGAATGTGAAAGCCGAAGTGGGGACACATAGGCTCTTTGTAACCCCAGGTACACAGTGTCAACTGCCTTCTGAGGTTGGCAGGGCCAAGTGACAGAATACAATGAAATGCTCAATTGGGCTGTATCGGGCTAGTCAGGACAGAGGATACATTTTATTAAAGAAAGTAACATTGTGCCTCCTGCCAAACTGAGGTAATTTCCTTTCCTTTTCTATACTTCCTAGCATTCCAGATTTGTACATTTTAACAGTATTTGCCAGAGCTCACCTGAAGAAAGCAATTCTCAAATAAAAAACTTAAAGAAATATTTTTGTTCAGGGCTCAGACCCATAAAGAATAACTACCATAGGTTTAAAAATCACAACCTAATTTTACAACTAATTACTTAAATAAGCCAAACAAACAGACCAGTTTTGTTTCACCAAAAAAAAAAAAAAAAAAAGCCAGAAGCATACAACCTGCCCTGGAGCTCGACAGAGTCAAAACAGAAAATGCCTCACCTCACACTGTCTTCCCATTTGCATTCAATTTATTTAGTCAATTATGTTGTGTGTGAAATCAAGATTCTTATATAAATTTAAACACATGTTTATTTGACAAAAACAGTGATCAAGTTTTAATTACTAGAGTTTTTAGGGACATGTTTAAATAAAAGTCAGATTTTCATGTTAATGACATATGAACCAACAGAGACCTTGATTTGATTCTAGACCTTGTGCAACCACTAGGGAAACAGGCTCCTTCAGGTACATTGCCTGTTGGAAGAGCAGGGAGACAACCAAAGTGTCCCTTGACGGGTGACTGGAAGAAGAAGATGCAGTACATATATATAGTAAAATACTACCCAGCTGTGAGAAAAGATGAAATACTGCAATTTGTGACAACATGAATGGCCCTTGAGAATATCATGCTAAGAGAAGAAGTCAGACAGAAAAAGTTAAGAACCATATGATCTCACTCATATGTGGGATGTAAAACTGAAAGCAGTAAATGAACAAACAGGATGAACAAACAGACAAAAACTCATCAACACAGACAACAATGTGGTGGTTACCAGAGGGAAAGGGAGGCGGTAGTAAGAGTGAAGGGGGTGAAATATATGGTGATGGAAGATGATTTGACTTTGGATGATGAACACATCATCCAATATATAGATGATGTATTATAGAACTGTACACTTGAAACATAATTATATATACATATTTTATTATATATATAATTATATTAACCAATGTCACTTCAATAAAATGACAAAACAAAAACTCCAAATAGGCCCAAGAGATAACTTCAACATTTAGCTTGGGACAGCTACCACTTCTACCAGAGCTTTTCTGGTGGTGCGAAGTCACCACCTCATGAGTGCAATTGATCCAGGAAAGAAAGAAATGAGGGCAACATTTATCATATCTATCATGTATGGGACAGATGGGACTTTGATCGGACTTTCACATTATGTGACCTCACTTAGTCCTTACTACACTCAATAAGCCTAGCTCATATGACAGTTTAGAAAACTGAGGCCGAAAGACATTCAGTAGCTAGCCCCTCAAAGCCCAAAAGTGGTCCAATATGCAGAAAAACTATTGTCTCTTTTATCGATGGAAAATATGTTCAATCAATTCAATTCAACATGCACTCACGGTTGGATTCCCTGACATTTAATACATATACAATGCTCTCTCATGAGAAATCACAGGGTATTGAAGTTCATTCATTTACTCACTTCCTTCAATATTATAATTAATGATAAATCTGAATACTAGTGTGAGAAAGGTCCTATATTTGTGCAGAAGAGAATAATCCATTCCACACTGGGTGAAAGGTGCTTGTTTTGATTTGAAAACAGTGGCCCAGTCTTTTCAATGCAAAAACTTCTTTTGTTTGTCAAAAAGATTTGGGTACCCCCTTCCCCCTATGATAGCACTATATGTTTAACATCTTTTAACTGAGAAAATACATATCTACCATAACTTGATAACTGTTTGATATAGAATTTTTATTTCAATACCTTATTTACTAATATTGGCAAAACTTGAACCCATATATTAGACAATATACAGAAGAAGCATTGAAGGCGTTCAGACACATGGCTATAAGAGAATTCTCCCTCCAAGTATCTATGACCCATAGGTTGAGAACCATTGTTTCAAAGATCAAGAAAGAAGACAAATGTGTGAAATAAGGAGGCACTCATCTGCAGTCAACCTTGGAGATGATCTCTAAGGAGATAGTTGTTTTAAAAGGAAAACTACAAAAGGGGCTTAGCTGGCATTGACCTAGAGAATTTAATTAATCTATTTCATGTGGTTAATTTTCTGGTAGCTTCCAATGGCTTCCTGAGCCTACTGTAACAAGTTACCACAAACCAGGTGGTTTAAGACAACAGAAATTCCTTCTCCCACAGTCTGGAGATGAGAAGTTCAAAATCGAGGTGTCAGTGTCAGGGCTGCATTCCCGCCAAAGGCTCCAGTGCTGAATCCTTCCTTGTCTCTCGCAGCTCTTTAGGGATTCTCTGCCTTGTGGACGCATCACCTCAATCTCTGCCTCTGTCTTCTGATGGCCTTCTCTTCTTGAACTGTGTCTTCTTTGTTGCTTGCAAGGACACTTGTCATTGGATTTAGGTGGGCCCAGGTAATTCAGGATGACCTCCTCTCGAGATCTTTTACTTCATTATAAAGGCAAAGACCTTCTTTCTAAATAAAGTCACCTTCACAGGTTCTGGGGGTTAGGATAGGGAGATATCTTTTGGGGTTTCACCATTCCACCCACAACGGAGCCCAATGCCTCACTTAAAGCCCCTGGTTTAGTATAAGGAAAAGTATAGTGTCCAGAGGGTTCAAAAGCGGTGGCTTGTGAATTGGGGGAGGTGCAGGAGCCTGAGTTCAGGGGTCTACGTGATCACTAAGGCCTGCTCGGTTCACCTGTTGGCTACCTTCTGAGGGCTATAGACAGGTACCTTACCTTTAAATATGCTACAAAACATGAAATATACTTTAAAACTTGAGATAATTTTGTTGCTTTTTCCTGATCACAGTAGTAATGCATGGTAACTAAAAAGTATTTTTAAAAAATCACAGAAAGAAAAATGAAAATAAAAGAAGCTAACTATTCCATAACTCAGAGAAAAATCAGTCCTGGTACATCCCCCACCTGTGCTCTCCCTGCCTTGATTCCTCACTGCTAATATCAGCCCCATCAGTTAGACTCCACTAGTCTCACCAGGTTAAATGAGCTATGTTTAAATTTTAAACATGTTTTTTTCTAAAAATATGATATTAACATTTTAAAGTATAACACCCCTAATACCTGTTAGTGAGAAGTCAAGATTTATAAAGTTTGATTTCTAAAACAATACTTGTATTTTCTATAAAAGAAAACTGTTTATAAAACATTCCATACCTTGACCATGGCTTTGTCATAACCCTGCTCTCTAGTCATATATGTGAGAATACATATAATCTCATTTACTCATTACCATAGCCCTCACAGCTAGACAGAGTTAAATAAAATAAAAGTAAGGCTTAAAAAACCCAAAGCAATTTGCTGCAGACAACACAGCAGGCAAGTCGCAGAGCTGGGATCAGAGCCCAGACCATACAACCACAGAGGCACCAAGCCATGTGGCTTCAGAAGTAATAGTTACTGGGGTTTTGATGCTTGGTTTGTTCCAGGCAATGCACTCATACATTCTCTCGTTCCTTTCCTTATTCTCTTTACACACTTATATACATATGTTCTGCTTTACACACATTCTTTCATTTAATTTTTTGACTCAGTTTATAAGGTACATTTCTCCATTCTCATTTTACTAAAAAAGAAACAATTCTTTCTATCCCTCATAACCCTGGGGATGCTGGGAAGAAATGGCATTGCGAGAGTGCCATTTACTAGCAGAGTATAACAAACTAACAATCCAGTGCTTGTTTTTCTTTCATTTTTCCTTCTCTCTCCTGATATTTCCCAAATGGTGGCGAATATAGCTAACCTTACTAGGCCCAGAGGAAGTGTAAGGTAATTGAGTATTGACTTAAAAAAAACATTTGCTGAAAACATGTTCTAGGAATATACAACAAACCTTATACAAACATGCCACTATTTCATTTAAAATTAAATTTCCTCAGTATATGGCATACTTTGTTTCACTGTACTGATGATATATATTAACTGATATACATTACAAGTGAGAACCAGGAATACTGTTCTAGAACATTTTCCCAAAGAGCATATGTATAAATATATATGTTTAATGTATAATAATTTATAATTTACACATTTTAATTTATAATATATAATTTATAATAGTATACCATATATTAATAATATAATTAAGACATTGACAATATTACCTATATGTTAATATGAATACATATTATATATTAATAAATACTTATATAGTGCTTTTTTAAACTAAATATTAGATTTGGAATATTTCTTAATCTGTCTGACTTGTTAACTGTATACATGACTGAATAACATCTCCTTTTATATAATTATCATTATCTATTTGTCTATTTTCCTATTGCTAAGCATTTAGGACACTTTTTTTCTTTCTATTATAAACAGCACAGAAAGGAACAATTTTACACAAATCTTTGTCACCATCTCTGGTTATTTTCACAGCATAGATTCTCCAAGTAGATTTTTTACATTTTAATGCTTTCCATAACAATTGCATACTTGCTTTCCAGAGTTTATCAATTCATACTTTCAGCAGTTATTATTTTCCACATCCTTACAAGAACAGAATATTATCTTTTTAAAAGTATTTGCTACAGTTATGTGAAAGAAGTTATTCTTAGCTTTATCTAGTGTTTTTTTATAATTATTGTGGAAGGACAGTTTTTAAAGAACTGTGTTTTAGTCTTCTGCATGTTCTCTTCTGTGATTTGTGTGTGTTCTTTGTGGCATTTCCCACTGAGCTCTGAGAGCTGCATTGACTGGAACTCTCTTCTCTGTAAATGGGCCAGAGTGCTGTTTTAGTGCACACATAGGATTTTCACAAGGAAATAGTTATTCTTCATTTTTTCCATGATGATAAAGTGTTGCCTGCACTGGATTTGATTTTCTCATGACATTTTACAAGAAAACATCTTGTGATGACAGAGGCCCCACAGGACAGTGCTGCACTGAGGACTGCTGCTGATAGTGTGAGAAACAGAATAAAATGACCAGTGTCTAGCTATCTTGAACTCATTCCGAATAATTATAAATAACTCTTCCTTCAAAGGAATTAAGTTCCAAGTATATTTTCTAATATTTTAGCCATTTCTCTTTTTCACTCAATTACAGAGCATTTGGAAATGGTTATTCAATGGCAGAATATTTCCTTGAATGTTCTATGCATTTCTTCTAAAATTCCAGATGAACCTTTTACCTTCTGGGTATGGTGAAAAGAAATGTCATCTCATTTACGTACTATATTTGGTACACAGAACAAATCTTCCTTATCAATGATGCTGATTATTATAATTCTATACCCTCTGTAAGTAAGTGCTTTTTAAATTCAAGTCTAACGTTTCCATACACATTCAAGTGCAAGGGCCTGGCAGTGGGACAAGCTGGCTCAGTCAGCCTGGGTTACCCACTACTCCCTAGCTTCTTCCCATGTGTCTGAGTCTGTTCTTGGCAGTGGAGCCACAAGGAGTCTTTCTTCTGTTAAAGTGGGGAAATAGCAGTGTAATGTATGAGAACTCCTCCTAGGCGAACAGGCTCCATTTCTCAGAAATCAGCAAGAGATTGCACAGAGATTGGCTGGAGGCTTTAGGTACAGAACAAAGGGAGAACCCAAGACAGCATCTGGAACAGAATGAGGCTGGGGCCACAAGGACATAAAGTTACAGAAAACACACCACAGTACAAGGAATCAGTCATAACTGGAGACCAGCTCACAGAGAGGCTGCTCCCTGGGGGTTTGTTGGGGAGGGCGCAGGCAGGGACAACCCCTGAGGCACTGCTCCATGAAGTCTGCTCCTTTTGTTAAAATAGGGACTCAGTTTCCACTGTGGCTGAGCTGATTAGTACATGTGACAATTGGCTGTAATGGTGAATGTGAACCTATAAAATACGGAAGTGCTTTTTCAGTCATTATAAATATATTGGGTTGACTAAAGAGTCCATATGGTTTTTTTCCATAAAATAAAAGACACATTTTTCATTTTCACCAATAACTTATTGATTTGGATATTTTGAGTATGTCGGCTATAGCCTGCATGGTAGAATGTCGATTCTTCTCAATTAATGTCTCAATTTGATCACTATCAACTACAACTGGTCTACCCAACCATGGAGCATCGTCCAACGAGAAACCTCCAGCACAAAACTTCACAAACTACTTTTGACACGTTTGATGGTCACAGTGCCTTCTCCATACACTGCACAAATCTTTTTATGTGTTTCAGTTGCATTTTTACTTTTCTTGAAATAATAAAGCATAGTATGCTGAAAATTTTGCTTATTTTCTTCAACCTTCAATATTAAAATGGCTATATCAAAATTCATCAATTTGATAAATTTGTTTTTTAATACGTGCTGATATGACAGCTGTCACAATATAATCTAACAAATTGTTTTGAATGAAGTTAAAGACAACTAAGCACTAATAGAGCCATCTTATGGAAAAACACCATACAAACTTTTGGTTCACCCCAATGTTTTATTACTATACTTTATATTATGACATGTGGAGTTAAGACTATATTTTTATTTCTAATTTTTTAAACACACATGGACTCTTGACCACAATATTTAATTGTCTAGAACTCTTTCTAATCATGGGGGAATAATAGATTTTACTGTGTAGCTTCTGTCTCTTGCTCAGATTTTAATCCACTTTTAAGAGCAAGGGACTGAGTTTTCTATTTTGTTTGGTCTCCCAATAGGCTGCAATTGAAATATAGTCTAATGGCTTGGAAAAGTTAATTCATCTCTGAAGGTACTGGAGACCAGCTTACTAAGCAGAGGTTGGACCAGTGTTTTAAATCCTGTGGTGAGAGAGACCCTGTCTTGACTTGCTGCACCTTGAACTAAGCATACTTCTGGTACCAGTCGTAGCAACAGTACTTATCAATCAAATCTTTGTGGAGTTGAGTCAATGATTTGACTCTGGAGCCCATTTCAGGAGCCAAACTTCAACTTACTAATAGCCCTAGGATCAAGCATTATGCTGTACAGAGGACACATGTCTGCAGACAATAAATGATTCCATTATTCATTGGTTTGGTATGATACTTATGATGGTTCTTAACCCTTTGGTGAGAATGTATTTTAAGACCCTCTCATTTGTTTTCTATGTGTTAGGTATATAAGTTGCAAGACTTCATAGTCATAGTCCAATCTTTTCATTAATTATGTGTTTTCTTAAAAATAAATCTGGGTATAATTTTTAAGGATTCATTTTGTCAAACTTTGTGATCCTTTAAAATCCTCTGTGACTAAGGAAGCTCTACTTTAAAAATACCAACATTTTAAAGCAATACTAAGTTTTACAAGAAATACTTTGTTTTGAAAAGTTTATTAAAATATGTCTTGACTTTTAGAGTCAAGGTGACTTTCAATAGTGGATTTGCATCTAAGACATTGAAAATAATAGGCTGATATCATAGTATGTAAGGGTTGAATTGGGAAAAAGGAAGTAGTTTTTGGAGTATCCTTAGCATTCTCACACCTTTTAAACTACCTCCCAAGGAATATGCTTAAGAACTTGCTTATAATATTTCCTTCATTACTTACAAAAATATTTTCATGGAAATTTCATCATATGACATTACAGTTGCCTAAAATCTTATTTTTGTCTTGTAACATTTCCCCTTTCAGACATGAGTATTTCTGCGGAATTAGAGAGAGAAAAACTTAGTATTTTACTTAATGATTACTAAGAACATTTCAGTAGGCAAAATAAATACTTTGAGGTTGATTTTGAAATAGAAAAACCCTATTCACCATGTTGTAACTGGAAAATTATGGGCATGATATTTATATATGGATCTCATTTCAGATAAAATTAAAATGCCATTTTTATTCATTAAGCTTATGTTTAAATCCAAAGAAAAAAATATAAATGGTAATGGAAAAAATATAATAAAAATTAAATTAAAAATTAAAACTGATGCAATTATGTTCATTAGAGAAAGCACCCATTATTTCCTGATAAATTGTTTGCTGTTAATATAACATTAAATATAAAAAGAGGAAAAAATTCTATTTTAGTATGCATATATTGTGTTTTCATAATATATGTCTACATATTGTTAAAATGATTAAAAGTCAAGAATTCTGGCCCTGGCTGCTGTGGCTCAGTGGGGTGGGCATGGTCCTGCAAATCCAAAGGTAGCCTGTTGGATTCCCGGGGAGGGCACATGCTTGGGCTGCTTGCATGCCAGGTCCCTGTTGGGGGTATGCGAGAGGTAATTGATTGATATTTCTCTCACACACTGATGTCACACACAGAGTTTCCCTCTGTTCCTCCCTCTCTTCCCCTCTCTTTAAAACAAATAAATAAATAAAATCTTAAAAAAAAGAATTCTGTCAGAATTAGTAACTTTTTAAACTTCGTATTGAATAGTTAGGATCATAGCTAAAAGATCATTATTTAATTGAAGAAATTATTTAAATTTTTATTTTATTTTATTTTATTGCCATGAAAATAAAAATATTTATTAAGAGTTTCTGAATTCTACAGGGATCAAAAGGGAGGGAAAAATATCAGTGCTTCAGTTCTATTTACAAAGGTATAATTTACCAATTGCTAAGTTATAGTAGTTTAATAGAAACCAGTTTTCACTGTATCTGGAAATAAAAGGTTAAAAATCAGTTGAAAAGCATATATGGGATGTGAAATTAACTCATGAAACAAATAATTAAAATATATGAATACATAAATATATTTTTACATAAATATTCTCTATTAATATTTAAAAAATAAATTCTCCAAGATTACAAAGTAATAGTTTTCTTTTTTTTATATTTTATTTATTTATTTTCTAGAGAGGGAAGGGAGGGAGAAAGAGAGAGAGAGAGAAACATCAATGTGTGGTTGCTGGGGGCTGTGGCCTGCAACCCAGGTATGTGCTGACTGGGAATCGAACCTGCGACACTTTGGTTCACAGCCCACATTCAATTCACTGAGCTACGCCAGCCAGGGCTTGTAATAGTTTTCCTATATTAGGCTTTAGAAAAAATATTTTTATTGCCTTTTAAAATATTATAAGTTAAGTTTTAAATTGGTATCACTTTATTACTCTTTTGATTATTTACTTCTTAGAGTCCTTCCCACATTATTCCAAAAATATACTTAACTCAGGACAAAGGGAATTTGATTCCGATTACATCAGAGTAATGTTGTCTAACTTAGGTAGACTCCGAGGTAGCATGAGGAATTGTATAGAGGACAATATTAAAAATAATAAAAATTTTATTCATAGATTAACTGTAACAAGTATAATTTAAGACTAAAATTATACTAAAACAGCTTTTTGAACATTCTTCACTGCACAGCTCTGGACTACAGAAAATCCAGTGACACAGAAATCAGCATGGGCACAGGAAGTAAAGGAAAGGGGGTGATGGCTTTAGTCAGTGAGAGAAGCATGAGTACACTGTTGGTAAGGTTCGATATTACACAGGGGAATTGTATATTACTTAGAGGCAGGCTCTGGTAAGTTAAATAGAATACTATAACCCCTTAAATCAATGACTAAGATAAATGAAAACCAAAGAGTTATAGCTAATAGGGCCAACTATGGGACGAATTAGATAAACAAAACTCAGCAATCAATCTGAAAAGAACACAGAAAACAAATAGCAAGTTGACATATTGAATACAACTTTATCAATGATTATATTAAATGCAATGATTTAAGGACACCAATTAAAGGCAGGAGATTGCAAGTTTTGCATTTAAAATAAAAAACACAACTATAAGTTTTCCATGTGAAATTCATTTAAATAAAAGACACATGGGTTTAAGGTAAAAGGATAGAGGAAATGTCTGCAACTCACATATTACTGGTGGGACAAAAAATTATTATAGTCACTGAACAACAGTCCCACAGTGGTTTTTTTAAAGTTAAGCATACAGTTGCTGTATGCCCACTGATCACACTCCTAGGCATTTATAAAATGAGAAATAAAAATCAAGTTCCTGAAAAATAGCAGGTAAATGTTTATAGCAATTATAGCAAATTAAACATAATTCCTTCGAACTGAAACACAAGTCAAATGTCTTTCATTAGGTAAATGGATATAAATGAATGGTGGTATATCCACATAAAAGAATGCTAACCAGAAAATTAAATCTACAATGAGATATTACTATATAACTATTAAAATTGCTAAAATTAAATATGGATTATACCAAATTTTGATGGGAACATGTAGCAAGTAGAAATTTCCTGCAATACTAGTTGGATGATAAAATGGCACAACTGCCATGGCAAATGGTTTGGTAGTTTCTTAAAAAGATAAGCTGCACCTGACTGTCACTTGGCCATTTCCTCTAGGAAATTTCTGAAGATCAATGGTCTACAAAGAACTTGTATGTGATTGTGATGGCTTCACGGATGTATACATGTGTCAAAACATCAAACTGTCGTTGTTAAATGTGTGTGGTACATGGCATGTCAAGTATGCCTCAAATAAGGCTTTAAAAATTAAGGAAATGATTACATCTGTAAAAAGTATCTTGTGGGATGCAGTTAATACAGTGCTAAAAAGGTACTTTACAGCCTTAAATAAAAACATTATAAAAGGAAAATGCTGAATATCAGTGCTGTAAGCATACATCTTAAGAACTTCAAGAGCAACTACCTAAAAACAGTTGGTCAATTGCTATCCAGATAAAAAATGATACTGTAATTCAGGAATTAAGGCAGAGTTCTTCTGGGCAATTTTTCCGTTCCATGCATCATCTCCTGGGGTAGATCACCTATAGTTCATTGACACACTTCCAAGGTAACCCATTCCCATTGCTGACAATTTGTTTATTGTTGCCAGTCAAGAGCTCAGCCAAAGGTTTTGTCTGGGAGCACATGAGTCTTTTCATGGGGCTGCTTGGGCTTTCTAAAAGCTTGGTGGCTGGCTTCTAGGAACAAAGGTTTCAAGAGGTAAAAAGTAGAAGATGCCAGTGTCTTAAAGCCTGGGCTCAGAAATTGGCCCTATATTATTTGTGTTTCATTCTTTTGGTCAAAGTCACAAGCCCACCTAGATTCAAGGGAAGGGGAGCTGCAACACCATCTATCAATAAAAGCCATGTCAAAAAGTATATGACCATTGTTCGTCTTCACATCTGAAGTTGCCTCAGAAGAATTTGTCTCTGCCTTCTGCCTCACCCCCAGTCTTCAGTGAATAATTTCCATGTACTCAGTGACAGAAAATGAGGAAGGCTTGGCAGATGGGTGCAGAAATCACTCTTCTTGGGGCACCCTGTGATTCTAATCTGTTATACCTGCCCTCATTTGGTGATTAAAAGTTCACAGAAAGGTTGGCTAATTTCTTTTTACTGGTGTATGTCAAGTTCGTCCTTCTACTGTGTCTCCACTAGGGAGGAAAGGAGTCGTGGGTTTCTCTCTATTTTGAAGAGTTTGTCAATTTCTGAAATTTAGTTCATTTAGATTGTGTTATCTTTGACTCTCATATTTTTAAGCTATATTTTGTTGCTTATTTGACTTATTCTCACTGTTAGGGGTGAGAGTAACAATTTCTAGTGACTTTCTGCATTTTATACAGAGAGTCATTTCCACAAATTCTTAACTTGCTTTATAATTCCTATGTTTTCTTCTTTTGGTAGGTTCTAGAAATTTTTGAGGTTATAAATTTTCTTCAACATAAAGCTATGAAAGTATTCCATAATTACTGTATTCTCAGCATTTTTTCTTTAATGCTGGATTAGTCAACACAAAGTAGAGAGAATGATCCCTTTAACTGGTTTAGAAGGCTTTCTCTAACCTCTTAATTTTATTTGTTCTATTTACAAAACATTTTGTATATATGCTTTTAAAATTTAGTCTTATACATAGCTCTATAACTCATGCTAATTTAGGGTATCTCTGAAATAAAATTAAAATTATTTTTGTAGTTTTACTCTGAATCCAAAATCATGTTTTATCTCTAAGTCAATTCCCTTTGTGGTAAATTGTATCTCACCCATCTCTTTCTCATATTCTTCATTTATTTATGATCTCATTTATGATCATCATAAAAATTGGAATGCCTACAAAGCCAGCATCTTATAGAAATTAGGATAGTTATAAAAAGAGTATTTTCATAAAACTTGTCTATGTGTTGTAAAATGTGGGTAGAATATTTCCTAGCATTTTCGTATGCTTCCTTTTACCAGTTCATATGATATGGTTGAATGTACATCTTAACATGTGATTTCATTTTCTTTTTAAATTATGATAAGAGGATCAGGGATTGTTTCTGCTTATTATCTTTCTTCCATATTTAATTAAATAACTTTATAGATGGGAGGTTGACTTTTGAAACATCACTAAAATGAAGAATAACATTCTGTACTTATATTTTCAAACTGAGTTAATAAAAGAAAGCTTAAAAGAAATGTGCTTCATTATTTCAAAAGTAGACAGTGGTTTATCTTTATAATGATCTTTTTTGCAAATTAACCTATCACAATATAAAAAATACCTCAGAAATAAACTCCAACTTTCTTACTCTTTGCTAGTAAAGCGTCCCTCTATATATGCGATAAGTTTTCAAACACAACTTCTCCATGAGTAGCCAAGGAGAGAAACACATAGTCATGCCAACATTTGATTCAGTGCTGAGGAAACAAGAGAAAACCTCACCGTTACCTAATGAGAGATGCTGGTGCTTTAACCCTTACTACTATGGAGGGTAATGAAGGATTAATGACAGGTCAAGTCTTTGTTCACACAAGTCTCTTTCAAAAGAGAACTACTAGCATCTTCCATTTCAAGAAGGTGCCAGATATGCAGCATTTTAATTTTGTTCCCAAGCTGAATGCAAACTTTTTGGTAACTTTTTCTCTGTGCTGATGTTTGAAGAAAAGTTATGCCTATGAAAGAATCCAAGGGTTATAAAATTTGTCTTTGTTGGGACGATTTTTGCAGTTCTGTTTTTCAGTAAGGACTATTACCTGAGAGAACCTTTGGAAATCGACAAATCAGTCCTTCTTGTACAAGTAGCTATTTAAGCCAGTCACTTACTTTCCCCTAAAGTCTTCCTTGAAAATAAAGATGTATGTATATGTGGTATGTGGGGTGTCTACATATATGAGGTTGAGAGGAACTGAGTTATGCAAATGGTT
Source organism: Phyllostomus discolor (assembly GCF_004126475.2). Classification (NCBI taxonomy): domain Eukaryota; kingdom Metazoa; phylum Chordata; class Mammalia; order Chiroptera; family Phyllostomidae; genus Phyllostomus; species Phyllostomus discolor. The sequence continues at coordinate 152,890,592 of NC_040903.2, forward strand.
GAGACAGTGAAGAGCAGCTAACATGAAGAAATAGAATGAGATACCATAGTTCTTTAATGGCATCTGCCTGTGTCTGGTATTCAGCTCTCAGTCCCAAACTCTATCAATCTGTCAAGTACAGCTTGAGATTCACATCAGTCATGAACTCTTCCCTTTTGGCCATTGCCCACTCTGATGTCCAAATTCTTAAAACACATTTGCATTCCATATTCATCTTAGTATTTAATACATATCATTCAAAATCATCACTGTGTGGGTTTTTTTTCAGTCCCATTTGTTTATTTTTGCTTTTGTGCCTTTGCTTTTGGTATCGAATCCAATAAAATCATCACCAAGACCCATATCAAGAAGTTTACTGCTTATTTTTTCCTAGTTTTATGTTCAGGTCTTCTGTTCAAGTCTTTTAATCCATTTTCAGCTGATTTTTGTGTATGGTGCAAAATGGTGGTCCAGTATCATTTTTGCATGTTTTTTAAAATGTGGTTCATGACCATAGTTTTTGTTTTCCTTAGATAATACTAATAGTAGGAGAGTTCCCTGCTTTTTTCTTTCTATCTTTTTTTTTGTTCCATCATTTCATGATGAAAAGGACAAAAAGAAAGACTATATGATCACAGCCAAGCCTAGACCTGGACCTGTGGGTGCCTGCAGACTACTAATTTGGTACCATTTCAAGATGAACTTTTAAATATTTATTAAAAAATTTACTTGAAGGAGCAGGGAGACTCTGTCTTCCAATTAATACAAATGTACACAGCAATAAATTACATATTAATTTACTTTGCTGCCCAAAGCAGAGTCAAAAGTCTGGAAAAAATAGTAGACAGAAGTTTCCTACTTTCCTATAGCTCTTATTCTCCTTTATGTTCTTTTGCAATTATCCAAACCAGACAACTTCTGGCAAGCTTATTAAAGATTTAGATAATGAAGGAAATTCCTCCATACTGCGAATAGCATTGTGCTGTGCAATTTTTTGATCTCAGAATTGCAGCTGCCAGCTACTGCTGTCTTTTGGCTGGCTGCAATTGCATGTGCCTGTTGCAAAATTATTCAGTAGAGACATGTCTGCGCTAGTGAGAGCTCTCTTTACATTTCCATCTGAAGCCCTGACTGCTTTAGTTGAATTTGTACAAATTTGTATTTCTGTAGTTATATAAATATGAACCAGCAAACATGTTACTTTTGATGTATTCCATAGATATTTTAATGTCCCCATGTCAGAGTTTTAGATAAAGTCTAGTTGGCCTTCTCCTCAGTCAGATTCTGTACCTACCATTTAGCAATTCTTCCTAAAACCAGTTGCTCTGGCTGCTGTATTATACATTTAATTTGCCTCTTTAAAGTGTGACTTTTATTTTCTTTTCCTCTTTATTAATTGTTGATTTATGAGAAGCAAAAAAAAAAATTATGCAAAGCATAAGTTTAGGAATCAGATGTAGCAGCACATTCTGAATTTGTCACACCTTAACCCTAAGAATCTTTGACGAATCATTAGCCTCCCTGACCTCAGCTTTTATCTTATGTAAACTAGAGGTAAAAATAACACCCTTGCAGACATTGTGGGAACATTAGCAATAATTAATCTGACTGCTCAATTGTGCTCATTGCACAATTTATTGTCCTTTGAGAATGATAGCTAAATTTATTGCTAACAAGTATAACAGCTATTAGCAATACATTTTTATTTCATATTATGAAATTTTTATTTTAGTCTTTGACACACAATTGTATAAAGAAGACAAAGTTATTAAAAACTGAAATAATTGTTATTTTTGAAAAATAATTATCTATTAATTCATTATATTGGGCTCTATTAGGTACCAGATACTTGAATTTTTACCATTATTATTAACTAAAGTTCACACTTACATTAGAGCTCACTCTTTGTGTTGTATATAGTCCTATGGATTTTGACAAATGTGTAGTGTCTAGTGTCCACCATTATATTATCAAACAGAACAATCTCACAGGCCTACAATCCTCTGTGCTCGGCTGTAGGTTTTTCATAGTACCTTTGATCAGGTGGAGGAAGTTCCCTTTATTTTTAATTTTTAAAGACTTCTACCATGAATGGGTATTAAATTTTGTTAAATGCTTTTTTGGCATTTATTTGAGTGACCATATGGGATATTTTGGTTTTCATTTTGTTAATATAGTGATTTATACTTATTTCTTCCAAACGGTAAACCAGTATTGCACTCCAAGTAAACCTCACTTGGTCATGATGTATTATGATTTTGATATATTGCAGAATTTTATTTGCTAACATTTTGCTAAGAATTTTTATGATTTATGCCTGAGGAATTTTAAGAATTGTTTTCTTAGGGTTTTTTTTTTTTCTGGGTTGAGTACTAGAGTAATATTGGTCCATAAAATGGGTTGGAAAATATTTCCACCTCCACTATTTTCTGAAAGAGTTTGTGTTGGATTGGCATGATGTATATAAAGAAGTTTATAATATTCCTTTATCTTTTAATGTATTTGTAATCTTTATGATGCCCATCCTTTTATATACATGTTAATATTTCCTTACTTTGTTATTTTCAACCGTCTGTCTTAACATAGTTGAATCTTGCTTGTTTATCCAGTCTAACAATCTTTGCCTTGAATCCACAGGTGGCAAACACAAGGCCCTCGGGCAGAATCCAGCCCTCCACCTTGTTTTATCCGGCTGGGCACCTTGTTTCTACCCAGCAGCAGCGCCGCGCTCTCACTTAACTGCTAAGGAGTAGTTACATTTATATAGTCCTAAACTTACGTTCAGCCCTTTGAAGGCAACCATGAGGCTGGTGTGGCCTCAGTGAAAATGAGTTTGACACCCCTGCTTTAATCAGTGTTTATTTAAAATTATGTAGTTCTTGATATGTTGAGTTTAAGTCAACTACCTTGCTATTTGCATCATGTGTTCTTTTGTTTCACTTCTTTTTCTGTCACATTTTAGATTAGTCTAGTATTTATTACTGTTCCATTTATTTATCCTTTTTGCTTTTAAGATTTATCTCTTTGTTTTTGTTACCAGCAGCTGGTCTTGTGGTAACAATATGGATCATTAAATTATCACAGACTACTTAGCTTAAAAGTTTATCTTTTCAGATACAGGTAGGAACCTTACAACATTTACCCTCTGTCCTCGTTGTCACACTTTTACTTTTATCTACATTAAAACTAAACACTTCAGCCCTGGCTGATGTGGCTTAGTGGACTGAGTGTGGGCCTGCAAACCAAAGGGTCGCTGGTTCGATTCCCAGTCAGGGCACATGCCTGGGTTGCGGGCCAGGTTCCCAGTATTGGGTGCGTGTGAGGCAACCACACATTGATGTTTCTCTCTCTCTCTTCCTTCTTCCCTTCCCCTCTCTCTAAAAATAAATAAATAAAATCTTTTAAGAAATAAGGAAAATTAAAAAAAACAAAAACAAACACTTCATTGTCATTTTTGAAACAGTTGTCTTAAAAAGAAATTATATACTAAATGAAGAAGTCTTTTATATTTGCATAAATTTACTATATTTAGCACTCATCATTTCTTTACTGATATCCATGTTCCTTTTATTATCAGTTACTCTCTAGACTGAAGAAAATCTGTTAACATTTTTTTAATAAGGTAGTTCTGTTAGTTACAAATGTTGCTATTGTCAGCTATCCTTTATTTTAAAATGTCTTTGTTTTGCCTCATTTTTGCAGGACACTTTTGCAGGAAGTTTTAGGTTAAAAGTCTGGGTTTCTTTTTTCTGCTCCAGCACCTAAAATATGCCATTCCATTGTATTCTAATTTACATTGTTTGTGATGAGGAGCATTTATTCTGACTGTTCTTCTCTATGTGCAGTGTTTTTCTCTGACTGCTTTTAATTTCCCTTAACTTTTGTTAATTTGATTATGATGTAACTTTTTTTTGCTTATTTTGTGATAGCTTTTGTCAAGGTTTTCAATTATGTGCATTGATATTTACATTAAAATTTGAAAGACATTTTAGTCATTTTCTTCAAACATTTTTTAGTCTTTAGCCTCAATCTGTCACTCCTCTCCTTGGACTCCAAATGCACACGTGATAGATTGCTCAATATTGTCTCATAAGCTGCTGTGTCTCTGTTTCTTTTTCAGTTGTTTTTCCTCTGTGTGCTTTACTTTGTATGGTTTGTATTGGACGGTTTTCAAGGACAATGATACTTTCTCTTGGAGTGCCCTATATTCCATTAAGTACATTTACTATATTTTTCATTTCAGATATTATATTTTTTGGCTCTAGATTTTTTCTTTCTTCTGCTATATACCTCTCTCCTCTCTGCTGAAATTTCCTACCTATTCTCTCATTTTACCTCTATTTTCTTTCTTTTCAAAAATATTTTTCTTCCAAATTCTACATCTGCATTATCACTATACCTTTTCTATTTACTATTTTTCCTAGTTATTGGTCATATTTTCCTGCTTTTTCACATGTCTGGTAATTCATTTTATCATGTCAAATATTGAGGATGATATTTTCTTGTGGTTGTTCTTTTCCTTCTTTGAATAATGCTATATTTTAATTTGGAAATTGGTTGATTTATTGGAGGATCAATTTAATCTCAGCAAGGCTTGGTTTTGTTGTGTCTGCTCTAGGATTACCTTTCTGCAACGTTACAGTAGCCCTGTTCCATGGTGTGTCTTTCTAAGGTCCCAACTGAACTCTCAGGATATTTGATGATGTCATTCCATTTTGGCTGGTTGCAACTCCAGCATATCTCTGCATTGTGATAACTGCAGAATCTCCACCCAACTCACAACCTTTCAGTAGCTATTATCCCAGGTTTTTAGGATCTCAAACTCACAGACAAGCTTAGTATTTAAATGTAATATATATATTCTCTCCCTCCTCTTTAGTATTCTGTCCTTGATTTCCACCTCCCTGACAGCCCTGAATTTTGTCTCTTTCTTACCCAGAAAGATGGCTGCTTTCTGTTTCTTCTGCACTTCCCTGTGTCACGGTGAGGTTCCCTGAAATAATCGGCATGGTGAATGGGGAGCTCACCTCATGTGTTTCCTTCCTCTCAAAGGTCACAGGCAGCTTGTGTTGTCCTGTGTCAAATTCTTGAACATAATTGCTTTAAAATACTTTATTTATTGTTATGGTTATCTAGGACAGGGAATATATGTCTCATGCATCATTTCTATTACTTTTACATTATGATTGGAAATGGAAGTCTTTGCAAAGCATTTTTAAATATGATATATAAAAGTTTGACAAAAACTACTTTTTAACAACATACTTAAAATACTTTCATATGCCAAACATGGATCTATCTCATATTTTAGCATAACTGAATTATATTTTATTGAATGCTTTAATTTTACTTTATCTAAATATCCCCACTAATAGATATTTAGCTATTTTTTGCTATTTTAGACAATAAGGAAATAAAATTTTTACACCTTAACCCTTAGACTATTTGTGTGAATATAATGATAGACTACATTTATGGCAGTGGAGTTGATAGATCAGAAGTGCAAATATTTGAAATATTGATAGATAATAACACAGTACCCTGAAATGCCATTTTACACTTCTACCAGTAGTATAGGAGAATTTTTGTTTCTCATAACATCCCCATATAGAGGTATTACATGACAATGTTCTAAAAGAAAACAAAGAGGTAAAATTCTGTACATTAATTTGTACCAATGGGAACTTCCTAGTGATATTTTAAGCTCAATCTTTTTTGTGGTTTCCATATGGGCAACTTTCAATGTCTGGAGCATACGAATTTAGTTAACAGTTACTGAATTAAGTGACTGGACATAGTAGATATTTTATACTTAAAAAAAAAAAGCAAGTCAGAGCATTTACATTATTAGAAAGGCTGAGAAAATAAAGAGCTTTGATACCAAAATGGTTTATAAAAGTTAACAGACATTAGTGACAAAGAGCAACCTTGGATGGAGTTCCATGGAGAAGCTGTCAGACCAACTTGCCGAGGTTTTATAAACCTAAACCCTGTTCTATATTTAACCACTCTTCCCTGATTATTTACTCCCTCCTTTGCAGTGGTCTGGAATCCTGAGAAGCATGTTTACACAACTGGTTGGAAATGAGAGATTAGGTGAGTTAGATCAAACACCTCTTCCCTGTGATCAAGGGAAGGAAACTGAGACCTTTTCAAAACATACTCACCAGATTAGCTATACAGTTTGGGGCTTGTTCTACATGGAGAGCACAACAGCTCCTTCATGGACTTTCTTATGTCCACTTAGAGCCTTGAAGAAATTAAGTACAAAAATAGAAAAGAAACTGAAAAAGAAAAAGAAGACAAATAAGGAGGGTCACAGAATCTAAATAATTTCTGCAAATAACTCTAACACACCTGGAGTCAATATCCAAAATTGTGGCTTATCTCTAGTTACAGTAAAATCTAAAAAAGAAATTTATAAGCAGAATTACTCAAATATCAAAAGGAAAAATACTCACACAAAAAGGAATGTATTATTTGTGCAAATCAACACACTTCTCTGGGGCTTTGAGTCCTTTATATATAATTTTAAGAGCACTAAATTATCTTTTGTTTTTATTGTTGAAAAAGAAAGCTCTATGGAAGAGGGAGACTTTGAATTTATTCTTGAGAGATGACTAAAACTTGCTACACAAGAAAGAAAGGATACTCCAGGGAAGAAAGAGTATCCTTTTCAGGAGGCTCCCCTCTACCTCCTCAGACAAAGTTAATCTTTTCTTTCTCTGGGCCTTTGCTGTATATTTATTTCTGATATCAAGACCCACTTGTCTGCATATGTCTGCAGCCTCAATGTCTACTCTTGGGCCAGGCACAACTGGTCAGTCACTGACATTTTATAAATAAAGTCATGGAATGGTGAGACAGAAGTATGCTTGATAAAGGCTAAATATATTGTTTTGGCACAGTGCTGGATGGTATGAGGCAAGTACTAACTTCTTAGGAAAATATCCCAAAATTGATATTCTATGTGTAGGATATATGACATATGACACAATTAAACATATGACACAATTCTCTAAGGTACAACCTGTTCTTCAACTACAGGCAAGTAGGAATTGAGAAGGGTATAGTTGGTTTGGGGAAACTTCAGAAGACTCTGTAGAAAAGATGGACTGACAAATAGACTCTGAAGAATAGATAAGGTTTGTGCGGAGAGAGGGAGGAAATAAGGTCTCTAGGAGAGTGATCAGGAGTAAAGGTGAAGAAGAAGTGTATGAAGTATATAGGGGATAGGTGGAAGTAAGCCTTGTTGCATGGAATGAGCCATTTCAGGGAATTAAGGAAAAAAAGTAGACAGACGAAACTTCCCAAACAGTAAAAACCACAAAAGTTAGGCAAAACCTTTGTACTTTATTATAAGTTCTGGAGAAGGAAAGTGAAATGATGACAGTGATGTTTAACAATGCCTGGTACCAGTCCAAAAGTAATAGCAAAGGGATTTGAAGTAACTTGATGTCATAGATTGAGTCTTACTCATGGTGTTTATTCTGTGACTAATACAGTGGTTGACACATAGCCCAGAGTAAAATTTTAAGTATTCATCCTGCCTATGACTTTCCTATCAATTGAACAAGGAATAAAGAGGTGATGAAAGTAACTCAGGCAAAAGGTGACTACAACCATGAATATGGTGTCCCAGTGTAAATGGATATAAGGGCAAATCTCAAAAACATTTCAAAGGAATGGATAAGGTATCCTATTGACAGATCGGGAATGGTGGATGAAGAGTTTCAAAATGATATTTGGCTTTCTTGCCTGAAGAAATGGAGGTAGCACTGTATAAAATAAAAATGAACATAATTTTATGTTTGAGAGAAATAAAGTTTGGGGACAGAAATGTTAAAATTGGTGAGCCAACCTGACATCCAAGTTGAAAATTTTTTTTTTAAAGCAGTTTGAAAATATGCCTTTTATTAAAAGATGTAGTCCATTTGCATTTAAAGTAATATATATATACTAAAGTTCATATTTACCACCTTTCCACTTTTCTTTTTTGAATTATATTTTATTGTTTATGCTATTGCAGTTGTCCAAAAATTTCCCCCTTTGTTCCCCTAACACACAGCAACCCTCCATGCTCCTTCAGGCAATTCCCATAACTTTGTTCATGTCTGTGGGTCCTGCATATATGTTCTCTGGCTACTCTATTCCTTATGCTGTACTTTACATCCCCATGACTATTCTGTAACTTCCAATTTGTAGTTCTTAATCCCTTCACATTCTTCACATATCACCCTGAACCCCCTCCCATCTGGCAACCATCAAAACATTCTCTGTATCTATGATTCTGTTTCTGCTGTTTTGTTTATTTTGGTTTTTAGATTCAAGGGTTGATATATACGCATTTATTGTCATTTTATTGTGCATATTTTTGATCTTCTTCTTAAAGAAGTCCCTTTAATATTTCATATAATGCTGGTCTAGTGATGATGGACTCCTTTAGCTTTTTCTTGTCTGGGAAGTTCTTTATCTGGCTTTTGATTCTAAACAATACCATTGTTGGGTAGAGTAATCTTGGTTGTATATTCTTGATTTTTATAACTTTGAATATTTCTTGCTAATCCCTTCTGGCCTACAAAGTTTTGAGAAATTAACTGATAGTTTTATGGGGGTTCCCTTGTAACCTAGGTAACAAACTGTTTTTGTCTTATTACTTTTAAGATTCTCTCTGTATTTAACCTTTGGCATTTTAATTATGATGTGTCTTGGAGTAGGCCTCTTTGGGTCCATCTTGTTTGAGACTCTGTGCTTGCATATTTATTTCCCTCACCAAGTTACAAAAATTTTCTTTCATTATTTTTTCAAATAGGTTTCCAATTTCTTAGCTCTTTCTCTTTTCCTTCCAGCACCCCTATGGTGTGAATGTTAGTATGCTTGAAGTTGCCCCAGAGGCTACTATCCTCATTTTGGCAGAATTCTTTTTCTTCTTGCTGCTCTGATTGGTTGTTTTTTCTCCTTTATGTTCTAAATTGCTCATTTGATCATTGGCTTCATCCAATCTGCTGTTGATTTCCTGTAAATTGTTCTTTATTTGAATTACTGTATCCTTCATTTCTGGCTGGATTTTTATGCTGTTGAGGTCCTCGCTAAGTTCTCTGAGCATCCTTATGACCAGTATTTTGAATGCTCCATCTGATAGATTGCTTATCTCCATTTTGTTTAGTTTGTTTTCTGGAGTTGTGTTCTGTTCTTTCATTTGGGCCATGGTTCTTTGTCTCCTTATTTTGGAAGCCTCCCTGTGTTTGTTTTTATGTATTAGGTAGAGCTACTCTGTCTCCCAGGTTTGACAGAGTGGCTTAATGAAATAGGTGTCCTGTAAGGTTCAGCAACACAGCCTCCCTTTTTACTCAAGCCAGGTTCTCAAGGTACACCCAATGCGTGGGCTATGTACACTCTCCTCTTGTAGTTGAGCCTTGATTGCTGTTGGTACATCCCAAGTCAGCCACCACTTGTGTCCTGTCCTGGGTCACACAGCATTAGCTACAAAGTAATCTGTAGAGGGCTGCTACTTGTGCTGTGCTTGGAGGTAGTCAGGCAAGGCCAAGCTGTGAGCTAAGGCTGGCTGCTGCTAGTGCCAGGCCTGGGGCAACTTAAAGAGAGGTACAGGCTTGCTGAAGACAGATATTGCTTGTTTTAGAGAATTTAGGGAAACCTGATGCATGGGCTAAGATAATCCATTCATATGGAAAAGCCACTGGAAACAGTTTGGGTGGTCCTGAAAGTTTTGTGGGGCAGGGCCTCTGGAAATCATCATAGGAGGGCAAACAGTATGAGTCAGATTGATGGAGTCTCACATATGGCACTCACCTGCTAGATCTGTTGGGGAAGGGCTCAGAAAAGGAACAATGGCCTCTGTTAGCCCTTCTCTCTGGGAGAAATCTGCCCCCAGCTCTAGCCCTGAGGCGAGACAATTCAATACCTACCTATATGTCTGTGATGCCTTTCAATCTGCTGCCCTAGGACTGGAGTTCAGAAATGAATGAGTCCAAGTAAATCAGTGTGTGAGCCCTTTAGGAGGAACTGCCTTGGATTCCTATAATTTCTACTACACAGTCTCAATCCCTGCTAGCTTTTTACAGCAAGATGTTATGGAGAATTATCTTCCTGGCACTGGAGACCTGGGCTGTAGGGCCTGGTGTGGAACTAGAACCCCTCACTCCTGAAGTAACACTCTCAATTTTGATCTACCACATATGGGTATGGGACTAGCCCATTCTGCATCTCTGCCACTCCTACCAGTCTTAATGTGGTTTCTTTTTTAATTCCATAGTTGTAGGACTTCCTTTCAGCTTAGTTTCTGATGGTTCTAAATGATGGTAGTTCTATAGTTTAGTTGTAATTTTGATGTGGTTATGCAAGGAGGCAAGCCACATTTACCTACAAAGCCATCTTGACTGGAAGTTTTCCCTGAACATTTTTTTTTTATGGACATTTGGAAATTTGAAACTGGACTATTCAGTGAGAAGTCAAGACTGAAGATTATTTCTATGAGTAAGAATGTGAAATGAAGAAGAAATAAAGTGAGGCTGTGGGGAAAAGGACTTCAATAAAAGTTTCTAAGGAATTTGAGGAGTGTCTAATATATGCATTAAAGCCGAGAAATAATGCTCAAAGAATAAACACAACCTGGCTTCTTATTGGAAAAATGTTCCTGTTTCTGTGGTTACTTTGCCACTGTGAATGTGTAATAGCTTATATAGATTTCTGTCCTACAGCAGTTGGTGTGATAACTGAAGCTTGAAAGGCAGCATGTTAATAGAAGTCAACTGGAGCTTCCTCCTTTGGATTTCCACAGAATGGACATTTATTACAAGCAAGAAATGTTATGGCAGTGCTCATAAATGTACAATAGCATGGGTTTTACTGTTGTTTGTATGTTGTTAAAAAACAGACTTATACATCCTCCCATTGCTTGGGAAACATGTATATTAAGACAATGAGATCAAGGAAGAAATCAAAAGCTACCTTGAAACAACTGAAAATAAGAACACAACAACCCAAAATCTGTGGGACACTGGGAAAGCAGTCCTAAGAAGGAAATTCATAGTATTACAGGTCCATCTCAAGAAACAAGAAAAAGGTCAAATAAACAATCTAGCTTTACACCTAAAGGAACTTCAAAAAGAACAGCAAAAACAGCCCAAAATGAGTAGAAGGAAAGAAATAATAAAGATCAAAGAAGAAATAAATGAAATAGAGTCTAAAAAATTACAAAATATCAATGTACCCAAGAGCTTGTTCCTTGAAAAGATAAGCAAGATTGACAAACCTTTAATGAGACTCATCAAGAAAAAAAAAGAGAGGACAAAAAGAAAAAAAAGACTTGCTTGGAACTACTCATTCTGTGTGGCAATATATGCAAAGGGAAGATTGAAATTTTCTAGACAAAACATTGGAATGTTTTATGTCACACCTGCTCTCATGCTGTTTCTTAATTTCCTTGGCTTTCTTCGTTACATTTCCAAAACAATGCTTTCAGCCTATTTGGAATGTCCTTGGGGGTGAAGAAGATTGATCATTCTGTTTTCCTTCAAAAACATTTAGCAATTTCAGAAATCTTCATTTTTAAGATGTTAGAATACATCTCATCTGGCCTTTCATATAAAAGATACCACAATACCCCTTACACAACTTTTGACTCCAGGGGAATGATCAAATTGGGAATCAGCCTCTGCTTCAGATACAAATGGGATTATTTATACATTAGCCAGGAAAATTTTCAGAAATGTTTACAAACATCCATTGCTAACAAGAGACAAGAAAAAGTAACTGAATATTTCTATAGAGGTGTGGGTTTCAAACATTTCTTAGGGTGACCTAGAGTAAGAAATGAATTCTATATCATGACACAGCTCTGGTATGTGTACACTATATAAACTACATACAACTAAGACAGAATTTGAAGAAATAATATTTATCCCATTATCTGGGGGATGCTCTATTCTATTCTATTCTATTCTATTCCATCTCATCCAATCATGGTAAAAATAATGCTTGTTGCAACTTATTACAGTTATTTGGTATCTGAAGGTGGAAAAATAGTGCAAAACCATTTTTAGGGCCATATAAATTGTTTTTTATCGAACTTGGAAGTAGTCCATGGTTTCTCATCCTAGGGGAACCTTATAGATCACCTTTACATTTTCTCTTTGCAAATCATCAATTAGCCTTATTCAGAGAAGAAAGAGGCCCTTGTATGTGGGTGGTTTCACTTCAATAGCTATCTTCAAGAAAAGGCTCTTGCTGCCAGATCACTTACAGCAATCACCACCTCTTTGTTTCTGACCCAGTTCACTACTTGGTAAATTAAGGAGTGACTCTACTCTTCTATCCCATAAAACCCTTATATACATTGCAGAACAATGTTCTCATACTCTGTGCCTAAACATAATGTTTATTTTGCCAACATCTTAGTCAAATAGCTCCAGTGACACCAGAAGCAGAGGAATATAAGATGGGACAAGAAGTTTTTTAATTTGATGAAGTTCCATTTGTTTATTTTTTCTTTTATGTCTCTTGCTCTAGGGGACCTATCAGTGAAAATATTGCTGTGTGGCTTTGTCAAATTAAAAAACTTCTGCATTAGTAAAGAAAATATCAGCAAAATGAAAAGGAAACCAATTGTATGGGAAGATATATTTGCCAATACCTTGGACAAGGGTTTGATCTCCAAAATATATAAAGAACTCACACAACTCCACTCCAGGAAGACAAACAACCCAATTAAAAAATGGGCAAAGGACTTGAACAGACACTTGTCCAAGGAGGACATACAGAAGGCCTAGAGACATATAAAAGGATGCTCAGCATCACTAGCCATCAGAGAGATGCAAATTAAAACCACAGTGAGATACCACTTCACACTGATCAGAATGGCCATCATAAGCAAATCAACAAACAAGTGCTGGCAAGGCTGTGGAGAAAAGGGAACCCTAGTGCACTGTTGGTGGGGATGCAGACTGATACAGCCACTGTGGAAAAAAGTATGGAATTTTCTCAAAAAACTAAAAATGGAACTTCCTTTTGACCCAGCAATTCCACTGCTGGGATTATACCCTAAAAATCCAAAAACACCAATTCAAAAGAACTTATGCACCCCAATGTTCATAGCAGCACAATTTATACTAGCCAAGTGTTGGAAGCAACCTAAGTGCCCATCAGTAAATGAGGGGATAAAAAAAAGCTATGGTACATATACACAATGGAATACTACACAGCAGAAAGAAGGAAGGAGGTCCTACCCTTTGAGACAGCATGGATGGAACCAGAGAGCATTATGCTAAGTGAAATAAGCCAGGCAGTGAAAGACAAATACCATATGATCTCACCTTTAAGTAGAACCTCATCAACAAAACAAATAAGCAAGCAAAATATAACCAGAGACATTGAAATAAAGAACAAACTGACACTAACCAGAGCAGAGGGGGAAAGGGGATAATGGGGGAAAGAAGAAGAAGGGTCATCAAGAAACATGTATAAAGGATCCATGGATAAAATCAAAGTGGGGAAGGAGCAAGGGTGGAGATGGGGACGGGTTGGGTGGGGGAAAGTGGTGGTGAGAAAATGGAGACAACTGTACTTGAAAAACAATAAAAAAATAGAAAAAAAAATTTAAAAATAACATGGGATAAGGGCAGTGATGGCAGCCCCAGAATTTCTATTAGAAAGGACTTGGTGGCAGCCACCTGGTTGGAAGTTGCTCAAGGGGCTTGCTCTAACTGGTCTTTTTATAACCAGATTACATATTTATCTGAGGAGACCAATTGTGTTGGGAGGCTGGGAGGATGGTCCTCTCAAACCTCCCTATTGCAGAAGCAAGAAACTAAGTGAAGCTACTGCAGAGAAACTAATCTAAATTAGACTATTTTTAGAGAAATGCTTTCTCAGAACCATCACTTGGTTTGCAACATGTTGGCAAATAGCAATCTCTCTGGGATCTCTTTTAGTGATTATATAATAATGATCTAAAAATATATAATGCTAAATGCATTATATGCTAAATGCTAAAAATGCTATTTCAAGCATTTACATGCAGAGTGAAAGAGAGTGAGCCCAATAATTCCAATTCTAGTTGTATACCCGAGAGAATGGAAAACATATGTCTACACAAAAACTTGGAAACAAATGTTCATAGCAGCATTAGCATAACAGCCAAAAAGTATAAACAACCCAAATGTCCACCACCTGACTAATAAACAAAATGTAGCATATCCATACAATGGAATAATTTTTTAGGTATAAAAATAAATGATGTCCTGTATAAAGGACACATGGACAAAGCCAAAGGGGGTAGGTTCCAGGGTGGGAGGTGGGGATGGGTGGGTAATGAGGGGCATGGGGGGGATGGTTACAACTATACTTGAACAACAATAAAAAATTATTAAAAAAAAATAAATGATCTTCTAATACATGCTACAACATGGGTAAACCTTGATAACATGGTAAGTGAAAGAAGCCAGACACAAAAGGACACTATTGTACGACTCCATTTATGTGAAATGTCCAGAATTGGCAAGTCTACACAGGTAGAAAGTAGAGTAGTGGTTTAATTTAGAAGGGATGGTGAAAGGGAAAAATTGGGACTAACTGCTAATGGGTTTAGGGTTTTTCTTTAGAGATGATGAAAAACTTCTGGAATTACATAGTAGTGCTGGTTGCACAACACAATGATTATACTAAAATCCACTGATTTGTACACCTTAAAATGGTAAATTTTATGTGGTATGAAGTACGTACTTCATATTTTTAATCAATAAAAATATTATCCAAAAAGAGAGTTAGGTAAATTATAGTTTATCTACCTTCTGCATTATTAAAATGGTTGCTATGTGGATCAGTGCTTTTAAAAAATCTTAAAGTAATGTGTTCTTTCATGTAGGTTGAAGTTATAAAAATTATACTTTTGCTGTTATTTAATTTTCCAAGCTATCTCCTACTATATGTATTAGCACATATACCAAATTAGAAAATCTTGAATAAAATAAATTTTACTGTTTGATATAACTCATCTACTCTAAGCAGTCTGTGAGGATGTTATATGTCATCATTTACCAGTGCTGCATGATACTGTGCTAAGTGTCCAAGAAATCAAGAGGTCACTAAATTGTGATCTCTGTTCCAAAGAGCTATTGAGTTCATCTGGAAGACAGGCCACAGCATAACAGTAACCACGTAAAAAAAGGAAGACTAAGGGCCAAGCCAAATGCAAGGTCCAATGACTGGTGAACATGACAGGCATTAAGAAGAGGGGGAAGATAGTCTACTGGAGGAGATGGGTCTTTGGATGCAAAAGAGAAACATCTCTGAGCAAAGACCAGAAGAACAAAGACTTGTAGACAGGATGGTTGTGAAGAGTTTGCTTATTACCTAGCCTCTGTGAAGATCAAGGCAATTTCCTCTTACCATTATTTTTTTTCTAACATCTCATTAGGATCTCAGAGTACCTATCCTGTTTTAGAGTTAGGACAACCAAGGCACAGAGATTTTAGAAGGGTTCAGTTAAAAGAAAAATAAACTATAATATTTAGAAGAGTTTTTTGAAAAGAAGGATTTGTGGTTTTCCTTGGAAAAGATGTTCCCTCGCCTTCCAGGCTCCAGCCAGCTTTTGGTAAGATATGTCACTAAAGGGAAAATTTAAGTTGTTTTAAAAGCATCAGATTTTTATTAGAACTTGTCCAAACTGCAATACTATGAAGATAGAGGGTTTTTGGAGTTTGTAGACATCTTTGTTCTTAGTGCAATTAGAGAGATTAGAATTTTAAGCAAATTCCAATCAAACATAATTTAGCAAGTTAAATAATAATTCAGGAAAATATACCTTTTAAAATGTTTCCTGCTTCCTCAAAAGAAAAAACATGAAAATTTGAAATGGTGTACATCTTAAAATAATTTGTTCTTTCAAGTAGGTTGAAGTTATACCTACAGAGGTGAATGTTATTATTAAAAAGTTGTGTGTATTTGAATATAAAAAGTTGTGTGTATTTGAATATAAAAAATCAGTGGTCTTACCTTATCTGGTAGCCCCAGTGAAGATGCAACTGGTTTGGGCACCTAAAAACTAGATGGTGCTCACCCTATGTGTGTTTACCACTTTTTTTAAAGCCCAGCATTAGTACTTGGCTCAATTAAGCCAACACTACATATTTACTATGTGTGGAGCATTATTCTGACACAGAAGGGAGAGAGACAGATGAGAAAGGCAGAGTACATGATGTCAAGCTACTTACTCGACAGATCCACATTTCTCAAAGTTTGTTCCGTGGAACACTGCCCTAAGAGTTCTTCCACAAAGAAAAGTTTGATGTCTAAGTTGGTTTAGGAAACTCTTATATCACAGTTTCTCTCTTTGACATCTCTCTTTCTCTCACAGACATCTCTGATGTCTAAGTTGGTTTAGGAAACTCTTATATCACAGTGACTGATAGAAAAAAAAGACTCATGAAAGTAAAACCTGAACTCAGAACTCCCTATACATTGTCCTCTATGAAGAACCTAGAGCTAATGACCTTCAGAATATATTGAGACAAGTTGCTTTGGATCTGTGCTGTCCGATAGAACTTTCTACAGTGTTGGAAATGTTTTATGTTTGTGCGGTACAGTATGATAGTGGCCACCTGAGGATATACAGCACTCTAAATGTGCCTGATGCAACTGAAGAATATATTTTTAACTGCATTAATTTAAGAGAATTTAAATTTAAATAGCCACACATGGCCAGTGGCTACCATACTGAGCTGTGCAGCTCCATATCATTAAATATAAATCTCTTTAAAAACCTTTTAATGGATATTTAAATCTTTCAATACTTTTGCACAGAGAGAAAAGTAAAAGACACTTTACTTTTTTTAGGAGGTTTTGAGAGACCTGACAATATTTCATGGACACTGTGAGTTTTGAAAGTTCTGTCATCTGAAAATGCCTTTTCAAAATCTTTGTAGACATATTAATCCTCTGAATCCTGATCAGAACCACTTCTTAATCTCCATATTTGGACCCCTCTCAACATTGCTGAACTCTTAAGAAGAGATGCACTTCTGCTCTGGGTAATTCATCTGTCCTGTCTGGTTCTCAGGTGTGATGCACAAGTGCGCATATTCAGAGTGGAGTTTCACCTGTAACTCTCTGGAGGCTGTCTGGACTTACTAGTCAGGAAAATACATCATCAAACAACTTGATATAATGGTAAAATATTCATTATCAAAGGTTTCTTCCCTCAAAAGGCTGTTTTTATCTTTATGTTTATTATCCTTCAAAACATGTCTTCTTTATTTTATAGTTATGAATAACATTAATCCAATGAAATGTTTTCAGGTTTAATGAAATTGGTAGTAATTCTGAGAAGGCTATAAAAATGGCAGCTTTTATTTCTGTATTGCCTTTCTTATGATACTTGGCTTTTGATGTCTTGAGAGGCTTTAGAACTCCTCCCAATTCTTCACACATTGGCTTATTTTCAACCTTTTCTGCAGACGTCCGGAGCCCATGACGCCTGTCTCCACAGGCTTCATGCTTTTGTAGCTCCAGCTCCACTTCCTGTTCACAAAGCCTTTCTGTCTCTCTTGCAGATGGGAAGGTGCTGGAAGGAGTGCCTTGCCCAGAAAGAGAAGAGCAGTGTCTCCAACCCTGATAACAGCCAAGGTTCCCATCTCGTCCATTAAAAGAGTCTCAGAAACAGTCAGTAGTATGGCAAAGAAGCTGGATATTTTTATGGGTCAGTTGTCTTGAATAACCTTGGGACAGAGGCCGCAGATTTTCTTTACTCCATCGACAAATATAAATTGTTATTATAGAAATTAAGAAACATGCAGTCTTCAATGGAAAAATCTTCTGGAGACCTATGTATGTATTAGATGTTTTGTTGACTGTGGTTTAGGTCAATAAGGTCAGCTTAACAGTAGGATGTCATATATTGCATATGCTCTGATAAATGTTTGGTTTTATTTATATAAGCCTTAATCTGGGAAAGTAGCCCTTGAGGACAGGTAAAGGTGAATTTCAGGTGCTGCTAAAACAATAGGGACTGGCATCATTAGCATTTTCCCAAATCCCTATCTTTTAGGTAGCTTCTCTCATAGCTTCTACAGATGATCAGAATATGGATTAACTATGGATTTTTATCCTCATATGAACTCAAGAAAACCCATTCAAGGTCTGCTCCATAGTCCAAATGGTCATTAATTTATTCTGTGTTTCTCTGACTATAAAATCCAGGGGTTGATACCAGTCTTAAAATGTTAAACTTGTGGTACCAATCCCTTGGCAATCTGCTAACAATGCACCACCTGCGAATTTATCTCAACCTTTTAAATTAACTTGGTTTTATTTTTTGAGGTATTTTGCTTATGAAAGTTAATAATTTCATGGATTTAACTCTTACATAGAATTCATTATGATACACATATCCAGTTAGAGGCAATCGCAATGGTCCATAAGAAGCAGCAGGGTGGCCTGAGCAGGCCTGGTGGTTGTGGAAATGGAGAGACGTGTCAGACTGAACACATTAAGAGGCCAAATTTGCAATATTCATTGGTGATCTGTGGAGTGGAAAGGAAAAGCTAACTTTAAGGCAACCTGAAGGCTTCTGACTTAGGTAACTGAATCAATAAACTAGACACAGGACTTTCTGCAATAGAAATAGGTTTGGAGTTAAAAATTCATTTTTGAAAATTTGTTGCAGAGATTACTTTTGAAACATCTATGTGGGAACATCCAGTGCACCAGTGTCTTTCTAATACCTGACCATGACCGAGAGAAAGAAATATGTTTCACATCAAAATTCCATGCTCCAATAAAGTGAAACAAAAAAGTTTTACAAAATAATAACTTTTCTGTATAAGCTAGAGGCACTCTGATATTCTCTATTCCATTCCATATTCACAGTTAAAATGCTGGTCTCTACTCACTGAACTGATTTCAAATCTACTAATGGATTGTGACTCATAGTCTGAAAAAACACTGCAATACATATTTTTATTTACATGTATATGTATGGGAGACATATGTGGTTATGAGGTATAGGTATAGATAAGAAATTAGCGTATGTGGTAGGAGGTAAGTGGGTCTACAGAAAAGGATGAAGTTGCCTAGGCAGAGAGTGTAAAGTGAGAAGAGTAAAAGGCCAAAGGTCTAATTCTGAGATGTGGGAAACAACAGCACAGGAAGACTGGGACAGTGTGTGCTACACAAGCCAAGGCAACAGATGGTTTGAACAAAAAAGAAATAATGTTCAATGTAGTTCAACCTCCTACGCTAGTAGGAGGCTGACCTCATCACCGAAAAGTTTTCACTAGATACTGAGATGACTAGGTCGCTGGTTACCTTTATAAAAGAAATGTCAGGGTGTGAAAGGAGAAAAGCTAGATTTCTGTGGGTGGAGAAGTGAGAGGTGAGGGAGGGAATTAGACAAATACTTCAAAAAGTTTGTTTCTCAAATAAAAATTTGAGATCAGTAGAAAGTGGACAAGGAAATCAATGGCAGGATAAAAATAGTACTTTTTCTTAGTTGTCATATAACTCTCTATTTCAAGGTCAGGCCAGTTACCTGGGGTCAGACCTAGCATCATAGAATTAGATGAATAAATCAGTATTTGCCTTATACATGCTTTCTTATGTAGTTGTGTAGTTTTGTGCTCTTTCATTCCGGGTATGTTTGTATATGAATATGTACATACTTTCTACAAATTATATATAAATATTGCATACATATATTTCTCTAGCCTGAATACAACACATTTAGGTAGGCATATCAGCAAAGTTTCTAAATTGTTTCTCTTGCAGAAGCCCCACGATGTCCCTGGAATACCTTTATCTATCAAAGAACACTGGAGCTTTTGCTGGAGAATGCCCCAGTGTGAGACACATAATACCATCAAGGGCTGCCAGTCTTCCTTCTGGTATGATTCAAAGTATGGGGCTGTAGGCCTTATTTTTTTCAGTGGAAGAAGAGTCATTCAGGGCTTTATTTGAACACACCTTGAGTTTCATATTCAGGAGGTAGAGAGATTATGTTTCAGTTTCAATATCAGTCCAATTATCAACTATGTCAAGGTACATAATTACCTCATATTTGAGTCACTGCCAATGACTAGTAATAACCTAGAATCTCCCTGACATTTCTGTCAAAAGTATTTCATGGTTTCTAAATTAAAATCTGCCAACCTTAAGGGAAGTGGGTAAAGGAGATATTCTAATAAGATCTCAGTGGAAAGACAGCTTGCTGGAGAGCTAACTTTCTTAGCCAGCTCAGAAGTGCACCTCTGTACCTTTGGTTAAAGATGGAGTGTTTACAAAGCACTTGGGATTTTTTTTTTAAAAAGGTATTGATTCTAAATTATAAATTTTAATAAATTATTAGCTTTTTTAATATTGTGTAATTAAAAGAGTGGAGGAATTAAGAGAATTAGGTGGTTGAGGTTACTGAAAGTGAACTCTGATAATTTTTTACTTCTTTTTTCTAATTATCTCAAAATATACATACTCCTTTCTATTTGGAAAGATGTTTCATATACAAATAAGACACTATGTCATTAGATTCTATATATAATTAAAATCAAAACAGACTCATAGATAGAAAGCAGGCTGACAGCTCTGGGGTGGGGCAGGATCGAGCAAAAAAAGAAAAGTAACTCATGGACATGGACAAAGGTGTGGTGATTGCAGGGGGTGGGGGTGGAGATGGAAGAGTGTATAAGGGAAATAAATGGTAATAGAAAAAATACAATAAAAAATAAACTTTAAAAAGTAACAAAAAATTAAACAGCCACCTACCCTCCTCCCTCCAAAGAAAAGAGACTGTGTCAGACAATGGGTCTGGTTACTCAGCTTCTCAGCTTTCTCAGCTTTTCCTGGAAGTCCAAGATTATTCTTTTCTAGGACTGGGAAGCTAGAGGTGGCACAAGGTCAAGAATGCTTCCATCTACTGGTCGGACTAAGGAACACTAAGTGTTCCTCTGCCTAAAATCACTAATGAAGAACACAAAACACCCAAGTTGAACAGTGCTTGGCCATGAGGCTCAGGCGCTCACTATAGTGGGTTCTTGCTGATAGCGAAGGAAAATTGAATCAAGAAGCAGAGGTGGAGCAGAGGGGTAAAATTAAAACTCAATTTCCACAAGCCTCTACTTAGGTACCCTCTTGCCAACCTAGAAACAGCCAATGAATAGGTTACAATTGCTTTGAAATATTTAGGCAAAAAGTGCTCTGCCTCAGGCATTATCATATGTAGCAGGCTATTGGAATCTGAGACTGAAATCAGTAAATGGAATGGGGTAAAAGGTCAATTGGCCCTTTTCTCAATAACTTCTTGGATCATTAGCTCCCTCACAACCAGTCATATTAATTCATTCCTTTGGGTGAAAATACATGCCTGTCTCCCTTTTCAACAGTCACAGGGAGTTAATTTGCCATAGTGAGCAGCTTCCAGATAGGGCAATGGAATTTGTCTCATTCCTGTGATGACTTCAGGTACAAATGCCAGGCTGCTTGGCTGAGGGGAAGGTACTGTAAGTTACAGGCACTAAGCCAAGTCTCCCCAGCACCCTCGGCTCCCTTTGACAGCCACCCTCCTGGGCCTTGATCTGGCTGAATTAATTCACAGTTGCCAGTTATCAGGACTTTATCTGCATTGTTAGCATTCCTGATAACCTGCAGTCCGTATTCATTTAATGGTTATCTGATGGGGACTGATATTAAGTGAAGAGGAATGTTCAAATCCTGCTGACTTTAGCAAGTGGCAGCTAAAATAGCAGAACTTCAGTTTAAGAGGGGGGATATTTGCTCATTGATATGAGATTTGTGTTAGCTGGACTGTGGAAAGGGAGGGAGAATGCTTCCAGGGAATCATCTGGCAAAGGGAACTTGAAAGAATGATGCTCCCTGTACTTCGGCCAAAAGATGAGAAGCAAAAAGGAAGGCAAAGTACAGGTACTTTGATAGGAACACACTTCTCCAAATTGTTTTTGGCTATTTTTCAGGCAAACATTCTCTGTTCCTAGCCTCATTGCTATACTCAGTGGAACAATTTATTTTCATTGAAGTAACCTGAGCAAGAAGTATTAAGAGTTTTTAGAAGACTCGGCTTTCAAGCAGCAGTATTCTTAAAGGACACATTTTTAAAGCATGTTTCTAAATTCATGATCTTTCTCTGTAAAATCCCAGGCAGATGAGAGGATCTCTTTTTAAAAATTGTATGAAAACACAGAAAGCACAGGCAGAAAATTTTGTAGTGAAACAAATGCAGTTATTGTAACTGAAGCTGAATACTCTTCAAAATGACATACTGTGTGAGCATGTTGACTCAAAAGCATGCTTCTCTGCTTAGGGATTACAGCAGACTCACAGGGGAGTAAGCGAGGCAAAAATGAAACTCAGAGGGTCAGTGAGAGTCTCAAGGGCATAAACATCCATTAGACAGAGGTCAACTTCACAATGACTCAAAAATTATTTTTAGTACACTAAGACGAGCAAGCGCATTTTGCGTTTCATCTTTTCGGAGAGCATATAACCATGGTGAGGCATATAAACATGCCTCAAGTATTTTCCCAACTGAAAAATGTACTTGCAATACATGATCATAATAATGAATGCCCATTTTTAATAAAGCCTAATATCTGTGCTCAAAAAATGGAATTGATGTGCAAAAAAATGAAGCTGAATTCCTATTTTACATCACTCGCAGATATTTACTCAAATGCATTTAAGATTTAAACATAAGACCTGAACCCATAAAAATTCTAGGAAAAAATATAGGAGGAAAGTCCTCGACACAAATCTTGGCAATGATTTTAGGCACATGATATTCTAAGCACAAACAACAAAAGCAAAAATAAACAAGTATAAATACATCAAACTAATAATCTCCACAGTAAAAGAAATGATCGACAAAATAAAAAGGTAACCTATGGAATAGGAGGCAGTATTTGCAAACCATGCATCTTATAAGGGGTTAATTCCCCAAAACGTATAAGGAACTCACACAATTTAATAGCAAAATCCCCCAAGTAATCCAGTTAAAAGTGGGCAAAGGACCTGAAGAGACAATTTTCCAAAGAAGGTATATGGATAACCAACAAGCACATGAAAAAGTGCTCAATATCACTAAACATCAGGGAAATGCAAATCAAAACCACAATGAGATACCATCGCACAGCTGTTAGAATGGCTATTATCACAAAGGCAACAGACACCAAGTGCTGGCAAAGATATGGAGAGAAAAGAACCCCTGTACACTTGATGGAAGTGTAAGTTGGTGCAGCCACAATGGAAAGTGGTATGGCATGAAGTTTCCTCAAAAAATTAAAAATAGAGCTCCAAGATACCTAGCAATTCCACTTCTGGGTAGATATCTGAAGGGAATGAAATCACTGTCTCAAAGAGGTATGTGGATCCTTATGTTTATTACAGAATTATTTACATTTATCATAGCCAATACATGGAAATGTCCTATGTGTCTATAGACAAATGAATGGATAGAAACACAAAATGCCTTTGCTCATCTTAGTGTGATAAAAATGTATTTTGAGTCATTGTGAGATGATCTTTCACCCTGGTTGCCTGGCCAATTGTTCCAATTCCCATCTCACACAAGACAGCAGAGTGATTAATTACTATTCAATTTTTAGGTCATGGATTAGATTATATGGGTTGAAGTCGAAGCAGATACATACTAATTAAAAGGTACTGGAGAAGAAGAGAGTACTAATTAGAAGTTACTAGATGACTTCAGAGAATCAAAGCAAGACACAGAGATCCTAATTCTTTGAAACGCCAGATCTTCACCTTAATGCCTATTATCTCTCCATGTTTTAATCATTAAAACTGGAGCCAACACTTTCCAGTAATGTAGAATTTAAAGGCACATGTTCCATTATCATTGAGTCAGTCATGCTTACCATTTTACTAGTAGACTGAAAGAACACAAACCAAAATAGGACAGAATATTGGAAAATTTGGAATTATGTCTGATTTTTTTTCTTCTGAGCTCATGCAGAGAATACTGAAAACTTAATCATTTCTGGTAAGTGTAGTTAACAGCAAGGAATAGAGAGCTGAAGTACCCAGAAAGATGATTAATATAAAATGGTATAAAATAATGGTTACTCATTGTATTTTTTTATTTTCCAGTGATGAGCAAACTCATTTCTCTTGCTCTGGAGTGAACATAATATAAGCACAAATGAATTTAGTGGAAGGAAGATTTATGACCTTTATTATTCAGCCCATCGTCACAACAGTGTCTAAAAGTATTGCCAGGAAACTTCTGCTTAGGCTAATCAGCAAAGGAGTAACTACTTGCAGAGAAGGGTAGCTGCATATTTTCTTTATTGGAGTCATCCCTTAAGAATAAACATAATACTGTCTATCAATCTGTTAACATGCTAATTAAACATGTTGTCCATCAGATTAAAAAATGTAAACAGGCAACTATCTCTCAGTTTTGTGGAGTACTGACCATCTCTCAGCCCCTGTGCTAAAAACACTGGCTACACAGTCGTTGACAAAACAGGCTTGGTCTTCCCTCTTATGCACCCTACAGTCTTGTGGGAGAGAGAAAGTATATAAGAAAACAATCAAATGAATATTTTATCACAAATAATGGTGTGCTATCAAGGCAGAGGGTGCTGGGAGACAGAACTTACAGTGGATGGTGAGAAAAGGCCTCTCTGAGGCCTCAAGGATAAGATGGAGTTAGCTGGGTACAGCATGTCTATCTGTGGGGATAGACGGGGAGGGGGTGGTTAGGCAGAGTGAACAGAATGTCTATAGGTGTTAGGCAAGAAAGGTCTTGCAAATATGAGAAAATGAGAGTCAATGTGGCTGGAACATAATGAAGGAGAGGAAAGTGGTATATGATACCCACTACAGTGACTAGCTGTCCAATGGGCACACTGGGGCTCAGCACATTTTCATTGAAAATAAATAAATTTTCTATAAGAAACTCTTGAGCCCTAAATTATGATCTCACCTCAAATAGCCATTCTAACATCTCTGCCAAAAAATGAAAACTATTGGGGTGGAGGGTACATGGTCTCCCGGGATAACTATAGATGAGTGTGAATTTTATGCAGTGGGAATGAATAAAATACTGCCAGTAAATTGGTCTGTTGGATTAACCAACTCAGTTCAATGGAGTGTAACTGAAACAAATGGGTTGGTAATAGTGATATGGGGGAATTGCATGGTTTAGATCAGAACTGCAAAGATCTCAGCATTCTACCTGCCATGTTCTAACCAATAACTGTGTCCCTCAAGTTCAGTCCAAAGCAAATGGGGCAGACAATTTGGAAAAAAACTATTTTGAATTCTGTTAGTACTAGTGTGGACATAAATCACTGACATTTTCCTGTCATATAAACATCCTGAACTCAGATTGTATTTCAGCTCTAGAAAAACTGAAGAAAGATTAAACTATGAAGAAAACAAGTAGCACAGTATATTTCCAAAATTCAGTTTCAGATGAAATTGGTATTGAGGTAAAGAAAAATAATCAAGCCAAGTTCTAAAGTTATTTCAACTCTGAGATTGAAGGTACTCCAAGAATGTACATGAGCAAAAAAATAAATAAATAAGAGTCTTCCGCCTTCTTGGACATTGCTTCATCATCTTGGAGACCCACTTGAATGAGTTAAATCAATGTAAATTAAAAACATATGGATTAAATCTCTCAAAATCACCACATGTGATTGAGGTTTTGACAAACTACATCGAAAGTATTTGGAAATGTTTTCAGAATCCACGAACCACCAGGTTGGCCAGCCTCTAAAAACGAACTCAGACCCTGTGAACATTATGATATTCCCCATATTTTTATGTTTAACAAAATAACTCCTGTCATCGCTGTTCATAATATATAAGCATTTGGGAGTGAGATTAAACATGCTGATGTGGAAATGGTGGGGAGGGATTCTAATCTGGAATGTCCTAAGATTCCGTGAGAGATAGTAAATCTGGGAGTCAATTAGAGTGTCATACCTAACGGGGTTCTCATTAGCAACACCAAAATGGACTCTACTTAGTTTAAGCAGAAAAGGAATCTGTTAAAGGAAATTAGGAAACTCACAGTTTCCTTGGAGGGCGAAAGAGTCAGATAGAGGCTTTGGAGCTAGGAAGAGTGCCCAGACCACACTTTACGGGCTGCCCTAGGAAAGGCACATTTGCTCTGCTGCTCAGTGCAAACTTCCAGATTTCAACAATGATACTGATGCCTAGAAGACAGAAGCTTTTTTATTCTTAGCACCAAAAGACAGGCGCCTCTTTTGCCACACTCACCGAGAGATGGATCTTGCATACTCTCTCTTTACATGGATCAATTATAAACCACAGACTTCCATAGATGTGTTTGATTGGCAGAACCCAGTTATGTGCCTATGCCACACCTAAAAGTGAATCCTGGGGAGGAAGTTCTGTCATCTACCTTGAGGAAGAGCAACACATAAGGAGGGAGTTTCACCAAGTATAACAAGAGTGCTCACAGGATTCTGGATGGCCACACATGGCAGATGTCCTTTATGATTTAGATTTTGTAGGATCTCCTAATTATCAATGATGTTTCATAATCTTGTTTTGCTAGGCAACTAATAATATACTTTTCACATATATACTTCTTATTTTTCTTCATGACTATATTTCTTATTAATGATATTAAAGAGTCATTCACTCAGGATTTTGCAAACACATTTTTGTTAACCTGGAACACAAGTGATAACCAGAAACTAAATGGCCCTAAAAATGAAGGTAGGATGGGATTGAGTATGCATAAAACATCCATTTGATTTATATGAATGTACTGTAAGCATTCAACTCAGGGCCTATTGATCCTTTATAATTTTGTTGGAGAATTTATTTGGTGTTATGTTCTCTCACTTACAGGAAAGTTGCAAGAATATCCAAAGTTCAATAAATATCCATATACCTTTCACTTAGATTCATTAATCTCTCTGGAATAGTCCAATAATATTTTAGAATGTTCCTTAATTTGAATTTATATGGCTGTTTCCTCATGAATAGATTGAAATTAAACACATTTGGTAGAAATGCTACATAGGTGATTTCTAAAATAAAGCACTTGATATCAGTTTTTCCCTTTACTAATGATGTTAAGTCGAATTGCTTAGTTAAGTTGATGGTCTCTAGGTTGCTTCTTTATAAAGTTATTTTTCTCTCTACATAATTAAAAAGTGACTCTGAGCCCTCAGCGGTGTGGCTCAGTTGACTGGGTGTCATCCCACAAAGCCAACTGTTGCTGGCTCAGCTCCCTGTCAGGGCACACGTCTGGGCTACAGGCTGGGTTCCCAGTCGGGGTGTGCTCAAGAGGCAATCAACAGATGTTTCTGATGCGTCTCTCTTACACTGATGCTTCTCTCCCGCTCTTTCTCCCTCCCTTCCCTTCTCTCTAAAAATAGAAATAAATAAAATCTTTTAAAAGTGACTCTGAGACTATGAATATCTAGCTTCCTGACTAGCTTCCTATCTTTCAACCAATGATCTTAGTGTTCACTGATGATTCTTTGCTGAATCAATTATGACTAAAATAGTTGCAAAATAAAGATTTTCAAATTGTGTCACATCTTTTCTATCATTAGATGGCATTCTCCTGTCAAAGAGGGTTTTCTCTTTCTACTCATCACATTTATTTGTTCATTTGTCTTTAGTTATATGTATCAATTCATTAATTCACTTTCTTATGTGGTATGTTACAATATATTAATGGCAGTTTTTACATTGATGCTCAAAATTATCTAAATCTGGCCAGCAGAAGGTCCCTGAAAGCTGAATCCTGTGTAATTTTGACATGGCCCCAGCAGATTTTTAGCAGTCCCTTAATTTTTGGCACAACAAGAAGTTTCAAGAACACCTAAAACTCTTCCTGCCCCAAGGTTAGAATCAGCATTTCTCCAAGAATCACTTTATTTTAGAGAAAAAAAGAAATGGCATTTATATGTCAAGATCTAGATGCTAGTAGGCTCATTTCCATTGAATATTATTGCCTTTAGTTCCTTGCAGTTGAAAATGCTGGGAAATATTTACATCTCTTTCTATATCTATAAACAATACCTTGATACTTCTAATCAAATCAAACACCAGGATTTTTCCTTTTCTACTCTCATTTCATTATTTGCACACTTCCTCGCACCCCTCTCCCTTTTCCCATGCTTCAACATAAGCAGAACAATTTAGTTCTTCCACAGAGTTCCACAGAGGCATGTCAGAGCCCAGGTTTGGATATAGGAATTATACCTCTGATGCTACTACATTTGCTGCACCCTGGTTGAGTGATCATCTCAGGCTTGTGCCCTCAAAGCCAGTCTTGACCCTCCCTTCTTCAGGGTCCCCCATCTGGAATCATTCTCCAGATCTTCTTGATTTAGTCATTAAAGCCAATATCCTACCTCTTGTCCTGATCCTAGCCCTTATTTACTCATAGATGGACTATGTTAATAGATATCCATCTTTTATTCTTGTCCACAATTGTGTTCGTCATTCTAAGTTACAATTGCCATGTAATTCTATAGATAAGCTGATTTTATTTCAAGTTAGAAATAATCACTTATGTTTCTACAAGACTTAACTTTACACCAAGCCTAGTATTCAGAGTTGTTATTCTAGTCTATTTCTATCCCATCTCCTCCTATATCCTATGTTTTAACTAAATTTAATGTTTTGCTTCTTATGCACACCTTTCATTTTCCTTGAGTTTATCTTCTCCTGCCTGGGTTGCTGCAGTTTAATTTTTTAAAGTATAATTTCAATTTTATTATCCCACTGCTTAAGGCATCCAAACTCTCCAGACTGGCATTCAGAGCACTCCCACGTAACCATTTAGCCCTCTGTCCTATTATTCTCATATGTGTTTCTTATACCATCTGATTGCGTCCACAGCTCATCATCTACTGGGTTGGCCAAAAAGTTCATTTAGTTTTTTCCATACAATGGCTCTAGTAATGCTCAGTTGTCTTTAACTTCATTCAAAACAATTTTGTTAGATTGTACTGTGACAGCTGTCATATCGGTGTGCATTAGAAAAACTTATCAATATTGGTGAATTTTTGTGCAGCCATTTTAATATTGAAGATGGAGGAAGATATGAACATTTTGGGCATATTATGCTTTCTCATTTCAAGAAAGGTAAAAATGCAACTGAAATATACACACATAGAAAAGATTTGTGCAGTGTACGGAGAAGGTGCTGTGACTGATCAAACATGTCAAAAGTGGTTTGCAAAGTTTCTCAGTGCTATTGACATTTTGGCCAAATAATTCTTTGCCATGGAGCAAGATGGTTAGCAGCACCCCTGGGCTCTACCCACTAGAAGCCGATAGTGGGAGAGAGCTGACATACTCAAAATATCCAAATCAATAGTTATTGGTGAAAATGAAAAATGTGTCTTTTATTTTATGAAAAAATCCCAATGGACTTTTTGGCCAACACAATGCATACCTCTCTTCATAACAGTCCTTTGCCTGGATTACTTGTCTACCACATTTTTCTGTTGAAGTTATGTTCACTCCTAAGGTTCATTTTAAATGTCACGCTTTCCCTCTCACTCCAGCCAAGACTTTACTAAAACCCAACTTATAACTCATTGTGAACTTTGCTGGATGTCCTTTTCATTACCTATGCATCAACTTGTTATGGTACCATATCATACTGAGTTACTATATAATTTAAAATTAGTTTTGCCAAACTATAACTGTGGCTTAAAATTTATTATTTATTATTTATTTGTTTTAGTAAAAATATAGTGGGCAGCAAAGCACAGGGAGAGGTATGGTAGCTTAACTCCTCAGAGACCCAGGAACTCAGACTTCTCTTGTGCATGGCCACTATTTTAACAGTATAAAATGGCAGCAAGAGCTTCAGTCATTACATGAATGTTAAGCAACAGGATGGAGGAAGATACAAGATGAAGGAAAAAGAATACATTCTAGATGTATTTTTGAATTAACTTTGTAGAGTTATACTATACATATAAAAAAGTACACACATTCTTAGTTTACAATTAATTGAATTTTGACAAATACTGACCAATAGCATAATCAAGATCTACTGATTTTCCATTTATCAGAAAGCTCCTGTTAGCTCTTTTGCAGTCAG
The DNA here is from genome assembly GCF_004126475.2 of Phyllostomus discolor. Classification (NCBI taxonomy): domain Eukaryota; kingdom Metazoa; phylum Chordata; class Mammalia; order Chiroptera; family Phyllostomidae; genus Phyllostomus; species Phyllostomus discolor. Next base: position 152,920,665 of record NC_040903.2, read on the forward strand.
TCAGCAAAACCCTGGCTCACATTAACAGACTAAATAAGAAAAAAAACTAAGATGACCTCCATATACATTTAAAAATCATTTCATAAAATTCAACACCATTTTCAATAGAAGTCATCAAATTAGGAAGAGAAGAAATCTTCAACCTGATAAAGGGCATCCGTGAAAAACCTATAGTTAGGATCATGCTTCATGGTAAAAGACTGAATACCTTCCCCTATAATCAGGGAAAAGGCAAAGATGTTTACTCTTATCATTTTTATTCAACATTGTTTTGGTGGCCCTAGGCAGTGCAATAAAGCAAGAAAGAGAAAAGAAATAAAAGGCAAATGGACTGGAAAATAAGAAGTTAAGTGGTCTTTATTTGCAGACAATATGATCATTTATATATAAAATTATTTGGAATTCATAAAAAAAGGCTTTAAGGCTAATAAGTAAATGTAGGAAGTTAAGCTGAAGGTTAATATACAGAGATAAACTGTATTTCTAGGTACTATTAGCAAATAATCAGAAATTAAAATCAAATTTATAATTCTTTATCATTATTTACTCAAAAGAATCTATGCACTTTTGTTTTCACTTCTTTTGGGAAATAAGTCTCACATAGGTTAGATGGTTGGTGTTGGCCAAATGTCACTGAGTCCCTTCATTTTTTCTTTCATCTCTCTGGGCTTCAATTCAGATAGTTTCTATTGCTGTGTCTTCATGTTCATATTTTCTTCTGCAGTATTAACTGCTATTAATTCTATTAAGCAAATTTTTATTTTAGATATTATATTTTTGCTTCTAGAAGTTCTTTTTAATTACTTACTTATTTCTTTATTATCATGTTCTTTAGGAGCTACTGATCACATTTATAATTGTTGAGTTAAAATCATTCTCTTTAAACTTTATCATCAATGTTATTTCTGGTTCTCCTATTTTCTCCCATTTTGTGATAACAATTTACTGTTTCTTTGCTTGTCTAGCAAAGAATTTTTGTTGAGTATCCTATTATAAATATTATAATATTAGGTGTTTACTATGTTTTCTTCCTTTTGTGTTGAACTAGTCTTGTTAGACAATTAAGTAACTTGCAAAGCTTGCATTTTAAAGCTTGATTTTAAGCTTTTTTTTGGTTGGTTTAGAGTAGCCTTTGCTTGAGGACTTATTTAGCCATACTACCAAGCATGATCCTTCTAGGTTCTTTATTGAAATCCCTGAGCGTTTAATAAGATTTCTCTTTCTAAGTGGAAGGAGTTTGAACACTTCTTAACCCTGTTCATGCTCTAAGAGTTGTTCAGCATAGTTATCCACTAGGCATTTCCCCCCAGCAGTTGCTTGTTGTGGAATTTCACTGACTACATGCATAGTTAAAGAAATCTTCATGCATGTTTCTCTACATAGATTGCTCCTCTCCAGTACTCTGTCCTACAAACTCTGGTTGCCTCAACCTCCCCCAAATCTGAAATTTGTCTTTCACTTCAGCAAGCTTTTGTGTTCTCTGCTTACAGTCTTACCTCCTGGCTCATATTCCACAGGCAGAAAGCGAGGTCAATAGTAGGCTCTACCTGTTTTCCTTTTTCTCAGTGGTCATAGTTCAGCTCTGCCTATTCTTTCAATGTCTGAAAGAGTGTTCAATATATTGTATCTGGTTTTCTACTTGTTTATGGTAGGTAGACTGGTTTTCTACCACTCAAAAGCAGAAACCAACTAAAGATAGATTTTTAAGAGTTATGTCCCTTCTTTTTACTACTCATTGGTCAGAACTAAGGCTATCTTTACTTGTGAAGGAAACTAGACATGCAGCTTTTCCTCCTCCACCCTAAGTGGTCAAATGCTCAGTGGAAACATCAGGGAAGAGTGTCATTTGAGAAAGAAGGGCATTCCCTACCATAGCTGTATAGTTACCAGTTTAGTAGCTCCCTGAGTAGAAGGTCACAGCCTTCATCATTTCAGCAGCCAATGAAGAGTCTTCTGCTCATGAAAGGTTCAGCAAAAACACAATGGAAAAGAAAATGGTCCTGAACACTGAACTCATAATTATCCATTTCATGGAAGAGAAAATAGGCATGAGGAAAGGAGACAATGTATGCTGGGAGGGAAGAGCCTCGGAGAAAAAGTTGGAAATTATCCTTGAGCTCTAAAATGCATCAACCCATAGATTATTTAAAAATTCTTTTGAGGAATTGGAGTCTAAAAAAGCGTTTTTACACTACTCTCTCAATGTTTTTTGCTGGTCACCTATGTCACTTCTTTCAAAGATTAGGTCATAAGTGCGCTTCTAGATGAAGCTTTTTCTGACCACCCAGTCTTGGCAAGTAGCTCTTAAATACCATAATTTATGCTAAGTTCTTAAAGCATAGGATGACATACAGTTTATTTCTACCCTAAAAGGTAAAAATCTGTTTGAAGTGACAAATAAATAAAAAAGTCTTATTTCTGTTACTTTTCTTTCCTCACAGTGCCTCCCACAGTGAGCACAGAACATGTTAAATAAGAACATTGTTCCTTGATGTGTTGTGCAAAATCTAGTCGGAAGTTGAGGGATAGTCGAGACTTCAAAAGAGCAAGCATGGTGGCATCACCTGGGGTTTTCTCATCACTGGGGTGATGGGACCACTTTCTCAGGGAGGCAGTCCTTGACTACTCTATCAAAACAGCAAACACAATATCAATATGACCTTTTCTTGTTTTATTTTTTCCCTTAACCTATCACCATAAAACATGCAACATATTATAAATATTTATAATCTTTATTGTCTATCTCTTTTCCCATTTAAATTGGGGCTGGGATGTGTGTGTGTGTACTTGTTGGTTTTTGTTTTGGTTTTGGTTTTTTGTCACTGCTATGTTCCTAGTGCATAAACATTTATGGAATGAAAGGATGGGAGAAAATGACAAGGAAGTTAAGTGAGAGGGATACTATGGAAGAAACTGAGATGAAATCTGAGAGTGTAGTGGGATATTTGCTATCCTCTAAGTGACAAAGGGGGTTATATTTGATGATGAGAGGATCTGAGTAGCTCTTTAAGGGCCAAGTGAAAAAGAAGTGAAATATGAAGCGGTAGATTAAAAAATTTTTCTCTATCCTAGTTGTATAATTCATACAATTCATATATTAAGTTTATAGGAGAATCTTTTCATAGTTAAAATAGAAAATGACCAAATAACAGAAAAATATTAGATTTGTAATTAAAAATCAAAACAAGAAAATCAGAAATGCATGCTGCAATTTTTATTTAGTTTCCAATCAATGAATGTAGCTGTCTTTTATATACAAAGTAAATTTCTGGTTGCCACGAGTCCTAAAAACAATATTTTTAATGACTGGTTCCTGTCCCAGTTTTTTCCTGCCTTATGATTTGAAAATGGGTGTTTTATTTTCTTCTTTTCACATTTAGTCTGGAATCCCTTCTCCATTCCTTGGTCTCCATTTTAGCACTAAGGGGCTCATTATTGCAAAGTTAAAAAGCCATAAGCAAGGGGAATTTATAAAGCAAACTGCAGCAGAGGCGCAGCTATCATCTTACCATCGTAACCACTATGAATTGCCGGGTGGCACCAGGAAATTCACTGGCACTTCGGCATATGGCAATTGGAACCTGGTAATTTGGATAGATTAAAAGTTGGTATGGAATTGCCATTAAGCTTTCGTTGAGTTCTGGAATGTGTGTGTGTGTGTGTGTGTGTGTGTGTGTGTGTGTGTTGTGTACAGGAAGGAAAGGGGAAGGGAGGGGAGGGGAGGGGAGGGGAGGGGAGGGGAGGGGAGGGGAGGGGAGGGGAGGGGAGGGAGGGAGGGAAGGGAAGGGAAGGGAAGGGAAGGGAAGGGAAGGGAAGGGAAGGGAAGGGAAGGGAAGGGAAGGGAAGGGGAAGAACATTAAATCAACCTCAGGTTCTGCTAATTTTGTTTTGATTATAAATGACCTGGAGGTATCAGAGCTCAATTCTATGGTTTTTCCCTTTCCATAAGTCTCATTAGTTTGTTGGCAGCTCTCTTTTGCTGGAGTCCACCAACCTGGTTGGTTGATTGCTTTTGCCCATTCTGCTTCTTTATCAAAGGAGTATTCCACCAGCAAATTCCATAATGCATACAGCTTTAAAACAACACAAAAAATGAATACAATAAGCAAAGAAGAAATGGAGGTTGGGGTGAGGAGGAGAGAGATATGTGAAAGAGGCGGTAGAACTTTCCTTAACTGTGAATTTGGATCAGACATGTACCTTATATGTTTTTAGTTTTAAACCAGAATCTTAGCATGTAACAAAATTCCCGATAGCATGTGGCTATCTAGTGTAAGAGGTCAACCAATTTAGCTACAATGAACTGATCCTTGGAGAAGTCATGGGTTGACAGTGTGAAAAAACATGGTGTCAGAGTTTCTCCCAACACAGTCCTCAACTGTAGGTTCAGATTTGGTATCCAACCTTATAGCAAGGTATTTAACCTTGTAGCACTGTCTCAGGACAACTGAACTCATTTACTCATCTGAATGTTGCCTATCAATTTAAAAGCTAAAAATTATAGGGCTCAATGAGCTGAAAACAACAGGTCACTATGCCACACAGGAGACTTAGTCCTGTGTTTATTTTGATGTCTCAATTTCAAACTTAGTTAACAATAAAAGATTCTTTATAAGATTATAGTGATGTTTTTCCTCTTACACTCTTGGTGACAAACTTCTGGTGGTTGGAAAACCCATTAACTCTTTGTGACTTAAATACAGAAACCCATGAACCAGGGGGATAGAGTGTTAGCAACAACAACCACCCACCCAGTGACCTCAAAATAGAGGGGCAGGGATATACCCTCCTTGCAAAGAGTACGTCAATGTCCATAAGCAAAAAATGCTAGATTGCGAAGAGTCAGTGGTGTTAATTCCACCTATCTCATGTCCCTCTAGCAGAGAAGGGGCACATTTTCCTTGGTCTCTTCTAACCTCTGCTGTGAAAACCTCTCATGTCTTCTCCTGTTCTTCCATGTCTATCACTGCATTTTTTTTTCATGCCAGTTCAATGACTCCATCAACAGTCAACCACTTCCCTCAATTACTTCTCTTGGGTTGGAAAAGAAGAGAAAGCTCAATTTAACCTGGCCTTAGGCAACAAAAACATTTTCACTGCAAATAAATCATCTAAATGTGTTGAGAGGTATTTCATTTTATAGCTAAATGCTAAGGATTATATTGTACTGCATGGAAGTAAAATATGATTGGACAGAGAGGTTAGGAAATTAACTCCAAAAGACAAGGTGGCAGAAGGGAGCCTGGCAGGTGCTCAAGGCTGTGGCTCCATGTCACACCTGCCATGCTATACCATCAATACGGGGCTTCTGGATAAAGAAAATCCTTCCGTCACTCCATTCTTTGGGTTTTAGAAGTTTTTCCTAACCTCCCTGAACTCCAATAATGAAGTCACCAGACTTATATTCTAAACTGTAACTCAGGATGCCATTTGCACTAATAAACCCAAGCCTCAATATCCACTCACACTGGTAAAATATAGAAATAATTGTTCTTTCTTTGTCCCTCTTCCCTCATTTCTCATCTACTTTTTGTTAGATGTATTCCTCCCACAACCTTCTCTATTCATTTCATAGGTTTCTGGAGGATCAGGAGCCGATACTGATGATGAAAATAGCAATAGCTGTCACTTACTCTGTTTATTTCATGTGCTAGACACAGATATCTCCACATCAATCCTCAAACTTAGGATGAGAACATTGTTATCTGCACCTTCCCACAAGAAAACTTAGAAGAAAACGGAAGACACTATCAAGGAAGCAGGCAGTGGTGGACATCTCTAAAGGGTCTGCTTTCACTGAGCTACATTATGTCTTTTAATTTGTGAAGCATAATATAGATATATGGTATTGGTTGCAGTAATTAAACCCTTTTGCAATTGTAAATTCTCCTTGATGCCCTAAGAAGTAACTGAGCCAGGACGTTTAGCAAAAGACACCTGACAGGTTAGATGAGTAACTCTTTACGTGACAGTCCATGGGGATGCCTTTGGCAGGGATTTATGAATTCCTTCCTTTGGCTCCTCTCACTCCCAAATCCACAGCGGGATTTAAAGAGAAAGGGTGGTGATGAACAATAGTTGTCTATCTCCTCTCTTCACACTTTCTAATATCTCAGTCTCTCCCTGATGGCAAGTGTTTTAGCTCAGATAATAATATATAAAGTGCTTAAACAGGATTTCAGAGCTTACAAAGGTCTTTCATATAAATGTGTATATATATACTTCACCTGATTTGAAAGCTACACACTATTATTCCAGTTTTATAAATGAGGAAATTAATCTGTTCAGGGGGAAATAAGTTGCATCCCCAAAGCCTGTATTTCCCAATTATAAACATCGCCCATAAGTAGAATGGCTTACATGTCCCAGTCTGCTTGGTTGTATCAGCATAATTCACTCTCAAACGTATTCTAGTTTTAGGGATAAATTATACAATCAACCTAACCAAAAGCATGGAATTAAATGCAGAACTTCACTTGCAACTAGCAAACTTCGATAACATGGTAAGTTACACTTTAGGCCATCAGAAACACAGCTCAGCTTCTCTTGCATAAAGGGGCATCAATAATTTTATTTTTAACCCTCTTCACCTGTAAGTGAAACTCCTCTCAAAGTCAACCACTCAACATTTTTTCCCTAATCTGGCAGCACATTAGATCCACCTGGTGAGTCTTTTAAAATCAGGGCTGCCTAAATTCCACCTGGGACCAATTAAGCCAGGACTTCAGGGTGGAGTCTGGGAAATAGCATTTTTCAAAAACTCTCCAGACAAAGCTTTTGACAGTGCAGCCAAAAGTGATTGCAGTGTGTGAACAGCCACAAGTTGATAATGATGAAGTATATCAGACCCATAGGGAAGGCACTGCAGAGAAGAGGTCAGAGAAAGGGTGGGGGGGGAGTAGTTGCCAAAGAGTGAAAAAGAAAGCTATTGTTGTTTACCTTTTTTTATCTTATGAAACCCATCTGTGTTTATCTCAACTGACATGATGGTAGGATTATTTAGATGTAATTCTGTATGTGAATAAAACTTGCATCTATTAGCATCATGTCTTCTAAGGGATAAAACCTCTTTATGATTTCACTTATTTCAGAACATGCTCACTGAGAAAGGAGAGAAGTACCCTGTTGCGCAGCAAAAGACAAGGGGTCACAGAGAGGTTAGGGGCTGAGCCGTGGGTCACTCAGTGATAACCCCGACCTTGAATTAGCAGTCAGATTTCTAATCATTAAACTAACTCTCTGAAAATGCAAGCATGGTAAAAAGGAGGTTTCACTATTTCCCCAACTCATGAGAGAGTATTTTTAGAATATTATTAGACCTAATTAGTGGTTATTTATTGCAATAAATGCTTACTTTCTTCCAAAATGCACTAAATCATATACTAATCTCTGCTATAATTTTTCCATGGAAAGAAAATAACATTTCAGTTGATGCAATTTCAATATGCTGGGAGCTCAGTCTCCTGTTTCAGGCCCCGTCCAGAACCAGTGCCTGGGGACGCAGGAGGCCTGGCCAGGGACTTGTTTCTTCCTGGTGCAGATCACCACACTGTAGAATCACCGAATTCTTTGCTGTCAAGTGCAAGTAACTCTCATTCTTTCCTCTAGTTTTTTTTTCTGTGTAAATAACATTTTGTCCATAGGTTTCTATTCTAACAGATCACTTCTCTGCATTTCCCTCGGCTCTCACCCTATAAAAACCACAATGTAAAGTTTAATCCTTCAGTATCTCTTCCCACTTCCCTAAAGATTTGCCTTCACTTTCTCTGGGGAAAGACAGACAAGTAGAAATAAGCAAAGACCTTTAAATTCTACTTGCCTGAGAGATACTTTACCCCAAATCTTAACCCACTATACCAGCCATTGGTGGATACAGGAGAAGGGAAAGAGGTATAGAACATTGCAAAGAGGAACTTTTATTAATCTTCAATCAATCAGCTATGGTAAGAGTAGAGGAAAGAGGTGAGGAATAGGACCCCTGGGTTTCTTCTTTCATGCCACTGATTAGTCAGGTTCAAGTACAGCAGTAAGTTTAGGGCCATTCCTTACACCCAGAGTCTGGTGTCTTAGCCTATGTAAAATAATGTATAATCTTATTTCAAGCAGGAGTTGGAAAATAACCCTCAGAATTTAGTTCCCTCAGGCTGGTGGACAAGCATAAATAAAATTAAATCCAAAGATGGTCTTAATAGACACAATTCCTGCCCATGTTTCTCTCCAGGAACCTTTAGTGGTCTCATGATGAATAGCAGAAGAGGTGATTCCCTCTTAGATATCCAGCACAGAGATCTGGCCAGGTAAATGGAAATAAGTCCCCAGCTGCTCGATAACAGACCTTAGTCACTGAAAGTCCCCAATGGTATGAGAAGGCTGGGAAAACTCGTCAAGGTGTTGGTATCCTCATGAAATTACACATAACCTAAAAAAATTCTTGACATAGAATTAGGTTATTTGGGGTGAGGATTGCTGTCTGAAGAAGGCTGAAAAAAAAAGTAATAAAGTTTTCTGCAAAATGCCTCCTGGATCCACCTGGATCTCCTGGTATGGGCTTCCTGAAGAAGAAAGAAAGGCTCAACTAATACTTTCAAGTTACCTTTCAAATTATGAGGAGAACCCTTAAATGACCAAAAAAAGGAAGATTCCAGACCTGACAGTAACTGAGGAAGGATGCAGAACTGAAAGACAGGGGAGCATTAGCATAGCAGATATATAATGGAGAACAGTTACTCCATGTGTGTGCTTGTCTCCTTTATTAGCCTCTCAAAGGCTGGGACTGGTCATGTTATAGAAGCTTGATAAATGATTGCTGAATAAATAAATATGTGAATAAATGAATGGCTGAAGGTATGAGTGAAACCATAAATGAAGGTGTTTACTCTAAGTGGCACCGCTAGCAGCCTTAGCTATGAGTTTAGGGCTGTTTATTACCTCTCATCTTCCTTTGCCCAACCATAGAGCTCTTGATATTTCAGAGTATTTTGCCACGAGCAAATGATGCTTGCCTTTGGTCTTCTGCAGGAAAACGGCAGTTAACAGTTCTATTGACTTTAAATTTAGCAACATTGGGCAAGAATAGAAATGTTCTAATCCTGTCTCCTCCTACGGAATGTGAATTGTGGTCAGAGTAATATGTTTTTGCCTCCTGTGATTTAGATCAAATTTCATAGGCCAGACAGGGCGTAGGGAGCCAGGCTGCAGAAGGTACTCTCCCTAGTAAACAATGTCACACCTCCCTTGGACAGCCCAGGGCACTATGTGTGCCCTGGTGTTAGAGAAGCCTCGCCAGGGCTTGTCTGTTCTCTCTGCCTTGTTTCTCTGCCCAGCATTCATGTGGCATTTGGCTTCCTATTATTAGAATCGGGCAATGCAATGATGTGCAGGTACAGAAGGTGCATACACGTGTGAAAGGTACACACATATGTGCTTTGAGAAGGCTGACCTAGACAAAACCCCCAGGACCTAGATGCATCTTGGACTTTTATGTCTCCACGTCCTGTAAGAAAAAGGAAGAGTCACTATCTCTAAAACTTCCACTAGAGCAGGCTGAGTTGGCCTCAATACTAAGTGAGGGGCCATTCTAGCTCTATAAGCAGACCTGGGAAGATGTCAGATTGGCATGTCTGTAAGCAGAAGACAGCAGGGAAATCTGCCTTTCTTTTTTTTTTTTTTTTAAAGATTTTATTTATTTATTTTAGAGAGGGAAGGGAGGGAGGGGGAGAGAGAGAGACAGAGAGAGAGAGAGAGAGAGAGGGAGAGAGACATCAATGTACGGTTGCTGGGAGTTCTGGCCTGCAACCCAGGAATGTACCCTGGCTGGGAATCGAACCTGGGACACTTTGGTTCCCAGCCCGCGCTCAATCCACTGAGCTACGCCAGCCAGGGGGAAATCTGCCTTTCTTTATAGGCCACTAAGGAAATGGTTATCCGCTGTCTGCTGGATTTAGCACTTTTATCTCACTTTCACCAAGTGGGCTCAGCATGTTTGCTTTGAAACAGGTGAGCCATTTCACCATTTGCTTCAGCCACTGTCTGTTATTGCTGCAGAATTCTAAATTGAATCAGGGAATAAAGGTTTTTTACTTTCTGGGTAAACACGGAGCATTTTCAGTCTCCTGAGGTTTTGCCTCTAATTCACCCCCCCCCCCCGCCCCTTACTTTAAGGGTGCTGACAATTTAAAGGTATGATAACTGGCTCATTAAATGCTGTTGGGACACACTTAGGATATATACTGAAAAGTAAATTTTGGAAGAGAGAAGAAATAAAACGGGAAGTACAAGAGGGAGTAAAAATAAAATTCAACAGATGCCTATTAATTTTTGCTGAACTGGCATTATGCATCTTAAGGATTCCGTATAATCAGGTAATAATTCTTCACTAATTTCCTTCTTATATATCCATATAATAATCCAAATAGGGATGAAGCAACCTCTATTTTCTTTAAGCCACAGACATTCAGCCTACGGAAATAGTAAGGTCTTACCGACGTTTAGCTCAAGTTCATCAAAGGAAACAAAGACCCCACCCCCCAACTTAGGTTCCCTTGATGGCACACGTAGTAGTAAGCTAAGCACACAGAGTCTAAATTGCCTGGCCAAAAGTCTTCTTGCCTCTGTACTATTAACAAACATAGTTTGCAAATATTCAACAGATGTCCAAATTAACTTGGACAGTCGGGAAGTTAATGCATGGATACTATATATAATCATTAAAAGCAGGAGTAATATCATATGTTAATTCTCTTTTGTGCCCCATACTTAAACCTTCTGATTTATTACTAGATAGGCTCATCCTGTATTAATTACCTTTAGTTGGTAAGATTTGTTAGTTTTTAGATTTAATTTTTTTATTTAACTAACTGAATGAGCCTGTAAATACTCTCTCATAATTGATCATAATTGTTCCTTCTCTTTATTTTTTTCTTTGAGTTTCTCTCTTGAATGTTTTTCTTCCAACAAGTGGATGTTTTTGTTCTCAATTTTCTTCTTTTTAAGTATTTTGTGATGCTTATTTTCTAGTACTTTCTAACATATGGCTATTTCTCAGGTTGGTCAAGTACTAGTTGAGATATTTGATATCCGTTCATAAACTTCTGTTCCATTGTTCAAAGAGAAGAATGGACTTGCTTTGACCAAGAAATATCCCAAGTTAGAGCTATCAGAAATAAAACAAAAAAAGGCATGGGTTTGTACAATCAGCAAAGTATTCTAACCGTTGAGTTATACTGATAAGAAAATTACATAGCCTTCTGCACAGGCCTTCGGAATTCTAACATCTCAGACAATCGGTTAGACTCTAAATGTAAATCTGTGAAGATAAGACACACTGACTTCTTGGCTGTTGTTTTTTGGGGTGATGTAATGACTTTGGGGTCCAAACATAATTTTATTTTCTTTCTTGTTTTTTAATCCTCACCTGAGAACATTTTTTCATTGCTTTAAGAGAGAAAGGAAGGCAGAGAGAGGGAAGGAGGAAGGGAGGAGGGAGGAAGAGAGAGACAGACAGAGAGACAGAGAGAGACGTAGATCAGTGGCCTTCTTCAGTGCACCCCGACTGGAAATCAAACCTACAACCTGGGTATGTGCCTTGATCGGGAATGGAACCTATGACCTTTTGGTCTGTGGGACAATGCTCCAACCAACTGAGACATACTAGCCATGGCATAATCTTATTTTCTGTCAATAAGAATGAACAGTCAAATTACTTCCATGGATGGGTGTGCCATTAACAGAAACTTTTCAGATGTCTGTCTGAGAGTCAGGGGAGATTTTGTCTGGGTTACTCTGCACTACCCCACATACTAGACTTTATATTGTGAGGAAATGTGGTTTGGGTCAAGTATAGGAATCAGTTCCAAGTACCTCATAAGGCTGATTTAGTGCAATCTATGAACATCTCATTGTGGCAGTATGAACACTCCTAGAAAAAGTTCCCATTGTTAGAGTTAGGTAATTTACAAGCAAGTCTGGGGTTCACAGATACTTAAGGTGACAGGCATTGTCTCCTAAGGCCACTCTCATCATCATGGTTGGTAAATCACGACAGCTTTATCATCATTGGAAAACAGGTTTAAAGATATGCATATATATCTTGCAGGTATCCACTAAAGAAAAACAGACCAAGGCCAGTAAAGTGAGTCTAAATCCTATTGGCTGGTCCCATCTGCTGCTACAGAGCTGAGGCTCTTCCCCTCAGCTGAACAGCCCATGGGCTTGAGTCCCTGGAGATCAGTGACTGCACGGTGCATGATTCACTAATTCTGCAGAAGCCAAACTGGCTCCACTTTGTCCTGAGGCTTCAGCTCAGGGCCTTGGTCTCTCTTCCCCTTTAGCACAGACAAAAGGGCAACAATAAGTGTGAGGAGTCACATGAAACCACCAAGCTATAACCACCCTTTAACATTACCATCAACACTAAATGCTCATTAAGAATTTCAGTATTTGAACTCAGGATTTCACATTGGCAGGAGAAGGCACACAAGCAAAGGAGAGTATTTCCAAAAAGAAGTTATAGAGCTTATTTTAATGAGACCTCAATGAGTTCCAGAAAGTTTAACAGGAAACTTCATTCTAAATGAGCTATGGTTCACAAGTTATTTGAAACTGAGAACTAATGAACAGGGAAATAAAATCTCAAATCTTTGAAATTTATGAGATTCTTTCTCTCACTACAAGAACATCTTTCTTTGGAATAATATGTCTCAGAATTTGAAGAATCTTGTTGGTGTTTCCTTTCTAAAGCATCCTGCCTATTCCCAGAAAAGCCTGGTAAGTTTTTCTTTTTCAGACATTTAAAGGTTTTGTATTAAGCAAGTACTTACTGCATGTGAAAAATAGATGTGGTCGCTGTTCTCTCAAGAGATACACGTACATAGGAAAAAGGGAGTGGAGGGAGAAGAGTGAATATAAATGGGGATACAAACAGGGGTAGGCAGGAGGGCGCTAGCTGATTTTGCCTAGTCAAATGATTAGTTTTCCAAATAATTTCACCAAATTTGCTTTTCTTTTAACTATTTAATTGTAGCCAGTTTTATTTTACCTTTCTAACATTTAAGAAATATTGCTCTGGTCTCTGCTCCCAGATCCTGCTATAATTAAATATTGAAGGGTGGAGACAGGAGGGATGTTGGGGAGCATACAAAAACATATTAATAAGCATAAATTTTGAATATGAATAACATATTGATATTTTATGCATTAATATGTTCATATTATAGAATATATTTATAAGAATTATCATATTAAAAACATGATTTCCAGAGATATATTCTTACTGAGTATATCGTAAGTATATACCCACAAAATAAACATTGGTCAAAGGGGCCCATGATATATATATATAAGGCCAATAAGGATTTTCCTCTGGGAACAATTAAAAGTCAACAACTCTTGGGCTGTGGAGCTGAGGACAGATTTGAGACAGACAAAAGCTATCTTTCTTCTCTGTCTACAGACTCAAGCTGAACAAGAATAGACAGCAATGAGATATTATCTTAGTCCATTCAGGCTGCTATAAAAGGACACCACAGACTGAATGAGTTACAAACAGCAGAAATTTATTTCTAACAGTTTCTGGGGACTTAGAAGTACCAGATCAACATGCCAGTGCATTTGATATCTGGTAAAGACCCATTTTTCTGGTTCATAGACAGCCATCTTTTCACTGTGTCCTCACATGGTAGAAAGGAGAGGGAGCCTCTTGGGTCTCTTTTGCAAGGCCACTAATCCCATTCATGAGTACTATGTCTGCATGACCTAATCAGAGACTTCATCTCCAAATACTCTCACATTAGGGATTAGGTCTCAATTTAGTGACTTGAGGGCAGGTGATATAAAAGAATCAGCCCATAGCAGTGATGGAGAGAAAGATGGTCCCGGCAGTAATAAATTCGATACCTTGATTCCAGTAGTTTATCTTTACTTTGATCCCATGAGTTGACAAGAACTGTGAAGGGTCTGATATTTCACCCTACTTGCAAGCTGACAATTTCACCTGCCAATTTCATGGATGCCAAGTAGACAACACGAAACTCTTAGTACAGAGACAGATAACTTGATTACTCACACCCATAATAGTAGCCACAGTATCAGATCTTCTTTGCTCCATTCCTTGAGGACCAATTCCCACTGATGATGTAAAGAGGACCAAGTGACACCTGCATACACAGACAGTTGCATTACAGAACAGCAACCCTAAGCTTAGGGAACTCAGATCTTTTATAATGAACAATAAGCCTACTTGCCCTTTGTTCCAGAGTGAGATACCAGCTATTCACCATACAAAGATTCTTGAAAAAGTATGGGAAAAGACAATCATTGTTTCTGCTTATAGGACATGCAGAAACCTGAATAATAACAAAGAAGAATTGTCTCCCACCAGGGCCATTCCTATATCCTCCTCAGCTTCATGAGTTAATAAATATGCCTTAAGCTAGTACACTGTATTTACAACACTTTAATCAAGAATCCAAATCAACACCCAATGTGGCAGTAAGTTTCCCCCTTCTTAGCAGTCCCTCCCATTCTATTATAAAATCAGAGTGATAAAGAAAAGGGAGAGGGGTTTCCAGGAACATGTATAAAGGACACAGAGACAAAACCAAAGTGGGGTAGGATTGAGGGTGGGGGTGAGGATAGCTGGGGAGGGAGGGAGTGGTGGTGGAGGAAATGGAGACAACTGTACTTGAACATCAATAAAAAATTAATTTAAAACATTTATTATGGAATATTTTGAAAGTATAAAACTGTAAGAAAAGCAATACTTTTAAATTGTGTGGGGGAGATTAGCTGGATCTAAGTTTGGGATCCATTTTCATTTCACAGCAGCTCTAACTAGACTTTTCATACTCCTTTTTCCATGGAATGGCCAAACAGAGCACATATTTTGTGTTATAGAAAATATTTTAAGAGGTATCAACTGTTGTTTTCAGTTAATGTGGTGTCTTGCAGACAGAAAACTATAAAACTGGTAATGGTGTTAGCTGGAACCCTCTGCCCTCACCTTCCTATTGACCTCCCTTCTTTCTTGGGCATTCCTACTCTTAAGACCTTGCTCTAAGTTAACTGCTAAATAATGCTATGAAGATATTGTCTGTATAATGACTTAAGACAAATATCCTGCCAGAGAAGACTACTTATATTATAACATAAAATTCTACAAGAATGCAAAGCCTTTAGGGAAGAATCCAAAGAAGACCAATGGTGGAACTTGAGGCATCATAAAAGATGTCAGGTAGCTAGGTAAGAATTAGGGAAAGCTGCTAAGCATTCTTCTAAATCATACCATTTCAGGTGGTTGTTTTAAAGCTACCAGAAATGGTTCATCTCACAGAGAAAGAAAGGTCCTACTTCTATTCCTATTGACTAGACTGTGGACTCTTTAAATCTCTGATCCATGTCTATCTTTCAAGTGCCTAACACAGGGTCTGACACATAGAAAGTGCATAATAAACATTGTTTAAGGAGTACAAATAAACCACTAAGGCAAATAACTGAAATAAAGTGGTAGCCAGCTCATCAAGGTCATGTGCTAACTCATCCAACTTCTCAGGGAACTGAACAAATTCACACAGGCAACAACTCACAAATAATTAATATAATCATGCCTGAATATCAATTCATGCAAATGATCATCTGAAGGAAAACTTTGGCTAAACAATTTACTTAAGGGAGATTTTCTCATTCTCAATAGAATTGTCTAGCACTAAACAGGAGTCCTTTTCCCTTTATCTGTGTGTGGAGTGTGCATGTTGTACTTGCAGGAAGGGGAAAGATGAGGAGAGTGGAGAGGCACATCCAGCCACCTCTGTGGCTTATCCTCATTCTAGAGGCAGCTGTTTTCTCCATCAGTGGCTGGTGGCAGACTTCTCCCTATCCATTTGCTGTGGAAGGGCGAACAGCTGGAATGTCATGCCCAGACTTAGTCTGAGAAAATAAACTCCTATCCAAGGACAAATGTGAGGTTAGTCCTTAACTGCCCTGGAAACATCATTTCACCCTGTGTGTGCCTTATGTTTAGAAATATGGAGGAATGTGTACGTCAAACTCTTGCCTGTTGTGGATGTATTTTTTCCTTTTCATCCCTGCTGAGACTAAGTCTAGCGAATCAAAAAGAGTAAACTATGGTAAGTTTAGGATTATTCTATAAAGTCCTAGGTATACTTCATAAAAAAGTATAACTTTATCTATATTGTTGATAATAAGAGTCAAGTTTTTCATTTTCAGCAAAGGAAATTACAAAAAAAGGCTATGGCTGGTATTAGATTAGAATTGTAGGTATCAGTATGAACTCACAATTTTATATATAGAAATAGATATACATATATTTATCAATATAGAGGTGTTTTTTTCTAGGTATGTTTGCTGAGAAAGCTTAGCAGCCAAAATAATATATGTAATACTCATATTTTTGCTTCTAAGTATTATTTTTCACCAATAGGAACAAGGTCCGTGGAGAACTGTTTGATTTCAGACTTGTGGAATGGAGAGCACACATAAGTTTGGAACACTGTATTGTATCAAAAAGGAGGAAGTGCTCACGACATGTCAGGAGGACCTAGAACCTGCCTTGCAGAGGCCCCCTGCCAAATCTGTAACAACTGGAGCATCATTATATGAGGAGGAGAGAGAGAAAATTAAAGCAAATGTGGCAAATGTTAACATCTTTTGGGAAATTTGGTTGAAGGGTATACGGGAAATTTTGGTATTATTTCTTAAATCTCTCTGTAAAGATAAAATTATTTCAAAAAGGAAAGTTAAACAGATGTAAAAACAATTGTAGGGGAAGATAAATGAAAGAAGATTGACAAAATACTTGTAGTTGTTGAAACTGGATGTTTGATACTGGGAGGTCACTATACTATTTCCTCCATTGTTTGTATGATGGAATCTTTTCCATAATAGAAAGTGAAAAAAATAATGAAAAAATACCATGCAATATGAGTTTAAGAAGGCACCTCCTTTTGCCAGTCTCATGGTCCCCTGGAATCCAGGCCCTGTGCATGACCCACAACAATAACACCAACCTGCCTTCTCTTCTCTGGTCTCCAGTCTTCCAACCAACTGCGGTCCACCCTACTTACTGTCAGCCAGAAGAGCAGTCTTTCTGAAACGTATCTTTAGAATTTTTATCCCCCTTCTAGCTCACAAGTCTTTCACTCCCTTCTCATACCAAGGAGAGAAACTCTGAGCTTTCCTTTCTAAGCTTTAAAGTCTTTTATAATTAGGCCCTTACTTACTTTTGCAAACTCATCTAAATTCCTGACATGAATATTCTTTTTTAAACTGTTCTCCTTGTTTTTTAAACTGTACCAAGGGCTCTGCAGCTATTGTTACCTCTATATTTGGCAGGTCTGAAAATATATCCATATCCCTCTTTAAAAGAGAAAAAAATCTTTACTGTCCATTAGCATGAGTGATGGGATGATGGGATTATGGGTTACTTCAAAGGGATGGGATATGGCCATTTCCTACTGGAAGTGGCTGTTTCTTTTGTGAAATTCTACCCTGGGAATGGGCTCTTTGAGGCTGCTGGCATTTCAGGTAGGGAGAGGGCAAGTTTACTGGAATCTGTGTTTATTTTTCATCACCAATTGTTTTGCAGTTCAAGTCATGTCTTGCTCTATATTGAGTCTACAGGGAAGTTTCACTGACTGCAAAACATCCCATCTATTTTTTCATTTTTGTTCAACATTTATCTGGTACTTTGAACTTTCTTCCAAGACTCTTAGACATAGTTTTTTGTTGATGAGATTGGTCATTGTTAGCATATAAATTTTGGGAGGTCATATCTGTCCTTTTTATCTGACATCCTATGATACATTATTTCTATCTTTGGCAATGATATGATTGACACAAACAATTCCTGCTGTAGTGATTTTCATACACCTCAGGGCAAATGCTTCTACAAACAGGTGTTTGAATACTTCCTGACTATTCTACATAAACCAGATCATTTATTCATAAACGTTGTAATCACATTGCCCTGCTGCAAGAGAACTTGGGGACCCTGAAAGCAATTAATGAAAAGAAACAGATAGAACCCTGATTGGAAGTTCACTTATTTATCCCTCTCCTCATTTTTGACAACTTCCAATGTCTGAATACTATGCTCACTTCAGAGTCTCAATATTTTCTTTCTATGCTAAGTCCAAGCACCTTTATATTTCAATTATGATTGGACTGCTTTCAAAGCATGTGGATTCTACAACTAGGGATTTTATTGTTGGTTGTTGTTTTTTGTTGTTGTTGTTCAGTTACAGTTGTTTTTATTTCACCCTTCCCCATTGCTCTCCTCTGCCCCATCCAACCCCTGCTCCCAAAGACAATCCCCACCCCATTGTCCTTGTCCATGGGTCCTTTGTCCATTTTCCCCTTCTTTCTCCTGCTATCCCTCTCCACCTCCCCTCTGGTCACTGTCAGTTTGTTCATTATTTCCATGTCTCTGGTTCTTTTTTGCTCATTTGTTTGTTTTGTTGATTAGGTTCTACTAGTAGGTAAGATTGTAAGGTATTTGTCTTTCACTGTCTAGCTTATTTCATTTAGCATAGTACTCGCCAGCTCCATCCATGCTGTCACAAAGGGTTGGAATTCCTTATTTCCTTCTGCTGTGTAGTATCCCATTGTGTAAATGTATCACAGTTTTTTGATCCACTCATTTACTGATAGGTTTTAATAACCCTAAATTCCTCCACCTCTCACTACATTATATATCTTGTAGGTAAACTTACCCAATCGCCAACGGTCAATCTCTTTATACATTTAGTCTGTCAATCATGGTGCAGTCACCTTTTAACAGCTTCTTGGAAGTCTGCGAATCTTTAGTAGTCATTTGTTCTGGATCCTTGGAGAGCACTTATTCTATCCTAAGGATTGCTGGCCTTTCTTGGTCCATTCCAGCCTAAGATGCAACATCATCTTAGAATGCCTTGTAATAATAACCAGTACTTGTATATGCTTAGCATGTGCCAGACCCTGTTCTAAATTCTTTAGCTGAATTAATATGTTTAAGTCCATTTTTGTGTTTTAGTCTTTCCTCTAATTGCCCTCTGAGATGAACCTCCTTAAAAATATTTTGGGAAGTCCTATAATACTCATTTGCCAGAAATTCTAGCACAAGCTAGAATTGGAAATATAATGAGCCAAGTCAGTGGTTTGGTATGGAAGCCATTGGCGATTAAAAAAAAAAGAAGAAAAAATTAAAGAAATGCTATTTCTATTATAAAAACAATATTTTCTAACGTTCCAAAGAAAAAAACAATTATGGCACTCCCAACATATTTTGGTGGTTGGAAAGTAGAAAGTAGAAAATGGCTTTTAAAAAAACGGGCAAAAATACATCTTGCAACCATATTACTGCTTTAAATGGAAAGAATGACAGGCAAACTTGGGTACAGGGCTAGCATTTCATCTCAAAAACTTTTTCAATTCTGTGGTCTCAAAACAGTTCCAGAAAAAGCATCCTCAGAACATAGACTAATACTAAATAAATACTACACATTTTATGGTTTCAGATCTAAGGCCTAGAAAATACAAGATCAATCAATGGCAGAAGTCTTGTGGACTGGGAGCTCTGGATATGCTAACTGAGCACACCAGGCCATAGCTCCCACCGCTCATCATTAAAATACATGATTAAGAATAGTAAGTCA
Organism: Phyllostomus discolor; assembly: GCF_004126475.2. Classification (NCBI taxonomy): domain Eukaryota; kingdom Metazoa; phylum Chordata; class Mammalia; order Chiroptera; family Phyllostomidae; genus Phyllostomus; species Phyllostomus discolor. The sequence continues at coordinate 152,940,311 of NC_040903.2, forward strand.
TCTTAGAACAGCTCTCCTGTGGCTTTTCCAGCCTCTTATGTTTCTCGGTCAATGAGGACTTTGACTTCACTGTCTCCCTGTGAGGACTTCCAAGACCTCCAACTGTCCTGGGCCTTTTTCCTTTCTACCAGCTTTGGACCTGTGTCTACTTGTTCTACTTCCTGTATGTTCTCAAGAGTTGGGTTTGAGCCCTCTCCTTTCTTCATATATGTACAAGTTCCATTTAAGTATGGAAGCCTTCACTCATGATTTCTACTATCCTCTCTAAGCAAATGACTTCCAAATCGTCATCCCAACCCCAGATACTCTCATGAGCTCCAGTTCTACATGTCTGACACAGGTGGAACCTTTTCTCTTGGATTTCGTGCAATACCCTAAATTCTGACTAACAATGGGTGCCTTTTTTTTACTGTGAACCAGAAATTATGCCCAGCACTTTCTTCCTCATTACTTCTTTTGTTTCATTAGTGGGCGTCTTGACTACAAATTTATATTCTACTTTTGAATATGAGAAAGCTGTGTAAAAAATACAAATGTTTATGTCAAATTGATTTACTCTTTTCCACACATAACTCTTGACATTAAAAAGTATTTACATACTATCAATGATCTTATAAATGTAAAATGAATAGCAGCTCATTTGCCTACTTTCAGTGGTTTGAATTCTCTGAGCCCTGGTGACAGTTCAGCTGTTGCTGTCTCTCAGATAGTGGGGGAGCTGGAACTGGTCAAATGTAAAGAAGATTTCCGCCCCAGAAGTATAGAGGCAAAAGGGGTAGCATGTGGTAAACCAAATCTTTCTAGGGATGGAGTTATGGGGAAATAGGTAGCTTGTTAAATCTTCAGCCACTCCTGGAATTCATCAGGATGGGGTGGTCCTGATTGGGAATGTTTATCTTCTTCATGTAAGCCGGTGTTAGTAGAGCTAGTAGCTTTTTAAGCTTGTATCTAGTAATCACAATATAAAATTCTGCCCTGTTACTGAAGGCATTTGTTTACATCAGCCAGTTGTCTGCTTCCCTCAGGTGGCCATGGTCTTTGATGTAGGTTTCTCCACAGAGGCAGGAAGCTGGTCTCATCTGCTAATTTCCTGTTGCCTCTCACCTAGACACAGTGCCTGGGCAAACTCCTCCCAAGTTCTATTCATTTGCTATGTCTGTCCATTTTCCCTTCTATCCAATGAGGCACCTCAACCTTATTTATCAAAACTGTTCCCTACCAGTTTTCCTAACCTAAGCCTCCTCTCCTTTCTAAATAATTTTATGTGCCAGACTCAGATTTATCTTCTTTGTTTATTCTAATTTACTCCCCCAAAGTCTTTAGAGGTTCCTCATTAAGATAAGGCACAAATCCTTAGTCCAACATCATTCGCAATCTCCTAAACACTCTCTTTACATTTTTAAACACTTATTTTCCCACCTTTGTTTTAGCCACAACGGTGAACTCCATGCTACCAGATAAGCACTATTCCCTCTGCTCTGCTAGTACCTACTTCAGGTGCTAGTGGGATAAAAGAATGTTTCTGAAAACATCTGGTCTATACTGCCATATTGAACCCTATTAAATAAATGGGTGATGCCCTTAAACTTTACCCCCCATGGAGTGAAGGTGCAGCTCAGTTATTCAACAAGACTTTGGGATACCCATCTCTTTGCACAACCATGTTGGATCTCCCACCTCTGCTCTGGACAGACAGGAGAGCTCTTTATAAAGATACTGCTTTCTGTGTCTTCTCTTTGCCTTTGTAAGCCACACCCATCATGAGTAAGAAAACAACTGTTCCCTTCAGACTTGAGTTTCTCCCACTTGGACTCAAAAATGTTTCAAAGTTTGGTAACTTCTGTTCCAGTATGAAAAGTCTCCTTTGCACTTCTGGTTTTAGATGGTTTGTAGGACCTGTTGGTGCAGACCAGTGACAATTGGATATCCTTCTGATCATGGCCTGTTTCTAGTCTCTGCTCCTGTTCCCTTAGCTGCCACACTAGATATGTAGATATGGAGTTGGCCCTATCCTAAATCCTGGCTCTTTAACACTGGCCTCATCACTGTTACTGTCTTTAAACAAAAAACAAATTTGCATCCAAATGTGCTGCCAGAGGCAGTCATTCTCCTTAAATTGCAAAATAGATACAGGGACCAAATGAGGAAACAGATCACTGTAAACTTTGTTCCTTATGTTGTGCTTCGCCCTTCTGTGGTTCATGATGATTTCCAGGACCTGACTACTTGATAGGGGCTTAGGGAAAAACCATGCACCATTATTTTTATTCATAGAAAATACACACCCTAGGCTGGTCCAAAATCATAAAGGCTTTTGTCTGAAGCTCTACTAGATTTAGGGTAAGGGGACCGGTAGCCCCATGCCTGGACCCAATTTGCTTTCAGCTGTAGTCCCATAGAACTGTCTCTTGGCGTCTCTTAAGAGCATTGTTTAGACATCAAGAATTGTAAGCAAAGAAACAAACAAAATATAGTCAAAGACATTGAAATAGAAGACAGGCTGACAGTGACCAGAGGGGAGAGGGGAGGGAATTTCAGGGGAGAATGGGAACGGTTTACAGGAACAAATATAAAGGACACGTGGACAAAAACTAGGGGGGTGGAAATGGGAGGGGGGTGGGGAGGGATGGGTGGGTGGGCTGGAATGGGAGTAAAGGACAGAAAAATGTACCTGAATAATGATTAAAATAAAAAGAAAAAAATTTTTAAAAAGAATTGTAAGCAAGGCTGTGATTTCATAGGATGCCAGAACCAGAAGGAATAATAAATACCTGCCACATATGATGTTGTTCAGTTACATTTTAATTGTTATGGCAGAAGTGAAAAAGCTGAGACTCAGGATACCAGTTCTGACAGACAGGAAAACTAGGAGGTTAGGTAAAATGTCCTCATGGTAACAGCCCTAGTGAGCAACAACAATGGAGCTATTTTTTAAAATTTCTTTTCTTTTCTTTCCTCTTTTGTTTTCTTTTCTCAGCAGCTCCTTGAAAGCCCTTAGCCCAAAACTGACTGTTTTGGGACTATGAAAGCCCAGTTCCATTGCCTCGAGTCAAGACAAACTATGAAGTGTTACCCCATGGGATCCAGCAGAGGCTGGGACCCTGCCTGAGCTCACACCACAGCCTCCCTTGGCTTCCACCTGCAGTGCTAATCAGTAGCAGGGCTGGGCTCTCACACTGGTCTTCTCCTTCCAAGTCCAGGGTTTTCTCCAGTAAGAGACCAACCACAGCTGTTGGTTCAAACTTCAAGACATACCTAAAGGCAATACAAATTTAAATCTATGGAGCAATTTCCAAGTCTCTCTTTTCTGGTCTCCAAATCTAAAAATGTTTGGTTGCTTAAGTTGCCAAATCTCAGTTACACAGTGGCAGCCTGTGAGCTGTTTATTCTATCACAAATTCATGCCTCATTTACAAAATTCCTATATGTTACTGATGTTGCTCGGGGCATACTAAGAAAGGGAAGCTCTTGCTTGATGTTGCTCTTTTCACATAATGAGTTTTTTCCCCTTAAAACATCCTTACTTGGGTCAGCAGGAGGTAGTGAGGATGGGGGATCCCTTGGAGGCTGGGGGAGAAAGGCCTACCCAGACTCTTTAGCAACATTACATGGGAGACAAGAGTTGTTTTCAGCTCCTCCAGATATGTCTTTTATCAGATATAAACCTACTTCTTGCACTTCTCAATTCATAAGTGCTGATACTTTTTCTCCAAATCAATACAAAGCTATGAATGACTGATGGAAGCTTTATGTGTATTTCTCCTAAATATCAAGGGCTTCAGAGTCAGAGAGGTTTGGGTACACATCCCCAAGTCACCATTTAATAAATGATTGCTCTTGGGACCAATTACCTCCATTCTAGAGGGGAGACAGTACCTACCTAGCAGAGGAATGGTAATTAAATGTATAGCAAATATAAATTTTAATAGGCTTAGAATAGGTCTTGGTGCACTGTAGGCATTCAAACATTAGTTCCCTCAACTTCCCCATTTTTCTCCCTGTCCCAGAGATATTTGCACAGTAATTATAACCTGAGCAGCAGAAGGAAATCTCTGCTGATTGAACTTCCGTTGTCACTTATTATTCAAGGAAGATGTGTTTGTATGGGGGTGGAGAGAGTGTCTCAGTACTCCTGCAATCACATGACACAGGTGTCTGCTTGTTTCATTTACAGGTGAGACCACCCAGGGAGTGACTGTTAGAGCTAAACCAGGCTCTAACTCATGTGTGGGTTGGTTCATACTCACCTGAGACCCTGACAGTAATAAGGGAGAGCCAAACCAACCTCTCTCTTTAGGTCCCCACAGTGGCAGAAGGGTCACATGGAACCCCAAAGTCTCAGGCACCCAGGAGGTGATGGTCTTTAGACACACTTCCTGGTGCCCATGCATCTCTGGATGACCACATAAAAGTATGGAGGCCTCTGTCTCCCAGGGAAAGATTGTGAGCAGAAACAGAAGCAGACAATCAAAACTCACAGGGAATCACAGAGCACTTACCTTTGTTTCTGTTTTTGATTTTTTGAACTGGGGGAAAAGGAAGCTTTACTCTTATCATCCTGTTCCATTACAGTAACTACTCTGTTAACACAATTTTAGATATTTCATTTGAAGTCTGGGGCACTTCCTGAATGATGAGGGTCCAGGTATATTATTTTCTAAAATAAACCCAGAATAGGATTAGTAGGTCACCAATCCTAAGCAGGTGATACTCTGGCAGGTAAATAACCTGGAGAGGGAAGCAGGTGCCACCATCACAGATAGTTTCTTGTGGTTTGAATCTTTGAATCTTACATACCATTAAGAAACTAGAATCAGGGCGGGTGATGAGGGGCGATTGAAAATAAATTCAAGTCCATGTGCAGAATCAACCAACAAACAGAGTAGAAAAGACCTCGATAACATGCTGAGTTAGCAGGATTTGGGAATTACTTGATAGTTACAATTTCTCAACACAGACATTCTATCTCAACTTTCTAATTTTTAAGTGTTTTTTGAAGTGACATAGATGAAAGGGTGAGAGAGGAAAGGTCAGAGAGGCAAGTGACCTCGAATTCCTTAAATAATGTCTCATAAGAAAAATGACAAGGAGCAATAGTGTTTCCTCTCTCAACTATAGGTAAATTGGATCTCATTTGTTACAGGTAGCCCCAACTAGGAGAATAGTCCAATGAAGGTACAGAAACATTTTGAAAATGTTCATTTATGGGTCTAGCATAGGTCTGCCTTATGGAATGACCTCACCAATGTGGTCATACACAACTTACGCTCTTCATAACAACTACCAAGTAAACATAGGGCTAGTGAGGACTGCCTCTGAGGAGGAAAGTGAGTTTCAGACCGAAGTCTGCCATGCATATGGATATTTTTAATCTAGATATATATTAACTAATAAAGAGAAATGGTGATAAAAAATGTTTTGGGGGCTTGCTTGTCCTAAAGCAAAAGGGAACTCTAACTGTTACACATACAAGGTTCACTTGAGGCAGACTCACCCAGTTACTCAGAGTCAGTATCAGGCAACCAGAACTCCTAATGCAGTGGCTACAACCAGGGCTATTTAGGGGCAAGTCTTGGACACTTCCAGAGGAGTCTGTGGCCTGTCTAGATTTTATGCCCTCTCGGGCAAGGCTTGGGAGGCTTTCTCAAATATTTAACCACATTATTGTCAACTAGCCAATGAGAAGCCTAGCCTAACATTCATCATTTTATCAAAGAGATATTAAATCTTATACTTAAAAAAATCTTATAAACAATAGAAAACAAACATGCCAATGGAAAATCAGCAAAATGTATTTAAAAAAGAATTTATGGAGTGAAAGCTAATAAGTATACAAAAAGAGTTTAACTTCACTCCAAATCATAGAGGCAAAATGAAATAAGGTGTTATTTTGATTAAATTGGCAATAACAGTATTTTGTATGAGCAATTGAATTTACTAATATACTTGAGTTAGACAGCAATGGTATTATACTTTATGATCAGTGGGTATCAAACTATTGTATACTTTCTGATACAAAAACTCTGTTTCTAAAATGCATCCTCAGAAAATAATAAAAATATGTAAAAATGTAGCTGATAGGATATTTACTATAGTTATGTTTATACTACTGGAAAGGAACTACATTTCCAATAAGAAGTGATAGTTCAAATAAATTATGAATAGATTTTACATTCAAATTAACTACAGACATCAAGAGTCACATAGGAAAACAGGTCAAAAAGACCTTTGTAAACTTGAGATAACAATAAAAACAATATAAGAAAATATTGACTAATTGACTACATAGAAATGTAAATGTACTATACATAGAAATAATAAAGTGAACATCATTTATCCAATAAATATAAGTGTCTATATCTGTGCTGTTTTCTTTATTTTCTTTTTTTAATGTCCAATAGAGACATGACTATATCCAAAATTATAACATTTCAGGATGGCTCTTCTCCATTTTTAATTTTAAACTAGGTTATATCATAGCAACTTGATTATGCACAATAGTAGTTTACAAAGAAAGTGAGAAGTTATTCCTTTTTAGGATTATGTCCTACCCAACTAGATTTATAAACATAACAGAGAAGTTGTCTTCTTCTTAAAATTAAGTGGTTGTCTGATTTGGAGTAATAATGAAATAATGGAGATAGAAGCAGTCTAAATGATTTAAAAGGACATTGATTTACAATAGACAAGTGTTGGAAACAACATAAATGCCCATCAGTAAATGGGTGGATCAAAAAACTGTGGTACATTTACACAATGAAATACTACACAGCAGAAAGAAAGGAGCCCCTACCCTTCGCAACAGCATGGATGCAACTGGAGAGCATTATGCTAAGTGAAATAAACCAGGTGATGAAAGACAAATACTACATGATCTCACCTATCAATGGAACCTGATCAACAAAACAAACAAGCAAGCAAAATATAAATGGAGACATTGGAATTAAGAACAGACAGAGGGGAAGGGGAAGGCAGATAACAAGGGAAAGAAGGGAAAGGGTCATCACGGAACATGTATGAAGGACCCATGGACAAAGCCAAAGTGGGGTAGGATTGAGGGTGAAAGGTGGAGGTGGGTGGGGCAGGGGGAAGGGGATGGGGAAAATGGAGACAACTGTACTTGAAAAAAATAAAAAATTATAATAAAATGCCATTTAAAGATTGAAAAAAGGACATTGAGAAACACTGTAGGTCTTAAATAGCAAACAGGGAGACAGTCCTAATGCCGGTGTTAGGAAGCTTTGAACTTTTCAGGATAACCAAAACATTCTCCCTAAAGCTATCTTCAATATATATTTGAGCTATGAGAGAGATGCTGCATCATCATATTATGCACAATGCCCAAGCTTCTACATTTACATTTACATTTGGTTAAAAAAATTCAGGTAATGCAGGATTGTATTCTTTTGACATTTGATTGACACTGATTAAACATGCTCATTCTCAAGTTCAAATGTCTTAGGTCTTCTTTTTTCTCTCTAATTTGGTTGAATGATGTTCCCTAATACATGGATTTTTTTTTTAAGATCTCTTAAAGAAAAAACTACTTTGGGTGAGGTGTGACCATTATTGTGCCAAAGACTGGTTGGGGGTGGGGGGAGAAAGACTTAGCTAACTGTTTTCTTTGGCAATTTTCAAATAAATTGCAGAGGGGTGGGCACAGGGTGGAGAGGGTCATGAGTATTTGTGGTACCTGTTTCCTGCTGTTTAATATTAATTAGTACCCTATAAATTCCTGAAGGGACAGTCTCTGGACTTTTTCCAGCTATATTTCCAAGCCAAGTTCTGTTCTACAGGAAAGAATAAATAAAAGAAGTCATTGGATATGTTGTCATACACCCATAGGAAAGGTCAAGGTGTTTGCATCACCCAAGTTTCTGTGTGCCATTCATTACCTGACCTTTGGAAAAGCAACTGAGGAATGTTGCTAATGATCACACAGAAAAGCAAGGTGGCCCCCAGTCCTCAACTCCAAGTCAAATTAGAGGTTTGTTTTAGTGTGTTCTGTTTGGTAAAATAATCAATAAAATATGATTAGAATTGGATATTTCTACAAAGAACTTACCCTAGAGGGTGAATGGGAAAGTGAACACATTTCTAATGAAAACTGGAAAACATGGAAAATAAAGCTAATTACAAGCAGAGAAAAACAATGATGCAGGAAGCCAAATTCACACTCAAGAAAATCAGCCTAAGAGTCTAGAGACAGTCTTGAGCTGTTATACCTCAGCCCTGCTATTCACTAAATGCCCAGTTGTGAGCAAGTTACTTTTTCTCTCTACTCCTATCTAGAGACAAAAGTGTGAACCCAGCATGGATTTGGCTGTGTTGAAGGCGTAGACAAGTGTCTCCTCTCCATGGAGAGAAGAATCTATCTCTCTGAGAGAACTGGTGGTTGCAAAGTGGACGGGGCTCAGGACACTGGGTGAAAAAGGTGAAGGAATTCAGAAGTACGAATTGGTAGCTACAGAACAGTCACAAGGATGTAAATTAAAGCATAAAGAATAGAGTTGATAGCACTGTAATAACTATGTATGGTGTCACATGGATGCTAGAGTTATCAGAGTGATCACTTCATAAGTCATAAAATGGGCTGTAAGTCAATCACTGGGTTGTGCACCTGAAATCAATGATATTATGTGTCAGCTGTAATTAAAACTAAAAATCATTCTTTAATAAAAAAGAAAAAAAGAAAGTAATCAAGGAAGGAAAGAAGGAAGGAAGAAAGGGGGAGGGAGGAAGGGATCCGATCTTGCGTGAAAGAAGAGAGTATCTCTCTGGACACAAGTAGACTTCCCCATGTTAAATATGCACCCTGCTAAGACCTCCACTTCTCTCATATGTAAAAGGAGGGGGTTGAACTACATAATGTCTAAACTCCACTATGCACCACCACTAATTTTGCTTTTCTGGGCAAATTACTTAATTTCTCCTAGCTTCAGGTCCTCATTTTTAAAATAGCAGTAATAATTACCTCTTTATTTCATAGGGCTGTTATAAGGGTGAGTCTGTGTTTGTAAAATGTTTGGAAGAATACTTGGCACATAGTAATAAGTCAATGAAGGCTTTTTGTATTACTGTTAGTGTTGTTATTTCTATTATTATTAAATACTTCAGATTTATGTTGAATTGAGCCCCACATTCTGCTTTCAAGTAAGGGTTTCAAAACCATTTTTAAAAACCTATTTATTATTTTCATTGTTTTAAAAATTTCTAAGAGAAAGGGAATGTGATGTTTCTTAGAGTCTTAAAGAATCGGATCCACATCTACACTTTTGTATCTAAAGCTGGGCTCTTCATCACATTCTCCCAAAAGGGAGGACACAGAGCTGAGAAGAGAGCTGGTCTTTCTTTACATGATATCAAAACAAGAGGCCAGTTCAGCCAGTTTCATCAAACAACTGGTCGGCTCTGTGGAACGATGGTCCAACTAGAGGATCATCCTTAGCTGCGGCAAGCTGCCTCCAGTGCCAACACAAACAACCGCTCGAAGAGAAGCTACACATCTCACTCAGACAGCTGCCTGTGGAGTTATAACTCATCTGAAGTTTATGACTGATTTTGATGCTGACGGTTTTCATCTCATAATAAAACCAGCCTCAGACTGGTGAAGGCATTCCAGGCATGAAGGCCACAGAAAGGCTGCTCAGATGAAGCTTCGCCCTGAAGCATTCTTTCCTTTCTCACAGCCCACCCAGTGGGATATTAGTAATTTCTGTTTTCTTGAGACCTAGCCCTTTTCTGAAATCAGACGTGGGAACTTTAGGCCCTTCTCTGTCAACATTTCTGGATGTGCCACTCAGTTATTTGGTGGAGAAGAGGGAAGAAATGGAAGCCTGAATGGCACAGGGATGAGCAAGGACGGCTTTGATGCAACCTCCTGAGTTTACTGTGAGGAGAGGTACACTCTATACCCTCTACAGATAGCCATTCTGATTCTTTACATGATACCAGCAGACATTTTAGTGGAACTCCGGTGAGAAAAAGAACAACCCTAGGGAACTGTGCATGGGCTAGCATAAACACCTCAATGCATTCTTATATTGTAGGGTCTCAGATTAAGGATTAATTATCTGTCCTATCATTACAATTGATTTTTAAAAACATGTTTTTTTAAAAAAAAAATAAAGATTTCAGCCATGCAAACAATTACAGAGAAGAGTAAAATGAACATCCATATACCCACCACTTAGATATAATGTGCTAATATTTTACCCATGCTTTTATTTTTCAAATTGTGAAGTAGTTCAAACATATTGAAAAGTAGAGGGAAGAGATTTAACAAGTAGCTTTGCAAAGAAAATATGTAAAATTCTTGGAAAAGTGCCTGGACCAAAGAAAACATTAAATGAGCTACTACTTTTGTTTCTATCACTTATGCCAAGTTTTATTAGGTTTTAACATTTTGCCATAAATGTCTCAGATGTTTTTAAAGAAATAAAAAATACCAAGATACTCAAAGCCCCCTGTTTATCCCTTGTTAATGTTTTTTCTCTTCTTCCCTCCCTCTTTCCCTTTCAATACACTCCCTTGCTTGTTCATTCTCTCATTCCCACTCTCTGCAGAGAAAACCAATGCCTAAACTTTGTGTTATTATAATTTTTATACTTTTGCAACATGTTGTGTGAGTTGTTGTATTCCCAAACAATACTTAGTGCAGTTTTCTTATTTATAAACATGTGTATGTATCATTCTATAATTTGCTTTCCTACTCAATATGTTTTTGAGATTTCTGTTGATGCATATAACTCTGGTTCTTCCATTTTAACTGCTGTATAATATTCATTACATAAATTTGTATTATCTGTTTTGACCATTACTGAGGTTGTCTCCAGTTTTTTGTTATTGTAAATATTCTGTAGTAAACATACACAGGTTTCCTGTATACACATGCAGGGGCTCATTTAAGGCAGTGACTAAGCACACACATGTGCCTGTGCACATGCACATTTAGATGCATACTGAAATTAAAGTTTTATAAAAAAACCTTTTATTATTTTCCATTTATTCTATTTTGTTCTGTTCCACTACTTTCCATTTTTGCCCATTCTTGTCTGATTTGTCCTATTCTGAATAAAACAAACGTGGGCTGTGATTCACCAAACTGATTTCCCATTTCACTCACCTAAACTCACAGTTTGCATCATACCCCTTGAGGTTTCATACTTGAAGATGGAATTCCTGAGTCATAGAGTATATGAATCTTCAACTTTATTAGTATCAGTTCCCCCCCAAATACCCCCAGAATAGAAAAATAAAAACACTGTGGATCAAGCAAAGTCAGTTTCTTAGGCCAACTATAGTGAGAAAGAACATTATCATGGCAGAGTCTTAATAGTGCCTCTAAGTGGGGAAATCAGAAGGTGGTATTTGTATGGTTTTAAAGCATATCTCACATGGCAAGGGACTACCAGTAGTTTGGATTGGGCAGTTTGTGACATAATAGCATTGTGAAGCAAGGCTCTTGGAGCTCTGATGAGCAAGCTATTAGGCTTGATAAGTTATTTTTTTAGCCTCACAGTCTTATCTTCCAGGAGAAAATATTTCATGGAGCAAATAGCTAAGTACTGCTTAAAAAAGAGACAGAAAATTATGCCTGGTCTTAAGACTTGTCTAACATAGGGACAAGAGAAGTCTGATTGATACCAGTGATGTTTAACACCAGGACAAGGAATTATGTTAGATTTGGTTCTTAGTAGATAATACCAAATATTCTCAAACGTGGTTGTGTCCATTTGCACTCCCACCATAATTATATGATGGCCCATCATACCACATTCTCAGCAAGATTTAGCATTGTCTTATTTTTGCTTAATTTTGCCAATCTGATAAACATAAAATGATACTCATTCTCATTTTATTATCTATTTCTTTTATTACTAGTGACATTTAATATCTTTCCATGTAACTATTGGTCATTTTGATTGCTTCTTCTCTGAATTGCCCGTTCATATCTTTTGTCCATTTTTCTGTTGCTTGTGCCACTTCTTATTGTTTTGTTCATTTATATATTCTGGATAAGAATACTTTGATAAGCCAAAGCAATAAGCATTTTGAATATCTTCTCCTGGTCTGTGTTTTATAATTTGTCTTAATATTTGATGCCTTTTGTTAAACAGAGCTTTAAAATTAATTGTAGGAAAATTAATCAATACTTTGTATGCTTTATGCTTTTGGTTTACTCTTTAAGACATTATTAAAATATTTTCTATTAAATGATCATCTAACTATATTGGGAGCAGAGAGGATAGAAGACTGTGAGTTTAGAGAGGAGCTGTTGGGAGTGTAAGATGGCTAATTCATAGTAAGTAATTAGGAATATGTAAAAGTGGGAAAAATAATAGTAGAAACATGTTATTTAGACATTTGGAAATAAATACTTGAAAACTAAAAAAATATATTTTCTATTATATTTTAAAATTTTATTAATTTGAGAGAGAGAGAAACATCAATTTATTATTCCACTTATTTATGCATTCATTGGTTGCTCCTAGTATGTGCTCTGACCAGAGATCAAACCCGCAACTTTGGCATATGGGGTTGACGCTCTAATCCACTGAGCTACCCAGCCAGGGCTATTTTCTGTTATTTTTGTTTTGATACTTAAATTTTTTCATTTCATATTTATATCTTTAAACTTCCTTGAATGTATTTTTCTGTGCAGTCAGAGAATATTTTAGTCAAGTATTATCACAATAATACTTCTTTAAAAAATCCCCAAATCAATGGATTTTAACAGAAAGCAATTATTTACATATCATGCATCTTTGACTTGATTATGTTTGGCTAATCTCAGCTGAACTCCACTGGGTTTGGTGCTAGACTGTGAGTTCAGGTCAAATTTGCCTCATATACATTACATTTACCTGGGACCAGAACCTACCCAGAGCAATGGCAAGAGTGAAAGAGAGCAAGCCCACCTGCCCTGGAACATTTCAAGTCCCCGATCACCTGACATCTGCTAACATTCTAGTGGCCAAAGCAGGACACATGGCCAACCTCAGAATCAGTGAGATGGAAAATGTACTCTGCTTCTGTTGGAAGGAACTGCAAAGTCCCATGACAATGGGTGTGGATTCAGGGAGAGGTGAAAAAATTGCTCCTTGGTTATAGTTATTACATTTCTCCCACACACAATGTTCACTCAAACCTTTCCTATTACATCCCCAAAGACTCATCCAATCAAGGCAACTGGCTCTAAATTCAAGACCTTACTCTTTAAGTCACGTCTGGCTGCAACTTCAGAACTAAAAAGACAAGTTATCTGATTCCCACGCATCCAACATTCAGTGATACATCATGGACAAGACTACTGTAAAAAACACTCTCATTCAAAAAAGAGAGAGAGAGAAAGGAAGGAAGAAAAAGAAAGAAATTAAGACAGACAGCAGCCACTGACCATAGAAATTTTGAGTCCCATTGGGCAAATGTTGTCAGACCCCTTTTCCTTGAGGCTAAGGAATACTTTGCCATGTATAGCACACACTTTTTTAGCCAAATTTTTGAGGGAAAAATAAGGATGCACATTATATATGGGTAGTACTAGTTCTGTATCTATATAAATGTTTTTAATTTTTTATTTATGCTTATGCATTTAAAGTAATAGAAAGCAATGATATCTACATATTCACAAATACATGCTAAAATTTCTATACAATACAAAAAACAAGTGTCTAAATATAAATAAATACAAAATTGAATTAAACAATTTAAAAGAAAGATTTTTTCCCCTGGAAGTTTGGGCCAAAAACATGGGTTCATATTATATACAGCAAAATACAGTATATCTTAGTAAAGCTTTAGTTTCAAATCCTGGGAATGGCACCCTGGTCCATTTCTTCCTCCCAGTGGGGGTTAGCTCTGTCCTCTCTTGTGTCCCTTTTTCCACTCTCTTCCTTGATCACTTCTACTGGGGGCACTGGAGAGGGTTTTGTTCTTGGCAACTGAGCCACTTTATCAGCCTGCTTCCTGCCTCTGGAAGGGTGGGGTTTATGGATTTTTTTTTCCATCTCAATGACATTTTTTGCCAAAGCAACTCTCTCATAGAACTTAGCACTTTTTAGTGTATTTTATTCTAGCCAATCTCATGTGCTGAAAGCCATATCCACAATTGTTCTTGAGATTTGTCCTATTTTCTCTAGACTTAATCACAGAGAGTTTGGGCATATCAGGCTCTGTGTGATTATTCCTTTAATCTTTCTAGAAGGACTTTGGTCTGGTAGAGGAGAATTTTTGTCAGAAGTCTTAACCAAGGGTGTAAGCCAAAATTTTAATACGGCCTTTACCATGAAGCTATGTCCTTAGTTTTTTTAAAAATTGTTGTTCAATTACAGTTGCCTCAATTTTCCCCCCATTCCTCTCCTCTGCCCTACCCCCCCCCCCCCTTCCTCAGTCAATCCCCACCATGTTGCCCATTACCATGTGTCCTTTATACATGTTCTTTTGACTGGACACTTCTTCTTTCCCCATTATCCCTCTCCCCTCCCCACTCTGGCAACTGCTAGTTCTTCCTTATTTCCCTGTCTCTGGTGTAATTTTTCTTATTTTGTTGTTGTTGTTGTTGTTGTTGTTGTTTTCATTAGGTTCTACTTATAGGTAAGATACGGTATTTGTCTTTTGATGTCTGGCTCATTTTGTTTCTCTCTTCCCCATCTTAGTTCTGTTTTTAAATAGTCTATGTTAATTAAAATAACCCATATATTGCCCTAACCAATGTGGCTCAGGTGGTTGGAGGTTGTTCTGCAAAGCAAAAGGTTACCGGTTGGATTCCCAGTAAGAGAACATGCCTGGGTTGCAGGTTCAGTCCTTGGTCGGGAAGCATACAAGAGGCAACCAACTGATGTTTTTCTAGCACATGAATGTTTCCCTCCCTTTCTTTCTCCCTCCCTCCCCCTCTTTCTGAAAATAAATAGATAAAATATTTTTTAAATAGATAAAATATTTTTTAAATAAAATAAAATTACCCATATGTTTTGCCCTATTTTTTCCCCTCTGGTTTCACTTTTTTCTTGATAATATTTATCCTTCAATAGTACTTTTAGTGAGAGCTATGGACGATAAACTCTTAGCTTTGTACAAACAAAAATGTCATTATTTTACCTTTGTCCTTAAATGACAGTTTCTTTGAATATACAATTCTAGATTGCCAGTTATTTTCCTTCTGTGTTTTGAAGCTATCATCCTATTATACTTTGGCATCTAACATTACCAATTAAAAAAAATCTGTTATATGTGTGAAGCTTATCCCTTTATAAGTAACTTGCCTTTCCTCTCTAGTAATTTTTAAGGTTTTCTCTATACGCTTGATATTTTAGTTTCACAACAATGTACCTTAATGTGGATTTATTTTTATCCATTTTGGTAGGTTGAGTGTACACTCAATATAAAGATTCATATTTCTTTTTAATTCTTGGAAAAAACTTCAGTTATTACCTCTTCAGATATTACTTTACATTCATTTATTTAACTTCTTTTGGAAGATTTAGCACATGTATACTGGAACCTCTGTATTTATTCTCCTTACTTTTTTACTGATTTTTTCAACTTTTTTTATCATTTTGTTTCCTCTTTATTATTAGTGATGTCCTTAGTACTGATTTATTCTAAGTATAGAGTCTGGAGTTTAACCAGTTTATTGAGTGTTTTAAATCAATGGCCATACTTTCTCATCCCAAGATTTCTAATTAGTTCTGCCCATATTCATCTTTTCTTTTTTACTTTCTGTCTGTTTTTGATTCATAAACTCTTGCTCATTTTAAAAGGTAATACTTCTTTCACTTAATATCCAGAGTACTCTATATACTTAAAGTCTTTGTCAAACTGTTACATCAAATCAATGTTAACTGAAATAAATTAATATTTTGATGGTTAATTTTGTTTCTTGTGTTCTTAACATTGATTTTCTGAAGGTGATGTTAGTATAATTTTGAAAGGAAATATTTGTATATTTCTTTTTACTTTCTACCTTCTGGTTAAATGCCAGAGGGGAGAGAGATAAAAATATTACTGAGGATAGCACTCTCCCCATTAGAGATTCTGCAATTGCTCCCACTCATTCCCTCAGCTTGCCACAGTGGCATTTGAGGCCAGTGTAAGGAGATCTCAAATCCAGTCACTCAGCAGTGTCAGTACCTACATTGTTAGACTCTCCACACCTTTCAGTAGTGATGGCCTATGTAGAGTGCTAGAAGCTGTACACCCAAGTTGGTCAGATATTTTTTCCATCTTCTTTTATGAGGACAGGGTGATTTCAAGCAGCTGAGCTTCAGTGCTTCCCTGTCCATTGTGGAGCAGTTTTAATTAGTTCTCTGTGCCCAAAAGAAACTGAGTTCCCAACTGTCACTTTTTTCTTTCGGACTCAGAGCTCAGCACACCTGTGGCTTCAGCCTTGCTCATCATGGCTTTGTGTTTCTGTTCTGATCCTGATCTGCAGAGATGCATTTCTTATATCTGAGTTCATCTACAGTGTTTGGTTTTCTATTTTTTATACATTGCTGTGTTTTGGGACTCTGGGAAAGCATTATGCTGCAAAGTCATTATAAACAATTTGGCCACAGGTTCATAACATTTGGTTTCTATGAAACAATTATAACATTTTAAAAATTCAAGTGTCTTCTTTAAAGGCTGCAAATTATTTAACTTGTCTGAATATTACTTGGGGGAATTTTTTTATTTTTAAGGGAAAGGGACAAAACAAACAGGGAATAACTACAGCAGTAAGTTTATAGTTCACAGTAAAATTGTCCTGATATCTTGTGCATTTCATATTATTCTCTAGACAATGAGTTCTATTTACAAGTGCACTCCAGGGGACCGATCATCTCTAGAGTCTGCCAGCTGGAGCATTAACAGGATAAATACAAGAATGTAATATTTATTGCTTTATCTAATTTTGTGTCTTTAAAAGAAATGGAACACTGCCTGGGAAGGTCACTGTTTGTTCTTCAAGCATATAGATGGAGTGGCTTAAGTGTGTTCCACGTCCTTTGTAAGAATTCCTTAATGAGACTGCAGACACTCCAGCTCAGTCTGCGATGTCTGGCTCATTAGCCAGGGAAGTGTGTGTGTCAGAGGCAGGATCTGGATCAGATGAAGGCTTTCTCTGAACATCTGGTTTCCTGGGCTGATTTTCAGGCTTTGAGCTGAACTAGCTGTATCTTTTCATCAAATCATTGTTAAACAGGGATCAAAAGCACTGTACACAAATAGGATAATTCCCTGAATTTAATGTATATGTCAGCTTTTGGCTACGTCAAGCATCTTCATTAGGTGTTATACTGCAATTCTTTCTTCCCTTTCACTGCTGTTCTCCTACCTTCTTTTTTCAGACTTTAATCACTCAAGTATCTACCAACTGCGGAGAAAAACCATTACATCTCCCCTGAACTACTGCAAAATCCACATACAAAGTCTGCTTTCAACTCTTACCCATTTCAATTCATTTTCTCAAAAAAACCTAAAATGGTTCTTGAAAATAAATAATTTTAAAAGCAAAGTGATATATGCAAATGATTAAAGATAAAACAGTTTCAAAAGATATGCAACTAAAGTCAACATTCTCCAGCTCTACTTCTCTCCATCAGTACCACTCAACAGGAACAATTTCTGTTTTTATTGCTTACATTGGTTATCCCAATGACTCTAAATATTGTGCTTCATATGAATATAAAATGATCAACTAAGTGTTCTCATTCTACTATTGACATTTTAGCCTTAGTTGATGAGGATTTAGCTACTTTACTGTCTCATCTTCTCTCATTCTAGGTACATCAATCATCTGCTCCACCACTGACCTCCTCTGCTACTTCAAAGAACATTCTTCAGTCCTCCCTTCCATATCTGCTCACTAGAAGCCAGAACTGTCCAATAGAACTTTCTGCTATAGAAGAAACTGTTCATATCTACTATGTTTAACATGGTAGCCAGTACCTACGGGTGAATATTGAACCCTGGAAATATGGCTAGTGCAACTGAAAAACAACAGAATTTTATATTGTATTTAATTTTAATTAATTAATTTAAAATTAAACAGCCACATGTGGTTTTGGTAACTGTACTGGATAGAGCAGCTACACATAATATTTTTAATTAATTACAGGTTTGTAGGATGAGAATATTAGCCCTCCTCATTTCTTTCCACATCTGCTTCTCCTTCCATCTCACGATCTCATTTATCTGTAGCTTTACCTTTATATTGCTAAAATCAGTCATATTTGCATGTTATTCATAAGCAGTTAATCCTTTCATGGTATGTCTAAGGTTAATTCTAATGCTGAAAAATATAAGAGCTATATTTACATTATTGTGATTCAGTTTCCTTCATAGCCCTCTTAACAATATTAATTGTTTGTTGATTTATTTATTGTCTTTCTCTTATACTAAACTATAAGCCTGATGAAGGTGAAAATTTGCCCACATGGGTCAATATTAAAGTTCTGGAGCTTAACAGAGTGACTGATAGAGAGTTAAATAGATGTCTCCTAAACATTGAATAGATGATCATGTTTTATTTATTGTGATTCAGACATGTTGGCATTCTGTAATAGGAAAAAAATAAAAGCTCAACAAATGATCCTTGAAGGGATGTGTCAATAAACTGTATTTTCATGTGGCAAATACTATTACTCCATGAATATTTTAATATTTTCCTCTTCATACTTAATCTATAATAGTGTTTCTAAACCTTTGACTTAAAAATTCTTCTACAAGTATTTGTAATAATGAAATAATCTAAGGAATTAAAAAACCATTTTTGCATGGTAAATGATGTAATTTTAAGTAAGCATATTTTATTTTTATCAGTAGGCCATTAAGTTATATTATAAAGCTCATTTTAATAACTGCTCAAATGTGATGAATCAACATTTATTTTTGCTTAAGAAGTAATGAATATTCCTTAAGTCATTTGTAAGATAAAATATAATTTGATAGTACATGTTTTAAAAAATAACAGTGTATTTGAATTTGAGCTGAATATATACTTAAATATAAACTGAAATTTAATTTTTTTAAATTGTCAAAAATAGAGAAAGATGCTTTCATGTTTCCTATTTGAGTTATTTCTATTTTGCAAATCAGTTGATATATGTGTGTGCATGTGTGTCTGAGTGTGTATGTACATATATACATTCAATTCTTTCAAATACTAAGATTAAGTTTCATGATGGTATTTGCACACAATTGTTAGTAACCAATGAATTTTAGGAAGAGGATAATATTTATTATTAATTAATAAGAAAACATTTATTCTAATTGCCACATTTTTTTTCCATTTAGCTTTGATTTTGAAATTTGAAATGCACTATTAGGGATTTTTGATTAGGGGAATGAAAATACACACCTGGTGACAAGCACTGCCTGGTGGGCAGATTTTTCTTTTTATTATTCTTTCAGTATATATCATTCATTAACTATATTTAGCATCAGAGCTCCACTTGATTTCCAGTATTTAACTAATGCTTTATAACTAATAATTATAACATTAAAAACCATCAATGGCTGGTATGCTGGGGAAAGTGACACACAATTTGAGATACAACCAAGTCCTAAACCTTCCTTCCTGATCACCTCTAATCATTGCCCATGCTCAATACACAGTTAGGGCCTCCTAAGCTATGACATTGAACATAAAGGGTTAAAATAATTACTTATTGACCTAAACATTAAAAAAAGATGCCATTATTAAAAATGAGGACTTCCTGTAATACCTTTTGAAAACTCTAGGGATTTCTGAATTATAAGTGGAAGCTACCATGATCAAGATATAAAAACTGACTCCTTTATTTATAAAGTATAAATGACATTATAAAGGACACAATTCTACATCATGAGATGAATCTTAGAAAACATCAACCCAGTCAGAATTAATAGCTAAATCATACACCTTCAAGGACTGGGACCATTTTGTTCCAGAATAATAATCATTCCTGCTTAATTCCCATCTCTGCATCTGGGTACCCTGAAATTTAACTGCCCAATAGCAGGTGCTACCAGATACACTTTAAGTATTACTAGCTGCTCTTAGATTGCTTTAGATTGCTGTTTTGCCCTACACAGATATCTCATAGATTAAGGGACTGTTTTAGGTTATGTGAACATGCTACTCACATGTTAGGCAACTGTCCCATTCCCATATAGCCTTACCTGTCATCAACAGAAAGCACACAGCAGGTTGGATTGAACATTTATTTCAGCAGCAGGTGGAATATTCACCTCTCTCTCGGGTCCCTGTTATCTCCAGCCCTCATCCTGTACATGGAACTATACTTCACAGTGCCCTGACCGGTTCAGACAGGGTCCAGCTTTGTACTTCTTTCTTTTCATTCAGACTTATGTAAACTTAGTTACCCTGGGTAATTGATCCCTTTGGTCTGTGTGTGCTCTCAACCAGTGGTGCTGTGACAGCCGAATCTTGCTTGGGTGACCATGGATAATAACATCTAGTGTTGTTCCTAAAACACTACATGCTTGGTAATAGAATTTCACTCTCAAATGTTTTTTTCTTTTATTCTAGAGATTCTAGAGACAGGGGAAGGGAGGGTGAAAGAGGGAGAAAAACATTTATCTGAGAGAGAAACATCAAGCAGTTGCCTCTTGCACGTGCCCCAATGGGGGACCTGGCCTGCAACCCATGCACGCGCCCTGACTGGGCATCGAATGGCAACCTTTTGCTTTGTGGGATGATGCCCAACCAATGGAGCCATGCCAGCCAGGGCCAGAATTTCACTTTTAAGGCAGATAAGAAAGATGGACGTTTGGATCATAGTGTCTTTCCCAGCACTTTTTGTACCACACTGTATTATAAAAACACTATTTTATTCCTCCTATGAAGAGTGTGAGCTTCTTAGGGAGAAACAGCAAATATACTTTATCTAATACTCCAGCACTGACAGATTCTCTGTGGCTGCTACACTGGGAATTCTAAGCCCACGTAGATACTCATTAGGGAAAGTGTTATTAGTGCTACCTGGGGGTGGGAAGGGAAGGCACATGATAGAATTAAAAATCCCTATTTTAGACAGTGTGGTAAAAAGTGTGACATAATTTTGCTCATATTACAAACTCTGTGTTTGGTAAAACCATTTGATAACATTGCCTTTGAAAGGGGCATGTAATGAGTACCTCTGGAGTTTAAATCAGAATTCCGTTATGCTTGATGCATGACGTCCCTTTCACTCTGTGTATAGAAAACATCAATGCAAAAGTTTTTCATAAAAGGGTGGGATGGTAAGGATAAGTGATCATAATGATGATTCTTTGACAGATGAACATGTTTTGGTTTGAAACACCATAGAAAACTTTGTAGAAATATTGTCAAGTCAAAGCTACCTTCAAGGTTCAGCCCAGACATGACAAACAGTCATGAAATTCATGTTGGGCCACAGACTTCGGTCCCCATTGCATGTTATGCACCTGTTGAAGAGCAGATGCAGAGAAAGAATGACTTAATTACTATGATTAGTTATTTATAGGAATTAAGGACTAATCATACTGATTTGATTTTCTGTTGAATTTTATTGGGTAGTGGCAAACACCTAGTAAAGAAGGATTCTCTCAGCCTTGGTGTTTACTTAAATGGCAGAAAATCTGTCAATTTTCTCTCTCTGTTAAAAATGGAACTATTCAGTGCCTTCATCTTTTCTTCCAATATACGTTACAGCCCCAATCATAATATTTACTTGAAAAATACAGTCAGGCTAAAGCCTTCATTTTTAAAATTTGATATTAGATCTTCATAATTATCTATGTACTGTGAGATCTGTCTTTCATAAAGCACTACTCCAGAAACCAATTTAACTTTGATTATGTAAAAACAGTCATACATTCAACCCCACTTTGGTACTACTGAGAAATAACTTCTTTTCCTTGTTGTGTTTTGATTTAATTGACAAGAGACATAAAGCTGTAATAACTGGAAGGTAAGTTGCAAAGTAACCAACTTTAAAAGGACAATCTGGACACTAAGCCCCAGGAGAAACCATCTGGGAATGCGAACACTAGGTCCCAGATCTAACAACCACACAGCTTTTTTGACTCTTCTGACTTGATGAACTATAAGGGCCCAAATCTCATTTTCATTGTGGGTCTCCCTCCATATTGGGGAAGGACCACTCTTAACAGCATATTTGGACAATTTTTCAATGCATAGCTCATCCTCCATGGAAAAAAGCAACTAACTGTGCTCTGGGGAAGAAATCTAGTGAAGGATAGGCATTAAATCTGCTTCCTCTCTCTTTCTAGAGTTTCTCCCCTTTGTCCTTATTCCCAACAGCCAATGTTTTAGGAAACCCTGCTTGTTTTATTATTTTAAATTTCCCTGAACAATCATTTTCTTAGATCAGGTCCATATCAACTTTTAGTCTTATCTCTTTGGGGTACTTTTCTATCAAACTCACTGCCCTCCAAACCATCCCATAATACTGCAGTCATCATAATATCTCTAACATCCAACTATGACAGCGCCACTCCCCTGCTTAAACTGGTGAGGGGTTCAAGGGTTCTCAATTGCCAAAAGGTAAAACTTCTTAGAATGGTTTGGCCATCTTCATATCTGATTATTTCCCTAAACTCCCAACTTTCTGAATATATGCTGTATTTTCAAACAGTCCCATGCCTCTGTGCATTCTGTTCAACCTTTTAAAGTATCCTTTATTCTTTCTGTATTTATTTGGCTCACTGGGACACTGCTGATGTCTCCCCAAAAGGCTTCTCTGAATCTCCAACCTATTTTAAACACCCTTCCCTTAGGTTACCCCAGCTCCCTGCAGAAGTATTTAACTCACTTCCTCACTACTGATTATTTTCACCCAGAAGTCTTACTAGACAGTAAGTTCCCTGAGACAAAGGCAGTGCTAAGTTTACAGCCAATACATATTTTAGAAATAAGGAGAAATAAATCATATACATTAAAAGATTTAATGAATATACAGTAGCCTATGTGCATCAATGGATTTTTAAAAATGTGAGTTTAAATGAAGCAGCTATCATCAAACTTGCTGTGATTGGGATAAATGCTGATAAGAGATGAGACTTGAAGAAAAAATAGTACTTATATAATTAGTCTGCGATGTTCTGGACAAAATAAAAAGCAAGTACAAATTTGTCATAAGGTTCAATAAGGTGATGGATTTCAATAGCACTTTGGCAGACAGTTTCTTTCCTTAGACATTAGTGGCTTTGCTGGTTCGCCTGAAGTGCCAGGCTGGCATAGTCTAATGCAGTTGCTTGGTCCATGAATGGAAGTGGTGTCTTTTGAGTACTTCTGGTTGTGGAAGATGTCTGAAAAAAATAAATGAACAAACTATGTTCCCAGTGACCTGGACAATGTATAGTTGAGTTGGAATCTTAGCTCATGGTTTCAAATGAAATGGAAAGGTGTATGGGACATTACAGTTACTCCTCAGTATGTTAAAATGCTTCCTCTGTGAACCATGGGAAATAAAAGCCAATTAGTATCGGCTTGGACAAAGACTTGGGAATTTTCTCTTGTGGTTTAACTAGGGTCCCAAAATAGCACTATGGCAGGTTTGAGCATCCCATTTCATATTTTGCTTTCTACATGAAGCCTTAAATGGAGCAAAATTTCAATTTCTTTGGACAAAATGGGCCAAAACATCCAGTTGTTTGCTGTTGTTTTTCCTGAAAGACAAGTTGCATTTGGAAACAAACTTGTCAAAAGGATTCTATTGGATGAATAGCCTATCGCATGCTTTGAAACACAGACATTGTTAAAAATATGAAATTGTTTTGGACTCCTCTCAAGAAACCATATGATTTAATTATACTTATTTTTTATCTAGTACAGAGTTTGTTTGCCTGAACAAAATTATAGTAGGACTCTGAGGACTTAAGATATTCATAAAAAGCCCTGGCTGGCGTAGCTCAGTGGATTGAGCGCGGGCTGTGAACCAAAGTATCGCAGGTTCGATTCCCAGTCAGGGTACATGCCTGGGTTGCAGGCCATGACCCCGAGCAACCGCACATTGATGTTTCTCTCTCTCTCTCTATCTCCCTCCCTTCTCTCTCTAAAAATAAATAAATAAAATCTTTAAAAAATATGTTCATAAAGAAGAAAGTAGTTATTACACATTTGCATTTTATATAAGATAGACTCAGGACTACATGTTAAATTACTAAAAGAAGCTGGTAGGTTTAAAATAAGTAGATTCTCCAATGAACACACTTTGTAAATATTTCCATGAATGGACTGAGGAATATCAAATGAACATAACTTTCAACAGGAAGCCAGAATGAGGAGTAAAGCAAAAAGGAATTTCACTTCACTTTTCTTTCAATTTCTTTCCTTCTGGAAAATAGCTGGCTTGTCTGTTTTTGTTTGTTTGTTTGTTTTTTAAGACTACATACAGATTATCTCTATATAAAGACTTAGTCAATAGTTCTCGCTCTTACTGTAAATATTAGGATCTACAAGAATTTAGTCTGGTCCCTTAGCCAACTTAGTAAGTCATCTTCATCCTTGACTTTCTATAAGCACAGGTGCAAGTCAATCCAGCTGGTCTCAAAGGAAAAATCCAATAGACTTTGGTCTGATGGAATTCTGGGAGAAATATTTAATATGTTCCAAAGGAAGTAAGTAGTGGGAAAATAGTTAATTTCAGCCACCCAGATACAAAACATTTGCACCTTGTGAAAGATACTTCAACTTCAATAGTTTTACTTGTATAGGTAATTATTATTTTATGGGATTAGCCATACCACACTTTTTAATAAAATCTAGGATGCAGAATTCTCTAAGCATTTATGTTGTTCTACTTCATCCATCATTATTTCCATTCTAAACATAAACTGATTTTAAATACCTTTCTACTTTAAGCCAGAAATGAAAAATCTGAAGGAGACTTTGACATTTTCCCTTAGTTTTATAAAATTATCAAATTGCTTAAATCCTCATAGTATCAGAAAATCAAAGCAGAACTCATAAAGGATATTTTCACTGTACTTGAGACTTTTGTTCTCATGCAGAAAATTCCTTTTTCACTGAATCATGTGGTAAAAAAGTCACTGGCTAGCAAAGCCTGGGTTCCTGTGCCAATACGTTCAATTCCGATTATTTTCAACCACTGGGAGTGGGTGGGGGAGACTCAGTGTAGGCATCAATCATGACTGATCAGACTACAAGTACTTGGCTGCTGTTATTGTTTTCATCATAAGAAGCCTGAACATATAATATGGTGCAAAGAAACAGGGACCGAAACTTCTCAGGGACTGAGAATCCCTCAGTTCCTCAAGGACTGAGGGAACACAGGCAATTAGTTCTAAAAATAAAAACATTATCAATATATATAGTTTAGTTTCTGTTTACTGTTCTTCTCTGAAAATGTGAGACATTTGATAAATGTATCCTGATTCATATAAACAATTACCCTGAGACTACTAAGTATCTCCTACAGTGCCAGCTCCTCATTGCTTTATAACATGAGAAAATATGTATTCATTCATCAAATATATTTTGAGGACCTGCTATTTTTCAGACCCTTTGTCAGCATACTTAGAGATTCTGCCCAGCCCTGACTGGTGTGGCTCAATTGGTTGGGCTTCATACCACAAGGTAAAAGGTCACTGGTTCGATTACCAGTTGGTTGGGTTGCATACCTGGATTGGGCTTGGTCCCTGGTCAGAGCATGGGCAAAAGGCAAACAATCGATGTTCCTGCCTCACATCAATGTTTCTCTCCCTCTCTTTTTCTCTCCCTTCCCTTGTCTCTAAAAATAAATTAATAAAATCTTTTTTAAAAAAAGATTCTGCCCAAATAGTAGTAGAGTGAAAATGTATGTGAAGGAGAGCCCCAGACATAAAATGACAAATAAAGTTTCTATAAATTCAGAGGGAAAAAATATCATAGTTTTACTTTTGGATACTTTTTGTAGTGGAAGAAAATTTTGGAAAAGAAAAGTTGGGAGAAGATGTGAAAAACTAGAATTGATCATATTTATCACCTTACGTAGATGATACCATTTTTGTCAGTTGAAGATAACAACAAAAAGTGTTACTTGCTTTGCTCATAAAAGATGAAATCCAGTAAAGGCACAGGGGAAGATTTGTTTGTGCAGAGAATTCTGACCTACTCGGAATGAAAGATTCCAGTACAGGACATTTTTATGTTCTGCCAGGAAATGAAGCAAATATGTGGGACACGGGGTGAGTCAAGGTGGAAGGATAAACTTGAGTTCTTTTCCTTTCAAATGTTGAAATGCTGTTCTGTTGGGAGTTTATTTTCCTCTCCTCTTGAGTGGTTTGACTGAGGTTAAAAAACAATGATCTAATCAATACCAAACTTTTTTCTCTGCTTCCTGTAATACAATTTCCTAGGGCAATAATCAGAGATGTACAATGAGGATTAAAAGAAATAAGGAACAGCCTTAGGAAGTTGACTTGAATACTGCGATGAGAAAGGTTGTCTAGAAATTAGCACTTCGGTCTCCCAGTTTCACTATTGTGAATGGCCAGCCATGTTTCCACAGTTATAGGACATTTCATATTTTGCTGGCACTCTTTGAACACACTGCCACAAAGCCTAGAACTGTTTTCATTTCTATCAAGTATGAGGGGGGAAAGGTTCACCCATCCCACATCTCCTGAAAGGAAAGAGTCTTTTTTACACAATTTAGCAAAGAACTATAAAGTGCTAGGGAGTGGAGTTATGTATAAAATAAGGAAACTCTACAAGAAAAGAACCTAGGGAAAAGTCCAGAAAGTGGCCTGAGATGTTGTGGCATACTTAAGATGACACAGACCCTTTTGGGTACCTAGAGGCACTTGAAGGATCTAGCAACCAGATCTAAAAAAGCAGAATAAAGAAGAATCCGTGGCATTGCTGAGCACTTTGATCCTAGGTCCTGAGAAGTTGGCTACTGCTTCTTTTTCCCCATTTTATAAGCGGAAAAGCAAGAATACTTCGGTGACTACTTTCCCAACATTTCTCCTTTCTGAAGAAGGAGCCAAGCCGCCAGGGAGTTATTGAGTTGGTCCAATGACCTATTAGACTGTAATCCTTTTTTAGAGCCCTTTAAAAGGTAACAGAGAATTCAAGGTCACCAAAAGCAGATTATAAATGCCACAAGTGGAACCACTCTCCTGATCTCAGGAAAAGCAGAGCCTATAAAGTGGGCATGCCCAGAGGCCAGACCTGGGTATGAACTAATTTTCCAAGAGCATTAGGGAGCAACTTAGGGAAGAGTTGTGTCTGTATTTGGAGCCTCGGAGACTAGAACTCCAAATTTGTCTCGAATCTAGAGAGACCATACTGCAAATGTAACTTCCTGTCTATATAGGAAAGAAATTCTTTCAACAGGGCTAATAAAATGAACTCCTAATGAGGCCTCTCATACATCAAATAGGCAAAGTGAGAAAACACTTCAATGACATAAGTGTAAAGGGATCAGAAACATCTCTGCACCCCCAAAAGAGTTTCCTTTGAAAGCCACGTGAGCTGAAAATTTAAGGATACACCACACTTTGCCAAAGTCAAGATATCTGGAACAAGACTTTGAAGTATCAAAGAATTAATGTATTTAATTAGGAACCAGCCAGAAGACACCCAGAGTGATAAAGTCACCCTTTACTGCTTCCCAGCCAGACTGTAGAGTTTCACCCCCATTCACCACCACACCCCACTTTCTTCAGTCAGCTTCGATTTTAAAAAGAACTGTTTTAAAACA
Organism: Phyllostomus discolor; assembly: GCF_004126475.2. Taxonomy (NCBI): domain Eukaryota; kingdom Metazoa; phylum Chordata; class Mammalia; order Chiroptera; family Phyllostomidae; genus Phyllostomus; species Phyllostomus discolor. Next base: position 152,967,988 of record NC_040903.2, read on the forward strand.
CCTCTCTCATGAGAGAATGATTGTGAGTATAGTTTTAACTCATAAAATTTGTGAAGTTACATAATTCTCTTGAAGTTCTGCATAATAGCATGTATACAGACAATTACACATTCGGAAGTCATGACTCTAACTTAGGAGCTATGAGTTCAACAAAACTGAAGCGGATGTCATGTCAATATTGGGAAGAATTTCTAGTAAACATAGAAGTGTTCTTAGGGGGATGGAAGGCAAGTTGTTTCAGCTGAGATTCTACTATCAATAAATGAGGATATAGCAGATTGCTTTTGATAGGTAATTACAAGGGTTTCACTTTTCAGGAAGGCATTTAAATATTATTGGGGCCTTTCTACAACAGCATTCATGGGGTCAGGAGATCAGTTTTCAATGCACAACTTCTACCTGCTTTACTCCTTCAATCAGTAAGTAAATTCTGCTCCAAACAAATAATCTCCTTTGAGATAAGCTGAAATTCCTTTTTTATAGCTTCAATTTGTTTGTGACTTGAAGACTGATGTCTAGAGTTATTTTTTAAAGTGCAGATACCCTTCAGAGGCATCAAAGATGCTGTTTACTTTGGCTATTCTTATTCTGTACTGGGAGACATTTAAAGTTTCTCAACTTTGGCACTATTGGCATTTTGGGGGCTGTCCTGTGAATTGAAGGGTATTTAGCAGCATTCCTAGCCACCCCCACTCAGTCATGACAACCACAATTGTCTCCAGACATTGCCAAATGTCCCCTGTGGGCAAAAATACCCCTAGTTGAGAATCACGGCTGCTGTCAAGGGTTAGAGAATAGGATTGGGGAGGGTACCGAAGGGAGGTGTGAGCAGATTCACATTTTTTCCTAGGGTTAAACCTACTTACTCATACTTCCTACATCTTCCTGTACCAGGGAGAACAAGAAACCCTTTCAGCTATCTCAGAATCTCCATGATGTTGGTATCAGTCATAGTTTTACCAGAAAAATAGAACCAGTAGGGGATGGATAGATAGATGGATAGATAGATGATAGATATAATATTATATAACATTTACAATATTATGTATGTATATATATATATATATTATAAAATACGTATAAATCAAGGAAGTGGCTTACATGTTACAAAACTGTGGCCTACACTTCACATGATCATGGAGGCCTACTAGGCAAGTACAAAATCCCTAGGCCAAGTGGAGCCTCGTGGGCCAAAGATATAATTGAAGTCCACCGGTATAATTTCTTCCTCAGTTCTGCTCTGAAGTCCTTCAACTGATTGAATTATGCCCACCAAATTCTCTAGGGTAATGTTCTTTACATCTTCTTGAAACAACTGTAGTAATACAGATGTTTCAGGTAATTTTTCCACAGTAACACCTAGATTAGTGTTTCATTGAATAATTGGAAAATACAGACTAGCTATTGACATAAAGCTGACCATCACAGTGTTCCAGAAGCTATTCTTCAGGCTTTGGTGTTTTGTTTATGACCATAGTTTTCTGTTCATCTCGTTTCAACTGCGCTGAAGGCCCTGCTCATTCACAGGCCTGCTCCTAGCGTGCATTTCATGATAGTGTCCTGCCAAGGTCAGGTACAAGGTCCAAACTCCTAACAAGCATTTTCATGGACTTAAGGGTCTCTTTGAAAGGACCTAAAGAAACATATTCCAAAGAAATACAAATGGCCAATAAGTACATGAAAAAAAGGCTCAACATAATTAGCTATCAGAGAAATGCAAATAAAAATTACAATGAGATACTACTTCCTACCCATTAGGATGACTATAATAAAAAAGACAGACAATAACAAGTATTAGAACGATGTGAAAAAATTAAAATTCTCATATATTCCTAGTAGGAATGTTAAATAGTGCAGCTGCTCTGGAAAACAGTCTGCTAGTTCTACAAAAGATGAAACATAAGTTACCATAAGGCCTAGCAATTCTGCTCCTAGGGAAACAGCCAAGAGAAATGAAAATGTACATTCACAAAAGAACTTATAAACAAATGCTCACACCAGCATTATTCATAATATCCAAAAAGTGGGGGAAAACTCAACTGTCTATCAACTAATCGATGGCTAAACAAAATGTTACATATTTACATAATGGAAGGTCACTTGATGATCAAAAAGAATGGTGCACTGGTGCCTACCTACATAAACCTTGCCAACAGTGTGCTACTGAAAGAAGCAAGTCACAAACTGTACCATGTTGTGTGACATCGCATACTGTATGATTCCATTTTTATGAAATGTCCAGAATAGGCAAGTCCATAAGGACAGAATGGAGATGAGTGGTTGCCAGAGGCCAGAGGGATTCCAAGAGAAATGGGAAATGATTGCTAATGGGAATGGGGTTTCTTTGTGGGGTGATGAAAATGTTCTAGAATTAATTGTGGTCACAGTTGCACAATTCTGTGAATACACTAAAAATATTGAATCATAAATGGATAAAGTGTATAGTATGCAAATCATATCTCAATAAAGCTATTGTATATACTTTTTAAATAAAAGAGTACCTTCAGAAATGTTGGCAGCAGAAGAGTTTAAGAGACCTGTTGGGACAGGGCTCTCTGATCTAACTGATGATTAGCCGCTGTCCAATGCGTCCTCAGGCCTAAAGCCCTGTCAGGAAGCAGGAGGTCACAGGAAAGGAAGGCAGCAGATGTTTCTCTGTTGCTTAGTATTTGCCACTCATACCAATCAAAGTAGAAGAAGAAAACTGCTCCCACAGCAGACAGCCCCATCCAGGGTCTCACTTCCTGTGCCACTCTCTGCTGACAGCTGTGTAGTCTGCCGCCTAAAGCAGGCTGAAGAGGGTGGAACCTATCCAAGAGAAAGCTCAGAAGCTTGTTGAGACAGAGTATTACCTCAGAAACTGCTCTTTTACTTCAGGGCCTAAAGAATTTTGATTTATTTAGTAACAGTTTATCTTTGATGGTGTACAAATGCATGACTCAGTTTTGTGGCTTTTAGCACCTCAATGCTGGGAACTTACTAAAGCCTATTTTATTTGCTCCAGAGATAGCACTGGACTCCTGCCCAAACTTCCTCCTTCCTTCTGGCTCCCCAAATAGGGAATTTCTCGTACATTGGCCTCTCAGGAGAGGTGCTGAGACGCTGCCACTTCACTACTATAGGTCAGGCTCTTTGAGGACCTTTTTGTCTTTTGAATCTTTTATTAAAGTACAAATATTAATTATCAGATAATAGCTTTAGCTAGGATTTTCAAGAGTGAAAAAAGGGGTTTCAAAAGATAATCTGATTTTTCTTCCAACTTAACCTTATCAAATGCAGAGTGAAAACAATGGATTTTTACAGCAGGAATGCACCAAGTACTTGGCAGACACCTTGCTGGGGTCTGGTCTTTAGAGCTTTGGGTCCAGAGACTCATGCAGTCTGAATGCCCTTTGTCCACTAGCCCATAGGCACAGATAATTCACGCTGGCATTATACTCTAATTCTACAGGATTGTTGCCTTTACTCATATAACTGTAAGAACTTGGTCCCTTTAAAAGTCCCCTCACAGTATTTCTGGGCTTCAACCAGGGAAGCCTCACATGTGGTCAAGCAGGCCCCCCATGATTCTGCCCCTATTGCACTTCTGCTGATGATCTCTCAACTCACCTGGGCAATTGCCACATACACCGAGTGCACACCTGCAGAAGAATGCCAGCTAACCCTGAGGCTGTGTACCATCGCTCAAGCACCAACAGAGCCCTGTATTTCTTTCAGTAATGGCCCATATGAAAGCATTTTTCTAGCTCTTGCTAGAAGTGTTCAAAAACCATTCTCCAGACTCTGTGGGGTACCAGAATACATCTCTCCCACTGTTCTCTCTCACGGGCCCTTCCACGTATCTGTACACACTTTCTTTTTTTAAAAAAAGTGAATACTGTAACTCTTTTTTTAAAATTTTTTAAAGAAGGAAAGGGAGACAGAGAGGGAGAAAACCATCAATGTGTGGTTGCCTCTCATGAGTCCCCAAGTGGGGACCTGGCCCACAACCCAGGCATGTGCCCTGAGTGGGAATCAAACTGACCCTCTGACCCTTTGGTTCACAGTCTAGCACTCAGTCCACTGAACCATACCAGCCATGGCTATATACAAACTTTCTTTTAGGTACTTGTAGCAAAGTAGACCAAAACCCAATTCAGATCCAATTCCAAGCCTTAGTTAGTCATCCCTACAAAACTGCCTATATGCTTTAGGCTAAAGCAGAGTCATTTTATACTTGAGTTTGATCGGTATTGATCAAATCCAAGGACATGTGAGGATAAAAGCCACATTTTCAACTTGTTAATTTATAAGGGAAAAGTATTACCAAGTTAACATTCTCTCTCAATCTTTTTCTCTCTGTCAATAGAAAAGGGTATGTTGGTGGCCAAGCTTTTTGAAGAACAATTTGTGAAAGGCCTAAGAATAACCACCATCAATAAATCACAGTATGAGTGGCCACTATCAATAAATTACAGCAGCCTTTTTTTCAGGATATTTGAATTATATTCTTTCCAGTTTTTATCAGCCAAGTGTTTGCAAACTGGGAGTACAGGTATCATTCTTTAAATTAGGCTCACTGATCTCATTCACAAAAAAATTCTCAGATTTTACTGTATCTGAATCTTCCACATCTCTTAAATCGTGACCTTCCCAGGTTTTAGACTTGGAATAAAGAACAGCTTTACCAATAAAGCTTTAATAGTCCCTTATTAATTAAGATCAGTGTCACTGTAGTTTGCTATATAATACAACTGTATAGAAGTTGTCAGTTTTATATTTATTTATGTAATAGGATGTTAAAATGGGACTCTTAGTTTCCCAGCTTTTTTTCCTTTTTATTGAATTTATTGCCGTCACACTGGTTAACCAAATTATACAGGTTTCAGGTGCACAATTCTACAACACATCATCTGTACACTGTATTGTGTGTTCACTACTCCAAGTCAAATCTCCTTCCATCACCATTTATCCCCCCTATGCCCTCCCTCAACTCCCCAACAACCTCCCCCACCTGGCAAGCACCACACTATTGTCTGTGTCCATGAGTTTTCTTCTCTTTTTTGCTCAATTCTTCCACTACCCACCCAGCCCCCGCAATTCACCCCTACCCCTGACAGCTGTTGACCTGCTCTCTAGCTATGGGTCTGTCTCTAGTTTGCCTGTTAGTTCATTTTGTTTATTAGATTCAACAATGGAATACTACTTGGCTGTAAAAAAAAGAAGAAAAAGAAAATCTTACTCTTTGTGATAGCATGAATGGACCTGGAGAGCATTTTGCTAAGTGAAATAAGCCAGTCAGAGATAGACAAGTACCAGCTTTTTAGATGCTACCACAGGCCAAAAGTGATGAGAGAAGTGCTAGGCAGCCCCTCTCCCCATGTCAAGAGTCAGCTGCTAGACCATCCTTGCAGAACAAGTTAAGAGTTTATAAAATCAGTTCTGCCAACAATAGCCCATCACCCACGTCTCAGATACATGAGAGAATCTAAACACATCAGTAGAGAAGAATTTCTAACTTGGAAATATCTAAAAGTGAGAGGCTGTGGCTGTGGTGAAGTGGTTGCTATGGGAACAGTGGGACTAGCCTACCTTTCTAGTTTTATAATATCCATGTACCAGATGTGGACTCTGAGAAGGAGAGCAAAACGATAACATTGACAGAAAGGCCAAAAAGTTTGCCTGGATGGTGAAACTACCCCAGCAGAGGAGGGAATGGTCAGGAACCAAGAATAGAGAACAATTTATAAATAACCACTGCAGGAGAAATTGCTTGAATCAGGGGAACTATAGCTAGAGAGTGTTGGTGATGAGGTAAGGTCTTCATGAAATCTACAAATGCACCAATAAGAGACACAACCTTAGACATCTGCCAAAACAGGAGTTACCAGAAAAGATAAGGAACCTGTCCAACATTTAATCTGGGGTGAAGAAAGAAACAATTGAGAGAGCAGTTGGAATAGACAATAATGCAATAATGAGAAATAATAATAGTCACAATTATTTTGACATTACAGTGGTTACTATGTTTAAAAAATTTTACTTTTATAATATCCATAAAATTGCCTTTTATTTGCTTTCTACCAGTGCTCAATAAACCAGTTACATTTACCTTTCCTACCATTTTCATATCTAAAATATATATATATTAAGTGCCTATAATGTGCCACTTAATGCTTAAAATATAGTGGTGAACAAGGTGTCTTAGTGAGAGAGACAATATCCAAGCAGACAAATAAGAACAAATTGTGGTAAGTGTTGTAAGGCAACTAACATTGTGCTGCAATGAAGTAACTGGAGAAAGTCACTTCAGGGCATTGTCTAAAAAAACTCGTAAAAATCAATGTGAGATTCCACTTGAATTACCTCACTGAGTTGGCCATAGCACTCCATGATAGGAAGGGAGTTATCAATCACAGAGCTCATTAGGCCCAAAAGATTCTGTCATCATATGTGTTAGAAGACCTGAAAGTCCGTCTTCCAACCTCACACTGGTCAACCACAACAGAGGGGACCACTCTTTCACATTTAGTTTTTCGCTTTTTTCACTGGGACTAAATGTGAATGTGAACTTCAACTTTATGCTCTTTTTATCAGTCAAAATACTAAGAGAACCTCAAGCTTTCAATTACTTTTTGTAATGAGATGCTATGCTGGGCATATGAACCTATCATTCTCAAAGATAACCTTTTAGAATGGGAGTCACAGAAATCTTGCTCAGAAGCAAGAGTCTTAGTTAGGTTTACCTTCTCCCTTGTTCTTGTCAGATTATTTGTGTCAAAAATCCACTGGAGGAGCCTCAAGACCAGGCACTGCTTGTGAGGACTTGATGACCTGCTATTATTCCCTCCGTTCTCTCTATGGCCCACATAGCCAGTGTCTCTGTGCCTATTTCTTTCACTTTTTTTCTACACTGGCCACTTCCTCTGTTTACTCATACCTTCTGCAGGCTGATAGCTTTGGCTTATGCTCCACTGTGGACCTGACCATCCCAAAGGACTCCTTGTGTCCTTTAGGCTTCAGTCCGCACCCCTAGTCACCGTATCACCCTGGTTCAAAGATGTCATCGATTCTATTGTATGATGTACCATCATTAGTAGGGGGAGAAGGAAGTATAATCACACTAAATACATATGTAGACAGTGTGACATCCTGATTTCAGGTATACAAAATACCATGAGGGAGACGTGCGTAGAATAAAAGGAGTAGAGTGATTTGTAATTTGCGCAGCAGCTGATGAGGGCTGTTCACTTTCTACATCAACCATATTGTAAAGTCTTGGCCTGGTTCACCCCTGTTCTAATTAGTCTTGGCTGTATCCTGAGGCTGAAAAACACTAAACACAGTGGCAGGGGCTGCTGTCTCCAGGAGAGTCGTGACATGGCAGCACTCCTAAAAGATCCTGGAAGTAGGTAAGAGCCAACTTGCCAGTGTCATGAGGAAAGAAGAATGATCAACCCCCATTGTCAGGCTCTTTAGTACTTTTGCTTTCTTACCATTATGATGGTCATTCCACACTATAAAATTATAGCCATATATTTGTACTATGTGAGAAACATGCCCACATTTTTGTCAGTTCTTATCCCTTAGGTCATTTGTTTAGCCTAATGTCTTTGAAGCCTAAGCTTGTATGAAAAAAGCATGAATAATTCATACCAGACTGATTTAAATTTCCAAGGAACATTGAACTCTCTCTAAATTGTGAAGTCAAATAACACTCATGTTATTTTTCAAGCATGAACTTGCCCTTTGAAGACCTGAAGGTGTCAAAGTGGGAAAGATTCAAGAAAGTCTTTTCCCTGCTTCCATTTGATGAGCAATTCTCATTTTCCTTTGGAAAAATCATTTCTCAGACTGTCATAGAAGCTGCTGGCAGATGCAGTTTATATTAAACAGATGGTTGGTCTATAATTAAATGCCTGTCCACGGCTGGGCCTAATGCATTATGAATACTATGGGAAGATGTACCAGTAGTTAATGTGTGGACCATTTCCAGGATGAGGGTCACAAAAAAGAAAGTGTTATGTGGGATTTCACATGAGATCACTAGAGAGATGAATAGCATCTGACATGTTGACTGTTGACAAAACTCAATGGAAAGGAATGCTGAATTATTCAAACACAAGTGGATTGAGAAATGGAGGAATTCTTTGCATGGGTAAGCAGGATTGTGTATATTCAGGTTCATACACAGAACATGTACTTTGAAATGGAATAATATTGGTGTCTACATATATATACTGCTTTGACATAATTAATTTTTAAAGTAAATTAGTCCTGGCCAGGTGGCTCAGTTGGTTAGAGTGTTGTTCCCTACACCAAAAGATTGTAGATTTAATTCCCAGCCAGGGCACATACCTGGGTTGTGAGTTCGATCCCAGTTGGGATGCCTATGGGAGGCAACAGATCAATGTTTCTCTCTCTCTCTTTCCCTTCTGCTTCTCTCAAAAATCAATAAAATGTATTCTTGGGTAAAGATCAAGGGAGGAAGGAAGGAAGGGAGGGAGGGAAGGAATTTAGAATATTAGGGACACAGGTTTCTTTGCATTTACACACAACCAAATAGCTCATATGTATAACTAAGTACTTCCTTTTTCTTCCCAAAGGTTAGAAACATTTAGAAACAGTTTTAAAATTTTAATTATAGAGAAATCCTCAGTACCACAGACCTAAATTTTGTTATGTCAGTTGAGCTATTATGAAGAACGGATTCCCTCAAGTTAGAGTTATGAGAGGATGTGAGTAGAACCCAGAGCTTGTGTTTTAGCCCCAGCCCCCTCATAAATTGTAACATAATGGTTGTTCTTCTATAAATTAGGGTACAGAATATATATTAAATGCAAGAATTACTTTTGTAGTTAGGGGGCCAAAACTGGCTGCATGGCTAATTGAAACTGTTCCCGTAGGTTTAAAATGAGAAAACAGAGGTGAGATCCAATTCGTCCAAAGTGATACAGCCAGCCTTAAGAGTTCAGCTATTAGCTTACCTTCAACTAGGCCAAATAAAGAAAGGTCCTATCCCCTTTGAGTGGCCAACAGAGCAGCTGTGAGCCAGCTTATCCATGGGCCCACAGGCACGAGCTGCTTAACCTGGAGCAGCCCTTTTTTGCCCAGGCAACATGTCTCACTGCCTACCCTTCATAGCCTCCTTTTCTCAATCATGTGGGTTAAATTGAGCTGCCACTAACATGTTTGCATCTAAGCAAATGCAAACGTGACCCTGAACTAAATGTTTCAATTAACAATGTTTGTTCTGTAGTGAACAAAGACCCTGGAGACAAAACTCAGTGAGGTTTGGAGTACCTGAACAGGAGGGAAAGACAACACAGGGTGAAAGCTGTAAGCTGGGCAGGCAGGCCCATAAAAGCTTTTTGGAAAATGTGCTTAACCAGTGAAAACCAAAGAGGGGCGAATCTAGGATGTGAGGGCGATCTGGCTGTGACATCTGTCACCCCATTGATCACCAGGGTTGATTCGGCTGATCTGGCTGGCTAGGTGGGTGTCCCCTTCCCCCCTCACTGATCCATGTGCATCCCTCCTGAAGTTGCATTCTCAATTGAAGAGGATGACCTTCCCAACTAGAGGAGAGGACCGGTCTTCAGTCAAGGGTATACAAGTAGCTTCATTTCCCTGCTAGAACCTCTAAATAAGCTCTTAAGGTCCAAAGAGGGGAAAATCTCCAAGCTAACTGTAGTTTGTTGCTTTCTTGTTCATCTTTCCCCCATTTATACCAAATCTAATGTCAAATTGAAACAGCAGTTTGTTTTTTAAAATCAACTGTGAGAAAAAGAAGCACATAAGTCAGCTCATTAAAAAGACTGCATAGCCTAGCCTCACTCCCACTGTTTCTGGCATTAGAGCTGAAGTGTTAATAGAGATTGCTTTCTGGGGAGGTCTACAAACAGGTACTGCGCCTGAGTGGAATGGGTGCCTTTCAGTCCCAGATCCTGGAATGGCCCTAAAGAATGAGATGGGAGGTTAAGCAGCAGAGGTAACTGAAACACGGTTGGAGGAGCCAGGCCCTGGAAATGCCCCAAGGACAGAAAGACCCTTATTGAGCCCAAAGGCCAGGTACTCTGAAAGCAAAGCAAACTCACCTATGCACAGTGTCCTTTGCGGACTTGAATTCGAAAAACAAACTGAGCTTTGGAGGGTCAAACGCATTTGGGATGGGATATTTATACACTGCTATTTCTGTAATTGGAGTTGATCAGACACAAGTGTTCCAGTTTAGTTCAGCTTCTGTCCCTTCAGGCACACACCACCATCATGCAGATTTATGTATTCTGTATGGTGTGTGTGTGTGTGTGTGTGAGAGAGAGAGAGAGAGAGTGGGGGACAGCTGAGGGTGTGAGGGAGGAGCATATGGATAGAAAAGCCATTCTGGTTTTTCTTTCTAACATTTCAGCGCATGTCCTTAAGGATCCACTCATTAATTCCTGAACACTTGGCGTTGGTGTTTAGATGGTTCCACAAGACTTCTCTCTAGCAATGTTAAAATTGATATGTTCAGGGCCCACCTAAAGGTTCAGAGTTAGTACAGTAGACTACTGGGAATCTTTATTTTTAAGATCTCCCCAGGTAATGCTTTTGCCATGTTTGGAAAGGATCTGAAGGTGAAAAATATACATGGATAAGTTAATTGGAAATACTGATTGTGCATTTTCTTCAAACCATGATTGTTGAAGTCTAATTTATTTTACTAAACATTTAAATACAGACATACTTTCCAAATAGCTACATCTAGTCAAATAATGGTATTAAATAACCAATATAGTCAAATTTTAAAATTTAGAGCATCACAAATCTCTTCTTTAAAACTTTTTCTCTTGAATATTATATTTTTTTCTAGGCAACTATGTTTCTAAAGTGGCCTAGATGTTTATTTTAGGCTATTGTAAAGAGTCTTGATTGAACAAATACTATAAAAGCTAATGGTTTTACATGAGCAGAGACAATGCTGAATAGACAGAGATTCACCTGGCATTCGCTCTACCAATTAGTGTTTTGCTTTGTTTTTACTAAGCATACATGTGTCATTTTACAGTATAAACTTTCTATTTGTCTTTGGTCCTAATGGCCTTTCAAAGTAGATTAGATGTCTGAGTGTTAAAAATAGCCTTCAAAAGGATTATAACTCTTTTCAAGACAAAACAGATACAAGACATTAAAAAGGATCCATTATACCCAGTCCATAGACATATACATACATGATATCTAATAGCTTACTAATTTGCTGGAGAATAGTTATAGAACCATACATTATAGTGGAAATCTCCAGAGAACCATGAGAACAAAGAAAATGAAGATCTAACAGTAAGACTCCATAAAAACAAAGGGGACGTATGAAAATAATTAATAGGAAAGCAGTGGGGCAGCCTGCAGTTATTACACACAAGTGAACGAGGAATTTTATAAATGAATTCTAATCATCCTAAAAGATATATTTTTGTGTGAGAAATAATTCGCAATTGAGTAATGCATCCACTGAATCTCTACTTTGCATCCTAAGAGATAGTTTCTCAATTGTTATTTTTTTCTCTCTACTCTATCCTTCTCTGTGTCTCTGCATTCAAGGGTGTGTGGGGGGGGGAGCGGTGAGGTATAAGGAAAGAAAGCACTTACTGATCTCTCTAAAATGCCTAGACTGGGTATTAGGAAACCCTAACAGGAATTATATACTTTGTTATATGGAAGCCAAGTAATATTTTCCACAGTACTAAAAATAATATGGGATTTTTTAAAAAGATTTTATTTATTTTTAGAGAGGAGGAGGGAAGGAGAAAGAGACAGGGGTGAAACATGGATGCCAGAGAGAAATATCAGTTGGTTGCTTCTCACATGCACTCCACCCCAAGACCAAACCTGCAACCCAGGCATATGCCATGACCAGCAATTGAACTGGCGACCTTTCACCTTGCTGGACGATGCCCAACCAACTGAGCCACACCAGTCAAGGCAACATGGGAATTTTAATACATAATTTGATATTGTTCTTCTTGGTTACATGTAATGACTCACACTAATTTCTGGTAACCTCAACAAATCCTGAGGTTTTAAAACAATTTTATTTAAAGCCACTGATCAGCTCTTACAACAAAAATAGTTTATGAGCCAAATATTAGAAACAAAATAAGATGACGTTATTGCTTATTTTACTAACCACAAAGGAAAAAGAAAAGTACCAAACTGCTAATAACAGGTGTTGACTACGAAATCCATGTAGCACGAGCACAAAAGCAAGAGGGCAGTGTTAGGAAATGGGGAGGGAGGATGAATATACCACAGGAAGGAAAGTGAAGAGAGGTGGAAAGGGGAGTCATTGGCAAGCAGAAGTGGTGAAGTTTAGAGAAAAAGCTCAGACCACAGACACTTGGACAATGATAGGACAAGACAGCGGAGATAACAAATGACCTTGACAGGAGGGGACAAGCCATACCTCAGCAGTACCTTTGTATCATGCTAAGAGTTTGGTTAAATTAGGAAGGGGTTAAGGAAGACGATGATTAGGAGAGGGATTTAGGGTGAATTTAAAATTCAAAGAGCTTATTTCTATATTTCCTAGGCTATTAAGTTTTAACACAATATAATAACTCAAAACAAGTTAAATATATTAGTGCAGTCAATATTTAAAAGATGGGATTTATATGAGCAAGTCTTAGAGATCTACTGTACAGCTTAGTGCCTATAGTTTATCAATACTGTGTTACCTCAAAATTTGCTAAGAGAGTAGGTCTTATGTTGTGTTCTTCTCACAAAAAGTTACTAATAGTGAAGAGAATGGGAGAAATGGATATGTTTACGACATAGATTGTGGTGATAGTTTCCTGGGTATATACTTATTTCAAAATTCATTAAATTGTATACATTAGATATGAACAGCTTCTTGTATGTCAATTATACCTTATTAAAGTGGCTTAAAATAAAAAATAAATTTAAAATATGACCTATAGAATGTACTTTATAAAAATGGAAGAGACCTTGATTTTTGCTGGGAATCTGAAAACCCTTTCCTTCTTTTACAGACTTGCCTTTTAAACATGGATATATAAAATGCATACGCCTTTTCAATTTTTTATGGAATTTATTGGGATGACATTGGTTGATAACATTATATAGGTATCAGGTGTACAATTCTATAGTACATCATCTGTACACTGTACTGTGTATTCACCACCCCAAATCAAGACTTCCAGCAACATTTACTCCCTTTATACCCTCTTCTTCTATTTAAAAATACTCCTGCATGACAACATTCATGCCATGGATAATGCCCTTGAATCTTCTGTCCCATGCTTATCTGGAATTCTAGAAGGACTAAAATCAAAGCTGATATCATGAGCCTGTAAACCTTGTGATCCTGAATGATATGGTGACATCTCATTGGTTTAAGTTGACATTTTAGTGAATTTGTTAGTTAGTAGTTTAGTCATTATGGGTTTTACTCCATATTTTAGAATTTGTCCAACTCGTCTCAAAATTATTCGAGTTTTCGTAGTTTTTTTTTTCTTTTATTCTTCTCCTCCTTTCACCATTACCTATTACTTAAACTAGGGGACATTTATTCTTCTCAACTAATATGACAGTTATTTCAACAGGATTGTTGTATATATCAGCAGAGATTGATTATAGCTTGCAATATCATTGGATTATTTAGTGTTTTGCATTAAGCTCCCTGATTTTTGTCCTTGAACTTCAGTTATTGATGAACCTGTGTTCCCTACTCACCACCATTTCACTAAGACAAGGAGTTTATAGAGTGCGTAATGCTTGGATGCTTGGATGATGAAGTGGCACGTAAATCTTTAAGGGGGTAGGCTAGGTATTTCTGCTGAATAGAAATGTTATTACAGAAAATAACACATTCATTAATCTTCCAACTGTCTCAAGTAATTAGTCAGTGATGAGAGAAACTATATGCTATTTCCTCCTGGAAAAAGAGAAATTAGCTGCTGTCATTTGCAACAGCAGTTGGCTTAATTAGATTACATGGCTTCTTGTGAAGGCAAAAAAATAAGATTATCAAAGAATAGAGGGGAAACAAAATATACCTACACCTTATGACATTCCCCCAATATCTCTTTGGATAGCAATATAATGCTATTTCCCTGGTTTCAAAAGCTAAGTAGACATATCTGAGGTATTTTGAGTGGCAGATGTTACAGTTTCTGTGGTATGTACACTGCTAAGTGTTTTTAATACATATCTTGTAAACAACCTTAAGGACCTCTTTGAATAGTCTCTTTAGACAGGTCAAATAACACACATATTACACAATTATGAGTGTTCTCACCATATGCGCTAGATATAGAGAAACTTCCTGAGGAATCCCAGATACATACCAATTATCAGGTGTTCACCATAATATATTGGTCAAGCCACATGTAATAATAATAATAATAAAAACAATAGCAATAACAATGATAACATTAGTATAAATACAATGTATTGAGCTTGCATGATGGGCCAAGCAGGGTGCTCACTGCTTTGTACACATTATCATTTAATCCTTATAACAACCTTGTGAACCCTGAGAAAGAAGACACCTACTAAGAAGGGCTCTGGTGGCTAACTGAACTAAAGTTTTAAAAAACAGAGCCCACCAGCCATTTCTACACAGGGACCCTTCACACAAACTGCACTTTAGGGAAAGGCCTGCACTGAATTGCCTGCCTCTGCACTAACATACCTTAAAGTACCATATTTCTGCCATATGAGCCAACCCTTAAAAAGGAGTAATCCTATTTCAACCAATAGGACTGAGGCTTTCCCCATCCAATTGGAGCTGCACAACTCCGATCCACCAGAGCAGCTCTATTCTGACCAAGCACGTTAGTGTCTTTTAGACCAATCAAATTGTGAGAATTTGGCTGACTGGCATCAGGACAGACCAATCAGAGACCAGGAGTGGGGACTTCTGTACTTATAAGCCAGCACCTGTCTGGCTCTGAGAGCATACTTTCCCTTTCAACCAAAGACTGCATCTCTCTGGCTGTGCTGAAACACCAAAGAGTAGAGTGAAGCCAATCAGTGTAGGCTGGTACAGAGTGGAGCAGACCAGTGGAGCAGACCAGTACAGCACAAGGCAAGCCAACACAGAGCAAAGCAGACCTTCTAAGAGCAGAACAGAGCTGTCTAGCCTGAGAGCAGCCTGAGAAGGCTGCCTGATAGCCATGCTGTTTTCATAGTGGTGCTGTATCACAATTGAGCTGTTTTGCACTAAATAAAGTTTTCTTCTTCACTTCACTTTCACTGTACTTTAAATTGGGCATTCCTGTTGGCATGCCCAATGCCATCAGGAATTGGACACCAATAACCATCAGGTGACAAACTTTACAGGCATACATTCTGCCAATTTTACATATGGGGAAATGGAGGCTTTGTATAGGACTCAGTAATGTGGCCTTTTAATAATAAGGGATGTAGCCAGTTGAACCCAGGACTTGTAGACTCTTAAGACCAGGGTATTAACCCTCAGATTCTACTGCATTTATTGATATATGACAGCATATACCAGACAGTTTACCAAGGTGTTAAAATAGATTTTAAAATGAAAATATTACATAAAAGCACTGAATATACCAGAGTATTGAAAATGGCCTCTATTAATTCTTTTCTTTTATATAAATTTCTTCCCCAGGTAGCTGGGGGTGAGAGTTGCACTGATTTTGAAGAACTAATAAAGTCACTTCAAAAGAGTTTCCATGTCCTCAATCCATGCATTGTAATGGATTACTTATTTTCATTTTTAACACTGTTGCCATTTACTTATATGTTTAAATGCATCCTTGTCTACTACTTTCAGTAATACCCCTCACACAAAATGCAAGGCTATATACATGATGAAGATCAATGGTATTAGACTTTTTTCTAAACCAGAGAAACTTTATTTTTCTCATGAACTAGTATGAACTAATAGGTCAACACTTAAATAAAATGACTCCTTCCAGACAGAGATGAAGACTTACAAGGCAAAATTATAGTCTGGATTTTTTTTATGGCTCCTATTTGTATATAATGAGGATTAATTTTTCCTGACTTAATGAGAAATGTGGGGCTGACTGGAGTGCACTGTTACCCTTGTGCAGGAAGTCATGGGACTCAGGCCGTGTGAAATCCCGAGTGCAAACTACCCACAAGGCTAGTCCCCCTCATGTTCAACAGCTACGGAGGAATCCTCTCAAGGGAATGAGCTTTGGAATTTTTCTTACATGGTCAACTGACATTAATTTAGCTATGTTTTGGAAGACTCAATAGAGTCAAAAAGTAAATAGCTACTTAAGAAGAAGAAATATGTTTACTTTGCCTCTATATCCCTTGAATTTATGCATTCATGTGTGATTTAATAAGTAAGCGATAAGTGTGAATAAATGATCAAGAAGTAGCCACCTGAAATTTCTACTCCTATGCATGTTAAAATCGCATGTGTCTGTAGTCCGACTTAGGTCTGGGCTGTGAAACTATATATTTGAAATCTTCCTAGGTGTTCTAAATTACTGGCAGGTGGAGAACGATTGCATTAATGTAACTTAGAGACAGAAAAGACACACTAATTGTGGGAAAAACTGTATGATTAATTTGTTCATCTGTTTTATATTTACATAAATATAATTTATAATTTGTATGCACACACATACATGTAGTACATGTTTTTACGTATATTCTTATCTCATCCAAAAAATTTAAAAATAGAATGTTACACACAATAACAGGTTAAGAAAATAAGTAAGGTTTAAAAAGCAAAGGGAGCGCAGAGGTAAAAGACTGCCAGTCAGGACCGAGGTTGAAAGGCTGTGCTGGCTTGGAGGACCGAGGTAGGACACACGGCAGAGAAGCATGGATCGGTGCTTTGTTCCTATTTACTCAGAGTGCTTAGCAGTGATCTCTGCAGTGATTCAGGGTAAGGTGAGCTCAGAGTCGACCTTTCCCCACTTGCAGTTTGTTATTGCATTTCTTTTCCCTCGCCTATGTTCTTTGAGCCAGCAATGCTTTCATGAAGGAGAAAATATTTTTATTGTTAGTGATTCTTTCCAGAAAGTTCTCCCTTACCTAGCTTATTCATCTCATTAACATCATCACTTAAAGAAAAAAGAGCATACTCTCCAATTGCCATTTAAAAACAAAGCTGGGAATGATTAAAAATATTTCTAGTGATGAAAAATGGAGATTCTTTTTAACTGTCTGGAGATGTTAATCAGAAAAGCGAACAATAATCCCCAAGGAAGACACGTTCACCTTGGCACCCTGAGGCTCCTGAAACTGAAGCCAGTCTTACAGCTCAAAGGACTGGGTGTTGTGTGAAATTAGAGTGGGGGTGCCTGGGGAAGTCCAGGCAGAAGGAGAGAGCAGAGAATGCAAACAAAGTCTTTCAAGGCCTGAATCTCCAAACTGAAGGAATCAAATTGTGGGTCATTGGCTCAGCTTCTGTGTATGACCTTGAACAGCCCAGTCCAAATTCAGGATGAAATGGGACACTCATGGGTCTCCCCAGGCTGGGTTTCCTTTCACTGTTCCCACTCAGCTGCCCTAGAGGCACCAGGCAGCTGCCATTTCCAAACATGCCCCTGGATCCACTGCCTGCTTTGATAGTGGGAAGTGGAAAGTGAGAAATCTCTCTGGGCTCCTATTCACTTTAAACTGGTCAGACCAGTAAAGGGAAAGTGAGTGGGGGCCTCTTTGTCTCTCACCTCTCCCTTGTGGGTAGGCAGTTTAACAGAAAACAAATCCTACTGACTCACAAATATCCCAAGTATGCCGCAGACCAGAGCTCAAACCTGAGTCTACAGGTCGTTGTATCGAGTGCACACAGTAACAAAGACCGTTATTCCCCAAGCACGGGATCCAGGACCGGGTCAGCACCATGAGAGGAAATGGTAGATTTTCTTAAATGTGGCCATTATAAAACTGCTAAGATATTGTTGTTGTTGTTGTTGTTGTTGTTTTTAACTTTTAGGGCCTCTGGACACTGAAAATTCTGAAAACACATTTTATTCTTAAAGGGAAAGAATACACATAGACTTTCTTTAAGATCTCATCAAGAAAAATAGCAAAATGTTGAATATTCAGAGAGGTTAATATACTTCAAAATGATGTGTGTTCAGGGTTGAGATTCAGCTTGAGGTGGGTGTGTAGGTGTGTGCTTGTGTCCTGGGAAGCAGCATGAGTAACTGAGAAGAGTTCTAGACTTTGAATCGATATCTCACCTTAGCCAGTGTCTAAGTCTGGTCATGGACAAGGCATTTTACCCCTCAGAGTTTCAGTTCCCTCCTCTTTAAAGTGAGGATAGAGTGGTTGAGAGTATTAAATGTGAAAACATAGTTTACAATGGCCAGCAAATTTCTCGGCACCCAGTTGCTCATGTGAATTTGAAATAGGCAACGTTTGGTTAGAGGTAACCTAGTGGCCCACTTGGTGCTCATTCCAAATAATGCCATGAGGCCACGGCATGAACCTGGCCTTCCTTCCAAAAACGTAGCTGCTTTCTCCAACTCCAGTTCCTTCAGGAGATGGGACTGGCAAGAGTTTAATAATAAAGTCATACTTAACAGCAGAAGGGATAGGGTGTAGCCAGGTTGATTCTGAAACCCAGGGCACTTGACCACTTGACTGCAACATGCCTTCTGTTGCCTGCACCAAAAATCTCACACGCGTATTGAATCCTTCTGAAGAATAGTTAGCATTGAGCTGCTTTAGTGCCTAAGCAGGCATATGGGGGCTCAAATGGTTCATCCTAATGTGACAGTGACTTTCTATTGACATGATTAGGCAGTAGAGCATGGTGGTGACAAGCATAGGTTTTATTTAACGTCAAATACATATGGATCTAGTGATGTAAACTTGGTTAAGTTCTTAATTTTCTAAGATGTTTTCATCTGTAAAATGGAAACAATAACAGTACCCACCTGAGAGTGTTATGATGAGAATTTTGGAGGTTAATAAATTTCAGCTACTTGGCACAGTGCCTGGAAAATAGAGACTGGTCAAAAAATTTTGACTACTTATAGAGATGGAGAGCTTCGTGGTTGGAATTACTATTAGGTGTGAGCCCATACAGCCAAATGTGATGACTACATTTTTTCTAAAATTGACTGTAATGATGTTTGTCACAGAACAACAAAAGCTGATTATATATTACCTACAATTTGGTATCAATTATTATACAATGAGAGCTGTGATTTTCCTCAATTATCAAACTTTCAAAGTAAGTCCTAAAAGGAGAGGCCAGACTCTAAATATTTCCATATTTTTGAATTTTGCTTTCATTTAATTGGGAATTCATTCACATGTTGATGCAGGATAGTGGATATGAATCATCTTCCAATGAATTAACCAAAGATTTAGTTATAGGAAAGAACTGAACAACACGAAACAACTTAACTGGATTTTAATCATCAACAGGCAGAAGCAATATCATTTTTATATTTGGGTACCTGAAAAATTCTATTATTTGATATCAATAGAAGTCAATACAATATTAACTGATGAATGCAGAAATGGACGACAGCAATTTCCTATGACTACGTTATTCACCTATACTATACTCACAGTATTTTGAGGGCTAGAATGGGAAAAATGGCTCATTTTTTAAAAATGGCAAGGTCATCGTTGGTGTTAAAAGAAGAACCTGTCTAGTGGTGGGTCAGGATGGCAAAGGTGAAGAATGGTTTGCTTTTGCAGTGACCAAAATAAAATGCTGGAGGGGGGTCCCACTGTGATTTCCTCGGACACTGTACAGAAGCACCAGCACACAAAGCCTTAAGTGACAAACACAGAGAGTCAGGCCTGCCTTTACAGTGTACGCCATTCCCATGAAGAGGCATCTGGGGCTCTTTGTGAAGAAACAAGGGGCATCATTGGATAAGCGGCTTTGAACACAAGTTGGTATTGTGGTGTTTACTAAAGACTCTCCTGTTGTTAAAAGGCCCAAAACGCCCTCTCTGTGTTAACACTTGTCCTCCAAAGTAAGGCAAGGGCATTCCAGGAAGGTTTCAGGCAATTTTCATTCACAGCAGAGAAAGTGATAACTAAGTAATCTGACAAACACTGTTACCTACTCCACTTTTCCTCTCCCAACACATGTGGAAAGAACTGAACGCTATATTTAGCAAGTTGGTCAACACACGTTCTGACTAATAACTGGAATAGCGGGCTGCCTAATGATAACAAAATGTCACGTCGTGTTATTCTCCAATATCAAAAGAAATGGTTCAAGATATGACCGTGCAGTCTTTCCCTGTGTTCCATTCACTCCCAAGGTATCCGCCCAGCTACAATGAGGCATCACCACCTCACAGCCACTCGATCAGTTTTTGGCATAAATAGTGACAGCTTTAGTATTTTTTTCTCCAAATGAAAAAGCCTATGTTAAGATTCAGTTTTATCAAAATCATTTATCAGAGTTGTCATCATTGGGAAGGAGAGGCAATTATTAGCTTAAGTACCATCATGTGCTTTCACAAGAACCTTCATTTTTATGAAAATGCTTGCAAAACTCGGACTTCTGTTGAAATACTCATCCAGTACACATGTACATATGAATTTCAGGTTTAGTATTGCTTCCTGACAAGATATCCTGACTGCAATAAACTAAGGAAAACTTAGGTAGGATATTTGATGATAAAAGAAACATCCAGAACTCTAGTTAGTTAGGTTGTGAATAGTTGCTCCCTGTGTAGAGACATGTTTTTTAGCTATGACTATATAGGAATAAAATACACATGTTTTTATTCTAAATTTTCATGCACAGAGTAGTAATTTATTTAGGAAGTTGAAAAGACCCAGGCATGTGGTTTTCCTCTTGACAAAGGCTATGGTTCCCAATGGCAGAAACCGTGGTCAAGCCATGCCCATGCCCAGAAAATACAGAGCTGCTGGCAAACCGCCATGTCAGCCAGACACTTGGCAACTAGGCAGGTGTCACTGACTGTGAACTGGTAGGACTGAATTGAGGAGAATGGTATATATCTGGAATCACCACCATGAGAATTCAGAGGAATAAAGGGATCCAGCCACCCAGTGGGGGCATACCTCCACACCTTTTCTTTCTTCCCAGAAACCTCTCTAATTGTTTTCTCCTTCTTCATACACAAATTGCATGTGACCAAGGAAATCTTGTTCCACTCACCACCTTACTGGAAAAAGAGGAATGAGCATCTCTCCAAAGGAATATTCTATACATTTCAAAGGCTTGCAATAGTGGGATGGTAAAGAGAAGACATTTCTGTGTTTCTCTTTGTTATCACAGCAGACCCAAGAATTATCTTGGCTTATACATCTTACACTAATAATTTCCTCACATTATTTAAATTACCATGATATTATTTCTACCTCAGAAATCTCTTTCAAATCTACTGTCTCTTTCTCACTTCCAATTATACTTCCTTATTTTAGTTGCACATTATTTCTTACTTCCATTACTACAAGAGTTCTTTAATTGGATGTTCTATTGTTTCTCTCCATTATAGCTCATTTTTCACACTACCATCAAAATTCTCTTTCTAAAACAAAATCTGACTATGCCACCTCTTTAATTAAAAAATAGCATTCCCTATTGTTCCAGAGCTTCTGGTTTCAGTATAAGATGTGTCCTTAGAAATTATACTAAACAACAACAGCCTACAGTTAATTCTTATGCATAGCTATTATTAGAACCTGTGTATTATATATCTATGTAAAAGGAAGCAACATAAGTGTGACATTTGCTCTGAAAATATGCCTCAAAATTCTTATCTAGGTGAAACAAAGGACATGGTACTATTTTTTCCTAGTATATGTTATACAATTGGAAAAATACCAAATTAAGTAAATCCACTGTGGAAAACAGAGAGTGGTTTTCTCTATCTTTCCCTCTTTAGTGTAGTTTTATATAAAAAGAGAAACCATTGACATGAAAGATCCACCAGCATCATCGAGTTCTAGGCTGGCATTTCCAAATAATAACTGACTCTCTTATAGCAACTACATACCCTGCTCTTCCATTAGTTCTTCCAGGCCATTAGAAGGTCTACCAGAACTCCCCCTTAATTATTTGCTAAGAATATTGAGGATGGGGGGAAATGATAGAATGAGGGAAAACAAAACAACCACTCCAGGTAATTCAGCACTAGGAAGAATTGTTAAGTAGGAAAAAATTATCTTCATGAAGGGGCACTTTTAATTTTAGAACTAGAGAAACATATGAAAACAAAGAAAATAGATAACAAATGTTAATGCACCCATTTCCCATCTTCAAAGTTATCAACTCAACTTCAATCTTGCATTATCAATACTCCCCCCACATTTGATTTTAACCATACACACTGTATTATTTTGTAGCATTGTTTTAGTCTTCTGTAAACATTGTACTATTAACTTGTAAAAGTTAAAAAAATTAAAACAGAACCACAATACACTTACTGCATTGTATTAGCTTCCTGTTGCTACTGTAACAAATTACTACAATCTCTGTGGCTTCAAACAACATAATTTATTCTCTTACAGTTCTGAAGGTCACAAGTTGGGAATGAGTCTTATGGGGGCTAAAATCAGTGTGTTGTTAGGGCCGGCTCCTTTTTGAAACTCCATGAAAGAGTTCATTCCTCTTCTAGCTCCTAGAGGCTAATGGCATTCCTTGGCTGCTGACTACATCATTGCAACCTCTGTTTCAGTAACATTGCTGTTCTTCATTGATCTTCTTACCTCCTCCTTCTAAGGGCCCTTACATTACATTTAGAGTTTCCCCAAATAATCTAGGATAATTGCACCTGCAATGTTCCTTTTGATATATAAGGTAACACATTCACAGGTACCAAAAACTAGGGCTCCATTATCTTTGGGGTGGGAGTGGGGGTTACCATTCAGTGTACCATAAATACTCAAAAATTAACATTAGTTCCTGATTGTCATCAAAAATCTGGTCAGAGTTCAAATCTCCCTGGTCATCACATAGTTTCTTTGGCTTGCTTTGGTTGTATTTTCAGATGTTTTTATTAAGTCAGTAAAGTCAAAGTGACTGTTTCTTTTTTAAAATTTTACTGTTGTTCAAGTACAGTTGTCTGCATTTACCCTCCACTAGTCCCCACTGGCCCCAGCCATCCTCACCTCCCTCCCCTGATCCCACACCACCTTGGTTTTTTGTCCATGTGTCCTTTATAGTTGTTCCTAAAAGCCCTTTCCCCTTTTCCCCCATTATCCCCTTCCACCTCCCCACTGGTTACTGTCCATTTGCTTTTAATTTTAATGTCTCTGGTTATATTTTGCTTGCTTGTTTGTTTTGCTGATTAGGTTCCACTTAAATGTGAGGTCATATGATAATTGATTGTTTCTTTTAATTAAAAGATATTTTTTTCTTCCTTGCCATTTATGTGTTAAAGAAACTGGATTGAGTGTTTGAGTACCCCACATTCAGGATTTTGCCTATAGAGTTAATACATTTCTTTGCTCCATTTTTTTCTATAAACTAACAATATTGTAGATCAAGAAGTTTGAAAAGATCCAGGTTGTATTTTTGGCAAGAATTCATGATGCCCCTCATTCCATTTAAGTATTAATTCTTTACATTCCTCTTCCCCTGATCAAAACCTTTCTCTCTGAGAAAGTCCCTTCATGTCTTCACAGCCATTATGCCTTATTATGAGTTAGTTTAAAGGGTCTGGTATAGCACATCAGCACATGCTCTGACTTCTGCTTTGTTCTACCCAACCATACCATAAATAAAATCCTAGAGGAGTCAGTTACTGCCATCAAGTCACCAAGTCAATACTGTTACTGACTACTTTGATCCGTTTGCAGCCAAAACAGTTCTAAAGGATCCATCTATAATTTGTATAGACCCAGCCTAAGTTTGAGCAATGACTGTAGGTCCCAGGATAACTCATGTGTTACAACTTCAGAGAATCAATAAGTGAGACCACATTCATGACAAGTTCAGGCCCCGGTAGAATACAAGGAAGCAGAGGACATGGTCTCTTAAAACAGAAAGGAAATTCAGAAATTAAGATACCAGGAAGAACCAATCCTTCGTCACTACTGACCTCTTTGTCTCTGTTCAAGTTGTCATAATTAGGTAGTTGTACTTGATCACAAGGATAGAATAAAACAGGAGACAATTATAAGATAGGAAAAAAAGTGCTCATGGGTCATCTTGGAGTAGAATGGGAAGGTCAGGATTTATAAGTACTTCCAGCTTACTGATTAAAAGAAAGAAGAAATGAGGATGTGATATAAGGACTGAATTATTTCTCCTGGGCTTGGCTGCAAACTCTACTACTAACTAGCTATATGATTTGGGGTCAGACCTTTAAATGCTCTGGATTATTAATTATCTTTAAAATGCAGGTATGGATTATATCATCTCTGAAGTCCCTTCCACAGATTTTTTTTTCTAGTGCATATCATGGCTAATGTTAAACACAACATAAGATGTACATTGATCTCATGCACTTGCCAGAATTTTAATGATTAGCAGATTTTAAAATATGCCTTTGCATAGCACTTCAACAAGATAACTGATTCTTACAAATGTGAAGCCTTCCCCAACAGCCTCCACCTCAAGAGTAGACTAAAAACACACTTAAACACATTAACACAGGTATGTTGTTCTTGTTACTCATTTCTTCCCCTTTCTCTGCCTTCTGTTATCCCAGAGGCAGTGGACATACTGATATAGCATTGGTAAAAACAAGGGCTGCAAAGACACCATCAATATATCCATACTAAAAACACATACCAGCACTTGAGAAAATAGAGTACAATGAAGCAATAAAGACTCATTAATATTTCGTATTTGGTGACTGCCAACTTTGTTAGAGTGAGAGAAGAATAGAAATGGGAGCATTCCATGTAAGGCAATGTCTTTTATGATCCCAGGGAGGTGTTAAAAATAGAAATGTGTATATTCCTGCCAATCAATTCAATAATATCTCTTGGCATCATGTGGGCAAAGTAAAGGTTTGATTGGCAGTTGTAGCAATCACTGTTCAACTTGATCAATTCAGGTACAATATGATAAGAACTCAGGAAGACAGGCTATTAGAAGCGTAACTCCCTCACTGACAGCACCTACATAACAGGTGAACAGATCATTAGGGAGATGAATCAGTAGGGAAGTCAAACACAATACACTTATTTTAAAATAATCATCTGGGGTGGACATAAATAGCTTCTCCACTTTTCATGGTATAGTACATGTACTGTGCTGTATATGAAATAAATACCTGATGGTTATTGAAAACATGTGAATTTCTCACATATGGTTTTAATAACAAAGTAGTATTTGTTTAACATACAGTGACTTTATTATTAAACGTGGTATGATTATTTAATTTAAATGTCAAATATTAAAGCCAGCCTGGCTACAGATTAACAGCTAATACCTACTTAATGTTAAATATTCAACAAATGTTTTTTAGTATGGAATTACTACTTAACTACTTTGGTCCTGGAGCTTTTCTTCCAATTAACTTTGTTATCTGACAGTCCCTATGTGTTAAAACCTTAGACTCACACAGCCTTAGCACTACACTGACCTTAAAGATAACCTCGTCTATAGATGAGGAAAAAGAGGCCTGGAGAGGCAAATTTACTCATTAAAAGTTTCATGAACAGTTTTCTACTTTCAAATTCAGCATTTTTTGTGACTCTATGCTGATTTTTTATAGAAGAATTAATTATAGGAGGATCACAGACCAGAGTTTTTTTTTTGAAATAAATCTCTATAAAACCAGTACATGGTCAATATGGAGTTATTTTTCTCTTTCTTATAAACACCCTTTCCTTAATCCCCCAACCCCTGTCCCCCAATATCTTCTCATAGTGGGACCAGCTGATGTGGACCCCAGCTCATGGGATCCACAACATTGTGGATGAGATGAGACAAATTCACATGGACTACCAAGTCTTGCGGAGGAAAAGGGATGGCATGGCCACGCCCTTAAGGGGAGAGTGCTTCAGAGTGCCCCAGTCACTCTCTCAAGATGAGAGTGCCCTGACCTTTGCCTTGACAAGCTTTTATTGCTTTTCTGGGCACATTACATGATGGTCCTCATTTACCACGCAGAGGTTCACTTTAGGTAGTTACCTTTTACAGAAAACAAAGGAGAGGATGCTGCTAATCACATCACAGAAGAAGGATATTTGCAAATACAAAGGGAAAAGTGGTTGAACTGGTTACACTCATCCTTGGAAAGTTTAGCATAGATTTTAGGAAGTTACTTTAAAAATGTGCAGTAAATGTTGCTGCCTCAATTCAGGGTGAGGGAGTTTTAGCAAAAAGCACGTCTCAAAGCAGTCCTGATTCCCCATGGGATAACCTATCCATGGGCATGGATCCTGTGCATTGGACCTCGCTTTCCACTGGCCTTCCTGAGTGGGAGCTGGGCCCATGCCACGCAGAACAGTCTCCTATAACAAGCAACTTTTTGCTGGTTCAATGCCTAAGACATGAATTCTATCCTGCAGTCTTGGAGCTAAAGAAGAAAGTGTCTACTCCATATCAGCATGTTATCTATGGGAACAGTGGAGCTGAACTCAACTGCCATACCCAGGAAGAATGACTGCCAAGAATGAAAATCCAACTTGGAGGGCAAAGCCTTGGCAGGGAAAGCCATGAGTCCCCAACCTAATAGCAGGTGAAGATAAAGTAGGGCAGCTTGCATGTATCTGGGTGTGACTATGATCTGTGGATGGATTAGGCCAAGGATGGAGGGACACACTAAACCTTAAACTCAACCAAATATCTAAAATATCTGTTGTTCTACGCACTAGTCCCCCAACCTTTTTTCTTACTGGCATTCTCCTTTTTAAGTTTGCTATAGGAACAAAGCTTATTCAAGTATTTTTAGAGTGAGCAACCAGTATGCTGCACGGTTTATCAAGTCATATGAAAAATATATTTACTTTACTCAGAGAAAACAATAGATGATTGTTTGAGTGGACAGTGTGTGTGCAAGAGGTAACAAGGGAGTGGAAAAGATGACAGGAAGGGAGTTGCTGTTTAAGGTCTATTTTTATATATTTTCTCTGCTTTGTGAAACTAGAAGCAGATTATTTTTGTGTGGCTCCAAATAGAAGATTTAGTCCCAACAGTCAGAAATATAAGGAAGCTAATTTCTGCTATAGTCAGGGATACTTTCCTAACTATCAGAGTTGTCCAATAGTAGAATGATAGGAGCAATCAAAGTTGTGAGCTCATAGTTGTAGAGAGTTTTTGAATGAGGACAGACTGAACTGCCCAGGGCAGCCCTTCAGTGAAGTGAGTTCTCATGGCTTTTCTGTTCAACTCAAGATCCAGCTCTTGAATCTGGAACTGCTATACTATAACCCTTCGGTTTATTTTTAATTGAATAAGACTTTTCTGCAGATTCCCCAGGCATGATTTTCTTCGAGAAAGAGAGATAAAGCCAAGAGGCATGTAAGGGAGATGGAGGGAAGGGAAGACAAAGAAGGGATTGGCCTAAAGTAAGCAAGATGAGACCTCTTCAGTTACCATAACAATAAATGTGTCGTAGTTCCTATGGTGATAAAAGAGACCAAGGAAGAACTAGGATGAAGTGCATCAGATTAGGGCATAAATCAGAGGTAGAAGGGCAGAGCTCTGTGTCACTCAAATATTAGCTACAGCATTCTTGCACTTTGGACATTTTGTTAAATTTGAGCCAATCTAAACTGGCCACAGCTCTTCCCCTGATTTTTGTATATTCCCATGTTGACTTAGGAAATAAGGGTCAATCTTGATCTGATCTCTGATGACATTTTCTGAACAAATATCATGAGTGCAGATAAACAACTTTTGTCTCCACACGAAGATTTTTCTAACTGAACATTTGAAGATGGAAGAGATAACTGATGGCCAGAGTAAAGTTCCCATCTCAGTGCTGGGAATGCTGGGGGAGGGAGGACAGATACAATTACACTTTGTCAAGCCAAGCCACACTTCAAAACTATTGGCAATGGTCCTAAGAATCATATAGGAGCCATGGAGGAAGATCTAATACTGATTCCAAGAAATTTAGGAGACATTTCTTATAGGAGTGTCAGAATATAAACAATGGAGAGTTTTTAATATATCTTCTCCTTCATATTTGTGGTTACATGATAACTTTTTCACCATCAAATTTAGTCAGTGGGTCCTTACTTTTTTTTTAATTAAACCCTTATATGTTTTATCAGTTGCAGCTTATCTTTTAACTATTAAAGACCTTTATTCATTTATTATTATTTTTATTTTAATCATTGTTCAAGTACAGTTTTCTGCCCTTTACTCCCTTTATTCAATATGCAAAACACCAGACTGACAAATCCCATTGACTAGGAGGTATGTTGCTTCTACACTGCTTGTCAGTGTAATTTTATTTCTAACATGCTATGATGGCAGGAGGCAGTTAAAGGAAACCAGACCTGCTGACTACTCATCAAGGAAACGTGCCATGCAGAGAGTGAAGGCTCCTTTACGTAACTCTGCTGTGTTTATACACATCTCCTCCTGGGCTTGGGGCTCAGAGATATGTCTTTAAATGTGCTAAAATGCAGCAGCATTTTCCTGACTGGCTGATATCTAAGCAATGAGTGTAAGCAGTGATTCCAAGCTCATGGCATTCTGTGTCTGCTGTTCCCTGTGTACCCCCATCACCATCTTCAAGTTTGGGGGAGAATTATTCAACAGTTTCCCTTCCGTCAGTACAAAAAGCACATTATTCCTTAGTCTCTTACTAGAGAAAACAGAATGCTTTTCCTCCCATCAAGATCAACTCACAGTGAACTTTAAAATAGCACATACCCTAATCTCTTTCCAGTTTATATCAGCTTCCAGCTCTGATGTCTAAGACCATAAACTCTTGAGATTGACTGAAGTGTGTACTACTGTCTAAGGACCAGATTCACACACATAAAAAAATACATCCTTGTAGAAAGAACTTACATTACAGACTATTAATACTCAGCCTACTCTCCCAAATCAAACCAAAGGCCCAAGACAGGCTATTTATTGTCTGCTGGACACCTTCAATCTACCTTGCCACCCACACATACATTTACACATGCCACAGATTAAGGAAGTTCACCCTTCCAGAAAAAACAAAGAAAGAAGTGTCTTGATGTCATTTTCCAATTCCATTCCTCTCATGAGGCCCCATTATTTCATTCAGATTTGAGTCACACAAGTTTTGACACTTTGGGAAACGTTTTTTAACAAGAAAACTAAGAATAGAATTCTAAGAGTCCTCAAAAAATAATGTATTAAGAATAGAGGAAGGAATTGAGAATAATTTTTTTTTTGGAGACCAGAAATTTTGATGAACTCAGGATAGCTGACCTCACAGAACTAAAGAATTATTTGGTAACTCTGGAAGGCATGGCTAAAGCAATGGGTAGGATTTCCCAGAGGGTTGAGGATAATTTTGGCTTGGTATGAAAGTTTAAAAACAATGTAATGACAATTAGAGTG
Organism: Phyllostomus discolor; assembly: GCF_004126475.2. NCBI lineage: Eukaryota > Metazoa > Chordata > Mammalia > Chiroptera > Phyllostomidae > Phyllostomus > Phyllostomus discolor. The sequence continues at coordinate 152,997,386 of NC_040903.2, forward strand.
GTCAAAAATACAATAAGCTGCCTCAGAAGAGATGGCATTTCATGGCCCGGCACACACAGGTTTTAGGCGGATGGTTTGAAAAAGGAGCCAGAGGCCAAGTGTTTCTGGTTATACAGTTCACTGTTTCCCTAAAAATCAAAGAAAATTTTGAGGGATGAAGACCATTGGTGGTATAATTTTGGTGGAAGCCAGACTGGGTTGGAGTGAATGGGGTTAAATAACTTATTTCAGCTATCTGAACTTGTTGCATGCTTCTGTGTACTTAGCTCAGATTCCTAGAAATAGAACCTAAAAGCAAAACCTCACATGCTGCCTTTTTGGGGGGGAAATGGGGGAAATGAGGAGTGTAGCACATAAAAAAGAACATGAGGATGTACATCAGCTCCCTGGCTACTGCTTGGTAGTGAGCACAGTTAATTGCTTAATTGTTTAGGATACCATCAGAGAGACCATCTGAGAACAAACTGTCCAAAAGACAGAAGAGGGAAGAATCTATTCCATTCCTGGCCATCGACCAGTCAAAGCTGGCCACATAGAACCTCTGCACTTTCAGGAAGCTCCCAAGGAAGCCAACGCCCACAGGGGGAGTTTGGTGAGTGTGCAGGAGCAGTGTTCCTCTCTGCCACACAGTAGGCTGGAGTGGCAGTGATGACCCAGCTACATAACTGTAGGAACAGCCTGGGGGCCACTCTGGCCAGAGCCAGGCAGTTAATAATACAGGTAGAAGACAGAAAGGAAAGAGGTACATAAACTGTTTCCAGCATAGGTCCCTGGTCTGGATTCATGGTGTCCTTTGTGACACGAATATGTCCTCTGTGTGTTACAATTATAGATATTTTACCAGAAGAATGGCTTTTTGTCTAAGTCAGACATGCCCAGCTACACCAGACCAAAGAGTGGATAACTGGTCATCCATACCTATCATAATTCCACTGATGAGAAAAGAAGCCCCAGTGGACAAATCCCTTCTCAGGAATCATTCTCCTGCCTCCAGACCTCAGAAAAAGCAAAGGCTTCTTCTTCTCTGTCCTGATTGAGAAATTATATTTTCTGACATCCTGTCAGGAGAGGCACTTCATAATACTCCTAGTTTTTCCTGGGGCTAGTCAAGTTTGCAAAGAAACTGTCTTCTAGTCAGGGCTGATTTTAACAGATGAGCATCTGAAGCTTAATTTCAACTCTGCAGACACATGATCCTGCCCTCTACTGAGTTATTATAATCTCAGTTTTCCAGTTGCAGAAGAAACAGCCTAGCATGAAAAAAAAGAAAACTTGACTTGAAGTTTGAGAATTGGGGTGACTCCTTAACCTACTCCTTAATCACTAGGGATTGTGCTCAAACTTCTTAAACTCTCAGGCCATTTTCTATCTGCTTCCAACACTTTTATGACTCCAAGTACTGCATAAAATTTACATGTACATTATTATAGTGTCAGCCAAAGTGTGAGAGCTGGGACAGCAGTATGTGGGAGTATACTCCCAGAAAGGCGAATGGCAGCTGAGTGGATAGTCTGACTAAATTGGCCATAAAAAAAAACCCCTGCAAATTTAGAAAGGCAGGTTCATGGCTTTAAAGAGGCCACTTCCCAGAAAGGCACCAAATGGTATCAAATGTTGTATGGCATATTCCTTGATCCTGGTTCTATCCAATGGGAAAAGATTCTCAGAGGCTAGAAGAAGGAATATGTAGGAGAGGAAGAACTGAAATTATCAGAGAAAGATATGGAGCCAGTTATAAGGTACACAGTGTAAATCATAAGTAAAAAGTGGTCTTTCTTTTTACTAATACTCATTCAATTAACCAGTGGTTTTTGGAGTATGCTTTGTATGTGTAGCACTGTTACATAGTGTGTAGAACACATGCAGAGTAAAAGATGCAGCTCTTTTTTTCACAGTGCTTGAAATGCAGTTGCTGTTTTAAAATATCATACCTGGAACAATAAAGGAGAAAAGCAAGACATAAAATGCAAGTGACAAATAAAGTAAAAATAGTCAATGAGATATCCAATATCAAACAATGCCTTCTTACTGAGCAATAAATAAAACAAAGAGGGTAATAAGAACAGATAATATTTATGGAGCACTTACTATATAACATGGTCTATTCTAAGCCCTTAAATGTATTAGCTCATTTAATCCTCAAAATAATAGTAAAAATGAAAGAACAAGACACAGAAAATATAGGTAACTTGCCCAATGTCACCCAGCTATCGAATGCTGAAGACTGGAACCAATCCCTGGAAGGCTAAAGAAGGGATCCATGTGGTGAGTAGACAAGAAACTTGAGTTTACTAGACTCTATGTTACCATAGGTCATCCTTGTGTTCCCAGGGTCAGGCATCTGCTAGTCAGTCAATGTTACTTGCTGAAACAAAATGAGCTGAACCGAATGAATGAGCTGGGGAAAGGTTGGGAAAGAAGCATCGAGATCATCACAGTCAGAGGAAGGGCAGAAACAGGAACAACTCTGCCTTTGCCCCCAGGGCAAGTCCTGGATCATATCAGAGATGACATCTAGGGGCACAACATAGCTTTGTGGTGTTGCAGAGGGGATGAGAGAGCAGCAGAAGGCTGGCACACAGACCAGGGCTCTGCAGCTCTCACCGGTGAGAGAAGAGTGCATGCATGTGTCATAATGACGCCACGAACAACAGACACCCCCTGCTCTGGGGAATCGCCTTTGCTCTGCAAATACAATGTGCTACTGTCATGACTAAAAGTGTACTTTGAAAATGGCCAAGTAGTGGCTAAAAATGGCTAAGTAATGTGGCCTGCAAGGTTTCCCAGAAACTCTTGCCATGTTTAGAAAACCAAGAGAATAGCTGGGTAACACCCTGAGATTTGGCACTCCGGAAACACCGACAGCTGGAGATCCTGAGCCCTTGTCTGACTTCTCACAGTTCAGAGTGTCAGCACACCACACCTCAGCTGTGGAACAGCTGAGAAAAATTCTCCCATCTTTCAAGGGTATTCAACTCTTCCACTTCCTCACGTGACCCTTCCTGATGCAGGCTGCTTTCGTTTGACTGGTTTTTTTCTCCTCACCCTCCCACCTACTTCACAGAGCCCATTTTCCTTTTCATCTTGTGAAACGGAGGCCAACATTTTTTTTCAACCAAGAGAGTGGAACTGACCATCAGGATAAACTTTTTCCATCCAGTAAGTGTTCATCTGCTATTTTAACATCTTAGTCATATCAAATGGACTTCAGCAGCCAATACCCTTGGGACAGTAAGCCATATTGATATAATTAGCCTCCATAGTCTTCCGTTCCTGGAAGAGCCTTTTCTTTATTATTCTTGAATATCAACAGCTCTTAATTTCCAAAGACATGGCATGTAATCAGACTCCAAAGACCCACAAGGAGGAGAAAATCTGGCTCCCACCCACTCACATATTCCCAGCAAAGGTCCCACCGCCTGCTCTTTACAGTCACACTGAGACTGAACTTCTCAATCAATTATACACTTGGTTGGAGCCAACAACATTTGTTTCTACCATATCATGTTTTTACTAATTAGAAAATAATTCTCTGAGGCAGAGAATACTTGAGGTTTGCCAAGAATGAACTCTGTTGATGACTTCTGAGAGCTACAAATGATTTTGCTGTGACCTCTATTATAAAAAAAAAAAATAACTTCACTGACAAAGAGTCAGGCCATTCTTTCAGCTTAGACAGCCATTCTGCCTAGTATTCTCCTTAGAGAATTTCGCTTTGAAAACTGGAATTTTTCATACAGTTTATAGTCAGATTCAAATTACTTAGAGATAGCTAAGTCTTTTCTGACCATTTTCTAAATTTCAAATGTTGCAATTAGTAAGGTAGGGTGAATTCATTATTGCTCACCAGATGGTAGGACAGTTCATGAAAAAGGATAAAACAATAGCTTTTCCAGCCTGAAAAAGGGGCCTTTGTCAATTAGAGATATCACATTAGGGTGAGCATGTGATTCCTGTCAACGTACAGAGTGATCAGTGTTGGATTCACACAGAACTACACAATCAAGCAAAACTGGCTTTCGGTATATCTCCCTCCCTATATTTCCACCCCACCTTCCTGGCATCTCTTCAGCTTTCATTTTAAGATTATATCACCCTAAGGCTTTCTTTTCTATCCCCAAAAAAGAGTACTTCCAGATGGTACACTGTTGGTGAGAATTTAGATCGGTACAGCCACAACAGAAAACAGTATGGAGGTTCCTCAAAAAACTAAAAATGGAACTGCCTTATGACCTAGTTATTTCACTTCTGATTAGATATTTGAAGAAACCCAAAACACTAATTTCAAAGAATACATGCACCCTTATGTTCACTGCAGCATTATTTACACTATCCAAGATATGAAAGTAACCCAAGTGCCCATCAATAGATGAGTGGATAAACAAGCTGTGGTACATACATACAATGGCATATTATTTGACCATAAAAAATAAAATCTTAACATTTGCAACAGCATGGATGAACCTAGAGGATATTACGCTAAGTGAAGTAATTCAGTCAGAGAAAGACAAATAACATATGATTTCACTTGTATGTGGAATCTAAAGAACAATATAAACAAACAAAACAGAAACAGACTCACAGATACAGAGAACAGGCTGAGAGTTGCCAGAGGGGAGGGAGGTTGGGGGATGGGTGAAAAGGTGAAGGGATTAAGAACTATGAATTGATAATCACAAAATAGTTCTGGGGACATAAAGTACAGCACAGGAAATACAGTCAATAATACAGTAATAACTATGGTGCCAGGTGGGTACTGGAAACATCAGGGAGACTACTTTGTAAAGTACATTATGTTGTGCAACTGAAAATAATACAAAATAATATTAAACGTAAACTTTTATTGAAAAATTAGAAAATCATATAGGAGAATATTAAGGACTGACACTTAATATTCTTAGAAAAGTAGACTTAAGGATACTATCAAAGGTCAATGGATGCTATTATAGGCACCAGCCATTGGGGGAGTAGTTGTGGTTTTATGTGGGGGGCCGTCCTAGTATTTGAAATCAGATGAGAATTTCCTACAACTTGGTGTCGTACTTTGCCAAATTGTAGAGCTGGCTCATTGTTACCTGAAGAAGGACAAAGATGCAACTAACTGCTCTTCAATGATGACCTGGAGCATCCCATTGTTGTTTGCAGTTAGGAATGGTTTTCCCTAACAATGATTTCTCTTAGGTTCTGGCAACTTTCAGGCCGGTAAGTCCTGATAGTTAGGTAATAGTTACCAGGTAGTATTTATAGATCTCTGAGGTAAAATAGTGAATAAGGGGTGGAGATGAAATTATTCTAAAATATGTGGGTAATATTTGAGAGATACTGAATTTATGGCTTATGCTGCCTTGAAACGTAATTATTGTGGATTGATATAATTTTTAGTTATAAGGAACTCAAAATATATTACAGATATTATTAAATCAAGTAATATAGGATCATAGTATCTAAGATTTATTGAGTACTTCCTATGTGCTAGAAACTATAAGTACTTCACATATGTTAACTCATTTAATCCTCATGGAAATCCTAAGAAACAGATATTACTATTATCTCTAATAAACAAACAAGGGAACTGAGACACAGAAAAGTTAAGTAATTTGCCCAAGATCACAGGTAGGAGTCTGACTCCAGAGCCCGAGGGTCATAGTAGCTCCAAAGGTCACATTATTTGCTTTAAAAAGAATTACATTAGAAACTTAGAGAGAAATAGAAATAGTCGAGCTGGCATGGATAGCTGGTTTTTTTGAATTCCCAAGCTATAATGTATTTTACTACAGTAGTCCAGTGACAGGATCACTTTATAAAATGGCGTAAGAATGCGGATCAGCGGTGGATCTAAAATCACTTCAACACAGGCAGGGACGACACTCAGAGGCTGACCACAAATGTGAGGACGTGGAGGACGTGCCCGGTCACGGCCTAGGCTCCCAGGCTCAACTGCTTCTCTTACTGGGGCCTGGCTTCACTGCCATGTCCCTGTTAAGCCTGTGACCCTGAAACTTGAAAGCCGCTCCATTCTGCTTCCTCAGATGGTGATGCTGACACAGCAATCTGACCTCGTTTGTTTTTCACTGACAATGTCTACCCCACACATCCTTAACAGACCTTGATATTAAGCTTCCATTCTTAAGTCCTCTCCCTTCATCTGGTGCTTGAGGGAAGATGTTCTTGATTCTGGACCAAACCTCACTATCACTGACTCAGACCTAGGACATTTCCTCTGATATGTAACACTATTTAATGGATTTAAAATACTCAACATTAGAATTTCTTAAACCTGGTAATTCATTAGAATTGTGGAGCTTTTAAAAAAATATGAATTCTGAAGAAAACATAACCTTGGACTAAGCAAATATTTCCAAATAGGAAAAAAAGCATTAAATATAAGGATAAAACAGGTAAAGTGGACAACATAAAAATTAAGAGCTTTAGTTAATCAAAAATTATCTTTACAGAGTAAAAAGATAAGTCAGAGTGAAAGAAGATATTTTCAATGTACAAATAATCAAAGGAGTCAAACAAATAAGAAGAGAGACAACTAAAAGAAAAACATGCAAAAAAATTGATCAGGGTCTTTAAAAAGGAAGGATATTCAAATAATCAAAACTTTGAAAAGGTTCTCAACATTCATGAGAGAAATTCAAATCAAAACCATAATGAAATACCACTAACATCCACCAGGGTGACTAAAATTAAACAGACTCATATAGCCAACTATTGGCAAGGATATAGAACAATGGTCTTATTTTCTGCTGAGAGTGTAAATTGGTAGAACCACTTTGGAAAGCTGGCAGTGTCTGCTAAAGCTAAACTTGTTGTGCATACCATCTGAACCAGAAATTCCACTCCAAGGTACAGACCCAACAGAAGTGCATACGTATCTTCACCAAAGGCAGGCTCAGGAATGTTCGTGGTGGTACTATTCATGATAGACAAAAACTGAAACAAAAATGTCAACCACAGAAAAATGAATTGATAAAGTATGGCACACTTATGCAATAGAATACTATAAAGAAGTGAGACTAAACAAACCATTGCCACATAAAACAAGACTTGTGCATCTCGCAAACACAATGTTGAGCACAAGCAGCCATATACTGCATGAACCCATTTACATCAAGTTCACAAATAGGCAAAGCTAGCCTCTGGGGTTAGAAGTCAGGGCTGTGATGACTTTGGGGCGGAGAATGCCTGGAATGGAGCAGGGGGAGAGCCAGTGATGTTCCAGGAGACGCCAGCTGCATGAATATGTACACTTTGTGACAATTATTTGAACTATGTCACAAAAGTCATTTTGTGAACTTTTCTGTGTGTTATACTTTAACAAAAAGTTTACTTAAAAAAGTGCATATTCCTGGGGAATATTTCTTCAGGCCTCATGAATGAAAAACTCCTGTGTTAGAGCCTGGGGAAGTTTATTATTAAAATGTCCCCAGTTATTCCGATAAACAATAGTTTTAGGAATGACTGAGATGGGTTCCTGGGAAAGCAAAATGTTCAATTAAAAATGCTAAGGTTAGAAGGTATATTTCACACAGTGCAAGCTATTCCAGAAGACAAGTAGACCATGGAGGAGGACACTCCAGTCACAGAAAAGCCCCAACGGGCAGCACAGTGGTTGGAGCAGGCTTGCTGCCCAGTCGGGGCACGTAGGAGGAGCAACCGACCAGTGTGTGCGTACGTGGAACAACAAATCGATGTCTGTCTCTTTACTTCTCTTCCTATCTCTCTAGAATCAATAAATCAACATTTTTTTAAAAGAAAGAGAAGAAGCAAGCCCCTGCCTGGGTGTGCAGACAGAAAATGGGCGATGTGAGTCCCCACTTCAGGCCACAGCAGCAGAGACAACAGCACAGCTGTGGAGTGTCACCCGAGGGGCCTTTGCCCATGCTCTTGTCCCGATGAGTCATTCAATAAATACAACAGGTGACCCTTGTGTGCTGAACTCGGCCGCTGACATGGCACAGCAGACTGACCCACTTCAGGGGAAACAAAATCCCTCCCTCACCAGTTCTGTGTGAAGGTAACTCAGTCATGGCTCCGGGAGGTCTCCCCATACCAAGTGAGAAAGGTATGGGGTTTCTGATAAACAGGAGTTCACTCATTTGCACCCAGTTAGACTGATGTGAATCTTGAAAAGGCAAACAACTTTGTTATGCTCTCTGTTTAGCATCGCTGCACTGTGTGATGCTGACAAAGAGATGTGCAGAGGCTGAAAATCAGTGAGTTTCAATTCTTCTAGGTTAGGGGAAGAGAAAGGTCCATGAACACACTGGTCATTAAGACATTATCTTCTTCAGAAAAAAAAAATGACAAAATGACCATGAAATGTGCTTTATTGTTGGGCTGAATGGGATTCAATCCCAACTCTGCTAATTACTACACTTGTGACCACAGCACCCTTCAGATCTCCCACATGCCACAACTTCTGTCTTCATAGAGCTCTGTACTGTCCTTAGGAAGGAGCAACTCTGGCACCAACTTGGAGATGAAGAAAAGGATATACCTTAAATTAATAGCCATTATATGGTGCTGTATTACCAAAAAGGAGAATATATGAATTAGGAAACTATGTGGTAGAGGTGAGGGTAATGATGCTTCCCTTCATGTCCAGCGACCCACATGAGAAATGTGTGCTTTCCATCACCACAACTCCAGGCTTTGTGAGTCTGGAGGTCATGTTTCCTGGAGGAGGAACATTCCCACCAGGGAACACAAGAGTTTAATTAAATCTTGAAGTACAGCTGTCACTCAGTCACTTTGGGCTTCTTGGTCAAGAGACCAGCAGGCAAGGGTCTAGTAGGGGGAAATGAACCTGACTGTTGGGAGGAAGGCAGACTCCTCTAGCTCAGCCAAGTCAGGGAAGAACACACAGGGCACTCAGATGATCCACAGGGCATCTTGTGGGTCACCTCTGCCCCATTCTGACAGTAAATGGACAAAGACAACAGAATGACACAGTGGTCAGGCCTCATAGCTCCTTGGGGTGTGGTCTGCATTACCCCACTACATAAGCTACTGGTGCCAACCAACGTGGAGAATCTAGAGTGGTAAGAAAGATGAGTTTCAGTGACAGCCATGAGACCAGTCTTCCCCCAGAGAGAGAAACAGATCAGAATCCTAGAGGTGTTGTGAGACGGCTGTAGAAATAGGAAGCAAGTGGATGCAGATGACACAAGGGGTAGACTGCTGTAGATACACAGGTGCCCCCTTTTGTGTTTGAAGCACACATTCCCCCACTTGGTGGAAGTGTTGCCTGCTGATGGCTCACCCCTTCGTCTTTTCAAGAACTGCCTTCCATCCAAGATTGCTGCCTCACTCAAGGTTACCCTCATTCCCCAGGAATAGCCAGTATCCAGTGATTGTGTGATGAAGGTGTACAAAGGCTTGGGCCCCCTTTGCTTCAATTCCAGATGTCTCTGAAGATCTAATCATGCTTTGGAGACTGACTGAAGCCTTTGTTGCAAGTGATTCACTATTGAAAACTTCCCTCTGCCCAATCCTATCTCCTTCACTCCCTTACCCATGCTTTCCCTGAACATCCTTCCCAACAAACCACCTACACTCAAACCTCTCTCTCTCTCTCAACATCTTTTTCTTGTCTTACTGCAATAACTTCCTACATGATTTCCTTCCTGTGCTCTTGCTCCCCAAAGTTTTTTCTCCACTCAGAACCCAGAATGATCCTCAAATATAAGTCAGATCATGTCACTCCACTTCATGGTTTCTTATCTAAGGGCCTTTGCAAGGCTCACAGGGGCCTACCTGCTCTAGCCCCAGCCTCCTCTCCAGCCTCATCACCTATGACTCTTCCCCATGGTCACCCACTTCCTGAATGCCCTGCTGAGCTGCCCACGTCAAGCACTCTCTCAGGTCAGATTCTTGGCACTTGCTGCTCCCTCTGCCTGGAGGGCTCCTCTCCTGCCGCACACATGGTGCGCAACCTCTGTTCATGAAGATCCCTGGTCAAATGTCACCTTTCCAGAGGGGTCTTCTATGTCCACTTTACTCCACCCCTATCCACTTTTTTTCCCCCTCCATAGCCCTTACCATTAGCTGACATTCTACTATTGATTCATGATTTTTTTGGCATTCTCTCTCATTTTACTATAATATCCATGAAGGCAAGGATCTTTCCTTTTCCTTCCACTGCTGTATTCCCAGTCCCCAGAACAGTATCTGTTTTATTATAAGGCATTCAGCAAATAGTCATTGAATAAATGGATAAATGAATGGTATATTGTGGGTGCACATATCCAAGTATATAAATTTTCCAAACAAAAGAGCAAAACAATCTGAAACATGCTGGCAATGACAAATTTGGACTAAATCACACTGGCCAACTGAAGATGAAAATCTTTTAATGGTACCCACAGGCTAATGAAGAGTTCAAATGATTAGTTAAAACACGAAAGTCTTTAGTATGTCTGATGCCTCAGCTTTGGGAAGAGAGAGATTGAATTTTGGTGCTTATTGTTGCTTGTTCTATGTTTGTTTTGTTTGTCTTTTATGACAATGCCCATCATTTGCTGTACACCCAAGAGTCAACAGATAAAACACGGGCCATTTTGTCCAATACCAACTCCTCCAGCAATGAGGTAAAAGGCATTGAAAGAGCTCAGATTGGTGTTATATTACTCAGGATTCAATGTGAAATAACTGGAAATGGCCCCAGGTATTTAAGCAGAGAGATTCCACACAGAGAAACAGGTGCTTGCAAAATTCTTGGAAGGGCCAGAGGAGCAGAAGTCAGTTTGATCTAAGGCAGCATCGCCAGAGCAATGCTGAGACCTGTAAAGAGCTGCTCCTGCTGCTTCCACAGTGATCAGTGCCATAACTTCCTGACACCCATGGATTGGTCACCTGGTCCTGGAATGTGGAGTCCAGCCTCCAAAACTGGTCTTCCTGTCCTAACCTTACCTACTAGTCCCCACCTGCTAGTCCCCTGTCTTGGGCTGTCCCTATACCAACTGAGTCCATTTCATTGGATATATCATATCTAGAACTAGTCACACATGAGCCTGTGAATTGCCCTTGTAAGCCTTCCAGATATAAGTAGGTAAAAGGAAGGGTAGGAATAGATGTTGAGTGCAAAAACCATTATCCAGCAGACATGCCAACAGTGAGAAACTTTACATGGGATGTTCCTTTGCTCTACAAGAATAAAGTTAAATATTGGGGTGATTTTTTTGGAAGACAAAAGAAAGTTCCATTAACATATAACAATAACTTTCATGTAATGAGTGTTTAAATTGTGCTTGGCACCATACAAAGCACTTAACATTTATAATCTCATTCACTCATCTCAGTGACTCTTTGAAGTCTGTACTAATATTTTTCTCATTTTATAGATCAGAAAACCAAGGCTTAGAAAGTTTCAGAGGTGTGCCAATGATATATAGATAGTAAAAAATAGAGCTGGGATATAAACACAAGGCCAGAGTTCTTAACCACTAGCAGTATCACTCCCGTCACCAGCTTACACCATCTATTCCATCAACCTAGAAAACTTCGCCATCTGTAGCTTCATTTCTCTTCTCTACTTTTTCTCTCTGCACCCCTCCTCACCCTTGTTTTGCACTAGCTCTGTTCTCTCACTTTCTCACTTTTGATCTAACTCCAAACATGTAACTACTGTATATGCATATATCTATACATTTATGTCTATAACCATGGGGTGTGGTACTAAAATCCACTCTAAAGCAATCAGTTTATTTCCAAAGCTATCCTCATAAGGAAAGTTTGAAATATCCTCTGGGAAAAGTCACAGCTCTTTGGATGATAAAAGTGGGATGTTGGGGAAATATCAGTATCCCTAGCAGGAAAACTCAGAAGACATTTCAAAATTCTCTTAGTCATGCATCAGGGAGTCTTGAGAAAGACCAGTCACTCTGGCTATTTTTGTCACTAAGAAAATTTAAACATTCCCATATTTGTTTTTTGGTTTCCTAGGTTATCTTTTCCAGAGGTCACTCTGGATTCTAAATAAGAGGATTACAGAAGAAGTACAATGACAAGCACATTCTATTTCTGATGAGAAACCTCTGGGTCATCTTAGAAAGCAAAATGGAAGGGCCTGGCATTGCTGTATTGAATGATGTTTTGAATGTCTACTTAGCATAGACTCTTTTGGACAATTACCTAATTTCTTTCTTATAAAAATCATTTGTGAGTAGATTGTATGGCCTTTGTTGAGTGAGTGGATCAAACCAAGGTTTAGTAACTTGTACATATTCATATTAATAGTAGGTGGTAGAGCCGAGCCAGGATTTGAACCCAGGGTTTTTCATGCTGAAGCAACTACACCCCCACTGTCTAGATCCTAGAATTTCCCTTGTTATAATTCCTATTTCCTGTTATTAGTCTTTAATTTAAAAATAGTCTTGAATGAATTATGTCTGTCTGAAACTTATTAAGAATAAAATAGAAAATCAATATTGTGGTTGGATCAACACTGGAAGTCTTGTTTCCCAAATGAGAAACGCTTCTCTTAAGGGACAAACAGAACAAGAGTTTTTATTAAATCTTAAGTTACAGCAGTCACCCAGTCACTTCAGGTTCCTTGGCTAAGAGACCAGCAGTTAAGGAAAGGAATCATCCCCCTGGTAGGGGTAAATAAACCTGAGAGTTAGCAGGGGATAGGGCTGCTTTGCCATAACGGAGTCATGGAAGTATACATGTGGCAACTGCATGATCCACATGGTATCTCTTCCTTTTCCTCTGCCCCATTTTGCTAGTAAATGGACAAGGACAGAAGAAGGGTATGGTAATCAGGATCTTAACATTATTGTTGTCTAAAAAAGAAACATTACAGAATTGGGAGTAATGAGCAACATCTAGAACAAACTATGCCTGGGTACAAGAAAGTGCCACAGAAGGGGACAAGTCATAGAGGACAATTCATAAGTAGTAACTTAAGGATGTTTTCTTCTGACTGTGGCTACCTTTAAAGACTCCCTTTGGGAATCTGGCTATCAGCACAATCCTTGTTCATAGTCCTGTAATTTTGGGATAAGAAGCACCTGTCAAGTCAGAATTATTTCTGGACATTCCTGGGGTTTACAATACATGTTCCTTGTAATTTGCTTCCTAAATCAGAAGCAATGAGACCCGATGTATAATAGGTCTGTGGTCTCACACCCCTGAACTGGTCCACACTGTGTCACATTTTAGACTCAGTGACCTACTGTAGAAATTTGAAAAGCAGCTTGAGGATTTTATGTATTTGTAAATAAGTAGCCTTTACTTGACTGTTAAGGTGACAACAAGGATCAATGTGACACCAGACCCTCCATCAAATATCTTTTCTATTGTGTCTCTCAGTAAGATACCTTACATTTTTTAAACAAATGGATAGTGAATGAATAAATGATTACTTTCTCATGCAAGGCTAACAATGCCATTTCTCAAGTCTCTGAGTTAAAAAACAAGGAATTCTATGCAGCAGAAATAAAGAAGGAGCTCAAAAGCATTATGCTAAGCGAAATAAGCCAGGCAGTGAAAGACAAATATCATATGATTTCACCTTTAACAGGAACCTAAACAACAAAACAAAGAAACAAGCAAAATATAGTCAAAGACACTGAAATAGAGAACAGGCTGACAGTGACCAGAGGAGAGAGGGGAGGGAATTTCAGGGGAGAATGGGAAGGGTTTACAGGAACAAATACAAAGGATACATGGACAAAAACTAGTAGGCAGTGAAATGGAAGGGAGGTGGAGAGGGATGGGTGGGTGGGCTGGAACGGGAGTAAAGGACAGAAAACTATACTTGAACAATGATTAAAATAAAATAAAAATAAAAATAACAAGAGGAAGGACCTCATTGTTTTCAGAGGGCCACTATTAAATATTTTAATGTGTTAATTTATTCAATATTTTTTTCATTCCTTTATAAGCAATAATCATCTGCTATTTGTCAAGCATGATGCTCCAGGGTAGAAATGAAATATAAACATGACATAGATACACCTTGATAAATTGAAATTGTGTAAAGGAATCATGGCATGTAGTATTTATAAAGTAAATGCAATAGCAGAAGAATACACAACATTCTTATTTCTGAATAGGATGGGGGTGAGGATTGAGGAAAGCAAGACAGAAGAAGTGTTGCAGATGGGTGGTATAGAATGAATAGGGGATTGCTAGGTAAAGATGAGCAGAAAGGGCATTCTAAGAACAGGCAAGCATGAAAGTTGTAGTTGGGAAGTAGCTCATAGTCTAATAGTATTAGAGCAGAGGGGTTAACCGTATAGAGGACTGGCTGAAGGTGAAGAGAGAAAACTAGACAGGGTCATAGAGTAAAGGGTCTTGTTCAACAGTTTCAGTACTGTTTCTACCATGTAGACAATGGGTGTTCATTAGATGTTTTAAACAGGACAGCAGTTTGACAATATGAGTTTTTGCATCCTGTGTTCCTAACCTCTAATTGTTCTCTCCCTACCATACAAGCTACATGACTGCTTTACTATTTATATTCTTCCTACTGTAGTTTAATTGTGGGCACTGCCCAAAGTTGCTTACTTCTTCCTCTCTCCTTTCCTGATGAATAATTCCTCTCTCATAAACTTCACTGTCACCTCTCTGTTAATAACTCGATTTCTTATCACTTTTCTGCATCTTTCACTCATGTTTAGTCTCTTGCTCTCATAACATATAGGTCATCTCTATCGGAATGTGTGATGACTCTGTGATGTATGAACTTGGCTTGAATGAGCAACACTCCTCAGACTTTCCTTTCTAGCATGTTTCTGATTAGGGTGGGCTTCGAGGAGAGTTAGCAGGCAGGAGAAAAGCAGTGGTTGTTTTGTTGCGCACACACACACACACACATCTTCTCCCACCTATTCAATCAAGCTATAGTCCAGAATCTATACTATATAAAATCTGCACTATGCTAGAATTTAATATCGATTCTGTACTAGAATCTATACTATACTAGAATCAAGATACTGTGGCAAAGAGGCTTTACAAATGTAATTAAAGCCCCAAATCAGCTGATATTGAGTTTATCAAAAAGGAGATTATCCTGAGGGTAGGGGTGAGGGAGAGAGGCTCACTTAATCAGGTAGAAGCCTTTTAAAGGAGGAATAGGCCCTGCCTGAAGGTCAGAGACACTGATCAGACCTGCTTGCTTCCCTTCCCCTGGACCTTCCTTCCTGTGAATGTCAAGGATTAGCCAGGCCTCATGGGGTTCCTGCCTGCTTGTGATCTTCCCTTTCTGAATGCCTGCTCCATGGACTTCAGGCATAGAAATGTAAGCCAATTCCACACAATAAGTACATATCATGCACACATATATCTCATATGTCTATATTATACTTGTAGGTATGTGTGTATATACAGTATGTATATAAATGAATATACATATATATGAGGTATATAGATGTGGAGTTATCTCTCTCCTGTTGGTTCTGCTCCTCTGGTTGAATAGTTGAATCTTAACTGATACAGAATGTTCAATTCCCACTTTCAATTCAGTTATCCAGAATTAAACTCATATTTTCCTTTTCCATTTAACTCATGATACTCATTTTTCTGGAATTTGAGAAACAGTGCCAGTTTTTGTCACTTCTTTCTTCTCAATTACAGTTTTCCTTTGAAGTCTCTATCTTCTATTCTAAACCAGGTTCTCCTGGTCGCAGGCTGAAATGGTTTTCCTTCTTCCTTAGGTTTTTCCTAGTCTCAATTTACACTGTCTTAGTGAAAATGATAGCCATAATAGAGTAAGTACTTCCACGCAAAGCACACTGAGAAGTGATTTTTCACAAATTATCTCATTTAATACTTACTATAATTCTATAAAGTGGGTATAATTATTATCTTCATAGTTTGTAGCACTGAGGCACAAAAAGGTTAACTCCCCGATTCATTCGTCTAGTAAGTGGAGCATCTGGGATTTGAATTGGGGCCACTTGACTTGAGAGCCGACCACTCTCACAACCCCCCACGTGAATTTCATTCTAAACTAGCCTGCATTCTTGAATCACGATGCTCATTTCCTCACCTGTTTATCTAATTTCCTTCAAAGGACACACTACCTGCCTGCTTTTACCTATTCAACTCTTGGACCAGATTCAAGTTCTACCTTTACCAAATAATACTCAGCCACTCTTACAAGCCATATGCATTTGACTGTGTTCTCCATGTCTACTACACTGATTTGTGTGAATACCTCCTTTCTCTATTGAGACTATCAAGGACCATGTTTAAATTTATCTGGCACAGTCTAAGAATCCCTCCACAAGCAATTATTTCATAAGCACAGTTTTGAAGGAAGAGTCAGACACACAAAAATGCTGCTATCTCTGGAATATTAACACCACATTTTTCAAGTCTATACCAGAGATTTGGGTCTCACTAATCCAAGTGTTAGGGTGAATATTGAAAGTTTCTTTAAGACAAGGAAGATTTCACTCATTTAATTAAATTATCTAATCATGCATGTTCTGTCTAGTTTGCTGGAGGTGAAAATATAGAAGTTCCCAAGTGTGTCAGATTGATTAATGGAGGCCTTGCTAAGTAATTTCACAGTTCTTTGTCCTTAGAAAATCATTCCGATCCAAATGGGACCCTGCCAGATTTTATATTTTTCCATGGCCTATGTCATCTTTTTACATTTCTCTGTTTGGATATATTTGGTCTAGGAAGAATTGAATACAGAGAAAAAGGAATATCGTCTCTTCCAGAGAAAGTTGAGATCAATGTATTCTAACACCTTGTGTTTTCTCCAGTGCTTGGCACATTGAACAAAGCTGCAAATGTTAGTTGATTGAACATTAGTTATTATTTAGTTATTAATTATTATGTTAGTTGATTGAACTTAGTTATTATTATTTTCTTTCACTAGTTCTTTGTTCCTCTATTACATTATTTATTGAAATACCATATGTTATTTATATATCATCTTTCTTTAAAGGACCATGTGTCTTACCTATTTTTAGCATCTGGTGCAATCCCCTAAAATGGTTGTCAGTTGAATTAAAAGGGGAGAAAATGAACTGTTTCATTCCATTTCTTGTGAAAGCATAATAATAACTGGTTTATAAGATAAACATGTGCAGTTTTTTTTGTCTCTATTTATAATACCTCAGTTACAAATATTCTTCTGAACTACTCAATGTGGAAAGTTCCTTTCATTGGAGCAATATAAAAGAGATCCTCGTAAAACTGTTTTGTATCTTTTTGCCCCCTTTACTGAATTTACTGGAGTAACATTGATAACAAAATTATACAGGTTTCAGGTACACAATTCTACAACACATCATCTGTGCACTGTAGTGTGTGTTCACCATTCACCGCCCCAAGTAAAGTCTCCTTCCATCAACATTTATGCCCCCAGACCCTCCTCCACCTCTGCCTATCCCCAGCAATCGCCACACTATTGTCTGCATCCATGAGCTTTTTCTTTTTTTCTCAATCCCTCCACCCCCACCACCCACCTCCACCCAACAGCTGTCAGCTGCACTCCATCTAGGGATTTGTCTCTGTTTTGCTTGATAGTTCATTTTGCTCATTAGTCCACAATTTATTTCTTGACTCTGATGCTAGATTTTCAAACCTACACATGTGATACAATCACATATGACTAAATATTAATATATATACACAAATGAGTATAAGTAAAATATAGGAAATCTGAATTATCTTAATAAGACCAGTATGTTGTGTCAATGTCAATATCTTGGTTGATATTTAACTACAGTTTTACAGAGATAACATTTGTAAGATGTTACCATGGGGGAAAATCAAGTAAATGGTACATGGGAATTTTCTGTATTGTTTCTTACAACTGCATATGAATCTATAATTATCTCAAAATGAAAACTTCTTAAAAGTAATCAATTTCCTTACCAGTTCTTTCATAAGGTCTTGGGTTAGTGCAATTGTCATTAGCAGAATTGATCAGTGGCAGGTTAACTCTCCCGGATGTGTTTTGGACACACAATTTGAACAAATGGCCCAAACCCAAAGTGGTACTGAGGGAAAGCCATGACACAGTGACCCTTGACTAGAGTCTCTTCTCTTGGAGCTGCTCCCCGCTGTGTCTTTCCCACATTTGCCTGAAGTCGCATTGCTGTATACCTTGAGGAAAGTGGACAGCAAGACATTTAAATCTGATTGTGTATTCATTCTCTGGAAGGCTTTAGCAATGTTACTGAAGTTTTCCTTTGCCTTTTGTCAATGTATAAAAAACATGTTTCCAGATCAGATGTTAAAAGTCCAGGAGAATATTTGAAATATAGGCTGGTGTCCATTCCATTTCACTGGGTAGTAATAATAACAAGTAATACTAGAAGTAGTTGTTTGTGTTGTCAGTATTGTTACTGTACCAAGCACTTTCCATGCTGTCTGGAACGAGGAGTTTGTGGAGCCAGAACCTGGCCCAAACATCTGTTATTCAAAGAAACTATTTTCCTGTGAATTGTCTCCATTAGTATGGAAAAGCTCCATGACATTGGGAATGATCCCAGAAACCCCAGGGGGAAAAGTCTGGACTGAAAAGACAGCTGCTCTGCTCTCCCAGTGGTGATAAAGGCACAGCCCGGAGAATGCCAGTCATCTTCTGTGAGTCACCAAGCGTGCACAGGGTGATAATGGGGTTAGTAGCAGAAAAGCAGTCCCTTCTGAGATAGTCCCAGAAGCCTTCTCAGGGAAGGGGAAGCACCACAGAGCACTGGCCTTTTTCTACAGAAAAGGGAAGCCTTGCTGACATGCCTTTCTCCCTCTCTGGCCTAGTTGGTTCCTATCAAAACAAAAATCCTTTCCTCAAAATGCGAGCTGCCTTGAAAACAGGCTGGATCCCACCTGCAGTATTTGTGGGGACTCTAGAAAGATACTCTCTAACTTTTCCAAAGGTGGTGCATATAAGGTAATAGCACCCAGCCTGAAAGGGTTGTGGTTAAGTGGCAGATGCAGGGCTCCCTTGACTGGACACTGGTCATCATTAATCATGAATTAAGCCTTCATCTCCTAATGACGCTGGCCTTTTCTATATATAGATTGCTTAACCAGAACAGCAGTTACCCCCTGGGGACGGAGAGCTGCATATAGAACATTCAGTTCTCTAGTTACTAAGCTTTGGAAAAAGCAATTATTTTTTATGACACAATTTCATAAAATTCCATTTCCTATGAAAATATGTACAAATACTATATATATCAAGATACATATATATATATCTATCTATGCATATCCATGTGTTTTAATTCTATTTTTTTCATTCCCACTACATCGCTAACTCTTTTCCCCTCTTCTCTCTCATTAATTCAATGATGTGCCTACTGGCTTCTTTTTTCTCTCTTCCTCCCTTTCTGTATCAGGCCACACACATGTTTGGTTCCCAAGTATCCTCCAGCTTACGTATGTCTTTATTCGAACGTCTTATTTGAAAATATCATGATACATTTTTTCAGCTATAGTTCTTGGTACATATTCTCTCTTGAACATTCTCTCTCTCTCTCACACACACACACACACACACACACACACACACACACTCTCTCTCTCTCTCATGTGAACCCGTCATATCCCAGGTAAGTCTTGGTTCCTTGGGCTGGTATTTAGTCGTCAGCTAGTGTGGCTACTGATTTTCTTGCTGCCAATATCACAGGCATAAAACACAAGTGGGCTTGTGCTAGATGAAACGAGACTGTGGTGAGACTAACTGACAACAAACATTGGGAGGAAGGATGGCTCCTAAGCATCTCCAGCTGGAGGCTTAGGTTGTGCTGAGGCACCAGGAGAAAGTGAAAGTGCATGTCCAATGTCAGCAATCTGAGTTAGTAATCAGAATACAGGAGGCCACAGTCAAGGTGTGTAGGTGGTAGATGAGAGCAGGTAGGGTTGTATGTTGTAGTTGGAATGATGTCTGAAGAAAGAAAAGTGAGGAAAAAAGCTATAATGAATTGAGTACTTATTATGATTAGGCACTGTGTTCCACACTGTGTTTTTCGTATTTCCAGTTGACTTTTTATAACAATCTCTGACAGAGATGATTGTTATTGCATAGATGAGGAAAATGAAGTTCAAAGAGGTTAATAATTAACCAGATTTCTACATAGTAATTTGAGGATTTAGGTCCATTTCTTTTTGGAGCAACCATTTGTTTATATTTGGTTTTCATTTTGTATATTCCAGCTCCCATTCATACTTGTTATGGGCTGGGGAAGATGGGAAAAGAGAAGTGCTGTGGCATTGATTATTGGTGGGTTGGTACTTGGTGTCAGGAAGCTTAAACGCTCTTCACTTGAAGAACTGAGCCTCTGTAGAAATTCAGGGGCAGAGGTGATAATCTTGCTCTTGCCTCCTAGATATATACTTCCTAAAAAGCAAAGCACTGTTAAAAAAAAAAAAAAAAAAACCCTTGAGACAAGGTTTTGGCCCATTCTTAGCAATGATATATGGGGATGGCAATGACCTAGAGGTTGGAGCTAGGACGTATAGGGTGACCGTGAAACTAGAATATGGAGAAAAGTGTGGGTTAGTGACTCTCTATGCTCCCGTGGCAAACAAGATACAAACATTGCATCAAGGCTGTGATAAGCAGGATTCCAACTCAATCAATGGAAAAGCTACCAAACAATTATAATTTGTTCATATGATGACAGCAACTGACTCAGATTGTTTTAGACTCAACCTATCAAAAAAATCTATTGTTCTGGCATTCAAAATAATTCCATAATTAAAGTGTGTGTGTGTGTTTAAGACCACTTTGAGGTGCATTCTCAACCCAAAGTGCAAAATATCAAAAAATGACAAGACACCCTAGACTATGAGCTGCAAGCAGCAGCTGTGTTGTCTCCGTTGGTGCTGTCCCCCTCAGGGAAAGAATGAGTTTGATGTATGGGAAGAGTCAGTATTTGCTGAGTGAGACATGTGGACTATGTGGAGACTGCATAACATTTATCAAAATGGTCTTCTTCTCTCAGGGCCCAGAAAGAGACTAAGTTCTACCTAATGGAAATGTGGCCCTTAAGTATTTTCTGGCTTGATAAATATGAGCATTGTGACCTTAGAAATCATATGTTAAAGAAGAGAGAGGCCACAAGATGAGAAGAGCCAAGGTCCCAAAATCACCAACTGGAGATGAGCTTCTCATCAATTGAAAATTTTTGTTTTGGACTTTACGTGAATGACAAATAAACTTCTATCATGTTTGACCCATTTCTTTAGAATGACTACATTTATATGTTTATGTCAGACAAATACATACAGAGATTAAGTTTAATGTGAACACTGGAAAGTACAAATGCACAGAACAGAAACCATCTACAACATACCTAACTGGTTTTACAGATTTCTACTCTCAGCCAAATGAGTGGCCCTGACTCATCCAGGATCCATTACAGGATATTATTACTTAGAGCTTTAGGGCATTTATTGCTGGTCTTTATGTTGCTGTGCTATATGGATACTGCCTTGATTTGAACACACAGCAACAGGAAACGTGATCAAAACTTCCCTAGGACACAGCCCACTCTCCTTAAGATACCACAGCTCTTGGAAGCCACAGCCAGTTTCTCTTTGGCAGCTCTGTGTTCAACTTTGTTCTCAGACACAATGTGTTGGAAAGATACTGTCCCCAGTAAACCTCAGATTAGAAAAACAAATGCAAATTTGTTCTGCATTTTTGAGAGATGCTTCTCTCTTCCAATATTTCCTTAAGGCTAAAGTCCCCTAGGGAGGAAATCTGAAAAGTGTCTACTTCTTCCTAGACTAGAGCTGGTCCAATAGAATATAAAGTGAGACACATATATAACTTTAAGTTTTAGTAGTAACATTTAAAAAGTAAACAGGCAAAACTAATTTTGATTATATATTCCATTTAACCCATTTCTACATGTAATTAATGTAAAATTATTAATAAGCCAGTTTACTTTTTTTTTGAAATCTGGTGGGGTTTTTTTCCCCCCTTACAGCACATCCCAATTTTAGAATAGCTGAATTTCAAATTCTCAAGCAACATACGTGCCTAGTGGCTGCCATACAGAATGATAAAGGCCTAGATTTCTCCTCTTACCTGAGCTCATAGTATTGTACATTTTTTAAATATATTTTATTGATTATGCTATTACAGTTGTCCCATTTCCCCCTTCACTCCCCTCCACCCTGTACAACCCTTCCCACCCAACATTCCCCCCCTTTTTAGTTCACAACCATGTGTCATACTTATGAGTTCTTCAGCTTCTACATTTCCTGTACTATTCTTGCCTCCCCCTATTTTCAACCTACATTCTATGCTACTTACTCTCTGTACCTTTCCCCTCTCTCCTCCTCCCACCCCACTGCTGCTAACCCTCCATGTGATCTCCATTTCTGTGGTTCTGTCCTGTTCTAGTTGTTTGCTTAGTTTCTTTTGGTTTTGCTTTAGGTGTGGTTGTTAATATTTGTGAGTTTGCTGTCCTTTTGTTTTTTTCTTTATCTTCTTTCTTAGATAAGATCCCTTAAGCATTTCATAAAATAGGGATTGGTGATGATGAACTCCTTTAACTTGACCTTGTCTGAGAAGCACTTTATCTGCCCTTCCATTCTAAATGAGAGCTTGCTGGATAGAGCAATCTGGGATGTAGGTCCCTTGTCTTTCATGACTTGGAATATTTCTTTCCAGCCCCTTCTTGCCTGTAAGGTCTCTTTGGAGAAATCAGCTGACAGTCTGATGGGAACTCCTTTGTAGGTGACTGTCCCCCTTATCTCTTGCTGCTTCTAGGATTCCTCTCCTTCATTTTTACCTTGGCTAATGTAATTATGATGTGCCTTGGTGTGTACCTTCTTGAGTCCAACTTCTTTGGGGCTCTCTGAGCTTCCTGGATTTCTTGGAAGGACTATTCCTTTGCCAGATTGGGGAAATTCTCCTTTATTATTTGTTCAAATACAATTCTCAATCTGTTGCTTTTCCCTTCCCCTTCTGGTACCCCTATAAAGTTCAGATGTTGGAACGTTACAGATGTCCCTGGATGCTCTTAAGCTTCTCCTCATTTTTTTGCATTCTTATTCTTCATGCTTTCCTGCTTGGTTGATTCTATCTTCCTTCTGGTCCACTTATTGTTTTGAGACCCTTTCCTTCCCTTCACTATTGGCTCTCCTCCGTATATCTTCCTTCATCACTTTTATGGTCCCATCTTTCATCTAATTTGTGCCCAAAATCAATCAATTCCATGAGCTTTCTGATCACCAGTGTTTTGAACTGTGCATCTGATGGACTGGCTATTTCTTGGTTGCTCAAAAGGATGAGTCCTGGGGGACTGATCTGTTCTTCTGTTGGAAGCATATCTCTCCCTGTCTCCCTCTTTTTTTTTCTTTTTTTTTTTCTGGTCTGGTCGCTCTTGTTACAGTGGGGGGGCGGAGCCTTAGGTGTTCACTGGGGCTGGGCACCCCAGTCGCTAGATTGTGACGTTATATGTGGGGGCAGGGGCAGGAGCGGGGACAGGAGGGAACAATGGCGGTAGTTCCGTTCTCCTGGGATCTCAGTCCCTTCTCTGGGATCCTGGGCTGCAAGTTCTGCCCTGGTCCACAATCCCACCTCACTGGGTCCACCAGCCAGCTTGCTTACTCAGGGTCCACCACTGTGTTCTTGTGCACCCCGGATGGGTTACACGCCGAGTTCACACCAAGTTTTCCCCGACCTCCGAGCACCACCTACCCGCGCCTGCCCAGCTCGTCCTCTTGGCCCTCCTACCGTCTGGATGAATGGGTCTACTTCAACTTCTTGACTGTCCGGCTTCCTTTCAGATAAATCCTCTATCAGTTCTGGGTGTTATTCTAGCTCTAAATTGTTGTTGTTCGAATCTTGGTTGTGCGTGTAGATATGGTGTGTCCACCTATTCCTCCATCTTGCCGGAAGAATATTGTACATTCTTTTAGGGCAGCAATATTCAACCTTTTTCATCTCCTAGCACAAAAAAAATAGTTACTAAAATTCTGTGGCACACTAAAAATACATATTTTGCCAATCTGATAAAAAATAGGCACAATTTTGATTCATTCACATTGGATGGGTATTGTTCTACTAGCCATTCTCTTTTCTAATTTGACAATCTAAGGGAAAAGAAGCCAGTGCTCCTGACTAAATAGTCAGGTATTGCAAGTTTTAAAAATTCTTGAGAGCATTTGAGATCTTGCTTCCTGGAATATCATCAGTTTGGCTCAAATAAACTAAAAAATTCTCTAAAAAATAAAAATTAAAAATTAAAAAAATTACATCAAAATTCTTGTGGTACACCAGTTGAAAATTGCTGTTTTAGGGTACCTCTGCACAGTGGATGAAAAAAAATTTTAGTGGTATCTACTACTTTGAAAGGAATGATCAATTACAACACATGTTGTGAGCTAAAAAAGATTTCCTCAAGGGATTTAAACTTTTCTCTAGAGATTCTCATGCTTTGGGGCATGGGAATGAGACAATAAAAATTGTTGAGTTAGCCCATCTTCACCATTATATGTTCAAACCATTGCTTCCTTCAAATTTCCACTTGACTGGACAAATTTTCTTTCTTTTCTTTTTCCTTCCATTTTTTCTTTTCTTTTTTCCTTCCTCCTTCCTTCCTTCCTCCCTTCCTTCCCTCCTTCCTTCCTCCTTCCTTCCCCTCCTTCCCTCCTTCCTTCCTCCCCTTCCTCCCCCCTTCTCTTCTTTCCTGTTTATTTTCCCAGGCATTTTTGACATAACTTTTTCAAGGAAGTTGGAAGGTTAGCAAGTATGGTTGGACGTTTGGTGTCAGATACCCTCAGTATGCCAACTGAACTGCAGAGTGGCTTTGCATAAAGTCTCTGAATCTCCGTTTTTTCAACTCAAAAGTAGAGACAGTCATGTTATTTTGTAAGGACTTTTTTGAGAAACAACATGAGATAGTAGCCATGCTGAGGCTAGTACAACACCTGGCACAGATCATAAAGGATCATATATGCCATACTAAGGAATTTCAATTTTTTTATCTTGCAGGCAGCAGGGAGCTAGTATAGACTGACTCACCAAGTAATTTGATTAGATTTACCATTTATAAGGCAGATACTGAGAAGAAATTAAAAGCATTTTGTTTTTCTTACAGCCAAGCTTTGTTCCAGAAAGAAGTGTTTGCTTCCAAATCTTTCAAATCTTTGCTTTCTGTAAAATGGAAAAGAATCTTGGCTAAGCTTCAGGTTAAATGTTTTTGTATACCCAGAAGTATCTTTGAATGAATAGATTTAAAATCCCATTATGCACTTCTACTTCTTGCATTTATGTATATGAATTTTTCTTAGGAAAAGGCACACAATATATTATAGGCATGAGTTAGAAAATAACTTATTATTCTTTCTGGCATTGCTTTACCCAGGTGGATTTCAATATGTCCTCCTGGGCCTCTTTAATGAGAAAAATGATGACTGTGGACAAGATGGTTCTAGACCAGATGGTTCTAATATCCTTTTACTGTCATAGTCTCTCTGGGACACAGTGGAAAGTAAATTTAAATACAATTGAAAAAATGAAATTGATAATTGAAAGATAATTGAATAGATCAATTATCAAAATGATTATCCCAGGAAAACTCTAGTTGAAGCATTTATCTTCACTTTAACAAATACGTTCCTCATTTGGGGGAGCTTATTCTTTTTCAGATGTTTAATTCTGGAGTTTACCAGCTCCAGTGGCAAATGTCATAAAACAGCAGGGAAACGTGAGTCTGGATACACTCTCCATTTTCTGCCTGTAGTAACAAGGACTATTCCATACCTAACCAAGAATATATACGATCTACTCAATTCATTGACCCTCAGAAGTATAAGATGTAGGCTGATCCAGGGGGAAGAGAAAATATGCTAATGTCACTATACTTGCCTATAGACTAGCTGGAGAGACAGCCCTAATGCATTTAAGTACCTTCTGGATAATGGTAAACGTGAGAACACTAAGTATATAACATTCATAACTTGTGTGCTTAACTAATTACATAAATTTAATCAAATCTTAGAAAACATTATTCAAATATTAAATGTCTGCTTATAGAAAACCAATGAACCCCAGTCAATCATATATAAAAGCCAAGACAGATCACTGAGATCTTAACTGTACAAATTGAGATTAAATATGTAAAAAATGTAAAAGTATAAAGTACTTTTTAAACTTGAAGGATTACTATTAAATAACTCCTTTAATGACAGAACCTTACAATGAATGCTTTTCTATGGGAGAAGATTTGAATCATCTGACCTTTTTCATAATAAACTTTAGCAGAATCTGAGAGCTGGCCAGACCTGAGAAGTCACCGCCCACCATGAAATTCTATCACTTGTCTTATAGTAGTAAAAGTTTTCCTCCATTCTTTTCAGTCAAGGTCAGGTTAAAACATGAAAGGATATCTTGCTTCAGATACATATATAGCATCAGAACCTAAAGTCCTACAGAAAAATGAGAGAACTCACTCTGTTGCAGTTTATCCTTGCAAAGTAATGTGAGATTGTTCCAAGAACAGAAATTTCTTGTATTAAAGAGAAACTTTACTAAAATGAATGCTTTTGGTTGCCAACATTGTGCACAAAGGTGTTTTCTTACAGATAACAGAGGTTTATGAAATGTTTTAATGGACTTCCTGAAAATGAGATTTCTGATGGACTCATCATGTTGTCTTACTCCCAAGAGTTTTCCCAATGTGAACCTGGAAATATGTTCACATAATGCATATTCATGTAAATTCAATTCCAGATCCATTTGCCTAGAGCCTGAAAGAAATGACCTTGGGACTAAAATAAGCATGTTTATTCAAATAGACATTGGTTTTTAAAAAGTTTTATGTAATACTGTCTATTGCCAACAATTAATTAAAAACTCTAAGATGCTGTCCTTGACATCAAAGAATGTTTGTTTGTTTGTTTGTTGTTTGTTTGTTCCAGGCCATCCTACCTGAAGGGTAAAATGAGGAAACAATAGTCATAAACCAGTCTTTCCCTGGTTCTGGCCTCCAACATTTTGAGGGAACTTTAAACACCTCTTAAAATACTCCCAGACATTTTTAGAAGTCAGGAAAGGGTGACTAGCAAGTCCTTTGTGCCCTGAATGTCTCGCCTAGCATATGTTTGTTCCCCTGATCCACGTCACAGAGCTGGGTCTCCACTGCCACCAGGACACAAGGCTGCACAGAGACTGCTGGCGTCTGATGTTATGTGAAGCCCCAGTTTCCGACACTTGTCTTACCAAAACCTGGAACTCTCTATCTGCTTAAGAGATTCCAGCAAAGAATTCTTTTTGGTTATAGCTTGCTTTTATTTTTACATCAAATTTATCCTAAGTCTCAGGCAAAAGCTTAAAGCAGCTGCCAAATCTGTTGTACAGTCACTATATTGCTGCTCTTGGCATGAACTGGTTATATCTTGGTTTCCTCTTAGAGCGAGTTCTTTCCAAAGGGGCTTTCTAGGGATTCTGGTCATTTATGCAAACATATAGTTGAGGAGCTCATGTCACCGGTCTCTAGGCACACCTGATTTCTAAAGAGAGCACAGTTTTGACTTTATTGCAGCTTAGACGGCATTAACAGTACAATCCTGCCTGCCTTCAAAAGCATACAGTGATAGGCACATAGACTGACCAATTATTCCAACATACTGTGCTAAATGCAGTGGAGGAAAATCTTAAGAGTCTCTTAACTAAATTTGGAGATTATGAATAGATTTCCTTGGAGACAAGATGCCCAGTTTGAGGCTTGAAGCATGAACACATTATATTTTCATTCTATTTTCAGTGATGCCAAATTCTCCCTTCCAATCAAGATACAGTAAAGAAACAGATGAAATTAAAATAGAACCCCAGAGCCCCAGGGCTCCAGTTTCTGGAAATAGATCATGATGGGCATAGAATGGTCTGGGAAAGAAGGGCTGACAAAGCCACTTCAGGACAAACTCCTAGTAGATCTATGGAGACAACCACCACACGCCTTTAGCTGAACAATGCAGCCTTATCTTGGTGTGTAGGTGTCCTCTCTGGATCACTGCCCACTTCACTGAGAGGGATGCTCATGAATAGGTTAGCAGAACCTCCATGGGTGACAGCCAGGGCAAGGCAGCAGGATTATCACTTTTCTCATCTTGTCTAATTTCTAAATAAATTTCAAGCCACAGCTTTTCTATAAGATTCATCAGCCAAATTTTGTCTCTACTCCTAATAGTTTTCCCAGACTTGATTTGAGAGTGGATTCAATAGTTAGTAATGAATTCACAGCCTAAGTGTTTTCATTTGGGAAATTTGGGATCTTTTATACTTTTTGAATTATTAATATAAAAGAAATATACAGCCTAAAGGAGACTATTGTTTGTATTTTGATGGAGCTGATCTTTATTTCAAAGGTGAGCCAGTAAAAATTATCATACTGTGACTCATTGAAAAGTAGCTGATTGAATTTTTAACATAAAATTATGGACATTCATATTTTTCTATGGGCAATTCTAAAGTGAACCTTCTCAAACATTTTGTCTTCTGGCATGCTTATACTGAGTTTGAGTTCTATCCACACAGGACTGAGGAGGAAGGTTAGAAGTGTGGAGTACAGGCTTGGTGTAGGAATTAACACATGGCTTCATCTCCAAAACTCAATTGAAAACCTTGTGGAGAATTTTCAGGAGCCAAACTAAGGAACAAAGCATCTCTGAGTCCACTATACATCTTACCCAGTTTTCATTAGGGTTCTGGTTCTTATTTTTCACCTTCTTAAAATCACACAGACATAGACAGGCATGCACACATGCACACATACTATCACTTGCACAGGCTCCAGAAGAGCAGAATTCTGTTAGGAACAGATGGGAGGGAACCCATCTCAGGAAACAGCATATAGAAACGTCACTGTATATCGAACCCAGCCAACTGAGAGTGTTTTCATTGCCTAGGAGATCCAGAAAAAAAGACATGGACCCCCCAGAATGAAAGGCTCATGGTTTGTTGGTGTTTTTTTGTTGTTGTTCAAGATCATCACTCTCAATGTTGCAAGAATATGGTTTGAAGTGAGCAGCCCATCCACTACACCCTCCTGTCAGCTGTCACCCAGCCCACAGAATGGAAAAAACACCAGGGCTTCAGGGCTGAATTGGCGAATGGGTAGGAAACATGGAACAGTCCTAAATGGAAAGTATTCAGACTCAAAACAAGTTTGTAGGAGAAACCATACAGGAATCCGTATGAGGCAGCCTGAAATGTTTACATAAAATGCTGCGAAGTGGGAAAGAAAGAAGTCCAAGCTCAGGGGTATCCTCAAATTTGAAGAGATTTCAGCAATTCAATGTTTAGCGAGTGTCTGGGAGCCAGGAGTGGGAAGTTTTATAGTCCTCATTGGGAGATAGATAAAAAATACTTCCAAACTGGAGACTGAAAAAATTAAAAAGGCAGTGGGTCGTTTTAAACAAGAGATTTTGAAGTTATTTCTAAAAGAAGGAAATCAAAGCAAAGCATAACAATAACAAAGTATTCCTTTAAACTGGATAAGACCCTGTGGCTTCCTTGTTGTTTCTTTTACTTTACCCTTGAAATCAAAGGGATAGATAGGCCTTTTGTTTTCTTGATTTTTTTCCCCAAATCAGAAAGAAACAAATATAGCTAATTAGATAAATATATGAGAAAGAAAATGTGCTTTGGGGATGTTTTTAGAAACAGGGCAAAGAAACAGAAAACTCTTTCCTAATAAACTACTCTAAAGAAATGTCACCTTAATATTTGCTATTTTAATAAATGAATCCTTATAAAAGTTCTAGGCTGGAATTATTATTATACTACATAATATTTGAGGGTTTGCTGTATTTGTAAAAACAAACTGAGAAGATATGTACTGTTTTGGTCTTATTTTACAGGAAGGACCTGAAGTTAAGCAAGTTTCCTAGGATCACAGAGTTTGTGAAGAAGTAGCAGGGGCTTGAACCCTGGTCAACAGCATACCAAAGTGCACACATGCAACTAACCATGACTATAAACATTCAAAGTCAGTGCCTTTTAGTTTCCTTTGAACTTTCCTTAATTCTTCATAGCCATTGTATACTTAAATTTTTGGAAACACAGGAGACAAAGTTTTTGCAAAAATTACAAAATAATCTTCCTTCAGGAGGCAATGTTTTAAACCCTCGAGGCACTGGCTGCTAGAAGTGATGCTTATTAAAGGGTGATGGGTAGGACACTATGTCGGCCAAGCAAATGCCCTTCTCTTGCCTAATACAGTGTTTCTCTTTGAACACTTGAAACCTTCATTTCAGGGCCTGACCCAGTGTGGGCTACAGAATAGGTGTATAGTACACATCTTATGTTCAGTAGATATTTTTGAACTGAAATGCACATCTCCCATCAAATATTGGCTCAAGTGTCACCTGACCTCTATGCAACCATCTACATAGTCATACCAGTCATGCCTGTCTCCAGTCACTCCTGGTTCTTTTCAATTTGGAACCTCTGCTAGCTCTAACTTATCCCATGAAGCCGAACTAAGAATTACTTGAGATACATAGAAATACAAATGCTCTGGAAGATATAAATTTTATGAGGATAGAGCATTATCTTATCATTGTATGAATTACCACATCCCTGGTAGTCACGCTTATGAGTCTGTGTTTGTATTTAACACACATCGGGACCACACTGTGGCCAAACAAATTACATTTGGTTTAATGTCACAACTTTCATGGGTGTATGTAAACTTTGCTCTACTTTTGCTACTGAGGAATTTAAGGAGCAGAGAAGTTGTTTTTCGTCAATGAGGAATTTAAGTAGTAGAGAATTAGTATATTGACCCAATATTCATAGCAAGGGATTGACTCACCTAGGATTCAAATTCATCTGTCTGACACTGAGACCCATGCTCTGAACCACTTTTGTAAGTCTCCATGTACTAGTTTTCTATTTCTGCTACAACAAATGACCAGAAACAGTGGCTTAATACAATACAAATTTATTGCCTTACAGAGGTCTGAAGTTGGAGAAGAGTCTTACAGAACTGAAATTAATGTGTTGGCAGACACATTCATTCTGGAGGCTCTAGGAGAGGATTTATTTCTTGCCCTTTCCCTTCTCTAGAGTTTGCTCACATTCTTTGGCTTGTGGCCACATCTCATTCTCTATCCCTGACCCTCCTGCTCCCTCTTACACAGGCCTTTGTGATTTCTTTGGACTTATTCAAATAATCCAGGATAATCTTCCCATCTCAAGATCCCTAACTTAATTGCATCTGCTAAGTCCATTTGTTATATAAGAATATATTCACAGATTCTAGAAATTAGCATGGGGACAGCTTTGGAGGACCATTATTCTGTCTAAAGCATGTATTATATGTTTTGGGGGGAAATAAGGGGGTCATTTTGGCTTATAGGTGTGACTTTGTGTTTATTTTGTTTCCTTCACTATTATCATTTAAATTTGTGAGAAGGTGTCATATCAACTGGTTATATTGCCCTGACAGAGCCAGCCACACATGGGCACTACCACCTGCAGGCTGTGATTTCAGGAGATCTCCCTCTCTCTCTTTCCTCTGCCCCTCACTCCCTAACTCTGCTCCACAGGAAAAGACCTCTCTTTCCCTAACCATCTCGGGGGGAAAAGCTTTAGTTCTATTATCAGAGATAAAGTAAAAATAGTAAATAATCTTGAAGATATAATATTGACTTTAAATTGCACAGACTAGCAAAAACATCAAAACAGTCACTAGTTATGATGGTGGAAGATAAGGGCCCTGAGAAGGGGCCCAGAGAGGAGTAGGAAACAGAGAAGATAACGAACACTGACAGTCAGGAGGGCACTCAGAGAAAATTCTCTTTCCTTCACAATTTTGCCGAGTTTCAGGCCCACTGTCAGTAAAACTCTGGCAATTATTAGTATTGTTCAATGATATTTCCAGTTCTCTTTCTGGCACATGGTAGATTGCAGTTCCCAGATCCTTGAAGTTGGGGTGTGGCTACTTGACTTGTTTTGGCCAATGAAACCTACTGGCACCAAGACAGGCACAAAATGAGTTGAAGTGACATATGTCACATCCAGGGGTGGACACCTTGAGAAAGCCAATGAATGTGTGAATTCCCATGAGTGGTGGCCACTGTCACAATGACTGATAATGCTCCATATTGTGTGGCCCCATAGCCTGTGCCCTGAGTGTTCACCCCCAAATGACCTTGACAGTCATAAATTGTTGCATGAGTAATAAGCCCTCGTTGTTAACAATCAGAGATTCGGTGCCGGGGTGTGGGGAATGTTGTTATATTGCAGCTAAGCTAGTCTCACCCTGACTGAAATAAAAACCTGGCTCTTGTCTGAACATGGTCACTGTTGGAATGGAGCAATAGGCCGACAGAATGGTGATTCGGTGTCACCATGGCAAAAAGCTTTTCTCAAGCTTCCCCTAGGAACACAGCATTGCATGAAAGTGAGTACTTTCGGGAAACCTGAAAATATAATGTAACAAGGATATAC
Source organism: Phyllostomus discolor (assembly GCF_004126475.2). Taxonomy (NCBI): domain Eukaryota; kingdom Metazoa; phylum Chordata; class Mammalia; order Chiroptera; family Phyllostomidae; genus Phyllostomus; species Phyllostomus discolor. The sequence continues at coordinate 153,029,787 of NC_040903.2, forward strand.
AAGTGCTTTATAAATTGTAAATCACTTTGCAAATATTCGTTATAACAATAGTTCTCACCCACAGTTGTAGCCATGATTACGTTTTCCTACTCTGTGAGTATGTCCATGATATTTATCAGCTCCCATCAAAGAAACATATTTATTTACACTGTGTGTGGATAACTCAGAGAGATCAGACACAATTTTCCTAATTTAGGTATCAAAATACATATACATGAGGAAGACCAAGGTCATTTGATGAAATAATACAATTTAAAATGAGTGCTTCTCTGGTATCCTTTTCATTATTCATAATATCCAGAAATATTATAGGAGAGATAAGCCATGACCCCTATGCCACAAACACAGAAAAGTAGAGAACAGCTATGAGATTAGTGGTTTGCTTGCAAATGAACAGGGCTGCCACCGGCAACTCTCACTAACCCCTCCCTTTGCTCCTCTTGGCACCAGGATGCACAGAGGTGCTTGATCTCTGTAATTGTTTTCTTCATGCCAACCTTTGAATAGGGAATTAACTTGAAGTTTAGCAACATATTCTTACATTTGGATGTGACATGATTAAAATCTCCTAATCCCCATGCCTACAAAGTTGAGAAATTAAGACATATTTTCAAAATGGAAGTGTAGATACATAAAAACTTACTAATAAATTTTTAATTGTTTAATCCTTAAATTAGAGAAAAGACAAGCAATAACAATATAAATTCTTCTTTATGCCACTTAGAGGGGTGAGGCTTGCTCAGCAGGCTTAGTCAGAAAGAACAAACACATTAGTTAGAAGAATTTGTAGCTCTCGCCTACAGTTTCTGGCCAAAAATGTCCAGACTTATTCTCTGGAGGCAGAAGTTGGAACTTGGTTTTTTAGCTTCTGGTGAGTTCTACTGCTACTAAACAAGGAATAAGCAAGATTTTCTTCTGTGGATTGCCCTCGGGACTAGTCTGTCTGCCCTCCTGTTTAGTAAATCTCCTCTACCAGGAGTTTTCAGTTTCAGGCACTTTGCAAGGTGTCTCTCATCCAAGAACCCCTTTTTTAGAGGTACAGACCACTGACTTTACACAAGGTACAGCCACACTACAGGAAGCAGAGTCTAGCACAGTCAAACTAAAAATGATGCCTCTCCTGAATTTCAGCTCAGTCTATTACTAGTTTCTTATAGTCTCTAATCCCCTGGGAATTAGTGACTATAAGGGAAAGAGTTCCCTCCCTGATTTCTGACTATTCCGTTCCAAACAAGGCCATCTTCTACAGGCACCACCCCACCCCTTCCTTTCCTGACCCAAGTCACCCTTTTCTTGTTTCACTTTTCTCTGGGACTTTCTCGAAATGGTTTCAGTTCACACTGCTCCCTTCCAGCATGTGTCCTGAGATCCACACAAGTAAATATCCATTTTTTCACCGCACTTCTATGAGTAAGTATAGTCTAAAACTTCTAGCTAAAATGGGTACAATTAGAAGAAATATAGGCAGAAGACATTCACATTTTCCTGAGATGGAACAATGATTCTTGGAAATATTTTACCTTATACACTCCTTCATTTCCAAAAGGGTTCAGGGCAGCATCTTTGAAAATAAAACTCACACCACTTTGGAATCTAGGGTAGCACATATTGCTGGTGTTTTTGAAGAGAAGTGACAGTCTTAGATCTGTGAAATATGTTGCTGGTATTTAATAGGAACTGCATTGAATTTATAGATTGCTTTGGGTAATATGGACATTTTAATAATGTTAGTTCTACAATTATTTCAAAAATTTATGTGGAACAAAAAAAAGACCCTAAATAACTTTAGCAATCTTGAGAAAGGGGAACAAAGTTAAAGGTATCACAATACCTGATAAGAAACTACACTACAAGGACATTGTAATTAAAATAGCCTGCTACTGGCATAAGAACAGACCCATAGATCAATGGAACAGAATAGAGAACCCAGAAATAAACCCATGTCTCTATGATGAATATTCAACAAAGAGGGCACAGGCATATAATGGAATAAAGGCACTCTCTTCAACAAATGATGTTGGGAGAACTGGACTGGTACATGCAAAAAAAAAAAAAAAAAAACTTGACCACCAACTTATACCATACATAAGAGTAAAGTCAAAATGGATAAAGGACTTAAATATAAGTCATGGTAGCATAAAAGACCTAGTGAAAAAATAGGCAATAAAATTTCAGACATCCCATAGCAATATTTTTGCTGATATATCTCCTAGGGCAAGAGAAATAAAGAAAAAATTAACAAATGGGACTACATCAAACTGAAAAGTTTCTGCATGAATAAAGAAATCATCATCAAAATGAAAGGGGACCGACCATCTGGGAGAACATATTTGCCAATGATACATGAGACAAGGGTTTGATCTCCAAACCAGTAAAGAACTCACACAACTCAACATCAGGAAGACAAACAACCCAATTAAAAAAAAAAAATGGTCAAAGACCTGAGTAGATACTTTTCAAGGAGGACATACAGATGGCCCACAGACATATGAAAAGATGCTCAGCATCACTAGCCATCAGAGAGATGAAAATTAAAACCACAATGAGATAAATAAATCAACAAACAACAATTGCTGGCAAGGATGTGGAGAAAAAGAGAGCCCTAGTGCACTGTTGGTGGGAATGCAGACTGATATAGCCACTATGAAAAACAGTATGGTATTTCCTCAAAAAATTAAAAATGGTACTGCCTTATGACCCTGTGATTCCAATTCTGGGAATACTCTAAGAATCATGAAACCCAGTTCAAAAGAACTTATACACCCCTATGCTCACAGCAGAGCTATTTACAATAGCCAAGTGTTGGAAACAGCCTGAGTTCCCATCAGTAGATAAGTGGATTAAAAAACTGTGGTAGTTTTACACAATGGAATACTATGCACCAGAAAGAAAAAAGGATGCCCTACCTTTTGCAATAGCATGAATGGAACTGGAGGCTGTTATGCTAAGTGAAATAAGCCAGTTGGCAAGGGACCTCACTTGTAAGTGCAATCTAATGAACAAAATAAACTAAGAAAAATAGAACCAGAGACATGGAAACATAGAACAGACTGATAGCTGTAGGAGGAGAGGAGAGAGTTGGGGAATGATGGAAGGAAGGGGAAGGGACTAGTCAAGGAACAGGTATGAATGACTCTCGAACATAGACAATGCAGAGGGGATTGACTGTGGGCAAGAGGTGTAGGCTGGGTAAAGGAGGCAAAAGGCAAAAAAAGAAGAAATTAGATAATTGTAATAGAATAAACAATAAAAAAGGAAATAAAAGAAAGCTTAAGCTGTAAAATCTCAGACATGTCACGGAGCAATATTTTGGGTGATATATCTCTTAGGGCAATGGAGACAAATAAAAAATAAACAAATGGGACCACATCAAACTAAAAAGCTTCTGTACAGCAAAAGAAACCATAAACAGAATGAAAATGAAACCCACTGTATGGGAGAACAGATTTGACAATGACACATCTGATAAGGGGTTAATTTTCAAAATATATAAAAAACTCATATGACTCCATACCAGGAAGACAAACAATCCAATTTTTAAAAATGGGTGAAGGATCTGAATAGACACTTCTCCAAAGAGTTCATACAGATGGTCAATAGACATATGAAAACATGCTCAATGTCACTAATCAGAGAGATGCAAATTAAAACCAAAATGAGGTATCACCTCACACCCGCCAGAATAGCTATCATCAATAAATCAACAAACAAACACTGTTGATGAGGATCCTTGTGCACTGTGGGTCGGAATGTAAACTGGTATAGCCACTGTGGAAACCAGTATGGAGTTTCCTCAAAAAACTAAAACTGGAATTGCCTTTTGATCCAGTGCTTCTACTTCTGGGAATATATCTGAAGAAACATGAAACACTAATTTGAAAGAATATATGTACCCTTATATTCATTGCAGCATTATTTACAATAGCCAAGATCTGGAAACAGCCCAAGTGCCTGCCAGTAGATGAGTGGATAAAAAAAAAAAAGCTATGGTACATTTACATGATGGAATACTGCATGGCTATAAAAAAGAAGGAAATCTTACCTCTTGTGACAGTATGGATAGACTTGGAGAATATGCTAAGTGAAATAAGCCAGTCAGAGAAAGGTAAATACCATATGATCTCACTTACATGTGGATTCTAATAAACAAAATAAACATGAACAAAACAGAAAGAGCATGGATACATGGAATAGATTGGCAGCTATCAGAGGGGATAGGAAAGTTCCTCAACACTGTTTGAGGAACTAGATGATAGAAGGTGAAGAGATTAGCCAAAGAATATATACACATAAACACAGACAATAGTGTGGTGATAGCCAGGGGAAAGGGGGCTGGGAAAGGTGGGCAGAGGGGAGCTGGGATCTGTGATAGTGTTAGCAATAAAATAAAATTCAAAAAAAAAAAGAAAAGGAAAAAGTGTTGAGTCCTTATAGTAAGGCACCCTTCAATTTTTATATTAAGACAAGAAAAGAATATTTGACTTCAAAATGTTCCCAAAATCTTGTGTAAGTATACTAGTCTTAAGAAATGATCTACATCTCAATTTATATTAGGTTTTGAGAATTCTCACATGTAAACTCTAAATGATATAAGAAAAGAAGCTTTGGGGGAGACTCAGGTGGGAGGGGAAACAGGGTAACTGCCACAGAATGTACATCTCGTCTAGGGTCTGCATTCCAGGATCCTCCATACTGTCTGAATTCTAGTTGTTTTCCCTGCCATTATGGGAAAGGCTTCTTGAGATGTCCACCCTTCCATATTGAATAAAACAATGTCCCACAGCTGGACTACTCACGCTCAGTGAGGCCAGGAACTCATACATGTGGCCTTCAACTATTTAATAAGTAGAAGGCAATAAACAGTGCTTGAGGGTAAAGATCACTGGGATGAGTTTTACTTGCTCCTTTGGGAGAGAGAAGTCAAAGTGTTCAACAAAACCACAACTGACCGACTTTCTCTCAGGTTTAGTACGTGAACACCTCATTCCCATAGCTTACTCAAACATCCCTTTGATTGGATGTAATGTTTGATTTTGCAAGGTCATTTTGACCCCATGGATTTCCCCTAAACTCTTACACAGAAACAGTATCAGCAGGGAGAGTGATCAGCCCACTCCTTCAAGGAACCAGTTATCAAAGCAGAACTAGCAAGACCCTTGTCAGCACTAGGGGAAATTTGTGGGTTGTTACTGTGGCCTCCTTTCTCTTTCCCACATGTGATCACTGCCTGGAGGTGAGGTAACTACTTCTCAGGGTGGGGCAGGAGAGATGTCTAAGGACTTGTTCCCTTACAAATTTGTCTTTCATTTACTTTCTATAGCTCTGCAGCCAGCTTGGAGGACTCAGGGGACCTTGAGACTAAAGCACAACATCTTGACATGCTACAAATAAAGTCAGATGCAGTGGTGAGTAATCTCAGCTTGCACAGCTGAGAGGGCAAGGGTCAGGTCTGGAAGTCATTAAATGAAAAAAATCAAACCAAAAATTAAGATGAAAATATTGGCAGTTGGTGTAACACCAAAAAACAATTCATTCCTTTGGTCCTCCTTGCCTTTCCAGACCGTTAGCACTCACTCTGCATTCAACATTTCAAGAGAATTTCCCTCTATACTGAGATCTCATGTGATTTGGATGCTTGCTAGAGTGTGTCATTTGGCCTGACCCACCTTCTTTCTTAGGGACCAGCTGATTCCTTTCAAGGCCTAGACATGCCCTGGTCTAAACTAAATGAATGGGTCACAGTCCAAGGAATCAGATCCACTGATGCCCTCTCAAAAATCTCAGTTAAGGGCTGAATACTTACAACATGTAAATATCAAACAATAGAGCCATTTATCATCTCTGTGTGCACATAAATAACCATCCAAAGAGTATATTTCAGTGAAAAAATAAAAGGGAGGTTGGTTAAGCCGTCTCAAAAAAAAAATGACAGTAAAGGTGAACAAGGATAAAAGGAGCTTTCCTTATTAGAACATGGAGGGGGAAAAGGGAAATCCCCTAAATAAGAAAACACTGGGACAAGGCCAGCCAAGTAGAGAAACAGCCCTGAAAAGACTGGCTAATGTGAGCTGACCCTGGAGCAAAGACTAAAAGAAAATGCCAAACTCTCCATCCCAGAGATCAGCTGGTTCCTGAGGCCTAGAGTTGGGGTTATTAGGCCATAGCTGGAGTCTCCCTGGCTCAGCTTCTCTCCCCAAAAGTCTCTTGCCCAATTGGCCCACAGCTGCCAAATCCAACCGAACAAGATGAATTATGTAATCTCTCTCTCTGGGATGTTATGATTAGGGGAGCTTTGTGCAGAGGCCTGAGGAAGGCCACCCTGGATTTCGACATTGGATTAATACTCACTCACTCTCAGTTTTATGCACTGTCTCCTAGGTAGAATTTACCTGATTTCAAGTGTAAAAATAAGAGAAATAGCCTTTAAAATACCCAAAGACATGCTATAGTTAAACAAGAGTCAAAGGTTCAGCTTGAGCATTTCTTTTTAAATGATGATCTTAGTGCAGCTGAAATAGGATGATTCCATTCCGACACATATAAAGATATTTACCGTAGTAGGAAGAACAGAATTGTTTCTTCTCAATGAAATCATGTTATTCTTCTTTCAATATTTATAAAAGTCAGATCCTTAAAAGGTTAAACTCTAAAATATTGTCCCACAGCTGAACTCCAAAAATAAGCCACAAAAATTCAAATTGAAACACATTTCCCTGGCTTGTTGCATTATAATGAATAAACGCATGACTAGCTGTTGCTGAAGGCATCTGACACTGAAGGATGACCCAGCTAACACACAGCATCGGTGGGTACCAGCTAGTACTAGCTTGCAGGGGCTGGTTGAGTGCATCTCTTCTCAATTCTACATTTAGTGATCTTGCTTAGAAGCTTGAAATTGTGGTGATCAGAGCATTCACCCCAAGGAAACTGGAAAAATCTACAAAGCATGACTCCACTCCCTACCCCTAGTTGACTGCTAAATGTTGACCACCATGTCATGACACAGATGTCTACTTCAATCACATAGGAGCCTAAGTTTTAAAAAACAATCACATTTACCTCTTACTGATATATATATCACTTTATAAATTCAGAGGTTTGTCAGGACAGAACTAGCAACAATATTATAATTCAGAGACGGGTATGGAGACAGGCAGGGTTCTCTGATGGAGGACCTCAGGGGTCTCTCTCAGTCTGTTGACAGCAGTGGTACCATAGACTCCTCAGCCATCAAAAGGAAGCTAAGCCCAAATTCATACTCTCACTGATCTGAGTGCTCCAAGTTCCCTAGATGGTGTGCAGCTGGCATTTCCCAAAACTCCCTTTTAAACAGCTCGCACGTAAGCTAAAGCTGCCAGAAGCTTGAGTCTAAACTTCTTCATTCAAGACTGCTCTCAGGCTTATCATCTAAGAATGAGAAAGCAACAGCAGAACGAGGTCTCTGTAATAAAGCCCAGATCCTCAGTGTGTCCAGCAGTGCTCCAGCCCAAGTGTCTCTTTCCTGCAGGAAGCAAAGAGGACAAGGACCCATGTATGCACTGGCTCTTCAGCCAGCCTGTGTCAGATAATGGTGTTCACTCAGTCTTTGCATTGCACTGGGCAAAAAGGCACAAGTGTCCTGGAACACAACCATTCTTTCACACTGAGTTGGTCTGGATGGCATCTACTTCCTATTTACAAAGAAGTCTATCTGCAAAGAAACCATGTTAGAGACAAAGCCTTTTTTAAAACTCTACTTGCCACCCCTTTCACTCCTCAACCTAACAGTGCCTTCAAAATTATTAACTGTAGTGTTTTCCTAATGAGGAACTAAGTGAACATTCTTACATGAGTTTTCAATAAGCAAAAGGAAACAAATTTAGTATAGAGCTCTTTGGTCTAAAAAAGTAGACTCTTGCATTTGCCTACAACACATTACAAACTGGCAATGGACAAACAACATTTTCTGTTCATGCAAAATAAGCACAATGAAGAATCTCTTTTTAAGTGAAGACCAAAACTAGACATTTGGTGTAGGCAGCACATCTATCATATTCCTGCAAATAATATAAGCCCACCCATAATACACCCCACAAAATGATGTGCAAAATTAAAAGATTTTTTAAATGATGCAGATCTAAATTATTATGTCAGTTCTTGTGCATGTAAAGCCTACATTCAAAAAGTGGGATAAAGAGAAAAACTCACAAGCAAAATTTATAAGCTCCTGGAGTGCAGCTATGAAACAGGATTGAAAGTAGAAAAGGATGAAGCTATGGTCAAGCTCTTGATGCAAAAGCCCTGCTTGCTTATAGCTGGATGTTAATCATAACGTTTCCATGGACATGAGCAGGCAGAGGCCCACAGTATTTTCTTTTCTTTTTTGTTGTTGTTCAATTAATTACAGTTGTCCCAATTTTCCCCTGTTGCTCTCCCCTGCCCTGCCCACCTCCCCGTCCCTCATTCAGTCCCCACCCGGTCATCCATTACCATGGGTAGTTTATACATGTTCCTTGACCAGATCCTTCCCTTCTTTCCCGTTATCCCCCCTCCTCAGTTTGTCAAACTGACAGTCAGTTTGTTCCTTGTTTCTATGTCTCTGCTTCTATTTTGCTCACTTTTTTTGTTCATTAGTTTCCTCTTATAGGTGAGATCATATGATATTTGTCTTTTGCCACCTGACTTATTTCACTTAGCATAATACTCCCCAGTTCCACCCATGCTGTCACGAAGGGTAGGAGTTCTTCTTTCTTTCTGCTGTATAGTATTCCATTGTGTAAATGTATCACAGTTTTTTGATCCACTCATTTACTGGGGGGAACTTAGGTTGCTTCTAGCAGTTTGCTATTGTAAATTGTGCTGCTATGAAATTGGGGTGCATGGGTTCTTTTGAATTGGTGATTCAGGATTCTTAGGGCACAATTTCAGCAGTGGGATTGCTGGGTCAAAAGGCAGTTCCATCTTTAGCTTTTTGAGGAGATTTCATACTGTTTTCCACAGTGGCTGCACCAGTCTGCATTCCCACCAACAGGGAGCCAGGGTTCCCTTTTCTCCACATCCTCTCCAATACTTGTTTGTTGATTTGTTAATGATGGCCTTTCTGACCCATGTTAAGTGGTATCTCATTGTGTATTTTCATATCTGCATTTAGAAGGTGAGAATTGATTCCAATTAATTCCAAGTCTTCAGAGCTAAACTAGGATTTTATCAAACACAGATTCCTGTAGGCTCTCTAAACAATGCAGACTGACCTCAAATGGCTTTCATTTCTCTGTAGTAGATGGCTCCCAGGTCTTTACCATATTGTGAAGCTACTTGCAATGTACTCATGAAATGAGATATAAATTCCAAAACAACCAAAAAGCTAGTTTGCTCTGCCCAGTGTTTCCACATGGACCATCTCTTGTCACTCTGATTTTATGCCATAGTAACTGTTATTTTTCTTCATTCACATTATTCAGTTGGGTTGAGATGATTGCTATTTGACCAACTTTTAAATTGATTTTATTATTTATGGAAAGGAAAATGCAAGCAGCAATATTAACTTTACCACTTAATACCAAGTGAAACCAGTGACAGGCAAGAAAAATGTTCCAAAGAACCCTGAAACAAAATTGTGTGGTTTTTGTGTCCTCTGATTTAAGGTGTATCAGTATAATACTGCCTATTGTAAGAAACATGGTACTTGCTATTTTAAAGTGAAATGCATGAGAGTCTGTAAGTAAGGGTGAAATTGATTTTCACGCAAAAAGCCTAAAGCCACAAGATATTCAGTACTTCACATGAAAAGAAGCTATCATCTCTTTCCTTTCCATTTTCCACTTGCAGCCATGATTTCCATATTGAAAGACGCTTTAGAAATGTTTAAGGTATTGTTGAGAGATATGTTGAAATGGGCCATCTCATGTAATGTTTGTGAAAGCAGAAATTGGTACAGCTTTTCTGGGAGGCAATTTGGCAATATAAAACAAGAGCCTTGTCCTGGCTGTTGTAGCTCAGTGGATTGAGTGCAGGCTGAAAACCAAAGGGTCACTGGTTCGATTCACAGTCAGGGCACATGCCTGGGTTGTGGGCCAGGTCCCCAGTGGCGGGGCATATGAGAGGACAAACCACACATTGATGTTTCTCCCTCTCTTTCTCCCTCCCTCCCTTCTTTCTAAAAATAAATAAATAAAACCTTAACAAATTTTAAAACAAGAGCTTTAAAAATGTCTAATTCTTTGTCCCAGTATTCTATTAGAAATTTATCCTAAAAAGTTAATTGGTTATAATAGCAAACAAACAAAGCACCTTAAATGTCTAAGCATAAGGGAATGATTAAATAAAGAAAAGCATATCAATAAGATGAAACAGTGCATTGTTATTAAAATGTTTTTGCAGAATACTTAAGGTTTGAGGATATAGTTACAATACAATGTCAAATGAAAAAAGACAAAGTTGCATATACATTATGTTCTTGATGTATACACATGCACACAAATACACAAACAGTAAACAAGACACAGTAGACAAAATTATGCTGGAATATTTAAAGTGGTTATTTCAGGGTGAGAAACGGGAATAGTAGTGAATTTCACTAATTTTTATTTATACTTTTTTATACTTTACAGTGGTTTACATTGAGCATGAACTATTCATTTTACAGATGCATTTACAGATGTGCATTATAAGTGAAAAGTGATATAACATTGTAAATATTACATAACCTTCAAGTATGAAGTAAAGGATGGAAGCATTCCCCCTATTTGTTTCCCCAGATTTCCCTGCTTAATAGCAGGAAAAATTTAGAGTTTATCTTTCCAGGCTGTTTATATTTAAGTATATATACATATACATATATGCATTTATACAATTTCATAAAATATAATAATTTATTTTACATTAAACAATGTACTTTGGATATGTTTCCATATTACTGTAGATAAATACAGGGCCTAGCAATAATAATTCCTGTTTTTTTACAAAATTACAAATCATAAGCATGTAATTCTGTAACATACCATCACACTCAAGTACACCACATGACATTTTAGGGGAAATGTTCAAATTAAAACTATAAATTATTACACTCATATTATTACCCTACCAACCACACTCAAGCAGGTGTTACTTCTGCTAGACCCAGTACATCATTTTTAACAGCAGTTTAAAATGTTTAGAGCAGTTTTAGATTCACAGCAAATTTAAGCAGACAGTAGAGTTACCAGACACTGTGCCTCCCCTCCCACCCAGCCTCCCCTACTAATTCACACCAAAGTGGTACGTTCATCATAGCAGAATGAGCCGCACTGGCACCTCATTATCACCCGCCATCCGTAGCTCACATTAGGGTTCAATCTTGGTGTTCTATGTTCTGTGAGTTTTGGCAAAGTTGCATCAACCATTGTAAAGTAATTGTAAAGTAAGAGTAGTTTCACTGCCCTAAAAACTATTTGTACTCCATCTATTTACCCCTGCCTTAATCCCTGGCAGCCATTGGCCTTGTTATTGTGTCCATAGTTTTGCCTTCTTCAAAATGTCACAGAGTTAAAATAACATAGCATGTAGCCTTTTCAGATTGGCTTCTTTCACTAAGTAATCTGCCTTTAGAGTTCTTCAGTTCTTGGCACCAAAATTACAATAATACAAATTTCTGTATTTCCCATATACTCACCTTTACTGGGGAAACTTACATTCATATACGTCTTTGTGCTGCTACCTACCACCCTTGCACTTCATCTCGAAGGGCTCCCTTTAGAACTCACCCAAACTAAGGAACTCCCTTAGCTTTTTTTACCTGGGAGAGCATTAATTTCTCCTTTATTCTCAAGGACCAATTTGCCAGATACAGTATTCTTGCGTGATGATTGTTTTCTTCTAATTTCCAGTACCTTGAATATGTCGCCCTAGTCCCACAAAATTTCTGCTAAGAAAATTTTGATAATTTTATGGGAGCTTCCTTATATGTGATATTTCTGTTTTCAAGATTTGCTCTTTGCCTTGGTTTTAGACAGCTTCTATAATGTGTCTCATAGAGTTTTATATAAATTAGACATAGATAAAAATAGAGGTATATAGATATGATTTTTTCTGTTTTATATACCTACTCTTATCCATATTATTTACTTTTCTATAATTATTTTAGATTTATTTTCCACTTCTTAAGGTAAAAAATTAGATCAATGATTTTAGACATTTCTTCTGTTCTAATTTAAACAAAGTTATAAGTTATCCTTTAAGTATTGACATATTTGCATTCCATATATGTTTATATGCTGTATTATTATCATTCTATTCAAAACACATTTTAAATCTAATTTTCTTTTGGTAGTTTAATTCACCCATAGCTTATTTATAAGAATGTTCCTTAATTTCCAAATTTTGAGATTTTAGGTATACTTTTGTTATTGATTTATAATTAATTTCACAAGTCAGAAATACTCTGCATGCATGATTTCCATCCTTTGAAATTTATTTATGTTTGTTTTATGACTTAGTGGATGGTCTACCCTGGCGAATTCTATGTACACCAGAAAAAGGATATTTATTCTGCAGTTTTTAAGTGTAGTGTTCTAGAAATATCAACTAGGTGCTTGTTCTATTAATTTCTGAAAGAGGTAGCTTAACATCTCCAGTCAGAATTGGGGATATCTCTCTCTCTCTTTTGCTGTCAGTTTTTGTTCTATGTATTTTCAATCTCTGTTGTTAGATTCATAAACCTTAAAATTGCTATAACTTTAATGAACTGACCCTTTTAATCACTAAAAATTTTTCTAATATTAACAGAAGAAACATAAACTTTCTTAGGTTAATTGTTTACATACTCTATCTTTTCCATCCTTTTATTTTCAATATTTTTCTTATTTAAAATGTATCCTTTTAAAATAACATATAGTTTTATCTTGCTTTTTAGTTAAATAATCTCTGTCTTTTAATTCAAGTATTTATTCCATTTTGTTTACATTAGGCTTAAATTTACATCTTGCTATTTGTTTTCTATTTGACCAAGATTTAGACTTTTTAAAAATTATTTTTTCTATCTTTGCTTTTTTAAATAATGATTATATTTATTACAGTTGCTCTGTGGTTTATAAATAGATCTGTAATTTAACTTCAAAAAACACATTTTACCATTACCATTTCACATTTATCAGTTCACATTTTAACATCAAAAAACATTTTACCATTTCGTGTATAATGTAAGAGATTTAGAAAATTATACTCACATTTCCTTCTTCTAGTTTTTGTTCTACTGTCACAAGTTTTATTTCTACCTGTATTATTAAACTATAATATACTGATCTTATTTTTGCTTTAAACAGTTAATTTTTAAAATAAACTTATTGGTGAATAATAACATTCATCAATTTTGTGTATAATTTAATAATCTATAAATTCATAAATTTGTAATAAATCTATCCATTTTAAATGCATAATTTGATAAATGATGAGTTTTCTTAAATCTCCAATTTAACTTTTAATCTACTTAAATTAAGTAAATTTAATTTACTGTTTTTGGCATCTTTTGAAGAGCCAAAGTTTTATTTTGACAGTGTAATTCATAATTTTTTCTTTTACGATCTATTTCTGTGTCCTAAGACCTTTTTCCACAACCTAAGTTCACAAAGAATTATTTCCTGTTTTCTTCTAAAAGTTTTGTAATTTTAAGGTTTACATTTAGAATAAATGATCTTTTTGAATTAATTTTTGAGTGTGACATTAGGTGAGGGTCATGGTTGGTATTTTTTCTGTGTTTCTCTGATGTTTTTAGTACCATTTATTAAAGAACTACTCTCTATCCATTGAATTGTCCTGGCATCTTTGTCAATTATTAGTTGGCCATATATACCTGGGCTTATTTTGGATACTTACTATCTTCCACTGACCTATGTGTTTATTTTTGCCAGTCTAATATAGTCTTCATGAACCTGTCTTTATAGTAATCCTTGGTATCAGTTAGAAAAATCTTCCTACTCTTTCCTTCCTTGGGAAATTTGTTTTGGATATAGTAGGTTTCTGCATTTCCAAGAAAATTTAGGATCAGAATACCAATGCTACATAAAAGTATGCTAGAATTTTAGTTGAGGTCATATTGACTCTATAGGTCCATTGTGGAGAATTAAGTTTTCTAATCTAACAATTGAGTCTTCTAGACTAATTATTTTCTAATCTAGAAAATAGTACTTTCTCCATTTATTTAGGAGATAATCATTTAGTTGCTCTCAGCAATGTTTTGTACTTTTTAGTGTATCTATCTAGCAGCAATTTAAGCTAATATCTTAGTTCAAGGCAATGGTTCTCAAACTTTTGCTGGCACCAAAATCAAATTCTTAGGCCTGTTAAAAACACAAAGCCCTGAGTCCCAACCCCTGAGTTTCTGATTTAGTTGGTCCAATGCAGGACATGATTTTGGCATGTCAGACAACTCTCTCAGGTGATGCAGATATGGCAGCTACAGGGTGATATTTCAAGAACTAGCTTAGGCTATTTTTTGTTTTGTTTTGCTTTTGTTGTGGCCACACAACAAAATAGTATTCATTAGGACCTTAAACTCACGTGAGTTTTTATAGTTACAGAATTGAAAGGTACAGTTCACTTTCTTCTCAGTTTATTGATCCCGGTGGGAGAGTGGTGACTTTTACATCAACATAATACCACGTGAGGTGTCACGTTCCTGGGAGGCGGTCTTCTACGAGACCTCCCGCTTTTCTGCAGATCTAGGCTTGTTCCCTTCTGTTTTACATCTTGAAAGACTAAAAAATCATGCGGTTCTACAGATTTGCTCAGGGTAAAGCCAACTTCAATGACTCAATTAATTCTCTAGATTCCCATTTTCACTTAGTTATTGGTTTCTGAGAATTTTATACTTTGTTGTCAGCTCAATGACAAAATTTTTTATCTGTATTTTATCCAGCATGCTTAGTAGTTTCTGGTGAGAGGTGAAGATGAGACATCTAGTCAGCCATGCTGCTAAAAATAGACATCTTAAATTAAAGTCTTAAATTTCATGGCAATATAGTTTTATCTACTTATTTTTTAAGACTTTTTATTGTCACTCTATTACAGTTGTCCCAATTTTTCCCTCTTTGCCCTCCCTCCTCCCATTCTACCTTCTGCTCCCACAGTCAGTCCCCACCCTGTTGTCCATGTCCACGGTTCATTCATGCATGTTCTTGAACTACCCCCTCCCCCTTCATAGACTTTTTTTTCTGGCAGACTTTATGTACCTGTCATTTGTTTTTCCTTATCGCTTTCTCACCCTCCATCCCCTTTAAAAACCTAATATCCTATGCTGATTTCCTTTTGATCATTAGTCACAATCCAATGAGGTGCATTCCTGCTGGACCATTTATTTCACACTTATGTGAACATGAGGCCATGGTTCTATTCCAGAAAAAAAAATTACTTCTTTTAAAAGCATATGGTATGTATGTGAGTGACTATTTTTAGCTTTTAATTTTGAGTGAACTGAGAGCTATCCTGCAGAATCACACACTGTGCAGCACATTTTTCTCCACCTACTGCCTCACTTATAAACCACTTCTGGGAAATATGCCATCTCTGTATAATTTATCGTTTTGTCACACTGCCTTAAATTTTTTACATATCCTACTAAAGAAAATCCAGCGAGGTTACTGCTACCAGCTCATCCACTTAATTCGATTGGAGCAAATGAGCGTCCATTGTTTTTCTCCTCCAGTTGTGCCACTGGAAGTATAATTGTACTCTGCAGCTTCTTCTGAGGTCTGAAGCTGCAGGCAGGGTCCGCGTCTTCCCATGTCCCCATTGCATGTTACAATTCTTAGGCCTTTTGTTTTATTTGTGATTCTGAGTTGGTTTAATCAAAGATGAGGCGAGCATGTCTGGTTTTGTTCCACTGTTGCTTTTGGGTGAATTCTGGGAGATGAAGAATTGTCTGGTGTTATTCTGTCATTTTAATGAGACCTGAATGGCTTTTCAAAAATTCTGTATCCACTGATATTTTTTCATTGATTGTATGTTTATACCCTTGACCATTTTTTTCTTTTTAGGTATGTTTCTTAATAATAAAAAACTGAAAATTATAAAATATGTTCTCCAAAGAGTAGCAGTAACCATGATGTAAGTAGAAAAGTTCAAGCTAATAAAAAGCTGCAGCCTTTAGTCTGATGGGACCGTCTTTGTAATGTTCCCACTGGAGTCCATGGCCCAATAAATGTTTTTTGGTAAGAACTCTCTGGTCTCATTCCTGGGCCTAGCTCATCATGGTCCTTTTAGGTGCCGTTTGAGAAGGGTATTGAGAGGCAGGAATAGGAAAGGTAAGCTTTCCTAAGTGACTTTGGAAATTCTTTTGTAGGCATCTACCTGACAATTTTGAAAACATTTATTCACAAAGCTATATGCACCCCTATGTTTATTGCACCATTCACGGTGGCCAAGACATTTAGACAACTGAAGTGTCCTTAACAGATGGTTGGGTAAAGAAGATGTGGTACATATATACAGTGAAATACTACTCAGCCAAAGAAAAGATGAAATACTGCCATTTGCAACAACATAAATGGATCTTGAGAATATCATGCTAAAAGAAATAAGTCAGACAGAAAACATCAAGAACAATATTTCACTCATATGTGGGATATAAACTGAAAGCAACCAATGAACAGAGAATACAAATAAACAAAAACTCAACAACACAGACAACAACAGAATTGTGGTTACCAGAGGGAAGGGGGTAGGGAAAAGTAAAGGGTAGAGGGGGTCAAATTTATGGTAACAAAAGAAGAGCTGACTACAGTTGGTGGGCACACGATGTAATATACACATGATGTGTTGTACATAGAACTGTATACTTGGAACCTATATAAACTTTTTAACTTAATATTTATTGTATTTTTCCCATTACCATTTAGTCCCTTTACACCTCCCTACCCCCAGCAATCACCACACTGTTGTCCATGTCCATGAGCTTTTCTATTAACCAATGTCGCCCAATAAATTTAAAAAAATATATTGAAAAGAAAATTACTTTGTAATATTTGTGGGGGGTTGCTGTCTTCCTATTGTCCACAGGACTGTCAAGTGCCACTTGCTTTGTCATAAGAATTTGAAGAAAATGATTTAGTAAAATTTATTTTAATTTGGAATGACTTAAAGCTAAGATATTCACTGGGCTAAGATTTTCTCTTTCTTGCTCCATTATTCAGAATATAGAAAAGGCGAAGTAAGACAATTGAAACAAAAAGTTGCTCCTGATTCATATCTGCATAGATACCACTAAACTGATGTGTATATGAAATGTCATTTTTCTCTTTCCACTTTATAACTTCCATGTCACTTCAGCCAAAATTAAAATAAATCAAATCACTGACCACAATGTAGACATATTAAAATTTGTTTGATAGTCCTTCACATATGTGCAGTCTCCAAAGCAAACATGAGTTGAATCCAACTTTTCTTTGAATCAGTATAAATTGGAAGAAGGCATTTAAATATTTCAATTCATAATATTAATATAAATAATTTATATTTATATAAATTAAGTAGTAGCTAAATATTTCAATTTAAATATGATAATTACCTAAACACTTCTGTCTATATACCTCAGATAGACAACAATAGGACAGAATTGGTTACAGGGCTGGTATTTTTTACCACTACCAGAATGCCATCAGTAATTGAAGTATTTAGACTCAAACAAAAAAGCACAATGTTGTATTTTACATTTCAAGATCTTGAAACAGATGATAAGGCAATATTGCTAATAACCTCCAGACAGTGAGATGGGAATGAAGAAAAGAATAGGGTTGATGGAAAATTTTCAAAAGCTTATAACATACAAATAGAATAGTCACATTACTCTTCCCTCCTAGAATTTTTTGTGCTAGGTCTAGTGCCTCATTTACATGCAGTTAACACAACATTAACACTACTAACCACATAACCTAAACTACTGCAAATCCTGCCTGCTTGACTAATATTGCCAAATATTAGTTGATTTAAGGTAGGTAGATTTTCCTCTTAAGATTTCAAAATCAGTTTGGCAACAATTAGAAAATGTAATGAAAAGCAGAGGAAGATACTCCCAAAACTACATAAAACGCATTTGAAAGTTAGCTTGGTTATTCAAGATAAATGGCTCAAAAATTGAGCCTTTGTATTATGGAAAACACTTGGAAATATTTTTGCAATTTCGGTGACACCCCGTTCTTTGTGAAGAAAATTAATCATAGTATTGATGGAGCAGAAAACACAAGGGAATTTTCAATGAAATGTTTTCTCTCTTTTTTCACTGATGCAATATTTGAAATGGGAGCACAGGGCATATTTCTAAGCAAAGTAATTGTCAGCAAGCATGAGTCTTTTCAGCAAATCACTTGTGATCTTATGAACAAGTAATTGAGATCAAATTAAAAGACATGAACTCAGTATCTGTTTTGAAATAAACCGTGGTCTCTGTGATTGGTTAAATAACTTATCTGTCTTTTCATGTTCCTCATTTTCCACTCAAAATAGTCTAATGAGAATACAACATTGTTTAGGAACTGTCAGAACATTGCCATACTTTATGAATCACTAACTACCTCCAACACCTCAGTAGGAAGGTTCAGTCCATTTAACAAATGGGAGAACTGATCTTGATTGCTGAAGAAACTAGGCAAGAAATCAAACATGTGTTGTTCTGTAGACAGGGTTCAGTGCTGCTCCTCTTTTCCAACAAACACTTATTTCCAGGAAAGAGGTAAGAGCCTTTGTTGGAGTCACATGAAATCCAGATCAGAGCTGGGACCAGAGCCCACAGTGCCTCTCTGACAGCCCAAGGCTGCCTCTTGGTCATATTACCTGACTTGTTTTTCATATCTCTCTTCTACTTAACTCGGTAGCATATGAAAAACTTTTCTGGTATCACAACTAGAAAAAAGCAACCCACTGCTACATGAATGATAGGATTTTGCTCAAGCAGACAAAAAAGACTGAAAATGGCAAAGACTTCTCTCCAAAGATAATGTCCCATGAATTCCCACCCTCTGGCCTAGGCGTGTACATCTGATGTTCCCCTTGGTCTATTGGGCTTGTTGGAGAGTTAACTTCTTGGACAGAGTTCAAGAAGTAAACATCCTTGTTCAAGGAGTAGTCCTCAGGGATAAAGTCATGCAGGAGGATGAAACAAGCTTTGGACACAGAAGCAATACAACTAAGAGCACTTAGGCAAATTTTACAAATTGAGCAACATTCCCACTGGTCATGTTATTGATGACTAATACGCTCAGATCAGTGTGGGTACTTCAGAGTAACGCACAGGGGTTTCTTATTCCTTAGTTGTTTTTATCACCCTTTCTCTGATGTTCAGCAACTCGTGGCAATTCATTTAAACTTGTGGATAATGAGGAGGAAAAGGCCAGTAAATATCCAAATTGACTATTTCAGCTATAAAAGTGAATAATTCTATATAAAAGTGTATAATATTAAATAAAAAAACTTCCCTTAGTTTTCAACTTAAATTTTTCCTTTGTGCCAGTACTACTCATCCTTCAGGAAACAAAAGGATAAAAGAGTTTCTCAACACCCAAGACTTACATTCTTGTTTTGCACACAGCCATTCTTTTTTTCACTTGCATTCTCCTCAGCTTCTCTCTCCCATGTGTCCTTCATTACAATCCAATCTCTCCATTCATTTATTCACTCATTAATTCAAAATTAGTTATTGAGTCCCAGGTGATATCCTATCAAAGCAGACAGAAATCCTTGCTCTTATGAAGTTTGCATTCTCCTTTGTTATGTATGTTTAATTAGGAGTGCTGATACAGTTCAGGGACACCTAGAAGCTCCTCTTCCATCACTTTTGTCTACAAGTGCTGTCCTCCTTCCATGGCATCTGTATTTTCTCTATATGGAGGTGAGGGGCACATGTGTGGGGGAGAAGGAGAGCTACCGCAGGACATGCACTGCAGGACAATGCTCAGTCTGCAAAAGTACAGCACCACCAAACAAAACCCAAGGGCAGTCTAGGTAGGTTTCTAGTCCTCCAGATTTGAGGATAAACCAGAGATTACAGGTATGACTCTATCTGGCATTGTAAGAAGAGTATAGGATTCAAAGTCACATCAACCTGGGGATGCATTTTAGTTCTGTGACCTGAGGTAGATCAAATAACTTCTTAGGTCTCAGTTTTCTTAACTCTTATGTGAATTTAACATCATTTACCTATGGGTTCTATCATTATCCATTCCTTCACTCATTCAATAAACATTTATTGATCACCTACTGTGTATTAGTCACTGCTATAAATAGTAGAGATATAACAATGAAGAGACAAAAATTCTTGCCTCCACGGAGCAAGACAAGAATTATTGTCTCCTTATAAGGAGACAATAATGTCTATTACCATAGCAAATTTGGACTCACCTTATCTTTCTGTAACTATTATTGAAGCAGAGAGCTAATTTTGAAATAATCTTAAAGCAGCATCATAAATTAACATGCATCTAGCACAGATATTTTCATTATGTTCTTTTTCTCCCCTGAGTTCAACCAGGCCAAGTGCAGTGGGAAAAGAGCTTCCATTAGTGATGTTTTCCATAAACTGTAGGTGAAATCATGTAGTACTTCTTGGAAAAGATAACATGTGGGTGTAAATAAGAGCAAAGGAGTATTAACTAGTTATGACTGTTCCTGCAGGCCATTCAGTGAGGCAGATCACCGAAGAAAGGGGGAAGCCCAGGGTAGCTTTTGGGGCTGGGTGGCAGCTCTATCACGGGAGGCAACAAGAGCCCATCTAGTGCCCAAGACATCTGATTCCGTCCCTTGGGAGAATCTTCCACAGCCTTACACAGTCTCTTCCTTTAGTACCTGATTCTTTTAAACTCCTCTTTGAAGTTTATTACCATTTTTCAAGGCATAGGATCCACACCCAATAGAACACTGGCTGTGAAACAGAGCATATATCTGTGTTTCATCAGCCAGGCCATTGAAAAGCCTTTGACATGACTTTGAGGTAGATTAAAATTACAGTGCTTTCCTGATTATTGAGTCACACAGAAAGAAATGAAATTGCTGAAAGATTAACTTTTCACAAGGCCACTTAGAATTTTCTAGAATCTTCTATAGTTCCAAAGTATACAGTATGTTACATTTACCTCTTTAAAAATGGGTTTTCTGGTGACAATCCACTTTAAATTCCTTTTGGAAGTAGCTAAGGCATATGTTAAAGATAAATATTATAAGAAATCATAGTTGGGGATTCATATAAATTCTAACAATAATAAATAATGATTCTATACTACATAATCTATGAATCCCATGTGCTGTTGTATTTGCTGCTGTATATAAGATTTAACATGTCATAAGACTACTGACTTGAAGGCACAGCATTTAGTCTATGTTCTGTTTCAAACACAATTTTCTACTTTATTGTGTCTTTTTATTTTCTTGTCCCAAGTAATACTCTCTCTTTGTTTCCCAAGACTTACAGTTCCAAGAAAGCAAGGATCTTTATTTTTCCTGTTTTCTTCATTGTTATATCTTCAGAACCTAAAACAGTGCTTGGTATATAGTAATTGCTCAATATTTATTGACTACTGAGTTCAGGTTTTGAATTTTAGGTGATGATAGCTAATATGTAGCACCTACTGTGTGCAAAACACTCTTCTAAGAACTTTATATGTAATAACTTATGCAGTCCTCAACATACTAATCCTCAGAGGCGTAGAGCAAATGCACATCTGTCCAAATTTAGCAACAGAGGCAGAATTTGAGCCCAAGTACTCTGGCCCTAAATCGATGTTATTAATCTCTGTGCTATCACTAAGTCTCTAGGTTGGTGCAATTTTTTAAATTAATTAAGTTTTAACTTTATATTTCTTTTAAATTGTCTTATGAAATTTATCCTTTTATTGTGTGGGGGTGTATATATACACACATATATACACATATATGGATTTTCAAAATCCAAAGGATACAAATGGTACAAAATGGAAATGTCTCCTCCCCACTCCTGTCCTTTAGCCAGCTCTGCTCTTCTAGAGGCAGCCGGCAGACAGCTTCAGTTCTGATTCTGGCTTTGCACTCTCTAAACATGTAACTCTAGGCAGGCTGCTTAATCTTTCTGTGCCTCACTTGTCTTGTCTGAAAAACAGGTGCAATAATAATAGCATTGTCATAAAGTTTTTATAAGGATTAAGTAAACTGATATATATAAAATGCTTAGAATGGTATGTCACAAAGTAAATGCCAATACATATTTGCTAATATTAGTTGTGTATATTCTAGATATTTTATTTATATGTAAGATATATGCACATATATACCCACATAAACATATCCCTCTCCCTCTTTTCTACAAATACTCTTCTGTACCTTATTTTCTCACTTCACCATCTTAAAAACAGTAATCAAAATATAAGCCACAAATACATTTTGTTTTGGAATACATCATTCTCAGTCTTTCCAGTGTGTTTCTTCTTTGGCTAAAGAAAGTTAACCATGGCTTCCTGCCCCTGTTCTATCATTTCTTATTTTTATGACAGAAAGTGGAAAGGAATAGCTATTCTGGTGGCAACATGGGATCAACAAAGTCAGTTAATAAAAAACGAGTGATGGTATGAATTCTCTCTGATCTTCTGGAACTTGTTCTATCTCTGACCCAGTCACTATGGCAGCACCAAGAATTTCTGCATCAAGGGGTTGGGCGTTAGCAATCTTGCTAGAAACTGGGGTTAGAAGATGTGTCTCAAAGCTGTGCTGCAAAGCAAGCACACTGTTTGCACCTAAGTTTAATGTATATTTACGGTGGGAGTGTCTGCTACTAAAAATTGTGGGGGAGAGGCACCAAACCTCTCCCTTTTCCATCAAGGCACTCTGTGGCCCTGCCCTGCTGGAGGCTGTTGCCCTTGGCTCTACCATTTGGAAAAACAAGATAAAGTAAAACAAACAAAAAAGCCATAGAAACATAAGACTGATTTGCCTGCCTTTAGGAAAAGAGCTTCAGGTATGACCCTGTTGAGAGACCATTGCAACCTCAGGGAGTAAGCCACTGAGAGAGGGGAGATGTGAGGGAGGAGTTCGTTATCATTATGATGGAATTTACAGAAAGGGCAACTGACACTCAAAGAGGCAGGAGAAGTGCTTCAGGGAAAGCAGGAGGGTCTGGACACTGGCTGTTGATCAAACCCTCTCTAAATTGTTTTCTGTGGTACAGGGATCAGGGCGAGTGGCCTGAATAGGATTAGAGGCATCGTGCTCCAGGGAACAAAAAGACTGCAGCTGCCAGCAGAGAGCACCACAGACACTAAAATGGTGAGGTCTGTGCCTCCTGAGAGAACAGGAGAGAGAGTGGCGGTGAGAGCAGATAGGAACCTGAACCTGCAGTCAGAGCTATACTCTCTCCCATCTCAGTCTGAGAAACAAACAGAAGGTGCCAGACAGTTCAGTACTGCCCTTGGTCTCTGGACTAAAGTACAGGGACTGTGTGGACCCCACAGAGATTAGAGGCCAGGAAAAATTTGGCTTTCCAGCCAGTTTAAGTGGCTTTTAGGTCACACATTATTTAAAAGTGTCAAGGAAACTTTGCAGCCACACACTGCCTCTGTTGATGAAGCTTCAAAGAGACTATGTCACACAATGTCCCACACTGGTAAACTAGAGGCCACTGAATATCCCCAGAGCCCTGGTTCCCAGCCCCTCAATCCTCAGGAGTTCCTGAATCAGAGACTGTATCCCAGACCCAGCCTTGTTAACCCCTTCTCAGCAGGGCACTGAAAGGCTCCGTGTGCAACAGGAAGTCCCCAGGGAAGGGCAAAGCTTGGCTGGGGGAGTATCACCTCCCAGGCTGCTGCCTCACTGGCTTTGTGTACACAGAGCTTTCTTCATAAGGAATGCGGACACTGCGCGGTTTCCTAGCTGTTTCAGCTGCTCAGAACAAACGAGTTCCCTGCTCCTGGGGAATCGAAACTATACAGTTTCACTCTGTCCTGTTGTGTTGTCAGCTGGCTTTCAGCATTCCCCTCTCCCCACAGAAACCTCAACATGGATCCCTTGCAGGGATGTTGTACAAAAGGAGCTTTCATTCCTGCTTTGGCACCTGCAACCCTGGGTTAACAGTGCCATGGCACAGAGAAACCACCTCGCAAAGAGTGTGCTGCTGGGGACCCTGCTCTGTGCAGCAGCTGGGCAGAGGCAGGTAGGAGTACCCTGCATGTCCACAAGGAAGGGAGGGCCTACGCCTTGGAAGAACCATTCCTGCTCCTACCCTGAATGCTACTGCATGTGCCCACTGCCAGGCACGGGCGTAATATCCAATCTTTGCCTTTAACATGTTTGGGGCTCCCAGGGGAAACAGACCACAGAAACAAACATACCAGTCAAAGTTCTTAGTTACAAGTCACAAATCCATCCTTAATAAGAAAGCTAGTCTGGAGCCAGGCTCTAAGGTCTCCACTCTGTTTTCATCAGTTACTTGCTGTAGTACCTGTATGACAACTACTTAACCACTCTATGCTGTATCCTCTCACATGGCATATGAGGGCTATAATATATGTATTACTTGCAGGAATTAAAATATTGAATGCATATGAATGACTAGAGCAGTGTGTGATTTATATTAGACATTTAGGCAATGTCAGCTCTCATTATCATTAATTTCTCCTCAGTCAAGGGCCCATGGAAGCAGATTCAGAACATGGACAGGCCCCAAGACAATAAGAAGCAGATTCATGGCAATGTTTGCTGCTGAAGAAGCAGCTTGATGAGAACACTGTCCCAGCACAACTGCCACCAAGCTGCTCACTCCGATGGCCACCACTGAACACTGCTCTAGTGAAATCAACCATAGGTTTATTTTTCCCCACTTGCTTCAAATTCAAAGTTCTGTATGGAAGCAAAAAATTGCCAAAGCCCAGTTCACCTGTCTGAGACCTGGGCTGAGCATAAGTTGCATCTGGTCTACTGTTTTCTATACTGTGAGGTTGTGCTCTCTCTCTTATCAAGGCTCACACAAGGGTAATTGCCTCCAGTGTAGGAATGGCAGCATTAACAAACCCACACACACACACACACACACACACATACACACACTGACAAATGTTCACACAAAATGGGAGTCTGTAGTGGGGGTATAAAGCTAAAGCCATAGCCATCACTAGCTCTTCCTAGGGGAGTCAGGAGCCCCTCCTAAGCCTGGTCTTTCCCCAGGGCACTCCCAGTTCAGTGGATGGCCCTTTCAGGCATTCAGTGCACAAGCTATAGAATCCCAGGTATCATCCTTGACACCTGCCTCTCCCTTAATCCACACTTCCAATTAATCACTATGTCCTTTCAGTTTCACTGCTTAATAATCATCACTTGAGTCTATCCACCTACTTTCAACTTCCTAATCCAAGCCGCCACCATTGTGCTGTTAGACTATTACAAGAACCTCATCACTGATCTCCCTTCTCTTTAGCCTATTGCCTACAGCTGCCACAGGGATCTTTTCAGATGCATGTTTGTGAATTGATCCTCACTCCAGTTTTTGATGATTTCACAAATCGCTTGGGTTAAGGACAAAACTCATTAGCATGCTCACAGGGTACTGCCTGCTTTAGGTTCTGCCACCTCTCTCAATTCAAGTGTGCTATGCTCTCTCGCCCTCATCCGACTCCAGTCACAGGGCTCTTCTTTCAGTGCCTATTGTTCCTGTGCGCTCTCTTGCCACAAAGCCTTTGCCATGTAGGGCGCTTTTCTTCCCTCTTCTCCTTTTATCCCCATCGTTACTCAGTGCTCAGACCAAGTACTGCTTCCCCATGGGAGCCCACCCTGACCAGGACCAATCCTCTCATTACAGGCTCTCACAGCTTCCTGAATCTCTCCTGTAGGGGCACTTATCACAATTGCCATTTTTCCTTTGTGTGGTTATTTATATGTTACATGAAAGTAGTTACATGAATCATACATATGACCACGTATGATTCAGTTCACCATTGCCTAGCATCTCCCATTTGTTCAACGAATGAATGAATAAAAAATGTGGCTTCTCCTTGACAGTAAACGTACCCTTGAGCTTGAGATATGAGTGAGAATTTGTTGGATGGAGGAAAAGAGGAATGAAAGCATTTTAGGAGGAAAAAAATAGGGAATTCAAAATTCCCAAGACATGAGAGGGATGGGTGTGTTGAGGGAAAGTTCAGCGGCTGGTGTACAGAGCTAGGAATGGGAGGTGGGTGAGAGAGAGAAGAAAAGTAGCATATAAGGCTGGTGAAGGCTGGGACCTAATTGCAGAAGTCCTTGAATGCATGCTGAGGAGGTCAGACCTGCAGTTCTCTGTAGACACTGGGAGAATCTGTACATCTAAGCAGAGGAACGTCAGGCAGAATGAGGGCTGAAGCAAGAACGTGCCTTCTGTCTTTAAAATTTTATCAAATTAGCAACTGTTTATATTCCCACAGCAAAGTTTTAGTCATTCATGCATTAGTCACTTGGAAAGTATCCATTCACCAAGCTGTTCAGGTCTTCCAAATTTTGACCCATTTCATTATACCATATCAAAAAACACATTCATTAATATCAGCACTAACCTTATCAGGAAAATGTTTCAATATGGGGAGACTGTCAAGCTCCCAGTGACAGGTTTCAAAAATCCAATTTTACTTGAACATTTAAATTCTATCATTAGCAACTAATCCTACAACTGTTTTTCTCGAAGTGACAGGCTAACTTTGCTCATTTTAAGAAAGTGTCTGCCAAATACTCAGGTCCAAATAACTCTAACTTGTCATTCTTTCAATAAAAATGGTGTTCTGTTAAAAACATGTCTCATTTAGCTGAACTCAAACACATGCACATGTGCTTTGTTTTCTAGACAACCGCCACATGTCCACGTGCAGCGGGAGTGCTTCGCATGCTATTTCCCATGTTACACAGAATGGTCAAGAAAATGTACTCAAAGATCAAGATTTAACAAAATAAATAATTTCTTCCTGCTACACCAGGGCAGCTTTATGTGAAAGGAGCGTTCACTTTCGTACAGGCATGTGGTGGGGAAGAACACAATGACTGCGAGTGTGGTTCCCCGGCCTTGATGTCAGTTCCACCACCAACAGTTTTGCCCATCATTGCTTCTGTACAATCAGTGGAACGGTCGGTGTAAGCAATTTTGAAGAGCTGTGTGAAGTGACACTTCACTCAACATCTTTTCAGATAACCAGAGCTGAACAGTGCAGTAAGAGTATGATGTAGCCCTTCCCCTCGTCGTGGATTGGAGAAGCAGGACTTCAAACAGTAACACTATTCAAGATGGTTTTCTTCTCTAATGATTTAGTTCATGACACCTATTTATTCTGACTGAGCAGGGCAGTCCCCAAGTTTTTACCTAACACCTTATCAAACAGACACATGAGAAAGTCAGGCCTAAGTTTTTCAAAGAAATTGCCCAGCCCATGCTGAAAGCTATAGTGAATAAAGTCAACTGATTCATCCTAAGCATTTTTGAACTTGCCAACAAGCAGAGGCAGAAGCAGAGCATGTAAAAGGCCATTTGAGCACAGTTCTGCCAACTGGGCAGGCAGCGAGCCATGCTAACTCTTGTGGTTTCTCCAATTCATGTTGGAGCAAGGGCCTGACTCTGTTTCCCACACAGGGTAGGTTTCTATGAGTTATGTCCACTGCGTGAGGGTCACAAGGTCACCTGATTTGTCCATACTTACAAAGTAAAATATGGAAGGAATATTTTTTTCAATTTCAATGGCATAGGAGTATAGAAACCAAGCTTTGGTCATGGACCCCTAGCAGATAATCATGACAAAGCATGAGTGTGCAGTCCTGGTGTAGACAGAACCACGTCCTATTCATTATTTTTTTAAGAATTGTCTATTGTCCTTATGTTTTATATTATAGATATGCAGATATGAGGGATTAATGTTATGCTCATAGGCACATCCTTTTACCTATTTCTTAGCATAGCTACAACTCTGTGGGCTGTTCATTAAGGTAGATGTATCCCAGAAAAGCAAGTTATGGAGTCAAATCAGCACCGTCTAAGTCAGTGTGATCATCTTAAGAAACATCTAATCAGAAAACCTCAACTCTATCAAAAAAAGACCCACTTCATTACCCTGGCATAGGCCCCCATAACCACGACTTTGTCTACCTCTACCACCTCAAATCTCTTCACTTCCTCATATGTACCATAGGTTTCACAAGCTTGTAAGTGCCTACAATATCCTGAAGACCTTCTTGAACACACACCCTGCCACCCACCTCCCTTCTTTGTGCATGCTGCTCTCTCTGCCCAACATGCCCTCTCTCATCTTCTGGTAGAAGTCCTCATGCTTTAAAGACTTGGTCAGAGTTGGGTGTCAATTTTCCATTCCCATAGTGTTCTGTGCTAGCCTCTCATACTACCTTGTCACTTTGTTTGCTTATCTGTCTCCTCCATAATTTGGGGTTCCTGAGGGCAGAGATTTTGTGATTAACTTCCAGTATCTGGCAAAATAAAAAGTGACATGTGGGAATGTCTCAGTGGATGATGACTAAATATACGTATTAGATTACAGTCAGCTCTCTTATATTCATTTTAATTGATTCGAGTTTCTCACTATAACTGAGTTCTATCCTAAAATGTAACTTTATCCACAGTCCCAAAGTACTATCTCCTTTTAGTTTCTCTTTCAGAGCTGTTTCTGTTTATTTTCAAAATTAAAATATTTTGAAATCAGCACCGTCTTCACCTCCCTCCACCTCACTTATACATTTCACTGGTCATCGTGTGCCTTCTCAGGTACACCAAATAATTGAGGTTACCTCATTCAAAGAAATGCAGAGCTGAGTCTCTATAAATAACTGGATATTTCATATTTTTTTCTAATTATCTCAATACCATAATCAAGACAAGCTGTGGGTTGGGGTCAGGGGAGGGCAGGCGGAGGGAGGAGGAGGGGAGTGGACTTGCCTCCAGGCAGTCTGATGAGTCTTGGCAAGGTTAGGTTGCTCTGCCATCCGAGTGCAAGCTCTGACTTTGAGCAAGTCTTTGGCAGCCTCTCTTCTCTGGCTTTCTCTCAGTGAATCTCCCCCTGGCCTTGTTAGGTGAGCCTTGTTTGGGTCCAAAGAAGCACTAAATAAACAGCAATTGAGGCAGCTCATTCTAATGACGGCCATAATGACTTTGATTTTCCTTTTAAGCCATGGAAGCACTGAGTGTTACAGATGAAAGGGAATTTTGAAAAAACACTTCTGTTTTGAGAAAACTGAGACACTAAGAGGCAAAGGGAATAGTTTGACTGTAAGTGCTCCTTAGCTGGAAAGGCAAGGAGTAACCCCAAAAAGCAACAACAAAGGCTAGCACAGCAAGGAGCAACCTGTACACCTCTGGTTACCTATGATACTCTCAACCACAAGGAGAAAAGATGAGAAAGCTGCCCCCGTGCAACTTCTTTCCAAACTTGCCCAAATGTTAATGTTTTAATTAAATACATAATTAAATAAGAAGCAATACCGATTTCTCATTCAAGTTCTCACATTCACTGAATTAGTAATCTAAATGATTAGAATATTCTTTGTTTAAATTAAATTGAATAAGGTTATTTTTATTTTAAGTGTAAAAAATATGGCTTATAAATATTTCTGTTTTTCCCCAACTGACCTACATGCCAACATGTTTGTCTTCACTGGGCTTACACTGGGGAACCTTTATAGAAACGTATGAATACAGGTACTTGAGTATCTTTTTCATGTGGTAATTCCAATACAGCTGATCTATCTAAATCTCACTCTTTCGGTTGCAGACATCTGATTTATATGCCAAACTTGCACTTATTTTAAACATTTTCTATTCAATTATTTTCTACTCTATTATTTCAATGGGCATGAGCATAATATCCAGATACATATTTCTGGGAGAAACACACCAGAGAAGATGTAAAGGCAGATGAGGACATTTTAGGCCTGTCCTCTCTATGCCATGGTCATCGAGCCTGCTCCCTACGCCAGGAAAACATAAATTTTCAGAACTGTGACCCCCCGACTCTGGCTAAATGGTTTTCCTGATAGAATACGTGAGGAACAAATATTTTCTCCAACTCACTGCTAGTTCTCAGAACCCAGTGTGAAGGAAAACTGAGGTCACAAGGTGCCAGCTCCGGGCGGACCATCTGTTCACGTTTCTTGGGAATGATACAAAGTAAATTCACCCTCTCCCTGTGAGATAGGAGTCTAAGACTTTGTCCCAAGACTTGGGCATTCTCCCAGAAAAGGAGTTTCTGGAGAGGCTCCTGAGTTGTGTGGTAACATAAAGCCTCCAGACTAGATCCAGGGGTGACAGGTGCCCTTGGAGAAGGAGGAGCCTCAGTAGCAGGAAAGAGCAGCGCAGAGGTGCTGGGTGCACAACTCACACAGAAAGAGCTCGAGACACTCCTTTCGTCAGAATGGACTGTAAGGATGTTCATCATTTAGGTCAGGAAAATATCAATATTTCAAATCTGAATTTAATATTATCAGTATCACATCAGGCCAAAAAGATCAAGCAAGTTAGCAGCAAATAGGTAAAATTTGTCTCCCCCAGAATTTTGGTAAAACCAGGCAGACCTCTATGAAAAATTGATAGTAGTCAAATCCTTTTGTAAATTTAAGATTTATAATTTACATAAAAAGTGTTTCCTATTCACTGTTAAGAGAGCTGATTACCTTCTTTTTACTGCCTCAATACAGAAATCTCAAACACTTAACTCCATTCTTATAATGTAAAACAGCTGGTTGTTTTTTCCTTAAGAAATTTGATTTTTATTAAGCAAAACAATTCTGAGAGTGCATTTTCTAACAAATTCTGATAATTAACCTCAACATTCTGTTTATAATATAAAACCACACAGGGAAAAAATAGCATAAAGGCAGGGTAATTTACTTAATTCACAAATTCTTTGTTATTTCCCATAGAGTGAGGCTTACATCTGGAAAAGCTCATGCAATTAAATAGTTTTCCAAGCAAAGACTATTGGAAAGAATTCCAAATACATGCAGTTTTTTGCATTGTTGATTGCATCTAATGAAAACTTGAACACAGTATGTTGAGAAAAGAGAAAAAAGAAGGCATTCTATGTTATCGCTTCCTAGGACTTAAAGGAGTGCTAAGTCTGCTGGGGATTATCCCCTGCCCCGAGCATTTTGGTAGCATTGTACCAAAAACAATTCCAAAGTCTGCTGTCTGAAATATACTGCCAATGATCACATATCCTGGTGATTCTCTGCAGCCATGAAGGCTTCCTTTGTTCATAACCTGAATCTTTTCTGTTGTCATTTAAGCCCATTATTTTCTCCCTGTGCACTAGACAAAGTCACAGACACAGCAGCCTCCTGCCATCCCTCAGTCCCTACAACTGCATGGCAGTCACCATCAGGGAAACTCATTTTACTGTTCTGTTTGAAGGTAGGAATTGCTGTGGCCATAGTTTAGAAGGGAGGAGGTGGGTCAAAGTAAAGAGTGAGGAAATTGCCTTTTCTCAGTAAGAGGAAGCATTCTATGACAATGCTACACCACAAAATTAGGTAACATGTCATAGGAGTTGACCACGTGGCTTGGGAGAAAGCAGTCTTTAGGCATCTTACTCCCAGGCTTCAGAGGAAGCTAGTGGTACAGTCTGGCAGAGGAGGGCGAGGCAGCATTCACCCTGCAGCAGGAATGATGCCTGGCAAGGGCTTACCACGTTTGCCTTTCAGATTTGTCCTGACCTCCCTATCTATGTACACTTCTGCCTTCCCCCCAGTACTGTTGTTAACCATCATAGCCCTGGGTTTATTTTATGCTTACACCATCTGTAACTAAATTTTTTAATTGGTTTGCCCATCTTCATCCTGGAATGTTGTTCCAGTAAGGAAAGAACCCTATCTGATTAGTCATCTTTATACCTGTATCACAGATAATTCCTATAGATAATAGATACATAAGAGAATGAAAGAATGAATGTGTAAGTACCAATCCTTAGGACCTATTTCTCCTCTACTCAGTTGCTTTGAAATACTTCACCCTCTACCCACCCATCCTTCTGCAGCAGGAGCACCAAAATCCTGTTTGCCTTTCATCAGTGGGGAACCGTGAATAGGGTTCCCTCTTCAGCTCCCCACTGGGCATGCCTAGCCAGCCAACACCTAAAGTTCACATGCTTGCCATTTCTTGGTGTTTCATTTTGAGCACATCCATGGACTCAGGTTTCTATTTGCAAAGCCACACCACAAAAATTAAGTAAATTGAGTCATTATAGCAAAAGAATTTTCCTTCAGGGATGAATTTACAAATTTTTCCAGCCTCCTGGGATGATTGGCGCATCCATCTCTTAAGCCCAATCCTTTCCTCTCCCTTTGTGCAGA
This sequence comes from Phyllostomus discolor, assembly GCF_004126475.2. Lineage (NCBI taxonomy): Eukaryota > Metazoa > Chordata > Mammalia > Chiroptera > Phyllostomidae > Phyllostomus > Phyllostomus discolor. The sequence goes on from NC_040903.2 coordinate 153,062,052, forward strand.
AATGAGGAAAACGGTCTGGTATAGAGGAGAGAAACACAGGATGTGTGGACATTTGATTATTTTTTGAAAAGGAAGATGAACTAAAAACTATTTAATGGGCTTCTCTTTAAAGTGCATGATGTAAGGGAGGAAAAATGAAAACTGAAACCAGCGAGTCCATTCTTCAGAAAAGCAAGGAGAAACTGGTTTAGTGAATAAGGTCTGCCACAGCTTATTAAGTATAAAAAAAAGCACACGGTGAAAGTAAACAAAATAAAATTTGCATCAAAGAGTGACCTATTTGCTAGGAATTTTTAGTGTCATTTTCAGACACTGACTTATGCAGTGCTTCTCTGTCTTCATATCCTTGTTGACAAGTTGCCATGTGCGTGGTTTAGTGGAGAGAACAGGGGACCCAGCATAGAGGGGACTCAAAAATCTTTGTGAAAAGAAAAAATAAAAAGTCGGTTACAACAGTGTTGTCCTAGAGCTACTTACAAGTGACCTGGAGAAAGGGATTTAACCTCTAAGAGTTTCAAAATCCTAATTTGTAAAATGCTCTTCTTTTCCCAACTTGGGTTTGTGGGAAACCCAAATGACATAATGCATATAAAAGATGTTCTATATTATAAAGCAGAATTTAAATGTTAATAATAATAAACCTTACAAGAAAATTATTATGGATCTCATCAAGTTGTTATTCAATAAATATCTAAATACATGATAGATACTAGGTGTGGTGCTAGACATGGTCTTCTCTTTTTCCCAGTTTTTGGAGTTCTGTAATTTAAAAGAATAATACATTTTAATTGTAAAAAATATAAATGAGACAAAGGTATTAAAAAATTTTAAGCCCTTTACATCTTTCTCATTCCAAACACACTCTCAGGGACAAACTTAATCCACACTTTGGTGTGATATTTTACTAATCTCATTAAGTATGTATGCCATATAAATCACAATATTATTTTTTCAAAAATATAATCACCTATACATGTGCTCTGTGCTTTTCTAGTAAAAAACTAGGTGTGCTTTTTCTAGTATATCTCATAAATATACTTCTATACAGTACATAGAAGTAGATCTGGCCTCATCATTTTTAACAGCTTCACTATATTTCATAATGCCGTTCTCTCCCAATAATGATTTGTAGCTGATGACTCTAACAGTAAAATGGATTACAAGATTCTAGTTAGATTAATGGTGTGGTGGTAGGAGTGCTATTTTGCCAGCAGGAGTACCATTTGCATGACTGGTCTCCCCTAATTCTTCAGCCTCAGAGAAGATTCTATAACTTGCCCTTGGCGGCTAGTCTCAGATAGGACAGCCTTCGTTTTTGTGTCTCACTTGAGTCTCTCCTGCTCAGACACTGTAGGAATGTTCACAATATATGACTTGGCAAAGTTTCCTGGGTAAAGTATTGGGCAGAACAATCAGTCCCGGTTCTACCTAATGGAGTAATGATAGAAAAAAGTCAATTTTCCAGTATCATACTTTTCTTTTTGCATAATGGTGTCCAGAGCCACTCTTTACCCTATCATAGGACCGCTGCGAGGCTTAAGGAGACCACACAAGCGAAAGCCATTTGGGCACCTAGATAAAGGCACTGCAAGAATACAGGATAATTATGAATACCTTCATAATTAGGAACACCTAGCACACCCATCTGCCCCCACCCTCTCTGTAGTGCACAGCTAATCACCCCAGCCACCCTGTAAGGTAGGCAGGATTATCTCCAATTTAGATGGGAAACTGAAATTTAGAGAACTTAAGAAACTTGCCTAAAAACTCCACTCCTCTAAAGTGGCCATGGCAGCCTTCCAACCCACATCTGCCCAGCTCCAAACCCCATGTTCATGCCATGAAGGAAACCAAGTCCCCTGCTGCAACAGAATCAAGGTGCCCTCCACCTGGCAGAGGGTTCAGGTAAGGTTCCTGGAATCCTGCCCTCAGTCTTGGGTAGTACTTTTTGTCTCAGACCAGCATGGAGCCGAAATATATTCCTCAGTCTGACATGGGTTGAGGGTCTTCCAGGAGGAAGCATGGGATATTTACAAGCTTTTGTTATGTTGTGGCCATTGACATTCAAACTAGAGTTAGGAAGGCCTCAGCAATGAACCTGAAGCTTTTAAGCTTTAGCACGCCTATGGAAGGAAACTCCCCAAAGAGGCTTTGCTAAACACAGTAAACAAGGCATTTTTCTATTCCCAAGGTGTCTCCTTCTGGGACCACAGAAGCCTGGTCAGAGAGTCATGCAGGAATATTTGAACTCACAATGGTGACAATACAGGCACTATTTTTGGATTAATGAAGACAGATCTGTTTCCTTAACTCCTCTTCAAAGGTTTCCTGTCACTTAAGGCACATTCCAGGTTTAAAAAGAACGGAGGGAATCTTGAGATGCAAACTGGCTGCTAGAACAGAACCCCACAGGCTGGTTCACAAAGGCAGTAGGGGTTCCCCATCACGAGGTATGTTGTTAGCCTGTTAACTTAGTCACATTGTTCTGTGCAATTCTGAAGAAGGTCATGAGGAGGTTGGTCACCCAGGTCCTACCTGCCTCAAAGTGGGAAGGATACACACTGACAACTGCCTAAGAGAATTCTAGCACAAAGAATCCACAAAGGGCCAACAATGACCTTGGATTATCCGTTTTCAGATGACACCTCATATAGAATTCTAACTAGGGGTAATTATATGCCCAAGCTCTCGATGGCTTTTGACACAGTAAATATGGGATCATCTACCCTTGGGTTAGGAAGCTCCATGCCTGCCCATAGCTGTTTAGGGCCCGCCATCATGGGCAATTAGGCTTCCAGGCCTCCAAGGCTGCATGAGACAGGGACTTAACCTTGAACCAACACACACCTCTGACTTCTGCAAGCTGTGATCTGCTGACAGCCATCAGGCACCTGGGCCCCCAGGAGCTCCTTATAAGGCTCAGCCACGGCCACTGCTTTCCCACCTCCTCAAACACACATCCATGGAGGTAAAAATAACTTGCATGGAATGCCACTCTGTACACCCTCTAAATTTGTGGGTGTTATCTCAAGAACATGCATTTTCAGGAGCTAAACACACCCAGCACAGCATTCACAGGTGTATCATTTGTTCTGCAACCACTCATTCATTCACCAGCAATATTTGTTATGTGCTCACCATGAATGCAAGAGGCATCCATTAAAAAACTAATAAACCAAGATCTTTCATTAATTTTCACATATGTTTACAAGATTTTGGGTTATGTTTCCACCTTTGATTCTTATCCCCCTCCAACTACCATTCCCATAAGAATATTTACCAATCTATGACCTGGAGAATGGTTCTCTATCTCCCTGGTTTTCCATGTCTACCCTGTAAACAGGGTAGACCTCACAGCATTGTTGTGAGGCCTCCATAATTCATCTATGAAAGTTTGGAAAGTGTAACACAGTATGAAAAGTTGGCAGTGGTATTAGCAGCATGTGTCTGGTACTATTTCCCCTTCTTCATTCAATATTTACCAAAAACTTGAGATTTTTACAAAAAAAGTTATACAAATCTCTACACTATTAGCTGTGTGTTTTGTCAGATTTAGCTTTCAAAGTATCAAAACAGATATTGGAAATACTGTTTCCACCACTGATTCCTCTTACAGTCTCTTTTGAGGGAAGTTCTGCCAAACCAGTATAAAATGACCTACAGATTTTCCTTACCTTCTCTTAGATTCCATTTCTGTGAACAAGAACCATTCATGAGCCACACTGTACATGCTCATTTTTTTTCATCCTCACCCAAGGACATGCTTATTGATTTTAGAGAGAGGAGAAGGGAGGAAGGGAGAGAGAAAGGGAAACATTAATGTGAGAGAGAAACACCGACCAGTTGCCTCTCATACATGCCCCACACATGCAACCTAGGCATGTGCCCCAACCAGGAATCGAACCTGTGACCCTTGGGTTTATAGGACCATGCTTCAACCAACTGAGCCATACTGATGAGGACTGCTCATTTTAGATGCCTACTCTTGATGCTTTTTTCTTGCACTCCACCACCATGAAACTCAGCCCCTCTGAAATATTATCCTGACATATCAGTAAACAATTCAGAATAGGATAAATCAGTGGGTTTTGGTCAACTTTCTTTTAAACTTATCTCAATTGTCTGTAACTATTTTTTCATAAAGTGTCTACTTACACTCATACTAGAGAAAAAAGAAAACAAATCTTGACAAAAAATGAAAACATTTTATTATCTCAATCTAAGAGCTTCCTTTGTGGATCATTTTATTATCTATTTTATTTATTCTCGGAAAGAACACACTGGGCCAACTTCTAAAACCAAAATTATTATTTTTCCCAGATGTTTCCCAAATTTAACTGATGTAAGTCCAACAATCCCATTTAACAGATACATGTTTAGCATGTTGGACAATTTTATAGAATGTCACTTGTAATTGTAATTATCTAGAAAAAGTTCTGGAGGAAATCACACGGTTTTTCTTGATTGTTGATAGCATAGATTTTGTATCTGATTCCATCCCCCTTTTTGTTTTAAATTTTAGTTAAGATTTCAATGTTGTTTAGCAACATTATGGTCCTCTCTGCCCTATATGTTCACTCCCCACACTTCACCGTCTTCTGCCCGAGGACAGATGTGCCTGTGTGGATGACATCAATGGCTGTCGCTCCCTTTGGCCTCGAATTCTCTTCAGTCAATGGGAAGAGCCAGCAGGATATGGGGATAAAGAAGAGTGAGTTCAGGATATTCATTTGCCCCACCTGTCCCCACAAGAGCTGTGCCCCACAACAGAGAACTCTGGTCCCCTGGAGGACCACCCTCAGCAACCTGCTCTACAGAACTGTCTTTTCTGGGTTCCAGCCTCCTCATAAAACTACTCTGTGAGTCACTTATCCCTTAAGGTTCACTTGCAATCCCACTTTTTTGGTAAATAAACTCTCCTCACCTTACCTTATTTTGAATGAATCATCTATTTTCCATGAAGTCATTGATTGATACAAACCCATTAGTTCATAAATTTGCCATCTTTTACTTTGGCACCATCTCTCTTCTTGTAAAATTTCTGAATTACTTCTTTTTCTCTTTAAAATAACCTTAACTATACCTTTATACTATTATTAAAATATATTTAAAGTAAAATAACCTTAAATATATTTATATTATTATAAAGTGTATTGATTAATTTTAAAATAACCTTTTAAACAACATTAAACCTCATAACTTTGATTTAATTTTACCCTTACCTGAGACACAGTCTAAACAAAATAGACAAAATAAAACTATATTTATTATTTTAAACTTTTAAGCCACTTCAAATCTTTTTTTTTTAAATGAAGTAGATGTAAGAAAAATAGAAAGTAAGAAAGAAAGATTTCCTCAATGTGAATATATTCAAGGTGATCAGCATCATGACTACCAGAGGCTCTTTCAAGCTCTTTTTATATAATTTAGGTTCTGAAATAAACAATTTATATTTGCCATTTCATGGAGGCCTCCAAATCACTCCATGAAGTAGGTACTATCATTTCTTCATTTTACAGATGAAGAAAGTGAGTGTTAGAGAGGCTGAGTAATTTGCCCAAGGCCACACAAGTAACACTAAGGCAGGAATTCAACTGAATTAAGTCCACGGCTTTGTAATGAGGCAGAAAAAAAGCATAGTTTTTCCACATTTTATATTATGAAATGTAACACATCTGAACATTAATCAGTAAAGCAGGTAATGACTTTTTAGTGCAAACTGCCAAGAAAATATCAATACTAGTTTCAAACCCTTCTCAATAATCTTGATCATATTTTTCAAATCCCTTCAATCTTGGCTTGTAGTCAAAAGCTCTTCTTGGCCATCTGCACCCATTCTTTTGACCAGCCTTCCATCTCAGTGCCTCCTATCTCTAACTGCCTACTTTATGCTTTTTGGCACAGTAATTACTGATCTATTCCCCATTAGGTTATTCATCCTTTTCAAATGACAGCCTTTGGTAACTCTAAATATGAAACAGAGCTTTTCTATTTCCTGTCATCAGAAATAACTAAAGGTAAAAAGAAATTTGCTTCTGAGAAAATAGTTGCTGACCAGTCAGAAACTAAAACTTCTCGACTTTACTTCCTCTCCCCTTCCCATCAGATTTCTCTCTCACATTCATTTGAAATAAAGATCTTGAGTTAATAGGAGCCCCGTGGCAGCTAACCTCCTCAAGAACACCCCAGCAAGGACTTCAGCTCAAAAGTAACTCAGGTAAAAAAAATTTGCCACATAATTCGGAAAATGCCACTGCATGGCAAAGTTGACATGGTAAAAAGGTTTTTGAACACCAATTTAAAAGATTTTCATTATAACCTTATTAGGATGATAAACATAACCCTGAAATTGTGACTGCTAACCATACAACTTCACTAGCCATAGTCAAGAAGATTTTCCAAACATCTGTTTCTATTTATGTCTTTATTTTTCTCAGATTTTCTCTGTGCTCATTGGCTGACCTTGACATCACAGCCAAACCCTAAATCAAAGCATTTATCATTCTCTATTTTTTCCAAAGAAGGGCCTGAGTTTTTATTATCCAAGCAATAACAGATTCCATTTCCAGGACTCCTTATCTTTTCTTTAGCCACATCATAAATAACTGGAATTTTCTGTTGACAAGAAGAGTTCTGTTTTGCATTTTTGGAAGAAACAAAGTCAAGAAGCTGAATAGGACCTCTGGTTGCTCTATGTAACTCGTTGGTACATCTAAACTATGATGACAGGCGGAAAACTGGGCATATTCTCACTAAAATTATAACTTAAATTAATCAAGTTTTGACCTTAAATAAAGTCAAGGGAACTGTCAAGTTTAAAAAAAACAGTCAGATGCCCTTAAAAATAATGAGAATCTGATCATGGGAAAGCATAAAATTTAGAGGTTTCAAAAGGTTAACCAAAAAGTATTCTATGGTCATGAGTAGGGAGTATAAAACTTGTCTTTCAAATTGTTGCCCCCAAAGAAGTTCAATGATTTATCCAAGGTCATATCCATGGATTTCTGCCCAAGTTAACCTTCTTCCTGTTTTTCTAGGCACCATGTCCAAGAACTGAGTCTGTGACTCATTCTTTTCTAAGCCCTAGAGAGACAAAGTTATGCAATTCAGACTCCACAGGTATTTCAGCAGCTTCTTGGGACATCTAACTTGGGGCTCATCTCCATTCCTCTCTAAGGAGAGAACACACCTGCTCCATCAGGGACATAAGACCACTGGAGCAAATGATCACTCCCAAAGATGATGGCCTTGTGGCATTAGAAGGGCACTATCATCCAGCTTCAGATGACATTTATGAGCACCTACTATGTGTTGGGCCATTGTGCAAGTTCTTGCCCCAAAGGCTGTATCTCCATCAAGCTAGATTTAAATACCCAACCTAACTCTACCACTAATTAGCCCTAAGACCTTGGACCAAACTTGGAGTCAGTTTTCTGTCTACAAAATTGGAGAAAAGTTACCTATTCTTTTTATCTTCTAGATTTGTTGTATGGATCAAATGAACTAATAAATAGCAAAAACCTTTCTAAATATGTAGCTATTTAAATAAAATGTCTATACAGGAAATAAAAAGCATACATTTTTACAAACTAAACATTCCATTGTAACCAGCACACAGTTCAAGAAATGGAATCATTATTCCAGAAGCCCATATCATGCTCCCTAATGGCCACCAATCCACCAAAGTGCAAGCACCATTAGGACTTCTAACAGCCTAGATTATTTTTTATTGGTTTTGTAGTTTATGTAAATAGAGTCATGTGCTATATGCTCTTTTGTGTGGATTTTTTTTATCAACATTAAGTTTGTGAACTTCACCCATTTTTTTGTGTACTGCTTCAAGTTCTTCATTACTATTGCTATATGGATTCCATTGTATGAATGGCAGTGCTTCATTTATTACTTCCATTCTCAATGGGTATTTGAGTAGTTTCTAGTTTGGGTCTACTACCACTTCTGAATGTTCTAGGGCATGTCTTTAGTGAACATATATACTCATTCCTGTTGGGTATACACTGGAAGTGAAATTGCTGGCTTGTGGGGTGTATGCATATTCAGCTTTAAGGGATACTGACAATTGGTTTTCCAAAATGGTGGTTCCAATTAACATTCCCAACAGTAGTGCCTGAGACCCACCCACATTTGCTATTTTCAAGGGTTTCTTTTCATTTTAGTTAAATAAACTACCCCTTAATGTAACCTGATTATCATCATTTTGAATTACTGAATCCTTTTCACCTCAGAGTTCATCATATCAGCACCCAGTAAGATTTCATATTCCCATACAGTGTGTCTGAGGAAGTTTGTGTTATTTAACTTTAGCAACTGCAACATCTGGATCTTTGGGGGGGATTAAAGTTAGGGCCACTTGACTATAATATTTATACTTATATTTTTACTATTATATAGAAATAGGGCACCCCAAGTTTGCCTGAATCTATTTGCATTAAAATGTATATTTCTCTACTGGAATTGTGTCTATCAATGGCTATTACAAAAAGAGTAGTTTAGCTACATAAATAGCCAGTCCATTACCTCAAGGTGAAGAACTTTGACTTGAAGAGCTTCTTTAGAAGATAAGTTTTCAGTGTGAAGGAACCTTGGAGATCCTTTGGTCTACTCACCCACCTACAGGTGAGAACACTGAGGCCCAGAAAGGAAAAGGACTTACCTAAGATGCTGGAGCTACTTCAACAGAGCAAGACCAGGATCCAAGTCTCCAGAACCTTTTTTTAATTCATTCTCTTCTTTCCTGCCTCAAATGGACTAAGGTTTCTTGAATATATGAGGAAAAGATGCTGCTGCACAAAAAAAATGATCACAAAGGAAACAATATGGACAGAGCAGTAGGAATAAAGGCTGAGGTGAAGGCAGTGAAGAGAGAGCAGCTGCTGGCAGGTGAGTCCGCAGAGAAGCATGGAGGCAAGAGTGATAACAGGACATCTAACTAGGTCATAGCCGTGACTGACCAAAATTAGACAGGAAAGTCACATAAGAATAGCCTTTGTCGGTCATCCACACCCACCTTCTGAAAAATTCCTCAAAAATCTCAGTCTCCTCATCACAGGATTTTACCCTTGGCCCAGATTACTCTTCCTATAACATTCTCTCATGCCACTTCTTCCTTCACCCAACTAATTTTGACACATTCCTCAGATCTCTGGATTGAATCACCATGTTATTCCTCACCCACGTCTGGTACTTGGTAGGTACAAACATAATGATGAATGACTATGCTGTCCGGCACAGTCCTTGTACAGTAATAGAGATAGAAATCCTTTTCTTGATCAACTCATTTTAGCTTCTTGTTCTTTGGGGGAACGAAGGGGGGACATTGTTGCATTGAAGTGATTGTAAAGCTCTCCCCACGTGTTGATCCTAATGTGCAACCAAAGTGGATAACCATGGGGCTTGGGGAATTGTTATCAATTCTGGTTATGTAAGAGAATTTTTTAAAGAAATTAATGTTTATTTTTTAAAACCAAAATGCAATTTTTGTAACTTTCAATTTTTTTAATAATTTGACTTATATCAGAGATTTACATTAGAGTTACAAAGAAAGATACATTTTTAATAGTAAGAATAAGCAAGAAGGGACCATTTATTTATAAATACCTCAAAGCCTTGAGTGGTTTTGCTTCTCTGCTCTCTTTTGCAAACTACTTCCTACTACTCTCAGCTTTCACCAGCAAAAAATAAAGAGGGGTGTACGGGGAACAAAACAAAACAAAAACAACTCCCTCTACAGTGTGGTAGAATGACCAGAGAAGGACAGAACAGTACCAAGCTAAGGGGGAAATATAAAAACAAGGGGATTAGATGACATCAGTGCAGTGGTTTTGCTCGGGGGACAAGGAATGTTGGAACATAAATGGCAAATTCCTGTCCCAAGGGACAAGTTTCAATTCTGTAACTGTTAAACATGAAAACATAACAGAGCTGAGTCTCACCAAATATAGATCCACCCCTAGCCAAGTATAGGTATGTACCTTTGTGTAATCATCTCTCTGCCCTACCACTGCTGGCTTTCCATTTTCACATTATGAAAATTCTGCCCAGGAAACAGAGAAGAAAAAGCACAAGGTGAGCTCATGAATTGGATTCTTCTGACATAGCTTAAACAGTTCCTCCATCCTCAGGCCCTTTAGGTCATAGTCAATGAATGTCCTTTTGGTTTGAAAGAGTTCATTCATTAAAATCACATGGCAAATGATATGCCAGGAAAGTCTGGCAGTTTTGCTGCTCTGTAAAGTTGAGGTTTAGCATTCAAAGGCGGTTACTTTCCTTTCAGCAGAGAGGGAAGAAGAGCAGAGGGTTAAAACAGCTGGAGTCTTGCCCACTTACAGCCATTCTGTTAACTTGGGCAAGTTAATTTCACCTCTTTGTGGCTCAGTATCCCCATCTACAACCAGGAGCAATAATAGTTTCTACTTCATGGGGTTGTTAATAGAATTTAATGAGCTAGTTAACATGTGTCAAAACATTGGAACTGTGCCTGACATGTAATAAGAGCTCAAAACATGTAAGCTATGATCAGTGTTAGCTGCATTGCTTATAGTTGATTCTGCTATACATGTTTATTTTAAAAATGTGAATTTGTCCTGAAATAATTGATAGATAATGGAACAATTGAGCAAAACACAAATTTCAAGTTTGCTACTCATACCCAGCTAAACTAAGCTGTGTAGGAATACACAGACACACACGTGCACACGCCTGGCGTGTGCCCAGACATATCTACCAGCTACTGCATGTCCCCATTTGTGTGATGAACCACATCCCTGCACAACTGTTACAACTTTGGGTTTGATTTCAGTAACCTCCTGATACCACTTTACAATAATTCAACTGCAACCCTGGAAACACCCACTTCCACAAACTTCAAGCTTTCTCATGGTCAAGTGTTGTATATGTATTTCTTAACCACTTAACATGTATAAAAATATATTACTATTTTATTACGTTCCTGTCTTCCTTATGTGCCACTGATTGAAATTTATGAGTGTTGTGTCCTGATCCCATTTTCCCATAAGCCCTGTGGATCTTACTGTGCAATTTCACATAGTGCTAAAGGAACACCCATGTTATAGAAGAACTGGCTGTAGGTAGTGTATTTGCCACTGCACAGGTCAATGATGTAATCAGCTGAACTAAAAATGAATATATTTCCCATTTATTCTATCTTTAGTTAAGTAGCATCACGAAGATTACTATGGCTAAAGAGAAGACTACAAATAACTGAACTCAAGTAGTATTATGAAGTAAATTTAAAAACCCTCCCTATGAAAAATTTGAGTACAAAACGTAAGATAGCTTTCACTAAGATGGAGAGCAGCTTCATCTATCTGTGGCCTTGTTTCTAGGCCTGGTTGGGATGCTTCTTTCTAACTCACTAGGAATCCCAATGTGGGTTCCAGAGCTCTGCCATTTTGTGAGTACACCCGCAAGCTTCAACCCATACACACATTCACTTAAGGAATCATTTCTGTGATTCTCCACATTTTGTTATTCAACAGTACCAGACAGGCCTACTGTGTGTCCCAGGAGCCAAGCTGAGCATAAGAAGAAAAGGAGACATTGAACACAAAGGTGAATGAAGTATTTTTTTTTACCTAGACAAACTCAGGGCTTTCAGAGACCGATCAGGATGTCATTCCCAAAAGGTTCAGCTCATTCATATCACTGAATTAAACAAATAGATAAGTTGTTTAAGCAATGTAGCAATACTTCCTATCATATCCTTTTTTTGTTTTTAAGAGGCATTCTCAGTAATAGCTACAGGCTAATAGCTTTAAAAAACACTAAATATAATATTCCCCTCTATCAACTTTTTACCATTGGGCTTCAACAACCAACTTGCTTTCTTTTAAGATGCTTTATTTTGGGGAGGAAGATCATTGCATACTATTTTACAGAATTTTAAATAGAATTTCATGTGTTAAAACAGAATATCAACATATATCCTAAAAAATATCTCCTAAATAGAGAATAATGGCAGTTCTCACACCTCTGTTTATATGTGAACAAGAGGAAATATATTAAATTTCCAAAGAGGTAGAAACATAACTGAATGGAGAATACCTTTCCAGGGTGGAGGTAGGGGGGGATATGGGGATTTCATGATGAGGCCCCTAAAAGAGTGTTCCCAAAAGCTTTTTGATACCCATCTGGCTGAGAAAACTGTGTGACGGCAGAGGAAGGGACTCGAAGGCCATGGGAAGGACTGGGCCTTCCGGCGCCACAGCTGGGTCATCCTGCAGTGTGTCACATATCATAGAGTGAGTCATCTCTGCTAAGTGAGCTTCTGTGTCAGGCTCCTGGATTTCATGTTTTTTGTATGATTTTGGATTCAATAGATCATAAATTCTACTTAATTCCTTTCATCTCTGGTGAAAAATAAGGAGATGAAGCAAGCAATCACCACTTTGGGGTCTTCCAAGTTTTGTTAATCCAAAGTATAAGTTTTAAATTTCTTTAATTTCTGAAAGTTTCAAAGTTGGTAAGGAGCAGATCTAAGATCTACTCAGCACCCCCAAACTTTAATATTCTGCATATCATATTGTGCCACATGGCTGACTGGCAAGTGGAGAAAAGTCCAGAAACCTAAGTGAGTGGGTGCATTGTTTTAGTCTGAGTGTTTATTGGCAAGTTCCAAGGTCGGGGTATGCTTTCAAGAAGGAGTCCTGGAAAGCAAGCTTAGCAAACAGGAAAGACAGAACTTCTCTTGGTCCTCACTTCAACATCATGCTTAAATGTTTCATGGGCCACCAAGCAGAATTCCAACCCATTAAAAAGTATTATGTAATGTATAAGGACAGAACTGGAAATGAAGACTTGAATGTTGAGTACTAAATACACTAGAGCTCTCTTCGTACAGACCAGAGTTGCTAGAATTAAAATAAGAATTAATCCAGCCTTAAATTTCTGGAGAAAATTCAGAGCAAAATATGTGCAAAACAAAATTGAGATCATTCCTGAATAACCAAGTTAATCCTTTGAGACACTAATAGCAAAACTAACTCTTTTTTTTCTCTCTGTCTCATTTTCAACTCTCTTTCCATCTCTCTCATACATAACTCACACCAACATAAAAACTACTAAGAAATGTAGATGTTTAAATTATACAGAATATACTCTAAATATATCTGTAGTGTAGTAATTTCTGTTAATTCTAAAATAAGTATCACACAAAATTTAAGCAAAGTTCTACCCACATCGGCACCCGAAATATATTATAGTTTTATGATCTGTGTGCAGATGTTAATTAGTAGTAAGAAAGTACCTAATAGTTCAGAAGTTTCGTCAAAAAATATTCAAGTACAAAGAATGTTTATTGTAAATACTACTGAACCCCAGGAGCCAAACACACAAACAAACTTGAAGAGAGTGCATAGCAGAGGAAAGCAGGTCAAGATCCTACAACTCTGTCTGTATCGATTGATCACTTCTTGACCTCTTAAAGTCAGCATCTGCTACTCTGGATTTTCTCAGAAGGCAGAAATAAAATTAACCCCATTCAATGATCCCTGAAAATCACATGCATTTACTTAAAGCTCTCAAGACCCTGAAGTTTTATAAGGAACATTATTTCATTTTCATTTAACAAAAAAAAAATGTGTATGAAATTCCTGCCACCTGCCGTGTATCACAGTCAAATGCCACACTCACTATCACGGCCTGCGATGGTGGTGCTGGAGTGGGGAGGCAGCTCTGCATTCGGGGCTCTAACTTGGCCTTCTCGTGCACTTGGACAGCAGTCTTCTCTTGAACTCTGGGAGCTGCCCAACTATGTTTAGAGAAATAAGTGATCCGTACTACTTCCTGGGTGGCACCCAGGCAGGCACTCTCTGCTCCAAACTGGCTTCTTTGCTCAGACTGTAGGACATTTAACTACTTATCTGAAAGGAAAGTTGTGCTCTGTGGCAAACCAAAATGACCATAAGAAGTGGCAGAAGTCCTAGATTTAGAAATGGCCAAATTCCTGGGGGTTGAAGATCTGTTGAGCCAGACTGCATGACACCATCTCTGGGGGAAAAACAAGCTACGAAAAAAAAAAAAGCCAGTGATGACCATCAGTATTGGGAATGACACTGTAGGCCAGGTCTCACTGGCTTCAACCCAAACCTAGCTCCACACTAACTAACATCTCTCTCAGGGAAAGAGAAACATACAAAATTCAGCATGAAAAGCATCCCCGGCCTTAGATGTTCTCTCTAAATGGAGTATATATGAACCTTCAAAGCACTCCTATTGCTGGAAAGGTACTGTTATTAGCACCCTGCAAGGCTTCTCATGGTGAAGCCAGCTATCAATCCAGATGAGAATGGGTCATTAAGGTACAGTGGCAGGCACAGACTTCATCTTCCAATATCCACCCGAGCCTTTGTTCAGAGGTCAATTAAAATGCGGGATTTCCATCCCAAAGTGCACCAGATGGCAAGACCTGGGAGTTCTGAACAGTAGGTTTTGCTCTAGATAAGCCCAAGGGAGGAGGCACTGCCTCTACCTTAAACTCTCAACTTGTCTCAGCTTCTAGACATATCTTCACCCTGACTTCTTTATCTTCCTTCACCCCTTTCCTCTTAACTCCCAACAAAATTTCAGCTCCCTCCCCTCTCCAACACTTGGTTCTCTCATTATGAAAGTTTTTGGTGCCAGAAGCCTTTGGATAGTTTTTGTCAGGCCCTAGCTCTGCTTGTCTATAGAGTCTGAGACCCTTAATTGACAGATTCACCTATGCCCTATTCCCAAACCAATCCTGATCAAAACATCCAGTGTAGCCAGGAATTAGCCTACTAGTAGTTTTCACCTAGAGTGATTTTCTTTCACCCAGGGATCCTTGTCAATGTCTGGAGACATTTTTGGTTGTCCCAATTGGAGGAGTATTACTAACAACTAGTGGATGGAGGCCATGGATGTTGCTAAACATTCTGCAGTGCACAGGGCAATCCCCCGCAACAGAGAATTATCTGACACCAACTGTCAATAGCGGCGAGGTTGGGAAACCCTGCTTAACACCTAGCCCCAGGAGTGGACCATGGGAACCCACACTCACACTGAGTTAAACTCACTTTAGCCTTCTGTTGTGTTCTCCTTGCTGGTTTGATTTCTGCTCATGTGCTTGCTCCATGCTCTGGTTCTTCCTTGCTCTGGAAGATTCCTTGTCTGGAATCTTGCCCTGAGCCCTGCCTACTGGACTCTGATTTGATGCTTTGGCTTTTTCCAGGCCCCTCACCTGGATCTTGCATTGGAGTCTTATCTACATGGGTCCACAGAGTCATCACCAATCTAACCTTTAGTATTCCTGTTGGAAGGAACCCACTGCCAATCCCTACTCATAAGTTCAAACCACAAAAATAAGAATAGTGAAGTCAGTCTGATTCACAGCCCCTTTGGATATAGTACTAGATGGCTAGCGGCCCTTCTCAGGAACCATTGTCACAACCTTGGGAGTCAAGTCACCCTACCTGAGTCTCATTTCTTCCCTCCCTCTCCTAAATCTGTGTCACTGAGGTTCCCAAAGGACTTGAGGCTGAGTTGACTTCTCCAGGATGCTTTGCAAAAATAATTTCTAATAGAACAATACTGAGCACTGTACTAAGGACAACATTGTGCAACTTAAACATTTTAACCCAAGCTTTAGAACCATGATAATTCAGGCTAGAATACCATCCTAGAACAATAATGGCCACTTCTTAGAAGCCATCAAAAGCATTACCTCTTCAGTAATTATTTTAAATTGTTGTGTGATTAGCCATCCCCTGCCTTCCATGAGAGAACTAACCCATAACTATTTCCCTGGATGGGCAGCCACACACCCTGCCAGGATGTCATCCTGCCCCCAGGTACAATAAATAGACAAGCATAGCCATGCCTTTCTGCCATGGCGGAGAGAGTCACTTCCAGAACTTTGGCTTCTCAGCCTTGTTCCAGAATGAACCACAAGAGGAAACAAGACAGATAAAGCAGTAGATGCAGAGTATCTGTCAGGGATGATTCAAGCCACAAACATCTATACATCCAACAGATGAGTGCAGGTTCTCAGTACACTAAGGTATGCCTGGATGGTGGGTGCTCACTTGAAGCAGTTAAAGATCAGGGTCCACCAAACCACAGCTGGTAATAATATGTGACTGCAACAACCAGGACCACTTTGCAGTAAAATCAAGTTATTGGTTCTAGGGCTAAAGACTAAAATTTCAACCTTACTGCTTTGGTTCCTGATCTTACATTTGCATTGCTGCTTGAAATGCTAGCTTCATTGGGTTCTGAAGACACCCTACAAGGAAGACTCCTAAGAAACAAAGTATCTTAGGCTTAAGAAATGATCATCCAAACTCATCCTTCCTGAACAGTGAAGTCAACAATTTTCACAAGAAATTTGCATCACCAGAAATTCTCCCTGGGGAAAAAATATGGAAGTTAATGAACACAGAGATATAATGTAAAATATTGCAACCATTTTAAAGGTTCTATAGATCCAACATAGTATCTTCATATTTTTAATATAATTTTAAATAGTGCAACGTCTCCATTTTAACTCACAGAGTAGTAACCTCCAGCAGAACAGCAGTTGAGCACACACATGTAGCTTGTCAATGGTGGTGATGGATTTCTCATAAGCTATCCAAATCATCCCACCTCAACATCCTTGATTTATTTTGTCAAAAAGAAGCTTCTAGGGTGCTGGTTCCTCCTGAGCTCTGTTCCACTGTGGACCCCACATGCACCAATAAATCACAGATACATGACTCTGAGCAACATGAATTACTCTGAGATATCACCACAAAATACAAATGAACTAGGGTAGTCAATCACCAAACCATGAATGTACTTTCAAGCTGTCGCTGGCAATGAAAATAACACCTAAAGACTTAAAATGCACACCTGATAAAGCAGAGCACTGTGTCCTTCCTGAGTAGGCAAGGTCCACATTTAAATCAGCTATAAGCACATTCCCTTACCAGCCCCATTTAAACCAGTTCCAGACTCTTTAGCAATTGATGAACCTCTAATGCCCATCACTGGTATCACTTGCTACAAACTCCCAAGTTCAGGCAGTTCTACATCAACTGGCCTTCCCATTTCAGCTAATCTCTTCATTGCACAATTACATGAATGTAGGTTAGGAAATCAGATTCTATTTTAAAATAGTCTTTTCTCTTTCTGACTATATTCATATGATACAATGAGAGCGAAAAATCAAAACCTAGTCTTATAAATGAATTTAAGGGATGGGGTTAATTCTATTTTTTTTCTTTGTAATTTGTGAGGGTTCTACAAATACTGTGCCTAATCCAGTGTCTCCTCTGTGGAGATCTTTAGAATTCTGAGTTATGTCCCTATTAGTCATGTTAATTATATTATAATGCCTAAATATCTGGGGTTTTTTGCATTAATTAATCATTTATTCATATAGTAGTAAAAGATAGTCATCATGTGACTGATATTGCAAAGCCTTTTTTTCCAATACTGGGAACATTTTTACTGCATCTAGCAAGTGAATTTCAGAGGGACTGGAAGTCCATGGGGTAGGCCGTTGTACAATTTGAAATGGCCTGTGTGTCATAACCATTGTACCCAATTAACCTGGCCAGCACATGTCACTTACAGCCTAAGCTGAGTCTTCTTTATCATATCAGTCAAAGCCAGGCATTTGTCCACATCCATGGGGAAGACTTTACCAGCTGCTGATACTTCTCTCCATGTGGAAGAACCTGCATTCTCATTGTACTTCTGAGCTCTCTCCACGCCTCCATTCATTCTTCCCTTGATAGCACATATAAACCACAAATGTCAGCTTTATCGTCATGAAGATGATGTTTTAGTCTATGTTTCCCCTGTTCCTTTGTCGTATTTCTCAATTGTGTTTGAATGTGGGCAAAAAAAAGTATACTTTCCTTAGCACCCCCCCCAACATTTGGTGCATTGGTTGGGAACACTGGGAAACAAAACACTGGCTGGAATGCTAGGGAATAAAACAAATGTGTTAAAAGGTCCTGAGGGGCATTGGATTTTTATGTAAGGGAGGGATGCTTTAATCTTGGTTCGTTGTGGAGGCTTCTGTTGGCTCATGAGGTTGCTTTCTGCACTTGGCTTCTTTTTAAATCCTGTGACTTGGAAAAGGGGCCTTAAGCTTTAGGTCACATGAAAATCTAGCTCCGATGGATGATTACAATTTATCCCGGGGCTGCTTTATATGAACTGTTTGTTTGTTTGAAATATGTGGCTCTTTGTTTCTTTCTTTCATGGACGGTGACAGACTAAAACAAAGTTGCAAGGCCCTCAGCAAAGACACAAGTCTTAGGAGAAATACTGGGACAACTGGGTCTCAACAATGTGATTCATGAGGGAAGGCTTCAAAAATCCTGGGGGTGACTTCATCAGGTATCAATTGCATGGGACCTCAAAAAGCCTGGACTTCAGTGGGCACAGGCAGTCCCATGGTGAAGTCTTGGCCTGAAACAGTACAAGCACCGGGCTTATCGTACTTGTGCTGGTGACTCAGGGACCTCTGTGTGTGCTGGTAGGCCTCGAGGCCACACGTGGAGTAAGTGGCAGAGCTGGGCTCTGAATGCATGCTGGTTTGGTGCCAGAATCCAAGTCTTTAACAACCCGTATTAGTTTTCTTTTGCTGCTACAATAAACTTAGAGACCTAAAACAACACAGATTTATTATGTTACAAATCTGGAGGCCAGAAGTCCAGAATGGGGTCTAACAGGCTAACATCAAGGTGTTGGCAGGGCTGCATTCCTTCCGGAGGCTCTAGGGGAAAATTCACTTCCTTACTTTGCAGGTTCCAGAGGCCACCTACAGTCCCTAGCTCAGCTCCCTTCCCTCCATCCTTAAATACAGTAGTGCAATGTCTTCAAATCTCTCTCTGGCTTTGACACTCTTGCCTTTCCTTTTTAAGGAGCCTTATGATTGTTTCGGGCCTACCTCGATAATCCAGGATGATCTGCCCACTTCAAAGTTCTTAACTGTATCTTCAAAGTCCCTTTTGCAGGGTAAGGTAACACCACAGGTCCCAGGGACTGGGATGAACATCTTCGGGGGACCATTCATACTCTGTCTACCATGCAGGCACACGCCCAGCCTCCCCTTTACTTGGACATTGCACTTGGGATCATGGCCTTTGATGACATATTAAGCCTCACATTCTGGAAGTGTGGTTTTTTTTCCTGAGATGATTGCTTTAGGGGTTGAGGTTTGGCTTCTCTTCGACATGGGGTGGGTGTGGCCCAGTAACAACAATATTTTTTGAAACCTTTAACCAATTAAATCCATCAGCAACCCCGCCTTGAACACTGTATTTTTGCAGGAACCGCACCAACCCCACTGAGAGAGTGCTCAGGCTGCGAGCACTGGCAGAGCCCTCCACCCGCCAAGGCTGTGGAAGCCCCCCAGCCCTGGACTTCATGCTTCCTTCGGACTTCTGACTCACAAGAGCAGTAGAATCTGATTTCAGACTGTAATTCCTTTGAACTTTAGACTTAAACTGGTAAAGAGATTAGTGTTCAGATTTTAATTTTTCTGAGGGAATTACAATGAGAGGATTTGTATTCAAATTTAAGACATCTCCCCATTGTTGGCATTTTTTAATAGAGTTTCTTTCTACATTTTTATTTGACTTTACTGCAGTATCTCTGATAGGTTACACTGAAGAGTTACAGCAGGCCAGAACTTGGAAAAGTAAATAGAATGCAGAGAACTTTTTTGGCCTTGGAGTGAATTTAATTAATGCATTATTCTGACCCATTTCAAGGCCTCCTGGGGCAAACTCTCCTTCCTGCAGGAGAAGACCTGCCGAGACCAGCTGTGCTGGGCGAGTTGATGCCAGCGCAGGCAGGGTTCAGCGTCTGTGGCCGCAGATGTGGAGCTGTCTGCTGCCTGCCTCGCGGAGCTGGTGACACACTCCAGGACTCTGGGGGCTCCTCCACTTCTCAATCCTCTCAAACGGTCCCCTAGAGTTGTGGTAGCCAGGAAATAAGCCGAATTCTCTAGTATCAGGTTTGTTAGTTCAAAACTTTGGGCTCCATCTGGCCTATTCCTTTGCCTTTTCTTCAGTTGGATCCAAATTTGGGTGGAAAAGAGGAGTGTTAGTTGGGCTCCCATAAACTTTTCAGCAATTCTTTTATTTTTTTTTCCTCTAGATTGCTGTATTGGTCTTCTAGCTGATCTCTCTTTCTTGTCAATTGTTGATGTTTCCCAGCCTGCCCTGAAGGCACTTGAGTTTGCATTATTTTACTTAGAGCAAATCTTAACCCTTTTTGTAACATGAACCCCTTTGTCAGACTGGAAGATCTGTGATCCCTTCTTAGAATAGTATCTTTATGTGCGTAACATAAATCAGGATTACAAACAGAAACTAATCATATTGAAACAGTTCTCCAAAGTGCCAAAAACAAATTTAAGATACACTGAATAGGAATCTTTATTGGTGCATTAAATAACAAGATCTACTAGTGAACCAGTAAGTGGTATAATTTCAATGTACTGAGTGGTACAAACAATATTTCAAGATATCCCTAGCCACTGTAATAGAAAATGGGAGTATCTTTGAAATCTATTGATGACCAAGTTATAAATAATAATTCTAAATGTAATATGTTGTTCACACTCAAAAATGAAAGAAATGCCAAATTTCAGTAAAGGTTAGTGAAAATAAATATGCAATAAAAGTCCTAGAGGAACACATAGGCAGGGAAATTTCAGATATCTTATGCAGCAACATTTTCACCGATATGTCCCCTAGGGCAAGAGATATAAAGGAAAGAATAAATAAATGGGACTACATTAAAATGAAAAGCTTCTGCATAACTAAAGAAAACATCAGCAAAATGAAAAGGGAACCAACCTTATGGGAAAATATATTTGCAAATGATACCTCAGACAAGGGTTTGATCTCCAAAATATATAAAGAACTCACACAACTCCACTCCAGGAAGACAAACAGCCCAATTAAAAAATGGGCAAAGGACCTGAACACACAATTCTCCAAGGAGGATATACAGAGAGCCGACAGACTTATGAAAGGATGCTCAGTATCACTAACCATCAGAGAAATGCAGATTAAAACACAATGAGATACCACTTCACACCAGTTAGAATGGCCATCATAACAAACAACAAGTGCTGGTGAGGTTGTGGAGAAAAAGGAACCCTAGTGCACTGTTGGTGGGACTGCAGACTGATGCAGCCACTGTGGAAAACAGTATGGAATTTCCTCAAAAAACTGCCTTTCAATTCAGCAATTCCACTGCTGGGATTATACCCTAAGAATCCCAAATCACCAATTCAAAAGAACCTATGCACTCCAATGTTCATAGCAGCATTATTTACAATAGCCAAGTGCTGGAAACAGCCTAGTGCCCATCAGTAATTGAGTGTCTCAAAAATCAGTGCCATATTTACACAACGGAATACTACTCAGTAGAAAGAATAAAGGAGCCCCTACCCTTTGTGATAGCATGGATGGAACTAGAGAACATTATGCTAAGTGAAATAAGCCGGGCAGTGAAAGATGAACGCTGTAAAATCTCACCTATAAGTAGAATCTAATCAAGAAAACAAAGAAGCAAAATAGAACCAGACACTTGGAAATAAAGAACAAACTGACAGTGACAGTGGGGGGCAGAGATAATAGGGAGAGCAGGGGAATGGGCAAGCAAAGGAACACAAATAAAGGGCTCATGGGCAAGGACAATGGGGTGGGGGGATTGACTGTGGGAGTGGGGGCGTGGGGCAGAGGAGAGCAATAGGGAAAAAGGCAGGACAACCGTAATTGAACAAAAATAAATTTCTTTTAAATGCACAAAAAAATGGAATTTTTTCCTTTTCAAGTTCATGAATTTCTTCCATAGAAACCCAAGTTATAAATTTCAGGCTTAAGAGTGGCTGCCTACTGCTTATCTGCCATATAAAAACCCAATAATTGCTCCTTCCTTTAAAGTTCCTCTTAATCAGTTCTCACTGTCGTCCTTCACCCCTTACCAGTCTCATTCTGCAACACTCCTCAATGCTGATCTGCTTTCATCTGAAACGCATCAGAGTTTTAACACTAATACACAAAATATTCATGTTTGCACACACGCACTTAATTCCTTCATGTAATCACTCCAAATCCTGAGCCTTATTCACAATTCTCATCTCGTTTAAAGGTATGAAGACTCACCGAGTATTCACAGAAGTGTAAGCTCAGGAAAAGCAGAAATTTCATCTGTCATTTTTATCTTTGTATTCCCAATTTGAAGCACATAGAAGTTCACCAAATATTTGTGGAATGAATAGTTGATCCACTCTTTAGTGATAAATTCAGGTTCGCAAATGAAGCAAATGCACGCTACAGAGGATAAAACTTCTTTGGGAAACAAGAATGCATGCTTGATGAAATTGGCTTTAATTCTTAGAATGTCTATTTCCTTATAGGAAATATAAAGGTTCCTCCTTGCAAATGCTACCCAAATACACAGATAATGAACAATTACCTTCTTTTTTTCTTGGAAAAGATGTAGTGAAAGTTTGCATCAATTCCTTTATTGCCTGTACTAAAGATAAACGTAAGTGCTACAGGTTGGGAACTGTTCCAGACAGGGTCTTCATAACTCCCTCCTGCTATGATGTTTCAGACGCTTCACACACATAGTTAGTTGCTCAATGAATCATGTTAACCTCTGCTCTTTTCATATTTTTGATAGTTCAGGACTTGGCTATTTTTTCCTGAAATACATAGTTTTTCAAACATAAAGATGATCAGTTAAATTTTATCTTAAGTTTTAAGATACATATAAATAGAGCAGTTGTTTTTCAGCAGTGATTGTTTTGAATGGGAATTGTCACAGATGAGCCTGTTTTTGGAGTAGTAGTACATTAATATATATCATAATTTGTTTTTCAAAGCATAAAGTGTTTTCTAAATTGCAGACTGAGATCCACCAGTGGACTGTAAAATCATATTAGTGGGCCACAAACATTTTTAAAAGTAAAGCAGAATATAGCAAAAAAATCAGAATTCACTGTAGATAGTAAGAATAGGTACTGTTTATTGAGCTATAATCTAAAATGTATATCTTACTATGGGTCACAGTCAACATATTTAAAAAACACTAATTATGATCATATTATTGATACAGAAAAATTATGGCTCCAGTACAACCCTGCCTAAGGTCACAGGATGGTGGACAGTTTTAGCAATATTGTGGCTCCTGATTCTCACATAGAAAAGGTTTTACTCTTGTTTGTTTGGATTTTTTTGTTCTGTTTTGTCCACAATAAACTGGACACAGCTTATAGACACAGACTTGTCTGGTTAAGTCACACACAGTTCTTATCACCCCAAGACTTTTTGCTTTGGTGTTTGTGTTTCTTGACCTAATATTTGTTAGCTAGATGGACTTCCCTGTGGGCATTGAAGCCCTGTATGGAATATATTTGTAAAGAGTTTTGGAACTTCCTGTATCACAGGGCTGTTTATAGGAATTAAATGAAATAATACAGGAAAGCAACCATCACATGACTGGTCCACTGGAGATGCTCCATATTCAAAGCGAGACTTATGTATCTTCCAGTTTGGTTTCCTGGGTGTTTAGCAGGGCAGCCAATAGCATAAGAACGTAAACTCGCTTTGAGGGCTGCAGTATCTTTTACTCATAAAATGTGACCAGATGAGCAAAACTATGCTACTATGATAAGTGTTACTCTGTTAATATTGTATCCAAATGCAATGAGGCTTATCTGTGTGGCCATACACACAGCTATATTATTTGTGTCGTATTCAATGGTGTTATTCATAAATACTATTTCTCTACCTAATGGAGAAAAATACCTTTGAAAGAGAATATTAGGCCTGAGTTTAGGTATCACAGAGAATTTCTTGTTGTAATGGTTATTAAGCAACATACCACAGAATTCTGTGGCATCTTCTTCCTGAATTTTTTGTAAGAATTACTATTTAAAGCCACCTCACTCTGTGTGAAATAGTTACTGAGGGACAAACCATATAACTACTATATTGTTTGTCCAAGCACATATTCTGTGATTCACTTTTAAATACTTCAAAATTAAGTTCTAGGTAAATTACCCGAACAGTGTGAAGTTAGAATTCCTTCAGTGTGATCCCATGTTCCAATTGAAACTTTTTTATAACCTGCCTGGAGGCAGAAGTCCTTGCCTTCGGAAACCTAGTTGTAGTTGCACTGAAAGTTACTGTGTTGTGACTTCAAGTTCATCATGAAAAAGGGTCACCCGGGGAGAGTCATGGAGTTTATTTGGTTATTAATGATAATTAGGACATCCTATGCAATATATCTAAGTTGAAATATGGTACCAGAAAAATTATAGACAGAAATACAGTTTGTGTATCATCCAGTATCATGTATAATCAACAAATGATTTAAAATTCACTTGAAAAAAATATGGTTTAACTTTCATGTTATTTTCTCTAAGGATATATTTATAAATTAATTGCATTTAACTTAAAGATTAGGAACTTCTATATCAGATTCAACAGTATTCTCCATCAATTGTCTTGAAGTAAGATAGCAATTAATCATCCAATAAAGTGGCTTTCTCTCTTATTTGAATTCTACATATGCCAACTTAAATTTTTATATTGTAGCCTGTTTTGATGTTTAATAACTGTTATGGGGGAGTAACATTTGACAAGTCTAATTAAACTTTTAAAATTCCCTTTTAAAACTCTAATATAGATTCTTTCATTAATAAACATTTACATAAAACATCTATCTGATTGCTCTGAAGACAGATGAGTAACAGCTTTGTAGCTTTTAACGTATTAAAATGCCACACCTGGATACAAGGTGAACCACAGAAAAAGAACCAGAGCCCCACAGGCTGGAAACACGGTATAAGGACACAGTCTCTTGAGGAAATTGGAAAATCAATGTAAAAATTTGAATCTCATGGTCAGTTTTAGCTTCATGTCACCTATGAACTCCAGGGCTGGAAAACAAACAAACAAAAACAAACAAACAAACAAAAGGCCTCCATCCATAGAAGGTATGTGAACCTAAGGAGGGCCTATGGGGCATCCAAGAAGGATCCTTCTGAATCAGTCCCCTACACTGAAATCATATTCTGCTGCATGTTGCTTGCCATCTTAGAACAAAGAAAAATCGGTATCACAAGACTATATTTTCACAATAGCTAAAAATCTCATCCTATCCTTGAATTTGAAGATGACCTCTTGCACCATTCTTTGACAGGCGGCAGACTGTGGAAAAAGGGCAGTGTTTTTCCAGCGATAAACAAGGTTAATGGATATTCCATGATGGAAAGCGGCTGGTTCTAGATGCTGCCAGCTCCTGTTCAAAGGAACTTACAGAGAGGTTGTCTGGCTTTCACTCACTTCACCCCCAGGCATCAAATTACCCAACACAGGCAATAAACCTACCTCCTTCCTTGTTTTCCTGACTGCCTAAACTCTTAAATGAGAAACCTTGAGCTACAGGCCAGCTCCTGCCATGGCCTAAGGTCCCACACACCAGGGCCCTATTCAGTCATGAGCACCAGGTCCCAACACACTAAACTCAAGTGAAATGACAAAAATAGGCCAGTCTCCCCTCTCCCTTTTTAGATTGTTTGAAAAATAACACTAGTTATAGCCAAGAGATCAAGAATCCACTAAAAAAACCCACCGATGATGCACGTAAGCCTGTTATTGCTAAAGAAGCATCCAACAAGTTGCAACTAATTTATTTCATCAGAAGGAATTAGGTACCCACACTAGTACACCTCATCCAGCCAGAGGGTTAATGGGAAACCCTCAGGGTGACTGCTTAGTGCCTGAAAAACAAGAAAAGCAGTCGAGCCTTTATAAAAACTCAGGTCTACCTGCCCAAATATATCAGATCTCTGATAAGGAAACTAAGATTTCAACCCACCTCCAAACCACAGCCATGAACATAAACAGAAGAAAGAAAAACATCGCGATTATACTAAGTCTGCCATGAGAATTACCCCTCGCCTGTAAATCCCAGATTGCATAAATCATGTTGTTCTGAATTAAAATTGGCCTGTAAATCCAAGGAAGATCTGAGAATGAACAGAATTTCCAATCAATCTTGCTCATTGTGACGGTTTAGTAATCCTGACTCGGTGCTCACAAAATACTTGGTGAACAAATGAATGACTATGTTAGTGGGAAATGGCACAGGTTGACACGTAAGGCATAAATAATATGCCAGTATTAAGGTACAATCCACATTTAACCCCAAGGAGATTTTGTTTTGCTTTATTCTTTTAATCATCTTGTATTTCAGCTGGGAGATAGTTAAACATGTTTTACAATTACTTAGGTCAGAGGACCAAGCTGAAGAACCTTCATATTAGTAAATACTAACTTTAATGTACTAGGGCTTGACCATCCTTGTTTTTACAAGACCACACACCTTTAACCAATTGGACATGAAGCAGAAAGTAATACCATAATCAGTGGGGCAGTGAGGTCAGTTTTAACATAGGTAGTGGTGTTACCTATCCTTTCCTTCAACACCTACTGAAATTTACTTTATTAGTCTTAATAGGCTAGGCTATGCTGCAGTAACAAACAAGTCACCAAATCTCAATGCCTCATACCAACAAAGGTCTATATCTCAATCACACAAAGTACTTTGCTGTTGCAATAATTCACCAGGAGATTTTTTTCCCACCAAATAATATAGACACCTAGGCTCCTTCCATCACGTCATGCCTTAATCTACCTCAATATGTCATCTCTTTGGTTTTTCTAGGAGAAGAGAGAGGGTGGAGAACTCATATCCACCCTTAAATACCTAAGCCCAAAGGGACACACATTATTTTGGCTCACAGCAAACTAGTCATATCACCCCCTGTAAATAAAAGCACACGTCCTTGGAAAGTTCTACATGTTTCTTCCATAGCAAGAAAGTTAGATAACTGATGAGGGATGTGTAGGCATTCAAAAAAAGTACACAGTCACACTGCTGGGTAAGTACTCAACTCTAACACTCACCTCTATCATCCTTTCCTTCCTTCATTTCCTCTCCAAACCACTCATTCATTTAGCACATATGTATTGAGTACCTCTCTTCCATGATTTGTGCTAGGTGATGGCATAAAAAGATCATTAAAAATGAGCTCTTTTATCAATAAGTGTAAAGTCTAACATGCAAGTAAATGTATAAACAATACTATACCCATAATTCTGTATAAAGACCAGCTATGATATAAATTTGTATTAGGTATAATATAAATACTTTCATTCACTTATCATTCAATACTATACCTTGGTGGATGCCATGAACCATGCTTAGCAGAGATACTAAATAATTTTCATTGGCTATAATGGGGGAGGAATTAAAAGAAATGGTATTTGAGTTAGTCACTAAAGGGTGAGTATGAGTTTTCCCTAGCCATGACAAATATTTAGGTCTTCATATGATAAAATGAACCCAAACATTTCTTGCTGCAAAATCTAGTCATTAAAAGGGCAGGCTAGAGCCAGATGCCTGGTTGTGAATGCTAATTCCTCTATTAGCTGTTTATTAGCTGTTGACTTAATTTCTCTGGTTTTCAGTTTTCTCATTTATAAAATAACAATAATAATATCTACTGCATAATTTTGAAGCTAAAATAAGAAAACACATTTAAGTATTAACAACAAATAAGTGTAGGTTATTATAATTATTATTATTATCACAGAAAGAGTATGCAGCTTTTGTTTAAGCTATGAAATGGAAATGAAGTTAGCTGGGATTTGTCATAAAGAACAAAGACCGGTCTCTTCTGGAATTCTTCTGTTAAATACAACAATGATTATAACTTTGTTCCTCATATGAGGTAATGTTTTCCTAGGGATATTTAACAATCTTTAGCCATCAATTGATTGGCATTGCATCAAAAGAAACACCTGTGTTCCTGCTAATCTTGTGTGGTTTCTTAATCACATCGATAGGAAGTTAGCAAAGCATATGATGTGGTAGAAGAGAAAAACTGGAACAGCTCTGCTTTATACCACACCACTTGGTGCTATCTATAATGAATCCTAATTTGCTTACATTTGAGTTTAAACTAAAAATGCAACATGAACTCATTATCCTAGATTAGGAGCCTCAGGAGGTTGAAATATATCACTTGGAGGGGAAAAGAGCTTCACTCAGAAAAAGGAAAATGACTTAATGAGATGGTAATAACTTCAGGAAGCTGGTAAGGCCGTATCTGAGAACCAGAGTTCTCCCAAACACACTAGGAGCAGTTTGGAAGAGGGTAATAGACCATGTGACCATGGAGGTTTCTGTGACCAAAGACAGAAGGAACGATAAAACACCCAGAAGCTGTTTCCTGTGGTGGGTACAGGAATCTCAAAGCTGTGGAAGATCATAAGAGATGTCTGATTTCTGCAAGAGATTCTTCGCAGATTCCTTAAATCATTTATTATCTTCCATTTTTAATCTGTTATTTGTATCTAAGTCTCTTTATAGTAAATTCAGTGCCTGATTCATCTTTGATGTCCCACAGCACCTATTATAATGTTTTATATATTGTATGACACACAATTAGCCTTTCTATATCATAAGAATTGACCTAATATATCTGTACTTCTAATGCATTACACTATCAAGGTACTTCTTTATCTCGTATCTATAAATTTATTTAAATCTAAGTGTGGAAATTTACATTTCACTTGTTCACTCATTCATACATTCATTCATAATGAATACTAAATGCCATGTGCAATAAATAGAGGCTAAAGTCAAGAAAAACTTATAAATGAATATATTTTCCATATTAGAAAAACTTTGTCAAAATGGACAATTTCATTAAACCTCAGTCCAGTTTAATCAGTGCTTAATTGGTACCCATGATATTAGACTGCTGTATGTACTAACGATTGCTTTCCAAACCAGCATATGGGGTATGAAGGAATGACTTCTAGAGATGGGTGAAATGAGTCCTACCTACACAGGTTTGCAATAAATCAAAGGCTACTATCAGTTATTCTAGAGCTGTCCTTAGCCAGCTCATACCTAGCTGGAAGGGTCCATTCCATGGTGACGTTTTGATCCAAAGGACAACTGACTTGTGAAATACAATGAGGGAAAGAGAGATGAGCAAAAGGAGAGACAACGGACAGCTGTGGACTCCCTGAGTCCTTCTGCCAGGGGCCTAGTCTGCCTTTGGTCTGGGAAGAACCATCACAGACAGAAAAGGCCAGGTGTTCAAGGTGAAGTAACACTACTTTTTTAAAAAAGAACAGACACGTGTTGCATACAGGTAACACTATTAACAAGATAAAAATAAGCTTAAAATCCCCAGAGTAAAAGCATCTGTTCAAGGGGAAAGAATGCAGGAAGAAGTGTGTACCAGGACCAGAGCACGTGGACCCACACACATCGACATTATGAACTGAATGCAAGGAATGCAACTGATGAATATCGAAAAATTCTTGAGACACTAGGTTGGCTTTACTCTGAACAGCCCCATCAATAGAGGCCTGTCTTCAAGCTGATCTCTCAGCAAGTGACTCAGCAGTCCTGACACTCCCTGTAAAGCAGGCCATCTGCTGAAGTAGAGATCTTTCAGGTACAACAGAATGGCCCTGTCTCAAATAACCTTCCCCTGCCTTTGTGGCTGAGCTTCCAGAAACCTGACAGAGAGTTTCTAGGAAAGAGGCCAGAAATCATGCAGTTAGCAAGGGAAGTTTGATTTGGTATTACCTTACTTCTTATAAGGTATTACCTTATAAGGTAAGGTAATACCTTATAAGGTAATCCCTTACTCTTACCTTACCTTATAAGAGACTCTTATAATACCTTAAGAGTCTCTTATAAGGTATTATAAGAGTCTCACTTCTTATCCAGAGATCATTCATTGTTTGCTATTTTTCCTACATGGGGATTTCGTGTACTTTTCTGTGAAGGCTCCCTATTAGTTACCTAGTTTCTTAAACCCATTTAACTCTTGAAGTTTGGGGCCTCAGGAATGAGAAACCAGATTGTGTCCACATAAAAGTGAAGTCTCACTTATAACGAGCAGCTGAGCACACCTCAGAGAGTATTGAGTTGCTTTGGAAAGAGTAAGGGATTGCCTTCTGAGAGATATGGGTTTAAATTCTCATTCTGCCACTTAAGAGATTTGGGGGAAATCACTTAAACCTCATGTTGCTCATCTTTAAAATAAGGAGAATAATATCCAGTCTACTTACAGTTATTTTGAAAATTCACTAACATGAACTATATTAAAAGTGCTATGAAACCTGTCATGTCCTAGGCAAATACAAATTCTCACCATTGTATTTTTTCTTCTGCATGTACCCACTACTTTATTTACCTTGACCACATTCTACTTTGTAATATAACAACTTTTAAATATTTCTCTTTCCCATTGGATTCAGCAAGTCATTTAAAGGAACTTACGTCATTATGTCTCCCAGAAAAAGAAGCCTAGGACTTTCCGCATGCAGTCAGTAAGTATTGGGGAAGATTCGTTTTGTGGTTAGTGGATCCCGGTGACACAGAGTTTGTAGCTCTCATGGTTGTTTTCCTTGCTCAGAGTTTTTTAAAAAATAAAATTCAAGGAAAAATAACTTACTTATTTCCTCCTAAAGTAGTAATTTCAGGTCAAAGTCAGGAAACTCCCAGATATAAAATTGCCCCTAGAATGTCATGTTCCATAGCAATCACCATATGGAACTCCTACGCCGAAAACAGCGGCGTTTACCCTTTAAAAATGTGCTTCCTGCCCCACCCCCAAGTATCTGAGTTTCTTCCTTGTTCACCTTTCTCTAAGGACTAGGGCTAGTAGTTGCTTTCCATAGTTGCTACCCCAGTTAAACCATAGATATTTCTGTTATATCCCTTTGAGAACTAAACCCTTTACCTAGTTGACAATTCTTTATGTTAAATTTACTTATTCAAACAACTAGTGTGGTTTCTGTCTCCTGATTGGATCCAGCCCAACAGAATTGGTACTGCGTAGTGTTCCAGCTCTTTTTCTGGAGCGGTAGCCCCAAGAACCCTGCTTCCTAGACAAGGGGATGAAATGTCAGCATCACACATATGGAGAGTCAAGGTCCTTTCAGCAATAGGTCGCAGCATCTGGCAATAACCAAACAGACGTTTTTGGCAATTGAGAGTGTCATTGTCAAGAGAGTCAAGCCTTTACTTTGAATTTGTACAGTTTGGGCTTTATAATTATATTTTACTTTCTTGAATGTATTGTTTATTAAATATAAACACACATTTATGCATGCATCTGCCACATGTGTGTGAAATACATATTATTGTATTAATGTACATTAAATGTACATTGTATATTAAATGTACAGCACATGTTCATTTTTGTAATAAATTTTCTAATGAGACATGTAATTCCTCATTGAATTGTAGGCAAGAACATGCAGCTCTTCCCTCCCTGAGCAACGGTTCACCCGGCAGAAACTATGGAAGTTCAGAAGGGGATTGTCCATCACTTTTTTCATGTTGAAAAAACAAAGTTGTATTTTCTTTATGGCAGGATAATTCTATCTAGTGGAGAACATTAGGACTCAACCTGTAACTTGAATAATTTATTAAAATTGTTGTCTTATTGAATGGTTTGTATTTCACTTATTGTATGAAGGTTTTTGTCTGATTTTTTTCAAGCCTAGAACATTAACCCAATCGATTCTTGCACCAAACTGAGGCAGGCAAGGCTAACCTTCTTTGCTTTTTATAGGATAATACGGACTGGAGAGTCTAAAGGGATTATCTAACGTCACACTGATAAAAAGAGGTAGAAATAGAACAGATACTTTCTTGCTATTTTCCATTTTGCCATCTCTTTTTTTTAAGATTTTATTTATTTATTTTTAGAGAGGGAAGAGAGGGAAAGAGAGAGAGAGAGAGAGAGAGAGAAACATCAATGTGCGGTTGCTGGGGGTTATGGCCTGCAACCCAGGCATGTACCTTGACTGGGAATCGAACCTGCGACACTTTGGTTCGTAGCCTGCGCTCAATCCACTGAGCTACGCCAGCCAGGGCTCTGCTGTCTCTTTTGTTTCCTTTTTAAAATACAGTGTTTTAGGCACTAGATATTATTAATACATTATATTCAACACATACTATATATCAGACACTATGCCACGTGCTCTTGCATGGATTGAAATATCAAAAAAAATTCTTCCTAACAGATGGTATAATTATTATCCCTATTTTATCCATTAAAGTTAGAGAAAATAGGAGAGTTTCTCAAGACTGTACAGCTGTTAATTGCCAGAAGTGAGATCCACATCTAAGCAACCCTGATCCTAAGGCCCACATTTATGTCACACACTACCATGCTCCCCTTACCAGACAGATGTTCACTGATGAAAATGGGCTCAGCTATTCCTCTTTAAGAAAAGAAAATGAAGAGGTCATATGAGTAGAAATTAATAATCTAAACTTTCAAAAAAATTGTTATTTCTTAAAACACAACACCAAGTGAATAAACTAAATACATGATTTAAAAAATCAGCCTAAATGAAAATGTATTTTTTCAAAAAACATCCAATCCTGTTATTAAGAAATGAAAACTAAATGCAACAAAATATTAAGTGAACACATAAAACTACTAACCATATAAGTTATAATTTTGTCCTAAAACACTATTATTAATCAGTCTGCTTTAAAGACTACTTTTGGAACAGTTTTAAGTTTACAACAAAATTGAGAGGAAGGTACAGAGATGTCCCCCACAGTCCCTGCCCCCACACCTGCACAGACTCCTTCACCTCTCACCAACATCGCTCACTCACCAGAATGTTATTTTCCCAAGGATAAACCTATATTGACACATTATAGTGACCCAAAGTTCACGGTTTACCTTAGGGCTTATTCTTGGTGTTGAACATTCTATGGATTTGGAAAAAAATGTGTAACAACATACAGCCATCATTCTAATGTCATACAGAGTATTTTCACTGCCCTAAAAATCCTCTGTGCTCTGCCTGCTCATCTCCCCACCACTACCCCTGGTAACCATTCATCTTTGTTTTATTTCCATAGCTGTGCCTTTTCCAGAAGGCCATATAGTTGGAATCAAACAGTATGTAGCTTATTGGCTCATTTTTAATTCATCATTTCCTCTGGTCTTAGAAAGGAATGTGAGCAGACAGGAGTTAGAATTAGAAAGACGCAATACATTACAGAGTTTATGGTCAAGTGCAAACTGCAGTGACACAAACCGTGCTGGATTAGGAAGGGAAAGTGCCTCTGTAGGCAAATTACAAATAGGCTGGAAAAATCATTCTATCAACAACAACCGGCAGGCAGACTTCGACATTTGGCCATGAGAGCCAAGTTGGTACTAAACTTGCCCACTCTCCATAAATAATTATTAAAATGGAAAAATCTGAAGAAACAGTCTTCAAGCATTGGACCAGTGGTATGAGGAGACAGAAATTCTTAAGAGAAGAAAAACATATGTGAGTCACATGTACTTCCTGGCTTTCTGACTTGAGCACACTGAACCACACTTCAGGGGGGTATCACTCAAGAGAAGATGGCACTCGCATGGAGCTAAAGAGGCAGGGATGGAATTTTGAGACTGTTGAGACAGTTGGAGTTTATAAAGCAGAGTGCCGAAGAAGATGGACCTATACCAATGAGTGGGTTGCCAGAGGCCTTCTGTGAGAGCTAACCATGGCTCTTCAGATGAGGGTTACGATGCGTATGTGTAGGGCTGGACTCTGCAAGGCCTGCTAGGCCCGGCATGCCATGCAGCTGAGAGTCACACAGTGCTGAGAGATGTCTGTGTTTAGACACAGATAGAGTGGGGAGGCCTCACTGAGCACATCAAGCATTCATTTGAGCCCCAGCTGGGCCATGCCTTGAGAGTAAGGAATTTTGCCCTAGACCGTGACCACACTCAAGGCAAAAGGTAAAACACAAAATAGATTCTTCTTGGCTGAGAATAAAAGTCAGCAAGAGAGAAACAATTGGAACCACCGGAAATTTAACTGCCCACCAGAACAAAATGTAAAAAGGTTAGTATAATTAAGAATAGATCAATAGACATGATCCATTCTTAACACAAAGAAAAAACACTTGAAAAAAGTGAAGAGACTCATCAATCTATAGAAAAACATTAAATAATCTAACATAGCTGTAATTCGAATCCTAAACAGAGATGAAAGGGATGACATAGGGAGATAAGAATTTCCCAAATCTGACGAAAAAGCAATTTACACAACCAAAAAGATCAGTTCACTAACTCAAAGAAATAAAAAGTAAAAGAAAATCACACAGCATACTATGACCAAACTGGTTAAACTTTAAAATGAAGACAAATTTTTAAATCAGAGAACAATGACACATTTTAATACAATCATTTAGAGTACATCCAACTTAACATCACAGACAATGGAGGCTGGCAGTCAGCGACATAACATCTTTAAAGTTGCAAAAGAAAAAAGCTTTTAGTCCCAAATTCTACATATTGCAAAAATATCCTCATAAACAAAGATGAAATAGGGAGATTTTTAAGTGATTATAAACAACAAAAATTCTCCACCAGCAGACCATCACTGCCAGAAAAAAAAAAAAAGGAAAGGAGGGAGGGAGGAAGGGAGGGAACTAAATAATTATTTTGGATGAAAAGAAATTATTCCATTTGGAGACTCAAATTTTAGGAAGGTAAAAACACCAGAAATTATAAATATGAAAAAACTTTTCTTTCATTAATTTCTTCCAGAGTAAACTGATTCATTAAAGCAAAAATAATGACATTCTATTTGGAGTTAATATTGTATTTAGAAGCAAAATACATGACAACAGTAACCCAAAGGATGGAGGATGGACTTAAACTGTTGTAAGTTTCTTGAATTTATTTGAAATATTACACCATAATCTCTAAGTAGAAAGTAATATGTTAAGGATAGGTAGTTTAAATCCTAGAGTAACCACTGAAAACATAAATATAAGGAGTTATAACTAAAAAGTCAACAGAGGAGGTAAAATGGAATAGTAAATGATTTGTCTGATTAAACTAAAGGAGATATGCCCTGGCTGGTGTAGCTCAATGGATTGAGCACGGGCTGCAAACCAGGCATTGCAGTTTCGATTCCCAGTCAGGGCACATGCCTGGGTTGCAGGCCACGGCCCCCAGCAACCGCACATTGATGTTTCACATTGATATTTCTCTCTCTCTCTCTCTCTCTCTCTCTCTCTCTCTCTCTCTCTTTCTCTCTCCCTTCCCTCTCTAAAAAATAAATAAATAAAATCTTTAAAAAAAAAACTAAAGGAGATAGGAAAGGAAGAACAGAAGAACAACACAAATGTATGGGACAAATAAAAAATAAATACAAGATGACAGACTTAAATCATATCTATAATTACATGTAATAAACTGAACACGTCAATGAAAAGGCATATTGCTAGATTGAATTTTAAAAGAATGAAGCCTCAAGGGTTTACAAGAGCTTAATTTTACCTATGAAGACAAACACAGGTTGAAAGCAGCAGGATGGAAAAGGTTATACCACACAAGCAAGCACAAGCACAATGATGCAACTTTAATAATATCCACATAAGCAGTACTGCGTGAATCAAATAGAGAACTTCCAGATGAACGGTATTGCCTGGATGAAGAGAACTTAATGATGGAAATGGAGTCGTTAATCAGGAAAACACAACAATCTGAAATGTTCATAACATCCAATAATAGAGCTTCAGAATACATGAAGCAAAAACAACTAAAGGAAAAATTAGAAATCCGCTATTTTCCATTTTGGTGATTGATAAAACAAGTTGGCAAAATATTTGTAAGGATGTAGTTACTAACAGTATTATAAATCTCCTTGATCTAACTGCTATTTATAATATACTGCACCCAACAGGGAAGAATACTATTGTTTTCAAGAGCATATGTAACATTAACCAAGATAAAGAAATACACTGCTTCATAAAGATATTATGTTTCATAAATTTTAAATAATTGAAATCTTGTTGCATATGTTCACTAATCACAACTGAATCAAATTAGAGAGTGAAACCACCAAAATTCCTATTGAGTCCCCAAACATTTGGAAATTAAATAATACCTTTCCACATAACTCATAGGCCAAAGAAGAAATCACAAGAAAAATTAGAAATTATTTCAAACTGAATAATTGTGAAAATGCAAAATATAAAAATGTGTGTAATGCAGCCAAAGCTGAGAGAGGGAAGTTTATGGTTTATTACATAGAAAAAGGAAATAGTAAAGATAGAAAAGATATTAATAAAATAGAAAATATTAATAGAAAAATTAACAAAAACAAAAGTTGATTCTTCAAAGATAATAATACTTATAAACACCTTGCATGTCTGGTCAAAGAAAAGAAAATAACACACACCTTAACAATACCAGAAATGAAAGAGAACACACCACTATAAGTCTGCATACATAAAAATGAAAATAAAGGAATATTATCAACAACTTTATGGAAATTAGTTGTATGACTTAGATGAATAAATTCCTTGAAAATTACAATTTACCCTAGCATACAAAGATATAGAAGACCTAAACAGTTCCATATCTATTAAAGAATTTGAATTTGTTACTAAAACCCATCCACAAAGTAATTAGCAAAGACACCAAGAGATGAGTTCTGCAAAGTTATTCGAACAAGTTGGTATATGGATTTCCCAGACTCTCTGAGGAGGATTAGAATGGGTAGTATCTGGGAGGGTGGGTGTACTGGGCGTCTTCTCTTTTCCCTTTGATATCCATTCTTCATCCTTCTCCACCTTGCTGTCAGCCCCACAACATTTTACTGATAGATGACATCAACAGGTACTAGTACCTGCAGGCTTCTCGTTGGTTTCAAACCACAGGAAGTGCTGTTAGAAGTCTGAAAGGGGGCGAGTGAAGTCAGGACAATCCATTCCACCGGCTCCCTCCCTGTGCAGCCAAGGCAGGTTGGCCACTTCCTCTAATCAGAAAGCACAATTCCTCTCAGCTGGCCCTCCCCACACAGCTCTCTCTGCCACTAGGCTCCAGAAACCTCTGCCGCCCTCATCCCTCCGCTTGGAGCTAGTAGTGGTACCATCTGCTGTTAATAGCTCCTAGCCTCTAAACTACTCCTCCTCATTTTGTGGCCTACTACCCAAACCTGTCAATAGTCCCTTCATTAAATTCTGGGCCGTACCTACTTTCAGCACATTGTATGTTTCTTGATAGAATCCTAACTAATACAGCAGAAACCCAAAGCTATGAGTGATTTTTAATATTATATTTTTGGGTTTCCTTCATAAAGAAGTATGTAATAGTAAACAATTTTAATAAACATTTCTCAAATCAGAGGCAACAGATCAGAGAGGAGTGAGAGCAGGAGAACACCAAGAGTTAGCTTAGAAAGCAATGCACGTGAGCGGAGTTTCTAAGGTAGCTTTGCATTTTCAACACCCCCAGTTCCCAAGAAAAAGGTGTTTGGGGTGAAAACAAGCCTTGTGTCTCTAACCATTGGTATCCATTGTGCCTGTAAATTATTAATAACCTTACTGTTGAGAAGTAACCTTCCAAAAATAACTCTTTACCATGTCACATAGGATCATAGAGATAATTATTTTTCCTAGGTCTGTAGACCAATCCAGGATATTAGCTGTAAGTACAGAAAACTTCATATTAACTCAAAAAGTTAGAAGAACAGGAGTAAAATCCCAAGAAAAATAGAAGAGATCATAAAGACAAAAGCAGAAGTCAATGAATGGAATAGTGAAACAGGAACAAATATAAGTGAAAAATAAATCCAAGACAGTTCTTTGATACACACCCATGAATAAAAACATTAGCTTGCTTAATCAAGAATATAAGAGAGAAAATAAAACATAAAAATAAAAGTATGAAGAAGAGCACAATCAAAGGTATAGACATATAAGTGATTACTTTGTTTAACTCTATTCACATAAATAACACAGTAAAATAAATACTTTAAATGTAATTTACAAAAACAATAGACCCCATTGGATGTGAAATACCTGAATATTGCAGTCCCCCTCCACCCAAGGGGACACAGTGGGAGGCTTCCGTGGATGCCTGAAACCACAGACAGCACCCAACTCTATGCGCACTATGTTTTTCTGTTCACCCACACCCTCGCTGAAGCCTTCGCATGGGCTCAGTGCTTTCCAGCGCAACACATTGTGGCCAGTCAGAGCACATTTTTTGTTCATGCTTTCCACCCACAAATTTAATGCCTTTTTCATCTTAACTATGCACTTATCATTCACTGTGGAAATAACTTTTGTTGTTTGAGATACACTGGCAAAATTAGCACGAATTTCTTTCTCCGTCTTCGCAATTTCACTAGTAGATTTGCTCTTACCACAGAGCTTAGCAACCTCAACATTTTTTTTCTTTTCATTAAGAATGAACTTTCACATTTTACTTAAAGGAAGAAATTTAAGGCTCCTCTTGGCATATCTGAATTGCCAGTATCACTACTCCCACACTTTGGGGCCATTACTAGGTAAAATAAGAATTACTTGAACACATACTGCAAAACAATGGTGACCTGGTAACTGCGATGGCTGCTAACCCAAGAATGAGCAGGGTGCATCTTCACGGAGGAGATGCTTGACAAAGGGGCGATTCACATCCTGGGCAGGATGGTGTAGGACACTGGGAGATTTCATCACGCTACTCAAAAAGATGAGCAATTTAGAACTTAAGAATTGTTTATTTCTGAAACTTTCCATTTCATATCTCAGAGCCAGACTTCACCACAAGTAACTAAAATTGTGGAAACTGAAACCGCAGATAAGGGGGACTACTGCTTACCAATAAACACTTCACAAATCAATTTCAGGAGAAAAGTGGAGTCATGTTTACAAAATGAAAAAGAAAAAAATGGCAGAGAGAATCAGTTTGATGAAGCTTGCA
Organism: Phyllostomus discolor; assembly: GCF_004126475.2. NCBI lineage: Eukaryota > Metazoa > Chordata > Mammalia > Chiroptera > Phyllostomidae > Phyllostomus > Phyllostomus discolor. Next base: position 153,100,915 of record NC_040903.2, read on the forward strand.
ACATTCTCCTTTGTGTGGCATAGGTTTAAAAATATAGTATTACCTTCCCAAATCTATAGGTTTGACTGGTTCAACATTAAGCAATACTTTTATAATTAAAATATTACAAACTACATGTATTGGCTTTCAAATTTTAGGACCAACCTAAGAGAAAGCATGGAACTCTGAGGTGCAAAATAGGACTTACAAGGAATAAAAGTGTCACTGGATTGCTGAAAGTATATGAATGCTAATTTCTTCGACCTGCATACTCGGGTTTAAAAGATCATTATTTAATATAATAATTTGAGAAGAGTTGACAAAAGCTTAATAAAATGTTATTTGATAAAATGAAGTAATAGAATAAAAGTATTTTTTAATTAAAAAATACTTTTATTGAGAAGTGTGGGGATAAGGGCATGTAAATTAGCTAAACTCTTAGTCTTTCACAGCTAAAGCTGATGGTATTATTAAAAGTGGATAAATCATGAAATGGAAGTTAATACATTATTTTTAGAATTATGTTTAAATGTGGTGACCTTCAGAGAAGGGGACTGGGTGTAGAAATGCATGGTGGTACAAATCACATGTATTTGAATTACATGTTCTATACACTTTCACACAAATATATTAATTTTAAAATATATTAAAATATTTTTTATTTTTATTTTAATCGTATATATTAAAATATTTTTAAAGATTTTACTTATTTATTTTTTAGAGAGGGAAGGGAGGGAAATAGAGAGAGAGAAACATCAATGTGCGGTTGCTGGGGGTCATGGCCTGCAACCCAGGCATGTACCCTGATTGGGAATTGAACCTGCGACACTTCGGTTCACAGCCCGCGCTCAATCCACTGAGCTACGCTAGCCAGGGCAATATAGTAAAATATTTTGAAAAGGACGATTACTAAAACTAAAATGAAACTTTAAAACCAATGAGAAAAAATATCAACTATTCAATAGAAAGGTAGGTTAAAGATATGATAAGTAAATCACATTGCAGACAACAAATGGCTCATCGTCCATGAAAATATGCTTAACCCCATGCATAACTGAAGAAATGTAAATATGACCGTGTACACCTAGGACACTGATTTTCAACCTTTTTCATCTCATGGCATATATAAACAAACTACTAAAATTCTGCAGCATGTCAAAAAATGTTATATTTTTTACTAATCTGCCAAAAAAAAAATCTGTGTAATTTTGATTCATTTGCTCCAGACAGCTATTATTGTGTTGGCTCTTGTCAATTTTTATTGACAACCTAGATAAAAAGAGGTCAGTGCCCTTGACTAAATAGTCAGCTACTGCATGTTTTAAAATTCTTGGGACACACTGGTTAAAAATCACTGACCTAGAAAGCAAAGATTTAAAAAATGTATATTTGTTGCAGATGTAAAATTACTGATTGGCAATATAAAATTATAATAGCTAGCTTACAGAAAAAATAAAATTTTTTATATACCATGTTCAATACAAATTTTTGGAGGATGATATCTCTTAAATATACACACTATTCAGCAATTGCATAATATGGGGAATGTGTATAAAGACAAACATGCAAGGAAGTACATTGTGCTATTGCTTATAAAACAAAAAACATAAAAGAGCAACAGAGACAAAGCAAACATAAGGGGTTTCAAATAGGGGACAGGTTGAACAAATCCCAGTGCCTTTATACAACGGTATATTATATTAGCACTAAACACAGTAAAGAAAATCACAATGTGCTAGAACCAGAAAAAAAAATCCACAAAACACTGGTAGTGAAAACTCATGTACAAAAGTTTATAATATAATGCGATTTGATTTGTGTACAAAGTTACTGGATTATTGTAAATATATAGAACATATATAGGGACCAGGGAATACTTTTCATATTATCAATAAGGCTATCTCTAAGGGAAAGGAGAGAAGGCACTTTTACTTCTTCTGCATATAATGCACATAATCGTCTATTTTTACTTTTTTCAATGACCCAGTTATTACATGATTTTATTTAAACTTTTTAAAAATCTCAGTGAAGAGCTGTGGAACACAAGTTCAGGTGTGTTTGACAGCGACTGCGGGGCAGGCCTGGTCTCCTCCGACGCCGAGTGTGGTGGCAGGGCGGACGCACGAGCAATATTCTCCGACCAGATGAACGCTAAGTCCGTGGGCAGTTAGAACCTAAAGCATTTGACCATGTAGTTATTATTTCTGTCATATCAAAGTCATTTTACTGTTAACAAACTTAAGAAAAGACCATTCTCCTATAAAATAGCATAGAACACATTTCATTTGTACATAGTATAAATTATATTTTCAAGTATGGCTCTTGGATCCAAGCTTTTGGTGTGTTCATTTTTCAAAAAATAGCTTTACCCTCTCTGGACTCCCCTGCTCACAAACCCCTGGGAAACAGACCCCTGATTCAATGAAAGCCCTTAGGAAATATTTAGGAAGAGGTAGTTTCTGGAGACAGAATAGCATTCGAAGTAAATTACTCATTTCCATTTCAGAAGTATGCAGAGAGAGAGCATGTGGCCAGGAACACATTCTGACTCAAGTAGTCATTGTGTTTTGCAAGAGGCATTGTAGTCAGTAGATGGGAATAAACATAACATAGAGCTGTCCTGGCTTTGGGTTCTGACAAAATCAGGAAACAACAAGTCTGACTGTGACACGGAACTCCAGAGGAAGCCGACTAGTCTCTTGTTTGCTCTGGTATGAAACACGCCCATGGCGATTAACTCCATGCCCTGCATTCTCTCCAGAGCACTAGACTTGGTTCCTTCCTCACCTGTAAACAGGATCAGGATGTGTCTTGAAGTTCAGCCAAGAACCTCTGGCCTGAGTACGATCCCCCACAAAACATACCTATCGCACACGGGTGAGACAGCGTGAGGGAAGGGGAAGGAGGGAAGTCAGTCAGCACGGGACTCTAACATCCATTTGCTTATACTAAATTCCATCAGGTGCCAATATTTGTATGCAACACAGGGAGAGAAGGTAGGAACACACCTATGAAAGAGAGGAAACATCTACATTATAAACAGCTTTGGGAAAGCAGTACCTCTACCAAGCGCCAAGTGAGACAAAGGGAAAAATATAAAAGGAGTGAAATCTTTTAGTGCAGTAGAAGACCTCTGAGACTGCTCACGTTAGACACAGAGAGAGGGACGTGACTGTGGTGAAGAAACGGTTTGAAGAAGGCTAAGGACAGGTGTGCAGACATGCATTCTAATGCGTATTTCAAAGTGCTTTTGCTGCCTGTCATTTTAGCTACAAATAAGCATCAACATATTTCCATTTAAAATGGAAATCCTATTGATTATATATATTTTTTCTCAGCCACTGACCAGACCACTTGGTAAAAGGGGGGGAATAGGGTAATTATATTACCAGACATTATAGCTCTATCTCCCTCTTTTTGGAAAAAAAAACACATTTCTAAAAGAAGAAAAATTATTGTCCTCCCGGAAAGTGGTTCCAGGAGAAAAAGGAATGAAGCTCTAAGGGCATATGCCCATTACCTTTTCTAGAGGCAAGGCGATGTCCCATTTATGCCAGAGGTTAGAGTACCTGTATAATATAGTGAACACCAAATGTTCAGTGAGAAAAGGGTGACTTTTGACACTAGTAACTGATCTGATGGACTTTTTTGGACTCGACTGAAATGGCCATATGGCATGGAAGTGGGCAGCAAGTGAACTAATAGATGCAGATCAGCCAGCAGCACCGTTTAGGTGCTAAATGATCTGGTCATTTATGTGCCAGTCAGGTATGTTAAAACTAAGACCGCTGGAGGAGCTAACTATCCACCGTACTCATTTCACAGACAAGGAATTTGCAGTGACGTGACAATGGACAGGAAAGAAACCAGAACGATGATCTTCCAGCTCAGGCGAGTGCATGCCCCACCACACTCACCTAAGTGATTTGTCGATGGCAAGAAACTGAGCCTTCTTATACTCTATCACGTCTGTGAGTGAACTATTAGACCTGGGTTTTTTTCTATGACGGCTGGTATGCATGGCTGGAAAATATTCTAAGATATTCATTCCTGTTTTTCTCTCTGTGAATTTTCCCTCCCCCACCGCCCACCCAGTCAATTCAAGAATAGGCTCTGCATTTCAATGCCTCACGGAGATGTACGACTGAGCATGAAAAGCTTCCTGAATTATATCTTCCAAAGCTTAAACTCATTGAGAAGGATAGAGTTTAATGAAAAAAAGAAAGCGCAGAGGCTTGAAAAAAAAACATTTGGACAGAGGAGTTGTGTCCCTAAACCAAAAGAGAAAACCCCCTGCTCGGGGCAGGTGTTCAGGAGTCAGGCCTGCTTCATAGCGCTATTCCAGAATCGATTGCCAATCGTCTCGGGGGATGAGTCAACAGCCACAGGGGTTTCCTGCTCTGAGGAACATTCCTGCGTGTTGACTGTGGCAAGGAGCAGCAGAGCCATTGCTGCAGAAGGGTCAGGTTGGCAGAGAAAACTCGAAAGTGGCAGGAAGAGGAGTACAGTTATCCTCCCCAACTCTGCTGATAGCTTGATGCCCGACACTTTGTACTGATGATGACACTTTGTACTGATGATTCAGGAACATCAAAGGGGACAGATGGCAAAGACTCTTTCCTTGGCCAAATTCTGGTCAAGCCCCTCAAAGCACGGTTTTCAACTAGGCCTCAAACTTGGCCTGTAAAAACAACAGACTCTCAGCACAAATAATTTTGTCCACTCCCCACTGCCCCTCCCATAGACATATGAAACAACTTGAACAAACACAGACATTGTTTCTAACAAGATTTGGGGATTGGTAAAAAAGGTAGGTAGGCTTTGAATTGTTTTTAGAGCCACATTTCTATTCTGCTAAGACTCAATTGTAACACAAGTACAGTTTTTAATCCCTCAAAACATGGGTTGCAACCTGAATGATATCAAGCCATCCAACTACATTATCTTCATTATATCAGGGAGAACATATTTAATTAATAAGGAAATCAAAGCTTGGAAACCAAAAGATTTCTATGTTCTAGATTTTGAGATGCATTTCTTTGCTGTGTTTTAGTAAATCCATCCACAGTGGCTTCAGAACGTTTTGCTTTCCCTCTGAGGACACAGTTTCCTTTTAGCTGAGGTGAGAAAGTCATAAAAGAAATTTCCTATTGTGCTCTGAGTGTCAGCTTCCAATTTGGCCGAATGCTGACCGCAGAGCAACTTTACAAAATGCTCTTGAATATCTTGTTAGGTTTGAGCTGGGACAAACAGTAAATATTCCTGGCAGTATTGAATAACACAAAAGAAGTCCCCAAAAAAGGGTTCAAAAATACTACCTTCCCAAGATTCAGGGCCACTCCCAAAGATAGCCAAAAGAGAGAAAGACTCAGACAATCCCCTGAAAACTGACAACAGTCAGTAGGACCCCACTGCCATGGAGCACAACCACATTTCTGTCCATCCACGTTTCTGGAGTGCCCAACCCGGCAGTTGCCAAGCCAAGTTCTCAGGATTTTCCAGCTGCTGCCAGATTTTCCAGGATGGCATCTGCAGGCTCTGGAGTGAGGGGGCATCTGAGCAGGTCTCATCCTAGTCACCAGAAACTGCAGAGGAAAACAAATTTTCCTTCTACCCTTTATAGTGAATGCCTGGCTGAGACCCCTCTTCTCTAGGGCACCTCCTAAATGGATCAAGTTATATAAGATGTGTAAGGTGGTTAAAAGTTCTCCACTGTGGCCACTGTAGTTCAAGACTGTCTTTGGTAAAGTTAAACTACTTGTTCTGCCTTAAAATAAAATTTATCACCTGAGGTCTCACCCGGACCCAGTCCAGATAAAGTAGGACCCAGGCAGTCCTTGACCCACTCCAGTTTTAAAGCCAGAACCAGTCTGGCTCTGGCTGGTTTCTGGACCCAGTCTGGAAAAGATATGCTCAAAGTCAAGTCTGAGAGTTTATCACACCAAAGCTGCAAAGCTAGGATTCAGGATTCAGGAGGGACTTCCCCATGACCTTCGGCGGCAGCGGGAAGGCAGGGAGTGCACGGGGCTCGACAGACACCTATGCTCAGCTGCTCCCTGAGCCTGGGGAGCCATCAGGTGCCTCACTTGATTCTTTCTTCTGACACCTGAACTGTTAGCAGATAAACTGAGGTATATTAAAAGTTTAAAGAGTTTATCTGAGCAAAAATCAATTTGAATCAGGCAGTGTCAAGTCAGAGGTGTTTAGGAGTACTCCTGGTATTGTGTTATCTTTAAATCTTTAATCCATTTCACATCAATTTTTGTGAGTGGTGAAAGATAGAGGTCCAATTTCATTGGCTGCATGTAGCTATCCAGCTTTCATGGCATTGTGTATTAGAGATGTATGTGTAGATTAAAACAGAAGTCCTAGAGAAAATAAGTTAGTTACCTAAGGTGATAAAGTCTGGAAGAAAAAAGATATAGATATAGATGATAGATAGATATAGATAGATATAGATATAGATATAGATATAGATATAGATATAGACATAGACATAGATATAGATACACCCTAAACCACACAGACCTAGGCTCTGTACAAATGTGTGTCTTCCATTTCCAAGATCTCTAGGTCGGGATTTTAAAAGTCTCCTGGGAATGTACCTATAAACTGGTTCTTCCATTAATCTTCCAGCACTGAACCTGAAGCTGTGACTGGGAAAGAAAGGAAAAAGCAAATGAGAAGGTAGAGATGGAGCAAGAATTTTACACATGGAGTACACAGACAGATCAAGAGTTAGATGAGTGGATTATTCCCTAGTCAGTGACCTGGAGAGAAGGTTGGGATGTCTGGGCTAAGAGCAGAAACAGCATGGTTCTTAGAAGTGCAGGTCCTTTCTCACTTTGAATTTGTGAGGGAAAAAGGCACACCCTCAGACATACTATTGGAGGGGGCAAAGATGTTTAAGCAGCACAGAATGGAAAGTCTAACAGACCCATGCCTAGGCCAAAGAATGTCAGATGGGTGACCATCAGGAGAAATCGGCAACCTGCCACAGTTGGCCATGCTTGTCTCTTTTATAAATATAATTATTTATTTTTACCAAAGTACATATCCTTACTGACATTTTTACAACAGGTTTTGTGTGGTTATCTGCTTATTTATCTTATACTCATAGATAATGCACTTCCCTCAATTAATCTACATTCCTTAAAAGCCACATGCACTCTCATTGTATTAGTCATCACTGTTTCACGGTTGATAAATTCATAACAATGGCGAGTTCTGATGAGGTGGAATCACCAATGGCATAATTCTTCCAAATGTTTCTCAGTAAAGCATGTTTACACCCAAATGCGAATTGTGTCAACAAACTTAGTTAATAACATTGCAACCTGTTTTATATTTTTTCTAAGAACTAAATGTTTATCTTATGTAAGTAAATATATAACATTACCTATTGCTGGAGATTAAAGGCTTTCAAATTCAATACTGCCCTCTCAAATAAATAAATACATATTTAAAAACAAATGGAAAATGTCAACATACTTATTATAGCTTTTTTAAAACTGCATCAAGTAGAGGCAGGACGTGTACAATGGTCCAGTGCTCTGGACTCCCAGGTTACTTTAGGAGACTGTTAGCTGTGATCTAGTGAAAGACCCATAAAAAAAGAAAAGAAGAAAGAAAAGAAAAGAAAAGAAAGAAAAGAAAAGAAAGAAAAGAAAGAAAAAAAAAGAAAAGAAAGAAAAGGAAAGGGGAGGAGAAGGAAGGAAAAGAAAAAAAAGAAAGAAAGAAAAGAAGAAAGAAGAAAAGGAAAGAAGGAAAGAAAAAGAAAGAAAAAAGAAAGAAAGAAAAGAAAAAAAGAAAAAAAGAAAAAGAAAAGAAAAGAAGTCCAGCCATGGTCCAGGAGTTGAGGACCTTGGCAAGAAACTTAGTGTAGCTATTGATAAATCCAAAACAATCTCAATTGCCCTTCTTTTTTTTCCTATATCAAACCTTACTTTTAAGTGGATATTTTTTACACAATAATTGACCACATTGCCAAAAGAAAAAAAAAAGTAGAGGCCTGGCCTGTGCGGCTCACATGGTTGGAGCATCGCCCTCTCCTGAAGGGTCTGGCGGGGCGGGGCTGATTCCTGGTCAGGCCTGGGCCTAGTTTGCGGTTCAGTCCACAGTCCAGACACAACCATTGGACGTTTTTTCTCTTTTTCTCTCCCTCCCTTCTCTCTATAATCGATAAGCATGTTCTCAGGTGAGGATTAAAAGTAGAAAACTAGAGGTAAAATTTGAATTGTGTGGGCCCATAGGAAAGAGTTCTGGCCATTTTGGTTGACCTTAACCACATGCTGACCATCAGATCCCAAGGCTGGAGACACACCCTGAGTGAGGGGGAGGGAGGTGAGCTGCCAATGACCGAATAGTGGGCCAATGAAAAACTGGCCCAGGTGTCATCTTTGTCACACAGCTGCTGCCAATTTAAGGGGGTGGGAGAGGGTTGACAGAAATAAGATCAGCAAAGGTTAAAACTTACAACAATCCACTCACAGAGGTGTGGACAGTAAATGACTTAGCTAAAGTGATAGGATGAGGGAGCAAAACGAATAATAAAGCTGTAAGAATGAGTGTCTTGCCTTATCCTTCTCCCAAAGACCCGAGAGAACATGACCAAAGCATTAAGAAAAGGTCATGTGAAGCTTCTGTTGAGGAGAGAGGACTCTTCTCCCCAAACCTAGTCTCTTTGTTACTTATGACTTACAAACAGAATTCACTGATTTAAGTTATGACACAAGATGAATCCATCATTTGAAGATACTCTGGTCAACATTCACTCATTTAACTTTACTAGTTTTTCCAAGTAATTATTTTTATATTGTAGTAAAATAGACCATCACATAAAATTTACAATTTTAACCACTTTTAAGGGTACAGTTCAGAGACATTAGGTACACCACTGTGCAACCATCACCACCATCCATCTCCAGAACTTTCCATCTTCCCAAACTGAACTTTTACCCACTAATCACTGGAATCCCTGCTTCCAGTCCTGGGAACTGCCGTTCTATTTTCTGTCTCTATGAGTCTGACTACTCCAGGTCCTCATATAGTAGACTCACACAATATTTGTACTTCTGTGTCTGGCTTATTTCACTTAGCATAATAATGTCCTCAAGGTTCATCCATGTAGCATATGCCAGAATTTCATCCTTTTTAAGGATGAAAAATACTCTATTGTATTTGTATGGAATTTGTTTAAATATTTGTTTATATTATTACATGCATTGTTTGTATTTTAATCTGTACCTTTGTTCATGGTTATTAGGTTGTTTCCATCTTTGGCTATGTGAATAATGCTACTATGAATATGGGTGAATAATATGTTAGAGTCCTGCTTTCACTTTGTTTGAAATGAAATGGAATTTCTAGATTGAATGGTTAATTCTCTGTTACCTTTGTGAGGAACTGTCGGACTGTTTTCCACACTGGCTAGATCATTTTATATTCCCACCAGCAATGCATCGGGGTTTCTAATAGACATCTTCACACTTAACCCTTGTTATTTTGTTTCCTGATAACAGTCATCATAATGGATGTGGAGTGTTATCACACTGCAGTTTGATTTGCGTTTCCCTGATGACTGGTGGTGTTGAGTGGCATCCATTCTTGGACAGCATTAGGTTGAAAGGGGACTACTGCCTGGACTCAAAATCAAGCTCTCCCACTTGTCTCTTCTGACTGTGAACAGGCCTTTAATCTCTCTAAGCCTCAGTTTCCTCATCTGAAAAATGGAGGAAATAAATTACCTACTTTACTAGGCCTTGTGAGGATTAAATAATTCATGTAAAAAAAAAGCTAGTGTGGTACCTGAAACATATAAGGTTCAGGAAGGGGTAACATGTACTTTTGATGCTGTTGTTCTTGCCATTGTAACCATTACTATTATTAGTTTAGAATTTATCAGAAGTTTTTTAGCAAAAAATACATATAACACTCCGATGTTGTGTGAGCTCTTTTAGGAAAACCATTGGCTTCCTAAAGGCTAAAGTGTAGCTATACATTATGACTACCATATAAATGGATAGACTTTTGAGCCAAGAAATATCCATAAATGGTAAGAATATTAAATAATGATAAGCAATGTTAGTCTCATAAAAATTCCATTAAAAACCTGTACATTTACAAAGAGATTAACTGCCTGAAAGAGTGAAAGAACTGAGATTAAAATTTTCCTGTTTCTGGGTACAGCCAAACACAGAGAAATAAAACTGGGTAAGCGTGGAGAATGTGCATATATGCTTCATGAGGCAATTGGGTATCTTCAGATAGGAACTCTTCTTTCTCCAGCCAAAACCAAGTTGGTAAATGCAAGTGCCTGAAACCACAACCTGAACACAGCCTGTGACCCGATCTGGACCCGGCCGGGGCTGAGATCAGACTTGGAAAGGGCTCTTCTCTCCTTCTGAAAACTATCTGTGCTGGTCAGAAGAAACCAACAGGAAGATCACTACCCCACTCCCCGGTTTTTCCATGGGATCTTCAAGACCTGGGGACCAAGTGGGTCCTGGTCACACTGTGTTAGGAGACAAAAGAGGAACCTTCTGGCTCCTTCACAGAAGCCACATGCGCAGGGAAAGCACACAGACATGCATGTAAGCCTCCCTGCAGAAAGATACTCAAAGATAACATTTTCACACACATAGATCTGTGTTTTTCTTCTTGAAAATGAACTGTATGTGTCTACTTGATTTGTACATGGATATCAAAATCTTGTGTCCTCTCTACTTGCTGTAGGCAGTCAGAGCAGCACTATCTGAAATTGCAGCTGCATTTATCTGAATGTCATTTTGTGGACAGACTACAGAAGGACCACTTGTCACCCTTGCCCATGAAAGGCTTTTCAAATGTTCATGTAAAACTTTCAAGTGACAAATTACAAAAAAAAAAACCAAAAAGTTCAACAATAGTTTAAATTGTTTTCAGGACCGCATGCAAACTCCTCAAGTGAATAATTTGAAGCTTTTATTCTGACATGCTTCTCAAACTATCCATCTCATTACCTCTGGCTTTACCAAATGGTATTCTGTGACCTCTAGCCCTGAAAGGGAAGGGCAGGAGAAAACTCTGAGCTAAGAGCAAAATAAGGACACAAAGTTTCTGGCTCCATAGGACATAGGCACTTGTAATTCCTTTGAGCTCTTACATCACAGATCACACTTCCCTGAAACTGAATAGTCAACAATTGACATTTACTGTGCCCATACTCTGTCATGCATTTACCCAAGCAAACTTTATGGCAATTCTTATGTAACCCGGAGGAGATAAAAATCAGAAGGATAAAGTAGCTTGCTCAAGATCACATAGTCAGTAAGCCCAGGTCTTCCTCCTCTAAATCCCATGCATACTATATCATAATACCCTAAAATCTCTTCCCTGTAGCTTGTTAATGAATGGTGGATATAAAAATGTCTCTTTTTGTCTCAGCTTTCTTAGCTAAGACATCACCCTGCTAAATACATGACCTCATTCAGCACACACCAGGAGGGCTGCCAGGGCAGCTGGAACAGCGAGAGTGAGGACAAGGGTATTTCCTTGACAATAGTGAACCTGCTCAACAGGACATCTCAGAGTAGAGAAAACATCCTGATTTCTGCAAAGTAGTAAATGATGGCATAAGATAAAAGCAAACATTTGGGTTGGCACCAGCCATTAACATGACTCCTGATGGACAGGACCATCAGACAGTGGGGAGAGCTACGTTTTGGAATCACTTGTACTGTTGTAGTGTGATGAGAGTAAGTGACTGTAGCTCAGCTATATTTTTGCATCTTTTGTCTCTCTTTATGCCTATATGGACCCATTGGTCTTTTTCTTGCCATTAGTCTATACTTGGCATTAGCCTAACTTTTCTGACTCCCTCTTAACACCTAGTAATCACTCATGAATTAATAGAGGTGGAATCCTCCAGAAGGCACCTGGGATTTCCCCACAATCACATTCAATTCCACGTTTCAACAGGTGTACACGCTGCAAGCAAAGAAGAGTGCAAAGGATGCACACAGCTCTAGAGCCTTCCACACTTTCCCGGGGCACAGAGCCCCCCTAACAAGAAATGGTTCAACTTAAATTTTTTTCATACAATGTTCTTTCTACAAAAGGATCTCATTTGAGAGAACTTTTTATTTGCCACCATATTAGTTTAATAAGATGGACAAGTATGGCTTGGCTACTACTCTGATTTTATAAATAAGGAATTCAAGAAACAGCAGTAATAATAATAGTAGGGTTTGTTTGGTCTTTCTAGGTTGTTTATTCTAGGCACTATAATTATTTGCATTCAGCCCTTACCTAATGTTGTCTCAGATGCCTGTGGTTTAGACATCTGGTCCGTCCCCCATAGGGGTACCTTTCATTAAACTTAACTCACATATAAAGTCTTTCAGGCTTAGTTTAGTAATAAAAATACTATCCTTAGCTCCTGTGATTGAGGTTCCTTATTCCCCTGAGAAGGTTTCTGAGGGAAGATCTGGACAAGAGCATTCTTCTCTAAGAGAATCATCCTAAGACTTAGAGCAGAAAAAGATATGAAACCTCCAGTTGCCTTATCTCTCTCCCAGTCCCCTGCTCTTGGCTCAGAGTTGTCGTATATCTCCCCAAATTTTTGTCATGCACAGCACCAGGAGAATTTATTTTCCCTAGGCCTCTAAACATAAGGGAAGTTGCCTCTTGCAATCCTTGCCAATCACCACTTCCTCCAGGAAGAACTTCCTGTAATGCCTAAGTAAGTTCAGGTGATCCTCCTCTGAACCATAGCACCAGCCTGAATATATTTCTATAACATCATTTATTCAACTATTATGTATTAGTTTACTATAAATTATAAGAAGCTTTTCATTAACTTCAAAAGTATGCATATATCATAGGTATCATTCCTTTGATGATATACCATCTTCTATTATTTGGCAGTTTAGTCAACAGTGTCATAAATTTACTCTTACCTTATTTAAGTTTTAAAAAATGTTAAAATGTATGTCCTTGGTCAACAGTAGATACGTGACCAACATGCTATCAGCAAGGCATAAAATCTGAGTTGTTACAACCATTGTATTAATTTTCTATTGCCGAGTAACAAATTACCACACATTTAGCAGCTGGAAACAATACCTATTTATTATCTGACCCTTCTGTAAGTCAGAATTCCAGGTGGCCTCCGTCGATTCCTTTCATCAGAGTCTCACACTAAGGTGCTGGCCAACTGCAGTTCTCTGGATCTCAAGCTCTTCTTCCAAGCTCTTTAGTTGTCCATAGAATTCATTTCCTTCTTATCCTTTCCACAGAGCTTCTCTATCTTCAGGCCAGCAATGGTGGATTGAGTTTTTCTTATGCTCCAACTCTCTTTGACTTCCTCTTCTTCCCAGCCAAACAAAACTCCTTGCTTTTAAAGGACTTGTGTAATTAGTTTGGCACACCTGGACAACCACCCTTTTACCATACAACTTAACATAATACTGGAGTAACACTACAGAGTTTTCAGGAATCATCTTATATGAAATGTTAAAGGGACTTATCGAAGAAAAGAAGATGATAAAAAATATAAACAGTAAAATGACAACAAATTCACAACTATCAACAACTGAACCTAAGGGAAAAAAACAACAAACTAAGCAAACACCTAGAACAGGAGCAGAATCACAGAAACGGAGATCACATGGAGCGTTATCAGTGGGGAGAGACAGGGAGAGAATGTGGGGAGGAGTTATAGGAAATAAGAAGCATAAATGGTAGGCACAAAATAGACAGGGGGAGGTTAAGAATAGTATGGGAAATGGAGAAGCCAAAGAACTTATATGTATGACCCATGGATATGAACTAAGGGGTGGGGGAATGTTGGTAGGAGGGAGTACATGGTGGAAGGGAATAAAGGGGAGAAAAAAATAGGACAACTGTAACAGCATAATTAATAAAATATATTTTAAAAATTGCCTACCACCACTATGATTGTGCTGTTTTAATCAGATACGTCTGCATTTTTTTCATCTTTTTTGTATATAACAAAGATATTATTTTCTGGGAGGCATGTTTAGAATTAAACAATGCAGCCTGTGGTCCAGAAGCTGTTAGAAAGTCACCAATTCAAACGAAATCACTCCCGTGGTCTTGACATCAGAGGAAGCGTGTGCACCATACAAGTGAGCAAACAGCCACTCCCCCGCCCCACCCCCAAAAGAAATGATAAGCATGGCCTCAATTTCAGAGGCAAGAGGAGATGCTAATAATTCCATTAAAATATTTCACTGTCCCCCAAGAGTAAGTTTGTGACCATTGTTTGAGTTGGAAACTCAGCTGTCCTGCTCTCAGATTGAAGCACAATTTCAGTTATATTGCGCAACCTGGAGTTTCTGAGCAAAATTTGATTGAACTGCCTTTCTAATTATAATAGAATTAAATGTTGGCTATTTTTTGTGTGTAATTTCTACTCATTGTTATGGAAGTATACCAATTATAATCACTGCAATGCTATTTTGAATATTTTCAAACTTATATATTTAGCTTATGAGTTAACAAAATCTCTAACAAATCAACCCCATATAATTTTATTGGGCTCTTACACAATACTGTCTAGAAGAAAGAACATGAACTAAATCAACCCCAGAAGTTGATTTTATGAACTGAACTTACATAGAAAACAAAGGGATGTGGAAACCACAGGAGTGAAAAGAGAGGGTACCTCTTGAACAGCTGTTATCCTTTGGGGGGAGTAGGCCCTTTTCAGTAACTCCCTTGAAGGAAGGGACTATTTGTATCTTAACTTATCTTTTTGCCCCCAATAAATAGTGCCTAATTTCATGACTTGGACATGGTAGTTGCTCAAGATATATTTGCTGAATAACAAATGAATCATGTTCACTATAAAACTTTATTAAGAAATATTTAATGGGGAAAAATTGAAACTACTCTTAATATTTAATAATAGAGAATTATTTTAAAGTTTTATAGCTTTTGAAATTATCATGGAGAAGAATATAACATATAGTGATATAAACATTGTGAAGTATATTATAGATGACAAAGGCAGGTTACTAAATAGTATAAAATGTTCCATTAATTTTGAAATATTAAAATATATACATCAGCATACTATTGTGGTTATCTCTGGGGGTAAGATTACAGGTCGTTTCTATTTTCTTCCTTGGGATTTTTTGTAATTCTGAAAATGTATTTATTCCTTTGTGGCCGAATTTGAGAAAAAAATTACTAAAAAGAAAATGAATCAAGTTTGAATTGCAAACTAGAGCTTTCAGCAGAACATACTTGAGTCTCTGCCATGGACACTAAGTCATTTCCTTCTTTTCAGTAGCATTCATATCACCACCGTGCATTTCTCCCCACTGAAATGACACAATGGAAAGACCGGTCCTGCACGGAGCACTAAGCCACAAGAAAATGGAATGTCGGCCTGATCATCTGCAGCTGAGGAAATCAAATCATAGAACAGGACCGGGGTCAGAGTCTCAATCTGCATCACTTACTGAGTAGTTACTTTACTTAAAAAAAATTATACAAACAATAATCCCTTTTCTCTGTTCCTCAGCCTCTATGAAGAGCCAGGGATTTTGAGCTAATGTCCCTTATTTTCATGTTGCCATCTTTATTATGGTCTCTCTCACAGGGCCAAGTAACTTCAAAACTCCAGCTGGAAAATTCCAATAATGCTTAGCTAATAAATTGAATTTTTAGGGCTGCCTGACTACTATGATTCCTTTCCATCTTCCTGTCTACCTTCTTCACTCTACCCTTACCCATCAAATAGCCAGGTTAACTCACAGTTCACTGACCTATTCACCCTCTAAAAGAGTAAAATTGTCTATAATTTCCACTAAGTTGTATCTCTGAGTTTGAGCAGGTATCCTCTAAATAGAGGAAGAAAGAGGATCAATCACTCCAAATTACTTCAGATTAAATCTTAGTCAAAATCCCTCCGCAGAGTGAAATCAGCTTCCCTTTTGGATTCAAGTTCAGAGTTGGAACTCACAGCCCAAGGATGACAGGTTCTCAGCAAAGGGCATCAGTAATAGCAAGCAACCTTTATTTGTCCTTGACCCCCTCATCTTCCCTTGAACTCTTGGTTCTGCTTATACATCTCTGAAATCCTTAGAAAATTTTATTTTAAAACAAGTACGTGCCTGACACATTGGTCTATTTCATCTATTTTCCACTTAAGTGGTAAACAATGGACTCTATTCAAATGTCTAGTGTCTGCACCACGAACCTGCGTGCAGACAAAGCTCATTGTTGCAGGGCAGACTGCCAGACCCATGCTCTCCTCTGCTCACCTCCCAGGCTCTGTTTCTCTGTTGTAAGGGCCACTTAACAAAATGCAAAACATTCCTATGGTCCTATGACCTTGCAGCTCACTGTCTCCTTTTCCCCTTGGCCCCCAGTGAAATACCACTGAAATTCTCATGTCAAAGCACTTGAAAACAGCATTTCAAAAGATAATAGGAACAATGACAGGAGGTAGCTCAGGCCCCAGTCATGTGATTTTCCAGAAAGACTACCACATTTTATTCATAATCATTCTAAAGATTGTGTCCTAACTCTCCTCTTAATTATTTTGCCTGTAGATGGTAGTTGCCAGGGAAGAGAGCTCTTCAGTTAGGAATATGGCAAGGTATGAAAATACAGTAAGGCTAGTTTAAGACTGTGAGGTGCTTGTCAGGATGGCTGAGTGGTCTAAGACTGTGGGGACACAGCAAAGGTGACTGAATAAAGTACAAGAATCAGACTGTGGAAAAAGGAGGAGCAGGACAAGATGAGAGAGAGAGAGAAGGAAAAAGGTGGCTTGCACTTAAGGAAAGCACATCCCTAGTAGTTGATTTGTGGCACTTTTAATCCTGTCCAAAATGTCACTGAGGCATTTGGTCCACATTAAAGACCCTTGATATTTGCTCTAGTCCAAAACATCCATGAAGACGTTTGGAAGTTAAACATTTGTATTATTTAACAACTCACAGACCAAATGTCTCGTGGATGCTTCAGACAGGACCAGAAGTCCTGCAAGGACAGCGGTGTACAGGAACCACAACAGGAGCTTTTACAGATCGTGTAGACCTTCCCTTCCCAAGAATTTTATTTGTTTCCTGAGGAACACTGCCAGCTTCCTCCCTCCATCTGAACATGGTTAGAAAAAGATATTTGAAAGATGTTATGGAAAACTAATAATTATTCAATAATCACTGCATTCCAGTTATTATGCTACTTTTAAAAAATCATTTGAATAATCATGAGATATAATTCGTCTTTTTTTCTGATGAGGAAATTGCAGCTTATGGAGGTTGAAATAACTTGCCTACAGTCATGGAACTACTGGGTACTGCTAGGATTTACAATCATCTGTGTGAGTAAAACAACATCACAGAATTCATTCCTTCTTATCCAAAAATTTCTCTGTGTGCTGATACCGAAACATTAAGTTCTGCAGATTCTCCTTCTTCAATATCACTTAAATCCAACTTCTTCTATCCAATTCTGCTTTCTCCACCTCATGGCTTACCAAGTATTCCCCAAAAACCTCTTAACCGATCTTCCTTCTTCCCTCCCTTCTTCTCCTATCTTCCTCCCTTCTTTCTTTCCTTTCCTTTTTCCTTTTCTTTCTTCCTTTTCTTTTTTTCTTCCTTTCTTTCTTTCAACGTAAATCTGAACAATTCCAGTCTGCTTAAAAGCCTTCAGTGACCTCCCACTGACCTGATGTTAAGTGTTGCCCCCAAACCTGACTCCCTGACCTTCATCTTACACACTCTCCCCATCGCTATCTATGTGCCAACCGCAATGGGCTCCTTCAATTACTCATTCCTCAAGGCTGAAAGCTGTACCTAGCTCAGTGATTTCCTATTTGCTGTTTCCTCAACATGGAACACTCCCTCCTCTTCTTCAATTACTTAGTTCAGCAGTTCTCAAACTTCTTGGCCTTAGGATCCCTTTATACCCTTAAAAATTATTTGGGACTCCAAAGAGCTTTTTAAAAATGTGGATTCTATCTATAGATGTCAATGTTATTAAATAAACTCAGAAATTTTAAAACATCTAATTCATGTAAAAATAACAGTAAGTTATTTTCACTTTAACATAAACAGAATATTTTTAGGAAAAAAACTATATTTTTCAAAAATAAGAATGCATTAGGGAGAAGAATGGTATTGTTTTACATTTTTGCAAATCTTTTTAACATCTGGCTTAATAAAAGACAGATGGATTTTCATGTCTGCTTCTACATTCAATCCGTTCTAATCGTACACCATGTGGCTCCGGAAAGCTCCCCTGTATGTTTGTAAGAGAATGAGAATAGAAAGGACTAATGATTTCCTAGTATTACTGTTAAAATAGGTTTGACTTCTGAATCCCCTTAAAGCATCATGGGCGGGTGCCTTCAGGGATTCAGGCTATACTCTGAGAACTTCTACAAGGTGCCCTTTTTTTCCCTCTCAGCTTTATTAAGATACAAATGGCAAATAAGATTGTAATATAGTTGACGTGCACAACAAGATGATCTGACTTCTGTGCATATTATGAAAGGATTCCACATTCAGGGTAGTACATCCATCACTTCACACAGAGACTTTTTTTTTTGGTGTTTAAGTTCTGTTCTCTGAGAAAATTACAGGTAAAATGAGTATTAGAATTTCACGTGTACATTACAGTACTATGATCAATAGTCACCATGTTATACATTAGGCCCTCAGACCTCATTAATTGTATAACCGAAAGTTGGTATCCTTTCATTAACCTCTCTCTTCATTGCTAGCCACAGCCTCTGGCAAAAACTCATTCTATTTTCTGAGTTTGACCATTTTTTTAGACTATGCATATAAGTAACATGCAGTGTTGGTCTTTTTCTTTTTGGCTTATCTCACTTAACATAATGTCCTCCCATTTCATTCATGGTATCACAAATGGCAGGATTTCCTTCTTTTCTAAAGGTTGAATAATATTCCATTGTATACAAACCATGTTTTCTTTATTCATTCATCTGTCAACAGATACTCAGATTGTTTCCATTCTATTGTGAATAATCCTGCAGCAAACACGGGAGTGCAGACATCCCTCAACAATAACGATCTTATTTCCTTTGAATATATACCCAGAAATGGGATTGCTGAACAATACCGTACTTCTAGTTTTAATTTTCTGAGGAACCTACTTGCTGTTTTTCATAGTGGTTGTACAAGCTTACCTTCCCATCAACAGTGTATAAGGGTTCTTTTTCATCACATCCTCACCACCATGTTTTCTGTCTCATCTTAAAGTTCAAATTCATGAGGTTTCCCTGACCTCAGAACAGGTCGGGGCTTTTTGTTGTATGCCCTTAAATTACCTTCTATCTTCCTGTCAAAACACTCATTATATCTATAATTTAACTAATAATCTGCATGAGGACAGGGACCATGTTGGCTTTGTTCACGGTGAATTGCCTGTGCTCCGCCCACACAGCAGAGACTCAGAGCCTCTTTGTGGAGGGAGGAGTGGATAAAGAAAGGGAAGGAAGGAGGGAGGAAAATAAGCAGACCACAGCTGCATTTTTTTCAGCAGGATGTATACAGAGACATAAATTTTTATAGCAGACCGATGCACCTCTGGGCTCCATTTCCCTCTGCAGGAATATGGGGGAGAGAGGCAGACAACGAGTAGAGTGAGGAGACTGAGGTGAGACAGTGAAGAATGATGGTTAGAATTACATGGCCTGGAATCTTTCATTAGTGCAATCATTTGACAATGTATAAGTATCTGCAATTTTCCAGGAAGTTGTCCAGGCATTTGGGCAATTTCAATGAACAGAGAAAAATTTTTGACCACAAGGGGCTTAATTCAAATCTGAACATCACTCCAGGTGCCACCACTTAATAAATGGGTTGCCTCAGACTAGTTCCTTAATCTCCCTACACTTCATTTTTATCATCTGTAAAATGTGAGCAAGACTTAAAAGTTACCTGGTGAGAACTAAATAAAAGAGTACCTCTAATATACCTAATAGTCTGGTACCCTGTAGGTGTTTAATAAATGGAAGTTTTCCTGGTGGCGATTCATATTCCAAAACTGATTTTTCCAAATGTGAAAACTATTCTACAGACCGGAATGCAATTATTGACAGGATATCACCTGGGTGGTTGGGTGGGTGTGACCTCAGGGTCCTCAGAGGGCTCAGGAGGGCTGCAGTGACACTCTTCCTGTAAAGAAGCAATATCTCTGGCTTCCTCTATACTTCAGGAGGCACCTGGATGTTTTTACATTGGTCCATAATATTGAAGAATAACACTATTCAAGGCACTATCATACTCTCAAGTGACGTGGTGCTTCAAGACAGGCTTTCCTGAGGACTCACTCCTCCGATTATGCCAAGAGCATAAGACCATTAATGGAGATGGTCAGAGCCATCTCCCTGTAACTTGTCTATTCATGTGTGTTTATCATGTAACATAGTGTCATTGAGGTTCCCACCCCCACCTCTGACTGAGTTTGGCTTGACCTTTCAGAGAAGCAGAGACTGCTTTCAAAATAGGACTATCTGGAGAAAGAAGAATGATTGGATTTCTGATTTTTGCTTTCTCTTGCCATCTCTTTTTGGTGACATCTCTGCCAGAAGAGTGAAAAAAAGAGGAAGGAAGGAAAGAACAGTCATATCCAAGGATTTTGCTATATGTTATGTTCTCAGCCTGGTAAAAACATTTAGAGTTAGACAGTACACAAACATGGAATGAAATGAAGTTTGGGAATTACTTGTGTGGGTTTCATTTCCTCAGGCTACCCTCATTGTTCCTTAGCAGGAAATATTTATGAGTCAGCTATCCAGAATCATAGTTATTATTCAAGACATGGGGATTTAAAAGGAGATTTGATGGCATGGCAAACCTCACTGACTGCCTTAGACTGTTCTTCAAGAGATAGAACAGAATGATGTCGGAAATGACTGAAACACATTGCTTCAGAGTGTGTCAAGAAGAGCCGAAAGCTCCCACATGGAAGTAAAATTTATTGGCAAACACAGCGACAGGACACCCCACAGGCCTGAGCCGCAGGGAATTTGCAGAGCCCTGTGGCTAACTCCGTGGCCTAGTTTGATCTTGAAGTCATTGTCTCGAATAATCCTCTCTAAGCTGTCCCTACACTTAAGAGTCAGCATGTGACTGAGCTCTCTCTCCCTGTCTCTCTCTCTGTTCTTTTACACCGACCTGTCAGGGCAGACTTTCAGTGAACACAGGTGTCACGTCAAATCACCCAACAAATGTCCCTTTCAAAAGAGTCAGTGTAGAACCAACTATATGGGGAAGTCATAAACAAGGAAACATGCAGCCCAAGGATTTTCAATGGATTGGCACCGCTCTTAGTACAGAAAACTCGGTGTCTTGGGTGGAACCTGAGTTACACAGACTATGAGCATCAGAAAATTGACTCTCACCCCAACTGAGGCTTATACCGCCTGACAGGAGATGTAGGGGGACATTTTAAAGTCCAAACTCTTCATCATTTCATTGAAGTAGTCTTCAATTTCTTAGCTTTAAGAAGTAACAAATTTTCACAACCAGGATCAAAGGATTAAGGAGAGAGAATCCCAGTATCCTCTCGTCAGTGGCTCACTCACATTAAGTAGGGGTCGGCCGACACTGCATGATCTGTTTCCGATTTCCCTCTTCACTGGCATCAGAGGACTTCACTGCAAGACGAGGAGTATCTGACCGGCTCCAAGTGCTAAGTATGAGCATTCCATGTTTACTCCAGGCCACCAAGAGATTCAGGGTCACCAAGTCACAGACTGTGATTTTGAACATTTGATGATTTTTTTGCAGATGATTGGGTAAACAAAGGAAAACCCAGGAGATATGTAAAGGTAACTAGGAATTTCTCATTTGAATCATTTAATATGTCTCACTTCGATGGTTTTCAATATATAAGAATTGCAGGACCCTCAAATGAAGTTACTGAGGTTAGTTTTTTAGCCCATGCTCACTAATATTTACAAGGTACTTCAAGGCACCAAGTAAAATAGACAGTTTATTGGCAGGATATTTTTGTTGATGTTGTTTTTATTGTCCACATGGGCAGGGAAATAATACTATTTTAAACATTAAATCACCAATTCAGTTCTGTCTACTTCTGATTTAATTTTATTTTATCAACAGCCCAGAATTTATTGAAAAACCTTCTGTGTGCCAGGCCCAGTGCTAGGCATTCGGAATATAAAAACCAGTAAGGTACTGTCCCTGGCTTCAAGGAATCTTCAACACAATTTGAATAGTTTTCTGATGTGTTTGCATGTAACAATCACCAGAATTCTTAGTTCAAACCAAGGGCTCAGATTAGACTTTGTAGACATCTTGGCTGAGTTCAGTCTTAAAGAATGTGGAGATAAGTTTGTGTTTCTTTTTTTGTTTTGTTTTGCTTTTCAGAAGAGAAAGAGATCTCTTTCTCTCCACAATGTCAGGACACAGAAAGAAGGTGTCTGTCTACAAGCCAGGAAGAGAACTCTTACCCGAGACTGACCATCCGGCACCCTGATCGCAGACTTCAAGCCTCCAGACCTGTGGAAAAGTTAATTTCTGTTGTTATACTTCCCAGTCCATGGTTTGTTTGTTTGTTGGAATTTACATATATTTTATTTTAGATAGGACATTGAAGAACTAGGCATCACAGCAATTTCTAAAACACCTCCTTCTATGTTTTGTTGTTGCTCTTGTTCTTATTATGGCAGCCTAAAGCAGTTAGGACCATTCTTATAATAATTGTATCTGAGATTCAAAAGGGTCACTAGGACATTCCAGAGGTTTACTTGCTAAACCCGGTTTTTAGCACTAACCAATGTGGTATACGGTACACTTTCCCACAGCTATTCCATTGCCTGCTCTTCCAACAGGATCAGGAAATTAAGAATAAGCAAGTCCCAGGGGTGCAACAGTCCTGTACTGGACAAATGGGCATGACCTCTGTGGTTAGGGGTGTGGAGTAGCATCTGTCACTGACACTTACGTGCCTACTCTGCTTATGCCTTTCCTTGGGAATGGCTGCAGATGCTGCCGCAACAGGTGTGCCGCTCCCCCTAAGTGGTGTACCCAGACGCATCACATGCATCGTTCTCATCAAGTCCCCTTTGCTACTCAGGCAACCTAAGTAGAGAAATGAGACACCTGCCCAGATGATTTGACTTCAGGGAAAAGGTGAAAAATACTCAGTTGCCTGAGTGTTTATTTGGCAGGGAGTGGGGAAATCACCAAATGCTGAAGACTCAAAACTTTTATAATTGTTGAACTGTTTCACTTCTATAGGTGTTGCTCTTGAGTAATAGACTCAGGTCAGGATCATGTGCAATCTATTCCCTGAATGATAGATCAGCAGGCTAAGGCTTGAAAGGTACACCTGTATGGTAGCAATGAACATAGTATTGGAGCTCAAACTTCACTACTAAATTCACAGTCTAAGATCACAACCTTAATTTATCACCCCCATGCATTCTACCAAGAATTTTTATTATCTAACTTTTTTCATAAATCCAATAAAAGTACTAGCAATTTTTAAACTTTAAACCATGTGATTTTCATTTCTGGCATATAACTAACTTGTGGTAAATTGGGAAATTCTGAAACCTATGTCCTTTATCGCCACCATGTATCAGAATAGAACTTGCCACCAACCCCAAATTTAAAATGCTCATGCATCTCCAGACTCTTTTTTAAAGAGTAACAGGATGGTGAAAAGTTGTATGTGACCCAGTAAAAGGCACAACTGCATGTAATTCCATCTAAGCACAGAACTACGTTCAAAGAAAAACTCTGCTAAGTACAATAAGAAACAGTTCAAATTTTTATTTAGGCTTCACAAAGATTGAAAAAAAGGCTATATACCTTTAATGCAGAAAAAAAGCATCTTGAAATTTTATTTCTAAATTCCACAATATACTTGTGTCTTGCTTATAAATGATCTATTTCTATATTCATATGACTCTAGAATCTCAATCTTCACAGATGTAGCAAACACAATTTCTAAATAATCTTTTAAGACAAGAATCTATCTAGGTGCCCAGAGAGGTTGCTGTCCAAGAACACACACCTCCTTTCTTAAGAAAATAGGACTCAATTTTAGGATCTTTCTTCCAGGTCATGTGAGTTGGCATTTCCCTTCTATGAAAGCAGACTTCCAAATTTCTGCCACTTAAATAAATGAGATACATTTTAACCAAAAGGATAAAGTGTTAATTTTTTTTAATTGTATGTGTCAGTCACAAGCAAGATCCCTGGGACCATCACTAGACTTGGGGTCCTCTTCAAGTCTATGAAACTAACCTGGTGACTTCTATCAGTACCTTGGGGGTGAAATAGTGGTCTTAAAAATTGGGAGAACTTAACACTATCTAGAGATGCTACAGAGAAATCTGATCAGATCACTGGGGAGAAGTAGGGTGGGGCTGTAGGAGGGATTTGCCCTAGGCAACGGTGAACAACCTAGGAAGGGATTGGCTGAGAAGCTGAATGCCTCCAGAGCGCAGGGAATTATGGGCAAGAAGATTTGAAATAAAGAAGCCCTCTTAGGCAGGATCTCTCTGGCTCTCTCTTGGGCTGTCTTCCTTGAGGATGCCTGGATGATTGTTTTGCAGCTGCCTGCATTTCCCAATGGACATTATTTTGGATGGGAAGAAACTCTCTGGTTGCAGCTTAGGATCAGGCTGGCCTGGCAGAGGGTGGCAGGGTTCTTCTTCTTTGGGTGTTCGAGAGGGGACCGCCTCTGATGCAGAAGCTTGCCATTCTTCCAAAATTGTGTGGCTTTTGTATCTGTGTTGTTTTAGTTTGTAAACTAACCCTATAGAATTAAGATAATTAAAACTAACAGGGAGAACTCTAGGAGAATTCAGGTGTTAAAGAGTTTAGCCTTAATTGATAGGCTTAAGTGACTAATGTATGTGGAAAGCTATTATTCCTAAATTGTGAAGTTTTTAAATAAAGACTCCTTTCCTTTATCACCAAACCTTTGCCTGTGGAATTTTCCCTAGAGGGTGATGCTGGCAGTGGGGGTCCCTCTTGCTGTTCGGTAACAAAACCATCTTGTTTACTTGCTTTCTAGGATTTCTAAGACCTGGGACTTCCCCAATAATGGGTATTGCCATCTAGACTTAATGAGGTGCATTTAGGGGGAAAAAACTGGCAATTTTATGTTAACCCATCTAATGCCAGTCTGTCTGGTTTCAAGCAATTTTTAGCTGAACAATAGAACTTCTGCAGGACACAGTCCTTCCACAAGAATGGACTGCTTCTTATTCCAATTGGAAGTCTTTCCGTTTGTTTTGAAATCACTCTGACAGTACCCTACAAAGCCCATTCCATATCACACTGCTGTTATCTGTTTTCCCATTATCTGCCCTGCTGGACTGTAAGCTCTTTGATGACAGATGTTACCTGTCCACTGCCCTGTCCCCAGCACTTCTCACAGACCCTAAGTTTTGACTGTTGCCATAAAGGTTCCCTTTCTGTTAGCCATTTTTTATAGCTGTTTATTTTTTTATTTGGCAAACATTTGTATCAATCTATCATCTGGACTGGAAATCTGCACACAATGGTTGCTCAAAAGTTGGTTATTTTTTTTAATTGCATTTTGTTCCATTACCATTTAGCCCCCTTTTATTCCCCTGCCCCCCACACAGTCACCACACTGTTGTTCCTGTCCAGGAGTTCTTTTTCCTTTTTGCTCAATTCCTCCACCCTCTAGCCTCCCCCTCCCTTAGCTGTCATCCTGCTCTCTACCTCTGAGTCTGTTTCTATTTTGTTTGTCAGTTCAGTTTGTTCATTACATTCCACAAATGAGTGAAATCATATGGTATTTGTCTTTCTCTGACTGGCTTATTTCACTTAGCATAATGTTATCCAGGTCCATCCATACTGTTGCAATGGGTAAAATTTTCTTCTTTCTTACAGCCAAGTAGTATAGTAATAGAAACAGCATGGTATTGGCATAAAAACAGACACATAGATCAATGGAACAGAATAGAAAGCCCAGAAATAAACCCATTCCTTTATAGTCAATGAATATTCAACAGAGGAAGCAAGCACATACAATGGGCTAAAGATAGTTTATTCAATAAATGGTGTTGGGAAAATTGGACAGATATGTGCAGAAAAATGAAACTTGACCACCTTCTTACACCACACACAAGAGTAAGTTCAAAATGGGTTAAAGACTCAAACATTAGACCCAAACAAATCCTAGAAGAAAATATAAGCAGCAAAATCTCAGATATTGCTTGTAGCAATATTTTATCAGATATTTCTCCCCAGGCAAGGGAAACAAAATAAAAAAATAAACAAATGAGACTATATCAAATTAAAAGCAAAGGAAAACATCAACAAAATAAAAAGACAACCCACAGAATGGGAAAACATATTTGCTGATACATCTGACAAGGGCTTACTATTCAAGGGGTTACTATCCAAAACTTACAAAGAACTTACAAAACTCAACACCAAAAACCCAAACAACCCAACTAAAACATGAGCAAAGGACCTAAATAGAGACTTCTCCAAAGAGAATATACAGATGGCCAATAGACATATGAAAAAATATTCATCACTAATCATCAGAGAAATGTAAATTAAAACCACAATGAGATATCATTTCATACCTGTCAAAAATTGGTATCATCAATAAATCAACAAACAACAAGTGCTGGTGAGGACATGGAAAAAGGGGAACCCTTTTGCACTGTTGGTGGGAATGCAGACTGGTGCAGCCACTGTGGAAAACAGTATGGAGATACCTCAAAAAATTAAAAATGAAACTGCCTTTTGACCCAGAGATCCAACTTCTGGGAATATATCTGAAGGAACCCAAAACACCAATTTGAAAGAACGTAAGCACCACTGTTTTCATCGCAGCATTATTTACAATAGTCAAGATATGGAAGTAACCCAAGTGACCATCAGTAGATGAGTGGATAAAACAACTACAGCATATTTACAAAAAGGTAATAAATTTTTTAAATTGGCCCTGAGCAGGCTCTGTCCCTGAAGGGGACAAATTACACTCTCGCTCGCACTCAAAGCTTACAGAAGTTTGTGCTGCCTAGTGGAATCCTGATGTTTATTCCTACTTGATATCTTAATGCTCTGATAGCATCTCTCCTTCAGAAACTATTAGATGACCCCCAGCATCCAATCCCCTTCAGGCTACTGAATAAACCTATTGTTTGTTCTTTCTGCAAAAACCACTTTCAATATTTCAAAGATATTAGACATAATTTGATATTTTCTGTATTTTTAAAGATCTTAATACTTCTATTCAAATAAAGGATATATGACATGTTTTCAATGGAAGATATGATCAAAGGGCAAGAACAAAAAAAGCTTAGACAGTTTCTATAGGGTTGATAGTTCCATAATAATAATTAATAATGAAGTGGGTGATGATAACATCTTGAAATTATACAGCTACAAAGTTATTGGCACACATCTTAGAAATTTTGTAGAAGGTTTTGAATTTTACTTTTGATAAAAATATTCATGAATAGGCTGGGTATATTCTGAAAAAGCCCAAAACACTAATTTGAAAGAATATAGGCACCCCTATGTTCATTGTAGAGCTATTTACAATAGCCAAGCTATGGAAGCACCCTAAGTGCCCACCAATAGACAAGTAGATTAAAAAAGCTGTAGTACAGCCCTGGCTGGTGTGACTCAGTGGATTGTGTACCAGCCTGCAAACCAAAGGGTTGCTGGTTCAATTCCCAGTCAGGGCACATGCCTGGGTTGTGTGCCAGGTCCCCAGTTAGGGGCATATGAGAGGCAACCACACATTGATATGTCTCTCCCTCTCTTTCTCCCTCCCTTCCTCTCTCTCCAAAAATAAATAAATAAAATGCTTTTTTTAAAAAGCTGTGGTACATATACTCATATACAATGGGATATTACTTGGCCCATAAAAAAGAACAAGATCTTATCACTTGCAACAGCATGGGTGAACCTAGAGGGTATTATGCTCAGTGAAATAAGTCACATAGGGAAAGACAAATAACATATGATTTCACTTACATGTGGAATCTAAAGAATATAAATGAACAGACAAAACAGAAACAGACTCATGGATGCAGAGAACAGACTGATGGTTGCCAGGGGGGAGGAGGGGTGGGAAAATGGATGAAAATGTGAAGGGATTGTGAAGTACAGATTGGCAGTTACTGAACAGTCACAGAGATGTGGAGTACAGCACAGGAAATATAGTCAACGATAATATAACAACTATGTGCACTGCCAGTTGAGTGCTGGATATATCGGGGGAACACAAAGTATGCAATTATTTAACCACTATGTTGTACATCTAAAATTAACACAAAACAACATTGAATATAAACTGTAATTGAAAAAATTAATAAATGTTTTTAAAAGAATATTTACAAATAGGAAATTTATAGATCTGGAGTATATTCTTTCATTGAAAGTTAAACTAATTTTAAATTTAACTTGGTAGGATAAATTTACTACTGATGAAGAATAAAGATGCATTTTTTTAAATAATGATTTATTTGCTTCATTTTAGAGAAAAGTTAAAAATAAATATTCTAAGTTTGCGGAAGTTACTTTAAAATTTGTTTTCCTATTCATGTTAAAATACCCCATGGAGGGTTCTCTGCTGTGACTGGTACTGAAACAAAACACAGAAACACCTTCCCCATGAATAGTCATTGGCAGTTCAACTTCCTAGCTAAGTGAACAAGCAAGAAGCGTGCTTGCTTATTGCACTGAAAACCTTAAATATTAATATACATGGTGTTCATTAAAACGTGCATAAAGGCATTTAATATGTGAAATTACTAGTTCATCCCTAGTGTTTCATTAGTTTATAGCTGCAGAGTCAGAGAGCTGTGGACACAACAGTCATTCTCTATCATTATGGCTTATCAATACATTAAATGAACAATATAATCTTTGTAAATATTTTCTTTTTTCCACGTTATGTTTATTCTGGTCTTGTTTATTGAAATAATTTTTATGTTTGAAGAATCTAATAAAAATTTGGCTTGTATTTTATATGTCTTTTATTCCCTTTTTTCCCCTAGGAATTCATATATATTATATTTTATAAAAGTACAGGTCTATTATGGTATAAAGGAAAAAACAAAGTGGTCCTTCTCCACAGATGTTCTGAGAAATACCAGTAGATTATTTCTCTGCCTCTAGTGCAACCCATTTCTAAGCTGTTCCAAAATCAGCATTCTACTTTTCCTGAACCACTCCTTACCCTAACCTACCCTGACCTCTTGTCTGTCTTAAGCACACCAGCTATAATATCAAAAAATATTGCAGGCTGTATTTATGACTCATCAAGGTAAAAAGAAATGCTCACAGGGGCTGGGCTAGAGCAGCAATAACTGGGTGCAGCGGGCTGAGGGGGCCAGGGACAGAGTGAAGAGTGTGGGCTTCTCCACCGCTTTCGGTCAATGTCTCCGTGTTTCCAAGCAGAAGCGTGGGCCCAGAGTTGCCAGCTCCCAGGTTTTTTCAAGAGTAGCCAGAAATCCCAATTTTTATATAAAAATGCACTCATTTAAAAATGTTAAAATGTAATTCAGATTTTTACAAACCACAAGAACAGCTAAAGAAAATGCATCTGTGGACCAGATTTGGCCTACGAGTCACCAGTTAGAAACTGTTGGGCCTCCAAATACTCTTGATAGAGAAGGTAAGACCAGCAACTCCAAAAGCGTTTCTTTCAAGTTCAGCCCATAGATAAATGTTGGCAGTTGCCTATCAGCTCTGTTCCATCGACAGAAAGCAGCTGCTGGTGTGATCCAGAGTTTACGGGAGCGCTCGTCCCGCCTCTGTCTGGCCTGGGGCACCTCCACATTAGGTTTCAGATACCAAAGTGAGCATGAAGCAGATCCCATATGGAAGACACACACAGGCGACATTCAATAAGAGGTCTTGCAACTCTTGCGTTATTTGGCCAGAATAGGGTACAGAAACAAAGACACAGTTCAGATAGGAGAGAGCATCTGAGGAGGACTTCTTTGAAGGGAACTGGGCATGAGTCTCCTGACCCCACTAGCGGGGCAGAAAGGAGGAGAGGTGCTATCTCCTCCCTCAATTCCAGCTGGGAGAGGGGTGCTCCAAGGGACAACTCAGAGAACCCGATACTGTTCCCCACACTGGGAGGAGTGGAGGATGGGTGCTCGGTTCATGCATGACACAGCTAAGCCACCGATAGATTTGGCCATGTGGTTTTGGCCTCTTCATCCAGTTTGGCAGGCCAAGGGATGCAGGAATCTTTCCACCAGACCCATATAGGCTCCGTGCCCGTAATTCACTCTCAGAAATGGGGAAAGACAAATGTGCATTTGCTCTCCAGGGATGTCATGTGACTTTACCAGCTGATGTTTATAAAAGAGTTTAGAGTGCTATATAAGCACTGAATGGCATTGTTCTTCCACGGGGCTTTCATGGACAAGATAAATGATAGGGGCTCCCTCTCTGCTTCTAAGGGCTTTTCCCAGCCCCTTCTCCTTTTGTCTGCCCCCTCTATAAACTACAAGGTATCTGCCCTGAGATCCTGAGATGGCCTTTCCCATTAAAGCCTATTATTATTGACGTTCTATGGAAAGAATTCACTTTAGGTCTGAATCCCCTACAAGCTGTGGGAGTGTCCAGTCAAACCCAGCACAGTGTAGGAATGATCTCATTATCTAGAGGGGGTTTCATTTAAAGAAATACTTCATTCACTGTAGGGGTGAGAAGGTCTGGGGTGAAAGGTGTGATTTGCATTCATTGTGGGGCTCTTAGTACCTGAAAAGAAATGAATTGTGTTTCTGTGCTGGATTCTGCCTTTCCCTTTCCCACCCAGAAGCTCCAAATTCTGTATCGGCAAGATCTCCACAACCCCAATACAAGTCAAACAATGGAGCTCTCAATTTAAGAACTGTAACTCTGGTTTCTGAGAGCCAAACCAACATCCAATCCCCACTCCCACCCTCGACTTTTCTGCTTGTGCCATAGGTTTGGCACTTGATTACATCCAATTTAGCACATGATTATATCCGTGCTCTCTCATGCTTTTCTTTCACTGCTTCAATAACTACAGTCATACAGCAAATCTCTGGACAGCAGAGACTACTTTTCACCTTGCATCAAAGATCCATATACTTAGCAAGCACAGTGTTCGACTCAAAGCAAACATTCAATAAATATCCACTGAATTTAACAGAATGGAACAAACCACCAGATTCACCTTCTGATTTGCCCTGCAGTTGATTAGGAAAAAAAGGTGAAAACCAACTCAGCACTCAGCTTGACCCTGTCTTTTTCACTGCTAGAAACTCGGAAACTTCACTGGGTTTTTGGCAGAAAAAGCATGGTATTCTGAGGCTTCAGTGTGGGCATGTCCGGGGCAGTGCCTTCTAATGAGTGAGAGTCTGGGTGGATAGTGACCATGACTCTCAGTGCCAAGTCTGGTTGGCTGTAATCTCATAGGAAAAGTATCTCTACTCCATCCTGCTCCTTCCCACACTCAACCTTCCCGGGCCACTCTGTTGCTATAAGCACCCATACTATGCTCTGAGTCTTGATACTAAGTGTGGTCCTAGGACCATCAGCATCACCTCAGAGCTTATTAGAAATGCAGAATATCAGGCTGCATTTCAGACTTAATAAATTGGGACCTTCTAAACAAGACTCCCAGTTGAGTCATATGCACATTAAAACTTAACAAGCCCTGCTACAGAGAAGGCCTTATAGGGCATTGTCATTGAGCAGACAGCCTGGTCCTAGGAGCTAAAGTTGCAGGGTTATCTGGATAATCCAGAGGGCTGTCCTTCACTCTAAATTATGTTTTCTTCATCAAAAAGAGGAGCAGCTCAACAGGCAGCAACAGCATGAATTATCCCTAACCCACAGATAGACACCAAGCTCAAAAGAAATTAGACCACGCCAAAGTATAAGCAGGATGTTTTTGGTGAGAGCTATAACAGTGAAAACGGTTCCCTGTGTCCTGCACCCTCATTCTGTCTCTGGCCATTTGTGCTCCAGACCCCTCAGCACAGTGCTGGTCCAACGTACTAAAGAGGGTCTACCATGCCTCTGAGGACACAGGTAGTGAAAGTCTGAAACCTTGTCAGACCTCAAGGCACAACAGCAGCTAACTCCTGGAACAGATGTGCAGAAAGCACTATGATGGTTCTAGTTTCCTAGGATCTGGGAACCTCAGTAACACACTGACCCTCAGCTTTGGTCCAAGTTATTGCAGTCTGTTATTAGGCAGGTCTTTTCCCCTCCCTCCCACTTAGGCATGCTCTCTCTGTACAAGTTTCAAGCCCCAGCTACAGCCCTATTTCCTCCACAGCATCTCACCAATCACTCCAAGCCACACGGGGACATCCTCCAATACACTCATGTTTAACAATTTCATGGGGACTTTCTTCCTCAACAAGGTTGTAAGTTCCTGGAATGGAACAACTTGTGTCTTATATTCTGTCCCACACCTAGCCTGTGCCCCTGAATATTGCAGAGATTTATAAATCATTAAATATATGAGGGAGGGTCTTCAAATCATTTGAATTGGCAAATCAAATAATCATCAGCAAATCCTCTTTCAAAAGAGGCCCAGTAGTAGCCCATTAGCCTGGGAATTTTCCTCTTACTTCCTAAAAGCCTTAAATCCTCCATATCTGCCATCCAGGTTTGGCTGTGCAAGGAGTAGACTGTCTCTTCTCTAGAGACACCAAAGGACACTCAGATTTCAGAACTGTAAGTAGTCCAGGTAACTGGACTAAGAGATGGCTCTCCAACCAAGCCATTACTCCACTTTCTTGTGACTCTTGGGGAGCACTGAGCTAGTATTTCACAGTGGGAACAACAGGGAAAGTAACAGGAACAACAATCATTTCAGGTTGAGTACTGGGAGAAAGTAACAGGAACAACAATCATTTCAGGTTGAGATCATTCTATAAGGCAAACCCACCTCCACTGATCTCCGCTGGGAAAACACCTCTACTTCCTAGTTCTCCCGCTGGCGGTGCTGTCAGCTGGAAGAGGGCGATTTGAGACAACGACCAAAGGCACCCACTGACCTTTTCTTCTAGGAATATCACCATCCAAAGAAATGATGCATATGTTATTGGAGCATTGTCTTTCCCTAGATCAGCGGATTTCTCTCCTACACCTATGCCATCTCTCCTAGAGTGGGCTAATTCAGCAAATAGAGACCAGATTCAAAAATAAAATCACTAATATCTTTAAATACATAGTCAACAAAAAAATGGCAGGCAGGAATGGGGACCATCAATTGTAATTCTATACTGCTGTGGCTGGCCTGGAGGTCAGCCTCCCAGGACAACTGAATTCACAGTTTGAGGGGATGTTAGTCACTCTGTAACTTCAGTAATGGGGTCCTGTGACCTTGGCAGTGCACAACCTACATGTCGTATGTGATGGTTTTGAGCCCTGGGCTTCAAATTATCATTTATCTCTTCTAATGGGTATAGAAACATACTTGACAATTGTGTAACATATGGGGAAACTTGGAGCAAGTATTGAGTCATGAAATAAGGAAAGCTGAATTCCTTGATTTCAATTGCCCTGAATATAGTATCTTCTAGAATTACAGGCCAAATAGGAACCCTTAGGAGGTATCATATTCTTGTCTCAAGAATAACATTTCACACAGCTACAAATCACTCTGAGTCTTTCTTAAAGAGACAATCTCCCTCTCTCACAAAAAAAAAAAAAAATCCTAAAGCCCTGGCTGGCGTAGCTCAGTGGATTGAGCGCAGACTGGGAACCAAAGTGTCCCAGGTTCGATTCCCAGCCAGGGTACATGCCTCGGTTGCAGGCCATAACCCCCAGCAACCGCACATTGATGTTTCTCTCTCTCTCTCTCTCTCTCTCTCTCATCTCCCTCCCTTACCTCTCTAAAAATAAATAAATAAAATCTTTTTTAAAAAATCCTAAAAGGAATTGTTAAAATTATGTTGAATGGTGCAGTCTTGCCTCTCCCTCTCTCATGCCAAGACATTATTCCTGATCGCTAGCCCTCCGATGCCGTCCCATCACAAACAGAAGAGCGCCATATCGAGCACAGTGTTCCAGGCTCCCACAGAACCCGCAGTTTCTGGTACCTGTCAAGGCACCAGATGACTCCACTGAAAACATTCCTCCAGGTCCTCAGTACGTATCCTCACTCCTCCATGCATCCTCTCTTTAAAGGGCAAAAACTCAGAGCTGGTTTGTGCAGGTTTGGAATCTAGCAAATAGCTGTGGCAAATATTTGCTTTTTTTTTAATCCACTTTCTACCCGCAGCCTGGAGGAAGCTGCACCTGTCTTTGACTCGTCGTTGGAGAAACGAACCAAGGAGTGCGAAATAGAGGCAGTAATGTCATTTCAGGAGGCAGGAATAGGACATCTGTCTCAGAAAGAAAGTTTTTATGAAAAAGTAGTGAGAGTTTTACCACTTTCTTTTTTCCCTTTGAAAAGAAGTCCATGTTAGTGTTTAAATGAGAACAAAGACCCCAGGGGAGAGAGGTGAGGGTAAATATTTGTACCAACTTGTCACTGCATTTCACACAATGAGCCAGCCATCTTTGAAAACGGACAAGTTTCATATCTCTGAGTTGTTCTTTTTTTTTTCCTCTTATTTGCTCTCTTAGGCTGTCAGCCGCCAAAGCGGCTGCTGAATACAAGGACACTGAGGGGCACACAGCCAACATGACCTCAGAGGTATTGACACGCTGCAATGAGATCATGATATCATTCAGTTTCTGCATCAATATAGTTTCTGCCAGCTAATACTCCAATGTGTCCCTCAAGGATGTGGTCAACGTTGGTTTAAGATAAAAAAGCAAAGACAAATATTAGCATGTTACCTAAAGGTACTACTTATCACAAGAGCTTTGCTTCTTAGCACTGGCTGCCTGGACCCCATCATTAGAGAGTGTGATCTCACTGGTCTAGAGTGCAGCCCGAGCACCGCAACTTTCATCAGCCCCCCACAGCGATTCTGATAGGCATCGACAATCCAGAAATTCTGCACACAAGAGTTGCCAGATTATTTTGTATTCTATTCAGAACAACAATTAAAAACGGATTTGATGAGTATGTGCTAGGTGTTTAAAGCAGGACCTGCAGAGAACAGGGAAGGGGATATTTAAAGAGAAATGGCAGAAGAAATGCCATCCCACCCCAATCTGAACTCTAGTGGAAGAGACAAAACACACAAATAGCAATCACAAAAGGTGAAGTTGATTAGTACAATCCTTGCAGCCCAGGGAAAAAATATCACAGGAGACCTAGCAGAAGTTTAGCTAAAATCAGTAAGGTTACTAGACAACTTCTGCTTCATGTACTGGGAACCACATATGGGGACTGGCGTTCCCCCTTCCCAAAGCCCCTCAAGGACTGCCTACCAGCCTCAGGTGCCCTAGGGGATCTCCCTCAGGGGTGGGGGTTTCCACACTGGCCTAGAGGCTCACGGAGAGCACTCCTGTTTGCCAGAACCTGGAGGAAGGCCATTGGGGTGA
This sequence comes from Phyllostomus discolor, assembly GCF_004126475.2. Classification (NCBI taxonomy): domain Eukaryota; kingdom Metazoa; phylum Chordata; class Mammalia; order Chiroptera; family Phyllostomidae; genus Phyllostomus; species Phyllostomus discolor. Next base: position 153,136,362 of record NC_040903.2, read on the forward strand.
TGTAAGGTGACCTAGTGGTGTCAGAGAAGCCTCTCACAGCCCCAGCTTCCTGATGCCCAGGAGCATTCCCTTCCCTTCCATCTCCTCAGGGGCAGGGCTTCAGGTTCCCCATAAACTCCTTTCTTCACACGAGTGGGAAGACTGTGCTCCAATCACATGGCAGTGAATTGACACGTGACCACCCCTAGGGTTAACTACCTCTCCTCACTTTTTGAAAGAAAGGACTCTGCTTCCATTCAAGGAAATCTGAAGTCCTAGGAAAGATCTGAGAGTGTTGGAGCAGAGGTGAAAGAAGTAACTTCTCTATGTCCCTAACACGCAGAAGTGAGCGAGCAAGGAGCAGAACAACTACTATGTAACATGTACAAGTTAGCATGATGCCAATGATCACTACGTGAAATGTCAAGAAAACGTGTTGATATTGATAGTCTTCTAGGATCTATAACCAATCTCATTATAAGAAAATTTCATAAGCTAAGTGCTAATAATTATGTTTATTCTATAAATAATTATCTGCTTTGCTCTGAATTCTTTGTCATAGATATTTAATTCCCATGATACAATAATTATGTGTATCCTTAACACATTTCACCTTTGAGTCACTTGTTTAGAATAAAATAACTCTATTCAGGGACATTTAATTCTTAAAGTTCCTTGGGCCTGACAGTTTGGTTACAAGTTTACAAAATCCAGAGCCTACCGTCCCCGGAGCTTCTTCATGAGAGGCCTTTGTCTTTGCCTCTCTTCCTTCATCAAAATACACCTGTCAGGCAAGACTCCTAACTATGATGAAATAAGAAGTCGGCAAATCCTTTCCCAAGAAACAACTATAAAATTGGGTATAATTGTCAAAAGCAACCATTTCAGGGCCCTAGAAACCAAGGAAAGACAAACAACAGACTGACAGAAGCATTACCCGTAAAACACTGACAAACTTTGGGTAAGAACAATGGCATTCTGTGGCACCCTGGCCTGGGGCTGCTCTCGCCATCCCTCCAGCTCAGGCAGGGCAGGGCCGGAGCAGCTTTGCTGCTGGAGAGGCTTAGTTGTGCCCAGTGAAACTGTCAGTAAAAACATCGAGTCTGGTAGGAAATAAATGGGGAATCCCACAGCTCTGTAGCCCAAGGATGTATGTGGTCACTGTTGGGGTGAAGAGTAGACTAGCAGGCTAACCAGATATTTAATGGGGAGATCCTGGAAATGAGAGCCTGATAGAAGACCCAGATAAGACTCCAGGCTGGTGGGGTGCTGCCTACACACGGCAGAGAGACCTGTGAGGGCCTGATAGAGAGCAAAATCCAGGGCAGACTTGAGAACTGCCTGACTTTGAACAGGCTCCTGGTGCACCCACAGACCTGCCAGCAGAGGGTGGGAGCTCTGCTGGCTGCAAGCGCTTGAGCACAGCTTCTGACCAATCACTGGGTGACCACTGAGCTATGCAGACACAGGAGCAAGCCCTAGGAAGCCAGACTAATAAAATGAAAATAAGAATTATTAAAAAAACACAACTGCCTGACATCATGATTCTTCCAATTAAGTCCAGGCAAGTTACTAAAATAACAGCAGCAGCAAAAACAACAAAATGGTAATGAGTTTCAGAGGAAAATATCAGAATATAGAGTTCTACTATTATGACATTTTCTAAAATGATAGGTTTTCAACAAAATACTATGAGACAAGCAAATAAATAAGATGGTATGACCTGTATTCAGGGAAAAAAAAACAGTCAACAAAAGCTGCCTCTGAATTGGGCTCTGATGTTAGATTTAGCACATGAAGAAATTATGTAAAATAGAGCAAAATAAAAAATGCCTGAAGAAAAACTGAATGGAACCCTGAAGACCTGTGGGACTGCATGGAGCAGTCAAACGCGTGTGAGCAGAGTGTCCGCAGAAGAGGGTGAAAGCAGGGGAAATTACTTGAAGGAATAGTGCCCATACAGTATAAGCATTTAGCAATAAATTCTGAAAAGCAAAGATACATTTTTAGGTAATATTTTTACCTTAAATACTCAAAGATAATCTTTAAGATAAACAGATGAACACTATATAGAGGTGTAAGAAGAAATATGATGGCTGACTTTTCAAGGGGAACAATACAACCCTGCTTTATTTTTTAAAAAAAAAATGCTCTATCAGCCTAGACTTCTGTATATTCAGTCATAATATTCTTTAAAACAAAGGTGAAATACAGACATTTTCAAAACAAAGCTGAGAGAACCATCACCAGTAGACCCATTCTGTGAGAGATGCTAAGCCATGCTCTTCGGGCTGAAGTGAAATGATGACAGTTCGAAAGCTGGTCATGTGGTTCTATAGGAAGGTTTAGAAAGTGCTGAAATGGTAAATGAGTGGGTAAATGTAAAATACTATTTTTCCTAATTTCTTTGAAAGATACATGTTTAAAGTAAAAGTAAAAACATTATATTTTGAGGTTTGTAACGTGTAGTAGCAAATTATATGACAGCAACACCAAAAGGACAGGGAAGAAAAACAGATTTGTAGTGTTGTAAGCATCTTACATCATACATGGAGTGGTGTTACATTAATTCAAGATATATTGTAGCAAGATATATGTGTGTGTATGTGTTGTAATCTCTAGGGCAACTGCTGAAGGATAAAGCAAAGGATAAAGATGAAAGGACAAGAGAGGACACACATAAAACATTAAATATACACGTATTTGACAAAGGATGTGTATTTGGGTTAAATAAAGAACTCTTACAATAAATTGTATGTAATTTTTGAAAAGACAAACAACTCAATAAAACTGGGCAAAATACTTGGACATTTAAGAAAAAAAAATAGCAAGATGCTCAACATTGTTAATCATTGGGGAAATGCAAATTAAAACCACAAGGAGATTATGTTACACACCCACTATAACGGTTAAAATTAAAAAGTCTAAAATGTCAAATATTACTTATGATCATGTAATTCCTCTCCTCTGTGCTCACCCAATAGAAATAAAATCATGTGTCCACAAAGTACATTTCACAAGAATGTTCATGGCACCTTAAATCATAATAGCCAGAAACAGGAACACGGATAAATAAATTGCGGTATGCTACACAGTAGAACGTAATCAAATTACAACACAAAGATTGAACTCCTAATGCATTCAAGAACATGGATCAAGCTCAAGGACAACATGTTAAGAGGATAAGGGAAAGTTAGACACAAAAACATCCATCCTGCATGATTCCACTTACTCGAACTTCAAAAATAGGCAGACTGGAAAAGCTAATTTGCGGGGATAAATAAGAACAGAGGTTGACTTTCTGGACAGGGGTACGGGAAAGGGCATAGGAGATTTTCTAGTGTAATGGAAATGTTGCATGTCTTAATTCAGATATATATATTTTTCAAAACTTGTACCTTTTACTATAATTACATTTACATGATATAATTACAAACACCTTTGAATTGCTATATTTTGCTGCCTGTGATTTCGCCTCCAAGTTACTTAAGGACGATACAGATTTGACACCACAAGTTCTGCTCAGTTCTCAGCCTTGAATAGGCTTTTTAGCTCTCAGCTGTGGTTATCCCTAAGCTTAGGAAATAAGGGGACTTTTCAACCAGAAAAATGATCAAACTTATGACCAATCCACCATAAGCTAACTAACATGTTGGCAGGTGCCTGCCTACACATAAGGAACAAAATAAGTACCTATATTCTTCTGCTAATCCTATTGGAAAACCTGACATTTGTACATGACATAGGACTTGGAAGCCATAAACCTGAAACCACCAAATTGCAAATCAACAGGTTGCCATTCTGCGTCAGGAATAAGAATCATGTTCACAGGCGGCACACCCAGAGTTTGGGGGAGAAGGTTTTGCCCATTGATAGCACCCCTAACAAACCTAAACACGTGTTTATAAACCTCTTACCTCTAGACAGATATGGAGCATGGGAGCCTGAGCTCTTCACAGTGACTTAAACGGATTTCAAAATGACAAGAATTCAACTAACTAAGAAATTAACCAATTACCCAGGATGAACTTAGAGCACTGTTGAAGAATTGAGCCAATCTTTGGTTGCTAGTGAGCTAAGGACTCAGACCGAGGTGACAAGAAGAAGATAGTCACATTTACAGTGAAATGGTCATAAATCCTACAATTTTCAGAGCAAAATCAAAGCTCTGAGTAAGATACTGACAAAGACAAGCGCAGGAAACCTGAATCAATGAGGAGAGCATCTACTTTCTCCCGTCCTTCCAAGGTAGTCCCCCTAATTCAAGGTTTCACTTTCCACAGTTTCAGTTACCCACAGTCAACCACTGTACAAAAATATTAGAGAGAAAATTCCAGAAATAAACAATTTATAAGTTTTAAATTGTGTACCTTTCTGAGTAGCATGATGAAATCTTGCTCCCTCCCATCTAAGACACACATAATCCCTTGGCCCAGTGTATTCACACTGTCTATGCTACTCGCCCGTCAGTCAGCCTGTGGCTGTCTCAGTCAGCAGCTTGATTGTCGTGGCACAGCTCTGCCTGTGCTCCAGTAACCATTCCTTAACTTAATAGTAGCCCCAAAGGGCAGGAGCACTCATGCCAGCAATTTGGATGTGCCAAAGACAAGCCATGAAGTACTTGCTTTAAATGGAAAGTTATGTACACACAGAGAAAAAGAAAACATTACTTACAGGATCGGTACTAGTCACAGTTTCAGGCATCCCCTGGGGGGTCTTGGAACTCAGCCCCCATGGATAAGAGGGGACTCTGGCATTGTTAAAACCAGTTTCTAGTCCAGGCATATTTCACAGCAATAGTTTTAAAAAGACAATGCTAGGGAATTTTGCTGTACTGGACAAAAATATTTTACCTTTAAAACAAAAGGATGATCAATGATTGGGGTAGGGAAAATTAAGCACAGTGCTTAAAAATATGGGCTAAAGCCCTGACCAGGTGGCTCAGTTGGTTGGAGCACCACCCCATGCGCACCAAAAGATTGTGGGTTCAATTCCCAGTCAGGACACACACCTTAGATGTGGGTTCAATTCCCAGTTGGGGAGCATATGGGAGGCAACCAATCGGTGTTTCTCATGTTGCTGTTTCTCCCTCTCTTCTTCTCTCTCCCTTCCTCTCTCTCTAAAAATAAATAAACATATCCCTGTGTGAGGCTTAAATATACACATATATATGCTAAGTATGGCTATATCTAGGTTCAAATTTTAGGTCTGCCCCCTATCTGTGCGAACTGGTACAAGTTACTTAGCCTTTCTGTTTCGATTCCCTGATTTGCAAGATGAGAATAGTCATAATTGCATAAGAACATTGCAAATGTTAAATTTGATGATATGTACTACTGATATAACTCTCTAGGCCCAAGATGGAGCTGCTCCTGCCATGGCGCTGTGTTAGCAAACTGAAACTCAGATGCCTTTCCTATCCCTGTCAATGCTCCGCTCAGCCAGAGACACAGCCCACTGAGGCAGCCAATCCCCAGTCTCGAAGCCAGTTCTGGGCCTTCTCAACCCAGACACAGTTGACTATGTGGCCCCAGTCAATCCTACATTTTACATTTTTCTCTCCCTTTACTTTTATCCTATAAAATTGTCCTTGTCATCACGCCACTTTGCAGTACTCCAAAAGGAGATGGTCCACCTCATGAAGTATCAAGTAAAGTTTGTTTGAATCGCCTACATTTTCTTTTTTAATGATTTTTAACAATACATAAAGTACTTAGAATAGCTAGTGACAGATAATTTTTTAATAAATGATAGCTATTATTATGGTATCCTTTTATAATTCTGAGAAAAAACAAAAACGTAATTTAGGGTTAAAATTTTATCAATGTTCCATTTTCATCCCCCAAAATTTACTTAAATGACGGTACTTTTTATATCACATGAGTACAGTTCTCATACATTTAGCTGAGAGAGAAAAATTATTCCTAAGCCATGATAAAAGTAAACCCGCCCTGGCTGGTGTAGCTCAGTGGATTGAGCAGGGCTCTGTGAAACAAAGGTTCGATTCCCAGTCAGGGCACATGCCTGGGTTGCAGGCCAGGTCCCCAGTAGGGGGCATGTAAGAGGCAAGCACACACTCATGTTCCTCTCTCTCTCTTTCTCCTTCCCCTCTCTAAAAATAAAATCTTTTTTAAAAAATTAAATTATTTTTAAAAAGTCAACCCATATTTTTTATCTTTTATGATTACCATTCTATAGCTATTAATAAAAAAGCATTTTCTGACTCCTCAAAAAAATCTGTTGTCATTATGTCTCACCTTTAAAGGAACTGGTCATGACAAGAGGGAAGTGACACACTGGTCAGTTCACAATTCACCTCTGTGGTTTGATTAGAGATAAAGCTAGTTTTTTCAATAGCAAGGCAAGTTCTAAGGATTCTTTATGGGAAGGCTTTGTTTTATTCCCTGGAATAAGGGAGAAAAGCTGTGGCAGATGTCCAGGGGCTTTTTTATTCTAGCTAAGTCCCAACATATTTTAACTGTTTCAAAAGCATCTGTGGTAGGGCAGGTTCCCCAGGGAACACACTTGGAGGCTGAAATTGCAATGCAAGAGCCTTCTCTGGGGGCTGCTGTCCCGACTGGGCCAGGACAGAGGCTGGCTGTGACACGTGTACAGCAGAGGCCCCAGCCACTGGGTGTGGGCTGCCCCTGGGGAGGGCACCCGGCCTTGGGCAGACAGCACTCATGGCCAAGGGCAATTCCTAGAGGATAATCAACTGTGAGTGTCAGCTGCCACATGTCCATCAGCTGCAACAACAAGTACCTCAGCCCTGAGGGGGATCCCTGTGGAGCATCACTGCTCTGTGCCACAGCCTCAGAGATTGTGAACCTCTCTGCCAGACACTGACCAAGGACTAAATGGCCACAGCTGTCGATTTACATAAATACCAAATTAAATTAAAGCATCATTTGTTGCTGTTCTTGTTGCTGCCATTTTTAGCTTATCTTTACCTCTCTGGAAGACTTGAACTTCCACTCCCTAAACTATATCTTTTTTTTTTTTTTTTAGCATGGATCCTTGGTGCTGTTTAGAATGGACCAGAAGGGTAATTTAACATCTGAGAGAGAATACATTTTCATATCAGAAAGATCCCCACACGGCTACTTTTTAGGCTTAATATGGCCCTGTTTGGGATAAGACTTCCTGAAGTTGAGAAAATATGATCTCAGAATTTGGATTTTAAATTAAAGCTTTGTTTGTTGATACAGCTGAGAGTGATTTGTGTGTGTGTTGGGGAGGGGCGGGAAGATTGAATTTACTGCCACCATGGGCAAAATATACTGGTTTCTGCTCCTGAACTGAAATTTAACAAATACATCTTTACGTATTACAGAAGCCACAGGCTGATGTGTGGCCTGCGGAATGAAGCCCATGAAGGTGGTTAACTAGGTTCTGAGGCGGGGAGAAACCAGAACAGAATGTCCGCCTCTGGTATGTGAGCGTGGTGCCCGAGCAGGGAGGCAAATGGTTGTTCTGTCCCAGAAAACAGCTGCTTTGGAATTTCTGTGGTTAAGTTTGGGGGGAAAGCTGATAAAGTGAGGAAGAAATAAATGATAAAGTGAGGAAAAAAAGAAAGAGGAGGAGGATTGTTGAAAGAAAGAGATAAAGAATAAAGGAAATAATTATATTCCCCCCCTTTTTGGTCAATAATAACAAAATACATTTTAACTCAAATAAAGAGGGGAAAGCACAGGATGATTACTCCCGGAAACCACAACTTCTGCCCCAGTTGCAGACTGAGTTGGATGATGAGATGTGATGACGATGATAATGATGGTGGTGGAGGATGTGAAAAATGATGAAGAAAAGAAGGAAGAGAAGGTAACAAAGAGAAGAAGATTTAAAACCAAAACCATGGCTGAAACAGGATGAATACCTCATGAGTCAATGAACTTGCCTCGAGATCTTTTCTATTGGAAAAGTTCTTCTGGAATTTTGCAAATCTCAACTGAAAAGCTTGGAAGAAATGAAGACTCTAAGTTAAAGCATCTGGTTTGGTAGGAAAACAATGGCACTCACAGTGAGAATATCTGTTTCAAGTCACATCTTGGCCATTTACTGGCCACTAAGTTTGGGATCCATCATTAATCTGGCCAAGCCTCATCTGTGAAATGAAGCACAGAGAATGAACATAAAAATCAATAAATAAATATGAGTGACAATGTTTTGTACTCTGTGTGGTACTAAACTAATTTAATATCAGACTTTTTTAGAAATAATGCATATTTATGGTTAATTCTCTGAATCAAGAATTCTGATTCTCTTTTCATTTAGCTCTACTGCATCCCACTTGAAGAGCGTTTGAAGTTTCTCTCATCTCTGAGTTCATATAAAGCAGGCATTTACTGAATTCAAGTTGTCTTTACATTTCAAGTTGTCAATAAAACTAAACCTCCTTTGGAAATCTCTAACCAAATAGTGTATTTATTTTTTAAATATAACCATGTTAATGTTCCTAATGATAACTCTATGACAATGCAAGATACTATTATCATTAGCCCAAACTGCTTTTGAATCACCAAAGAAAGATTCACTAAAAACAGCTTTGTTATTGTGGCAAATATATTTGGATTATTTCACCTCTTCCAGAACTGGTTATTAGTAGCTATGTAAACTTCAGTTAACCCAAAGATCCCATTCCTTACTACATGAGATAGCTAGGATTTTCCTGTAGCCACTGATCTCTAGAGAAAAACAGAACCCAAACTGGTAGATACAGGCATTTTTTCATTTGCCTTTCAGTTGAACTTTGCCTGCTCAGAGTTTATCACCTGGGCAGGTAAGCAGTCCCTTTCTTTGCATTCACATGAGTAGGCACGCATCTTCCATACTCTTCCATCTCCCTTCTTTGCTTCTGCATTCAATCTCTCTCCCATACCCAGAACGCAGTACTCCTATGTTGCCACAGTTAAGCAGTTAACCCAACAACTTCTCAATCCCCCTCCTCCTCTTCCCTTGATTCATTTGCTATTTTTGGAAGACCTTTAAGAAAGATGCTGTGCCTCCACAAAGATAACAGTTTATGAATATACCAAATAAAGGGCAAAAATCTTGCTTACAAGGATCCATGTAAAACAAGAATGACAACTGGATGCCATAAGGTAGATGTCTAATTTGCTACTAAAGTGATTTCTGATTTTTCTGTTGTAGAACCATAAAGCAAGAGAGGCTGTTAAAACCCACCCATACTTCAGACCAACTCTCTGTCTAGTTTAGGTCTATGTTTACCCTGCTTTAAGTGAAATGTTAACAAACGTAGGAGGTTAGGTATCCCCAGGGCTGAAATTCAGAGTACTGATAAGTGAGTCACTGTTAATCACAAAAGGGTGCTTCTCTCCAGATGGAATAGATTGTTAAAGATTTTCATTTTCATTTTCAAGCTCTGTGAATTATACTCAGAATAAAAAAAAAATCTTCTAAGATTCCAGTAACCTGAAAAATCTACTTGTACAACAGCATAATGAATGATGGAAACTTTGCTCCCCTCCCAGGGCTCCATTCATTTTCAGTCAACACCTATGTTTTGTGATGTCTGAGGACCTCGAAGTATCATCCGAGAGAGTGATTGGCACCTGATTTTGCTTTTTAAAATGTTGTTTCAAAGGACATCAGCACATTTTGCTGTTAGGTAAGGCCTGATGAGGGCACCCTTGGGGTTATTCCACTGTGGTTAATGCCTGTGGGCAATGAGCATTCTAAAGCAGACATTCTTTCATGCTTCCGTGAAGGTTTACACCATTGCCTCAGTTTGAAATGATGTCCCTCCTTCAATTCTCAGTATATTAAAATATTTTAAGGCTTCCTCAAATACCACCTCCTCTCTAGACTTCTCTCTCACTCCCCACGATTAGAATAGATTGTGTTTGCTTCTCTGCACTCACACTATTTTGCACCTGTCTGTCCTTCCTTGTCTCCTTGTTAATTTCACATCTATATTTCCTTTTCTCCCACAGGAATCCCTAAATGTTTCTGAGTGTCCCAGATAAAATAAGACATACTGAAGTAAGACTTGGTTTGAACCAAATTCTTTTTTGATATCTAAACTATGTTTTGTCTCAGAACATTTTAAGAAAACACCTCTAGTTTAACACTTCTGTTTTGACCTCACATCTACAATATTCTAGGGCAACACTTTTTTTTTTCATGTCTTTTGAACTTTCTGTGTTCTCGTGCTTTAATGGGTCATTGCAGAGAGAAAAAATATGTAAAGCCCTGAGAATTCCCCATAGCTTCAGAAATCAAAGAGGGATTCCACTGTGCACCTCAGAAAGCCAAAGACAAGACTCTAACCCAGAAGGACATCAATTTAGGGATGCTTGTTTTATTCTGGTCCCCTGGCTGTGACAGGGAAAAGTGTCCTCCACCCTGCATCCCCCACAATGAACACCTACAGGTATCGAACAGACTCCTGCTCCCAAGTCAACTCTCCACAGATGCAGACTCCAACCCACCTAAAGAAACAGCGCCCAGAGGATAAACACACCACAAATAATACTTGAGTTATGCTGAACATCAAAAATGTAGAGCTATGCAAAAATGTAGGAGGGAGAAAAGAGCAGAGACCAACCTGCCTCCATCGCCTCCCTCACTCATGTCCCCAGGATTCGTACTTTTCCCAGAAATTTTCTCAAACAGCTGATACATCTGTAGTCCTAAAAGTGAAGAGTAAAACAGAATTTCCATGGAATTGGTTCATGGGAGATGTTATCCTTCTGTGTATGGTTGCTGGTTGTATGATTATCCTAAGGGTGAAGGGTGAGTCTAGAATATAGTGTCAGGGCAGAACACCAAATCTTAGATGTACAAATGCATGCACCTTCCCTAGAGACAAAAGAATTGTTTTTAGCACTTTACACAGTTTTAACTGAACTCTTAATCTTCAGTCATTTTGTCCTCAAGGTAAAAGTGATCAGATGGCTAATTAGGTAGAAATAAGGCAATTTTTGGAGTGCTTCCAGGTAGAAAACCAAAACTCTTCTTTACAATCTTGCCTACACACTCCATTTTTCTAGGATAATGAAAAAGAGAAAAGCAAGGAATGAGTCAATCCTTGACACCATTCAGGGAATAACTCTGATGTCATGCACTGTTTAGAATTACTCAAATACCTGTAAAAAGCAATCCTAGGCAAAGACCCATGGAAAAAGCACCAGAGGCATGGGACCCTTTGTTACCTGCCAGCACAGGCCATCTTCTGAGCAGGATGAGGCATACAGCCAGACACTGCTCGGTCTGCAGGGCCTCCTTGACAGTCCTAGAAGAGGATTCTTTAAGTAAACAGGGATCCTGGGGAGCATTGCATCACTCCAAAAGGTGACTAGGGTACAGGAAATGCTAACTTAAGGTTCACAATCTGAGCAACTTCACCTGCTTCCCCCCCCCTTCCCTTCCACTTTCTCCTCATTCACAGGCTTCAGCATGCCAGAGGGACAGAGAATGCAGTGCTGCTTTCAACAGCTTGTTCAGGGAGAAGTCTGTTATCCTGCAAGTTATGCTAATTTTCTTTTTTTTTCCCTGAAGTCCATAAGAATATATGAAAAACATGTTTCTCTTCATCCGTTTTGTTGTTAGAAGTGTTTGCAATTATCAGAAGTGTAAAAGTCCCTTCCCCTTTAAAAAGCCAGGTGATAAAAAAAAAAACAGTTGCACTTTTTATCAGGGCAAACCAGTCAGGACTGAATGACTTAGGGACAATACGAAATACACAAAGAGGTGTTCTCAATATCCTGTCTGAGGACAATTCAGGGTCTGAGAAGAAGGAAATGAGGAGCTATGAACACCTGAGGCTTCAGGTGGCAGGGGCGGGACAGATTGAGAGGAAAGGTCTTATAATTACTAAGAATATGTTTGTAGCTTCCACTAAATAGCAAGAAGCAATGAATATCTGTTTTTAAATAGTAACTTAATACAAGATGAAAATGTGCCAGAAGTTAGTTCAGAAAATGACCAAGGAAACCCATAGTACCGTGTGTGTGTGTGTGTGTGTGTGTGTGTGTGTGTGTGAGAGAGAGAGAGAGAGAGAGAGAGAGACTGAGAGACAAACATAAGTAGAGATCAGCAGACTACTGAGATAACAAATTATGTGTATTTCAATGTCTAAGTATTTTATGTAACCTCCATTCTCAAGCACCTTTTAACATTTACCTTACTTGATGAGCCCATGCTTAATTAGGAGTAAGATGAACAAAGAGATTTGTTATAGTCAAAACCATCGATTATAATGAAGCCTCCTAAGCGCACACAGAGTTGAGAAAAGGAGAAGAGAGAGAGAAGGGGCCTGGGAAGGGGAAGAGACAGGGGTCTGAGAAGACCTGAGTCTTCCGGCTCTGCTCGCACGCCACGCTGGTCTTTGAGAGCAGAACGCTGGTTACCTGGATACACACGCCCAGCTCTGCAGCGGCCTTTGCCATCTCCAGTGGCCTTTATGATCTCTATCACATAACTCACAGTTGTGGGAAATTTTCATCCTCCTCTAGGGTAAATTATCTCTCCATCATTTACAGAAGGGACAAAAAAAATCAATCTCCTGCTCTCCTTTGTCCTTGATCAAGGTTCTCTCCCTCCTTGAGTAATCAAATTCAAGTACTCTGCTTCAAAGAGAAGGGAGCAGAACCACCAGTGTGTGTGTGTATGTGTGTGTGTGTGTGAGAGAGACAGACAGACAGACAGACAGACAATGTAAGCCCAGGTCAGATTGGCTTTTGCAGTGGAGCCAGTCTTACACTGGCCACAGTACTAACCAATGCCAACGTGCGCCCTCTGAGGCAAACGGTGGGTGAGTGTGGAACACGTGACGCCCATACCCTTCAGAGGGTTAGGAACATCCGCTGCAATCTGAGCACATGTCTGTAGAGGGTGAGGTCACTTCATAGACAAACAGTGCGCCTGAATGAGATGAAATACTGAAAAGATGTCAGATCACCAACGGTTAATTTAACACATCAAATGTGATTTCAATCAAAATACCAACAGGCATTTCCTTGTTATTTTTAAAATCCAACTTGACAAAATTATTCTAAAATTTGCCTGGGGGAATGAACTATACAGTATTTTCAAAAAAAAAGTTTTAAAAAATAAGATAAAGATGAAAGTAATAACAAGTAGAACAAATGTATTCAAGTCATTAAGCCATATTATAAAACAAAAATAATTAAAAGGGTACCACCACTGCCTAGGAATAAACAGACAGATAAATAACAAATGCAAATTCATATAAAATATGGTATATGAAAGGGTTTCTTGTCAAATTATTGGAGGAGTAATGGATTATTAAGGTGCTGGCTAAACGTATCTTGTTAACTTCTTCCCTCATTACATTCACCAAATTAAATTCCATGCATACTCAAGAAGGAAAAATGAACAATAGCACCATTTTAAAGTCTGGTAGAAGATTTTATCAACATTTTTCTGATGCTGGAGCATGCAAGTTCTGACTAAGCAAAAATTTAAGAGTAGAATCCATAAAAACCATACTGATAGGTTTGACAGCCTAAAAGGCAAAATTCTGAATGTCAAAAATTTCATCAATAAAATTAAAAACAAATGAAAAGTTCACACACAAAAAAGTAATGTAAAAGAAATTCATGGCAGAAAAAAGATTGTTATTTAATTATATAGCACTGAGCAATCAGCAACAAAAACAGCAAAAATAAAGATCTAAAATTATGCTCAACAATAACTGACGCCGACTGGGGCGCAGGGAAACGGGGGCTTTAATCCACAACAGGTAAAAGTGAAGATGTTTCCTATTTCTAGGAGGATAAAATGACAACATATACATCCCAAGCCTTAGGAATGTGCATACTCTTTTGGCCATAAATTCCTCTATAAAATTATTGAGAGATATTTTGTAAGATTTATGTAGTAGATATTAATCATGTTATTAATACTTCAAAAATGGAAAGCAATTATAAAAATTAAGTGAATATTATAAAGCCACTTAAAATGATCTCATAGAACAGTAATGTGGAAAAAATATTCATAATATATGGCTGAGCATAGGAAGTACATTTTAAAATAGTGTGGTTTTAATTTTGTACAATCAACTAACTAGAAGGATGTATTTCAATATGCTACCAGTTGTTATCTTTGAATGACAGGGTCTCAAGTAATGTTTATTCTCCTCCTAAGCCTTCTATGTATTTACAAAAGCCAAAGAATTTTATATAGATTTAAAATGGCTCAATGTTTTAGTGCAAGAAAATGTTATTAAAATACTGAAGATAAGGAGGAAGGTAATTAAAATGAAAAAGTTACTTTATCTATGTCTCTAAAGAGGCATTTTTCCGCAAGGATAAAAAACATTCCTACAGTTCTTTAACCACATCCTTCCTAAGACACAGTTGGTTGGAAATAGTTGCTGGCAATCTCTGATTTTAATTTAGTTCCTGGAAATCTGCACTTTCGCAGCTGGGAAAATGGACAACTATATATTAGCGAATTCACTTTGTCTTATGAATCTATGCCTAAATTGATCATATTTAGCTATTGGAAAATTGCTAGTGTGAGCAGGGGAAGGTTTAGAACCGTATTCTTTTTTAATTCTCTAGTTTATCTTTCCCCAAAGGAGATGGGGGGTGGGGGGGGGAACTAAGCCACAGCAGCTCCAGAGCATTTTCTATAACTGGATACATATAACTCTCCTGGAATGAAATGAGTATTTAATCCATTTTCCTTCCCTGTGCCTTTAGTCTACTGGAATATTTGACCCTTGCAACATTTCCACAGCTAGTTGTCAGCAGTGGTGCCAGACCTAGACTGCAATGGAACGGCCCATAGGGTAGAGGCTCTCAGCTCCCAATGACTCATCCACTTAGGAGAAGACCAGGAAATACTCCCAGAGACCCCAGGGTTGTTTGAGAGCCGTGTGATCTTGGGCAGGCCATTTAAATTTCTCCTGCCACATGCAATTCCTCATCTGAAAAATAGAGATAACAGTGCCAACTGTGCAGTTCCACTGAGGAATAAATTTTATGAAAAAGATACAAAATAGTTTTTTTTGTGGGGGAGGGAAAGCCACACAAATGCCCTGCCATTTCATTAAGGGGACTCTGAAAAAGCCACTGGTGTTAGAAGAGTAAGATTTGAGAGTCTGGCTTGGCTCTGGCGAGGCGTCACTGGCACCCTCACGGGTCAGCGACGTGGAGTGACTCTTCTCCTGGACATTGGCAGCCACAGGATGGTGCTGACAAAGGGCACAAGGGAAGAATGGTTCCTACCAATAAAAAAATCTCATGTAAATTGAGAAGGAAAGAAAATCATGTCTCTGCTCTAATTCCTTTAAAATCCACTATTTCAAAATAATCATTCATGGCAGGAAAAGAAGTTCAAGTAAACACTTGTTCAAACATGACACAAGCGAAAGATTGTGTTTTTCCCTGCAGTCATTTCCCTGGTGGTTCTCTGGCCCCCTCCGTTCGCCCCCTCTTCTGAGATTCAGCCCTCCGTCTTTCCTCCTCGTGCTCACGACACCATTAACTCACTCTACACCTTTACATTTCTGCAGTTAACTATAGGCTCAGTTAAAATGAGTATTATAAAATAAACTAATTAACTCCATGGAGACAAAATAAGAAAATAAGTGAAGAGGAGGAGGGGTGTTCCTGGAGAGATGTCCCGGGGAGCTGTCTGTACCGGGACAGTATCAATTAACCAGCTGGGGCTAGGAGGCTCTAAAATGTAGTCATTAAGTCCACACCTCATCATTCCCAGAGGTTGTTAGCATATGTCTGATCAGTTCACCTAAAATACTAAATTTCTGGGGTCATAACTGCCTGCTATCTATGTGAACTAAGAGGAAATTTTATGAGAACACGCTAACGGTTGTTCCAAATGGCTATCACTAAAAAAACACAGTTATTCTTGCTCCACATATACTCTTTCTATGTCATTTTTCCAAGGAAATCAGAAGAATCAAAGTTCATCCATCTGCTTCTTTCATATAAATTAAACCCAGCCCCATTTACTATACACACAGCACTGGCCTAGTCAGTACAGGGGATGTATAAAGAATAGGGCTCAAAACATGGGCTTTGATGTTTGGTTTTGAACATTGGCTCCATCGTTTATTAGCTGTATTTGTTTCTTGGGGTTTCTGTAACAAATGACCACAAACAGGGTGGGTTAAAGCAACATGAATTATTTTCTCGCAGTTCTGGAGGCCAGAACTTCAAAATCAAAGTGCTGGCAGGGATGGGTGTTTCTGGAGCCTCTGAGGAAGAATCCCAGACCTCCCTTCTCAGTCCCACTGTGGCCGGGGGTCTCTGTCATTCCTTGGCTCTTAGATGCATCCCTTCCATCTCTGTCTCCATCCCCACATGGCCTTCTCTGCCTGTCACCAGTCTCCCTCTCCTTTCTTCCACAAGGAGACCAGTCATTGGGTTTAAGGCCAAACATAAATCCAGGATGACCTCATCTCAAGATCCTTAACTTCATTACATCTGCAAAGACTGTATTTCTAAAAGAGGTCACATTTACAAGTACCGAAAATGAGGACATGGACGTATCTTTTTGGGAACACTATTCTACATATACACCAGTTGTGTGACTTTGGGCAAGTTATATCACCTCTAAGCCTCAATTTCTTTATCTATACTGTGGAAATACTAATAGTAATGGTAGAATTATAACCAAGATTAAATAAGGTAATGAATATATAGTGCTTGGTATATGGGTTGGTTTATAGTAAACACTCAATACATGCCAGCTGCTAAGATTAACAGCATTGTCATTCTTTCACGAATAAGCACCATGAAGAATTCAAAGGTAACAAAGCCCAAATCCTGTCCCCAGGAGTCTTATAATTCAGGAAAGGATGGGTACACATTGACTCCAGACCGCCTTAACTTCTGTAACTCACAAAGCCCTTAATAACACCAAGCACGTGGCTGCTGAGCCCCAGAGATTACAGGGCACAGACTACAGCTTGATTCCGGAGATGCTGATATAGAGTCTGGCTGCTTTTCTACTTTTGAATCAGCATTCTTTCCTACATCCTCTTCTAGGACTTCTCAAGGAAACAGCAAGTAGAAAAGAGGCTGTTGTTCTGTGCTTTCTGAGATGTTCATCCTGAAGTCTTCCACATCCTGACAAGTGAAGCCTCACTGCCAATCCCTGGCCAGAAAGGCCACCTGCGTGACACTCTACAGAGACAGCAGCCGGCAAAATCTTTCCAAAAATCTTCCCACTCACTCTGGCTTCCTACGGCTCTTCTGTTCTTTGACACATTAGACTACAAGAAGGCACAGGCTAAAGACTATATGCCCAATTCATTCTTTCAGTCAGCCACCGCCGGAAGTCAGTTTTGTCACTATGAGAATGAATTTCAAAGGAATCAATTAATATCAAGTGAAGTAGTAATGAGTGGAATATCTACAGATAAGCATCCTGAAGAAAACAAAATATAAATGAGAAGAACTGAGCTCAGCAAAACAATTCTCACAATATCGAGTCTCTTAGCCTTTGGGGTGGGGGTTGGGAACCTGTAAGTATTCTTAGGTGAACTTTCTTCTCAGTCCTATATTTTGTTCACTTATCTATGGAGCATGAGTCCCTAGCAGAAAAGTAGAGGTTTCACTCAAATTGTTGAACGAGATATATATCCCCAAATAACTGTTTAAGAGAGTTCCAAACTTTCATTTCATTTACTAAGTAGTTTCATATATTTAGTCAAAATAGTCAGATTTGTATATAGACATGGCATTTAACATACACATGTTAATTTTATTCCAAATCTTTGAAGATTAATTCAAATGAACCTTAGTAAAAAGGATGAAAACACAAGCTTGGCAAAATAAGAAATTTAAACTGGGCGAGGGAAAAGGTTTTTTAACTTGTTTTAAAATCTTTTAGAAGTTAAAGGTTTTAACTTTTAATTCTTAAAAAGAGAACAAACATACAAAGAGACTCTGCTGCCACACTGTGAGCTTTGGAAGTTTTTGAAATGAAAAGATCTTAGGGAGGTTTTGACTAAATAAAAGAAAAGGAATATTTTAATACCTCACATCCAAGGATGTGACAAGAGAAAACATAAGCTATTTGCTTTGTTTGGATTTAACTGCATTTTTTCCCCTGAAGTCCGCTCTATTTTGGAGCTTCCAGGCTGCAGACTGGGGCTGCGGGTCTGGTGACTCCGTGATCCTACATAAAACGCAGGCGGCAGAGAAACCGTTCCCCAAGTGCCCCAACTTGGGTCCACTCCTGTGCTCTGCCAAGAAGTGGGTCATTTTATCCAGCCCTGCGGTCAGTAACAAAGTTGTTTGCTGAACTGTCCCAAAGCACGGAGCCTGGCCTATTAGTGAATTAACAACTCAAGGGGTCAAAAAAATGATTTCATGTTTTACTCCCGGTAGGGGGGCGGGGGGCAGGAATTGATACTGGAATGCATATGGGCCCATTATGGAAACTGATATCTAAAATGGTACTGGAATGAGTGATTCCAACCCTGGAGTGACCCATCATGAAATACAAGGGGAAATGATATTCTGAGACCCAAATACACAGCCAGAAGCGAACTTGTCACAATTTATCTGTGTGAGACCAGAGCTTTGCCCTGGTACTTATATAGAAACAAAACCTGGAGCCATATGGCCCCTTTTTGAAATTCACCCCAACTCTGCAAACGTGGTGATCTAATATTAAGTCTTCTTCTAGAAAATAAAGTAGGAGAGGATCACTGCATTGGTTTCTAATTAAATGCTAAATGTACCGATCCCAAAGCTGCATTTAGCATTGAAAACATTCCAAAAAACAAAAATCAAGCCATTTGACATGCTGTTCCAAGGTGTTGGCCTTTTAGAAATCTTGAGGAATGTTATTATGAGACTGAAGCATATGTACCATCCACCCTTTTTCACCAGACTTAGAAACTCCTCCCAGGACCTCTGAAGAACAGAAACTGGGAAGACAGCAGTCAAAGGCAAAATAAAGTGGTTCTTCTCTTTGAAGAATGAGCCTGGGGTCTGTCCAAAGGACAGAAAATCATGGATGATCATGACACAGATGTTTTTCTCTGTCTTATCACATTCAGATTCCTCCCTAGGTTCTGAGTTTGGAGCAGCAACAGTAATCACACTCTGTGAAATACAGTAGTCCCCTTATCCACGGGGAATATGTTCCGAGATACCCAGTGGATGCTTGAAATTGTAGTGCTGAACCATCTACACAGCGCATCCTCCCTTGACACCACTGACAGGTTCTTGGAAACTATGGGTTCAAGCAAACCAGTGTACAATGAAACCAGATTTACCACAAGCTAATTGATACAAACAAGAGTTAAGTTTCTATGGCATATTTCTGGTCACAAACATCTAAATAAAGGTCCCAAAACACTCCTAATATTAAACTTTGAAATACACATGAGTTATATATACATTAAAGATTAAAGAAATCATGCAAGATAATTATTTTCCAGACTGCTTACTCCATTTCAGGGTTGTGGGTGGCCGGAGCCTATCCCAGCAACTCAGAGCACCCGCTGGCATCCAGCCGGGACAGGGATGCACTTCCATCCCAGGCAGCCCCCACTCACGCCCGGGCCACTCAGACACGCCAGTTCACCCCACACACACCATTAGGGCATGGGGGACAGTGGAGCACCCAGAGCGACCCACGCACACATGGGGAGAACGTGCAAATCCCACACAGACAGTGGCCCCAGCCCAGCATCGATTTTTCCCTCTTTAATGTCGTAACAAAACAATGTTGAATGAAAGGGTGTTATTCAAGGACCTGCTGTACTGCGTGTTTTCCTATATACAATAGCTATAATAAAGTTTAATTTATAATTAGGCAAATTAAGAGACTTACAACTATTAATAATAGAATAACTATAATACTATAGTGTAATAAAAGTTAGGTAAATGTGGTCTCTCTCAAAATATCTTACTGTACGATACTCACCTTTGCGCTTAAAGGAAGCACTTCATGGCTCCTCTTTGATGTATCTGATTGTTCTTTGGGGCCATTGTTAAGTGACATGAGGGCTGCTTGAGCACAAGCACAGTGGTACCGAGAGGGCTGATCTGAGAACCAAGCAGGCTGCCAAGTGACTAAGGGTGGGCAGCATGAACAGCGTGCAGACGCTGGACAAAGGGATAATGTACAACCTGGGTGGCTGGATAAAGTGAAACAGTGTGAGATTTCATCATGCTACTCAGAAAAGCACATAATTTAAAACAGGAACTATATATTTCTGAAATTTTTCATTTAATATTTTTGGACTGCAGTGGACCTTGGGTAACTGAACCTGCAAAAAACAAAGCCGTGAATACAGGGATGACCACACTGCCATCAGGGGCACCCGTGCCTCCCCATGTGCCTTCCGAAGACTGCAGGCTGCCACACGCCCCTGTCTCACCCTGAGGAGTGCACTGTCTCGGCAGGCGGAAATCTGGACCACTGTGCATCAGTCCACTTCTCATGCCCACTCTCACCAGAGAGTTCTTTTGACCTTTCCTTCACCTCTTCCAAGAAGGGCAAAATTATAGACAATTATTCTTATGGGAACCCTGGAAGCTTAAGGGAAAAAATAATTAGAAGCGAAATGAAATTAGAGGACATCCTTAGAAAGGGTGAAGGACATAACATGCTTCGCTACCAGTGATTTGAACCTTTGTAGGGATCAGTAAACCTCCAAGTGAGATCTAAATTCAAGGCTACTTGACAATTCCATTTTTAAAATGTGATGATAGTTTACAACTTTGGTCACACAGATCATATGCCTTTCCATTTTGAGGACTTTTTTGGAAAAGAAGGGTGACACAAAATGCAAAGTAGACAAGGAATGAAAATTGCTTTAGATGCTGCGTTTGGGACATCCAAACCCAGGAGGTGCCAGGCCCTGACGCTCCATGTTCCTCTCCTTGATCTGGCTCTTCAAACGTGACTCATGTGCTGGCAGACTTCCCTGGTGTCCCTGGTAAGCTTCAAAGTAAACCACTGCTTGGCCCACTATCTCCACATTGGCTTTCCCCTGCTGTATTTATATATGAAAAAAAAGAAAGAAAACTCAGTGGTATTTTACATGTGGTTTTTATATTGCCCCTTAATCACTCAGTTTGAAAGTAAATCAAAGAGGAATCGGGAGTTAAAGTGCTTGGGGTTGGGGTGAGAGCTTCAGACTCCCACAAGCTAATATTAATGTGTAGCGCATTTAATGCGATTCTGGCACATCTGTGGGGCAGCTGTCTTACGCAGACCAGGTACACAACAATCTTTCATTAGACACCAGCACAGAACGAGACACACATATGTGAGTATGAGTTGTGTGTGTGCCTGTGCGTGTGTAACTTGTAGGAAATCTAAATGATGTGGCTTAAATTGAAAGCAATGACAAATCATTTAAACCTGTTTAAAAGTATGAGTATAAATACTCACCAGGGATGTGCTGAGTAATTATTGAATTAGTAACTTGGGAATGTTGTTTTTCTCCATATACATTGAATAATAAAAATTCAGTCCATTATCTTCAAGGCAAGATAAAATAAGTGCATGATTCAAATGTCCAACCAAGTTGGCAAAGCATGGCCTACCTGGGGGACAAGGCCTTCGCAGGCACGCGCAGGGGCATGGGGAACACCGCAGCTCATTCGCTCTCCCTCCGCCTTGCTTTCTCTGTGAATGCGGACTCAACAGGTTGTGCCGTTCCCCCTCGGTTCCAGCTGGCCAGCCGGCAGCCAGAGAGCTCTGCTTCCACCCTGCTTCTGTCTCTCCTGCTGGTCACACAGCAGAGCCGGCACCACCCAAATGCTTACCCACTGCTTTTAGAATTTAACTGTGTTCTATGCACATCTTCTATGAGATATTAATTCTTATTGCATTCGAAGAGTCTAATAAAGGTAGGAAATACTAAATTAAACAGGATTCACAACTGTAGGACTTCTCAAAGCCTTTAATTTGCCAACGTATGTCATGCATTTGGAAGGGATAAAGCAGGTTTGGTCCGGTTGGATCTGTGTCTGGGCTTCAGACAGCATTCTTAAAACTCATACAATTATCTTGTGCTTATTTATTTTTCCTGCCACTTAAAATATTTAAAAGTTTGAGTCAACTCCCCATAATAATGGGGCAGTGCATTTTATATACCTCTGCAAAGCATCCTTTATCTTCTGCTTGAAAGGTACCATAGAAAAATGAGAAGAAAATAGTTCATCTACTTTTGAGGAATCTAAAATATTAATACCCAACCTGTTTCTGAAAATTTTCAACACACTGCTGTTTTTTTCATGCTGATTCTTTTAGAAATTATTTTTATTTTTCTTTCATTCTTCTTCTGTTCAGCTGTGGTCACTTGCTGTTATTAACAGGAAAAATGTCTCTTGAAGGCTTCCCATTATCAGCTATGTCAAGAATGGCAGGGCAAACCTAAGCAATATCACCAAAATCAAAGGAAATACACAAATCTGCTAAATACCTAGACTGTGACTCAACTGGGAACCAAGCCCCTTGAGTTGAACCAAGCAAGGGTGGAAATGTCTAAAATAAAGGACAGCCAGGCTACCGATAGTAAATCACAGCTGGAAATGAAATTAAACTCTTAAATTTAAGGTTTTTAAAATTTGTTTGAGAGTATGTGTATGTCTCTATGTGTGTGTTACTGTACATAGGGCATAGGTTTGTAGATGAGGTTTTCAGTGGATAAGAAAACAAATAAGCTGGAAAATGTTAGTAAATTAAATAGAGAATGGAGAATGCATCCAGATGGAAAAATCAAAAATTGAAATTAAACTTAAAAACAACCCAATGGATCCAAAGGTCTGTAAAAGGAATATTCTATAACCGGAGAACAGGTCTAAGACATACATAATTTTTCACTATGCAGATTGTACAATATTTCTTATGCAGCCCCAAAAATATTCCCAAAGATAGCATTTTAAGCTACACAGAAAATACCAAAGCCCAGATATGTTTTAGTGCCAGGTCCTGGGCAGGTTGGCCTAAGGCAAAATATTCTGGAACACCTGGTTGGCTTGAGGCTTTCCTTGGATGCATTTTTGGGCCAAACAGGCATTTATTTCAGACTCTCTGATCCTTTCATATAGTAAAGAAGCAATCACAGAATACTGGTTTTATTCTCTGAAGCCTTAGTTTTGCTCCACCTAAAAGGAAAAGGGGGAAGGGAAAGGAAGGGGAGAAGGGGAGGAGGAAAGAGGAGTAATGGGTTTCACAGCTTCAGTTCAAACACTATTGGAAAAATGTCCAGAAAGCAATTCAAAGTGAAAATATTTGGTTTCTGGCTAAATAGCCAGTAGCTTTTTACTGCAAAATGGAAATAAACAGTGCTGCTCATTTATACCAAAAAAGGGCAATCTACAAATAACCTAAGTCCCAAAATAAAGGTATTGCCCAACAGACTGGGACATGATTCACTAAGGTCTTGACTTCAGTTTCCTCAATGGCTACAGCACGTAAATTGAAGTGGGCGGTGATGGGATTAGTAAAAAGTCTCAGATGTTCTGAGTCTACACCCCAGAAGGCCATGCCCTGTATGATCCATTCCTTTTACTTTGTTTATTGGACAGCTGTCCTTTCCCCCCAAGAGTCCCTGGGGATACTAAAAACCAAGCACAAGCCCTGTATAGTGATAACAATGACAGAAAGTCACACTAAAGTTAACTTAAATGAGAGACATTCCTATGAAACTATTCTATTTAATGGTCAATAGCTTACAAATGAGAATGAAAGAGAGTGCAAAATAGATACAAAGTCAGTAATGCTTACAATGAGTAGGTAAAAGTTGGCCAAGGGAGAAGATAAGAATAATAATTGCATTCACCCATTCCATGTATGGAATACTTACTGCCCCGGGGACTGCAGATGCAGAGAGGAGTGAAAAGTGGTCACTTGGTGAGGAAGACAGAAATCAACAGACAGACCACGCAAGATGCTCATACGTAACAACTAATATCTTACAACCAAATAGCACTTTAAAGTTTTCAGAGCACTTTCAGCCTCGTATCTCACTCAGTCTGCATAACACCCTTTAGCTACACATCACCAGACAGTGTATGAGAATACAAAAGGTCGGAAAGGTTGGCTTTCTTTACAACCTCCTGCAAATAAGGATGAAAAGTGAGATTAGCGTTCCGGACTCTAATGACATCATCTATCTATCTAGAACACTCAAAGTAAGTTAGTAAGAAGCCTTTCATGTTTAACCCCCCCCCCCCAAAAAAAAATCTGTATCTCTGGATCCCATATTTGACAAGTTCTCTCTTGCCCTTAAAAGTAAGCCATGACGAACGGAATGATCCCAGACTATCTTAACAATACTTTAGACAAAAGACCTCCTTAGAGCAAGTATATCACCAGGTGGAATTAGTCACAGTGACTAATATTAAAGATCATCTAAAGAATTTGGAAATCTAAACATGTATGAAGGACCCATGGCCTGGACAATCGGGTGGGGATTGACTGTGGGGGCGGGGTGGGGGGCGGGGCAGGGGAGAGCATGGGGGAAAGTGAGACAACTGTAATGAACAATAATAAAAAAAAAGATTGATCCTGTGGGAACCTACTGTAAGATGGACTCTCCCCTTGGTCTTAAATTCTGGCTGTGGGACAAGAAAAATATCCTGGCCAATTTTGCTCTTCTACACACAAGATACGATTGTATTTCTAATTTCAATGAAAAGTTAAACCACTTGAAATTTTAAAAAAAATAAATAAAGAGAAAGAACCTGACATGTTAAAAAAAAGAATCTGGAAATCTAAATTGTGAATGTTCCCACTAATTCATCCACGGAAGTCATATCTGGTGAGAGCTGAAGTGGCCATCCGGGCACCAGGGCTACACTTGTGATGAAGGCAGTCAACTCTCTACTTTCATGAGGAAGAAACAATAATCAAGAAACAAATGAGTAAGATAATTGCAGTTGTGCTTTGAAAAACAATACAGTGAGGTGATATAATAAAGTTTGGAGAGGAGGATATCAGGATCTTATCCCAGATGGTCAGAGTCACGTTGAGAAAGTGACACTTGATCTGAGATATGAAGCTTCCAGCATATGGAGAGCTGGGGCAGAACACTTTAGCCAGAAGGCAGCAAGGCAGAGGCTGAGGGCAGGAGTGAGCCTAAAGCACACCATGGCAACCAAGGGAGAGCTGGTCGGAAGGAGGTTAGAGGCCATCTCAGGCCGGAGGCCGTGGTAAAAGATGGCATCTTTTCCCTAAGTGCAGTGGGAATCCACTAATGGACTTTAGAAAGGGGAATGAAGTTACCTGATTTCAGCAAGTTGATCATGAAATGAATCCCCAAACCTCCAAATACCAAAAGAGATGCTCTTTAGGATGCAGCTGGCTCATTATCTGCCTGATAAATGGAAATGTGTCTGAATAACTTGCACAAGCAAGGTGGGACATGCACAGGTGCCACTCTGACTGCAGAGTCTTGCTATTCACTTAAGATCTTGGAGGTTTCCAATGTGGTCCCTGTATAAAAGGTTTCAAGGAACTTTGCAGAGAGAGTGCAGGGGTCGCCATCCTGGGCTCGGTCTGGCATTTTTCACAGTTGCAGAGCTTATGAGGCTGAGTTAACACACAGCGGAGGCATCCAGGCATTATGATTGGAATTGCTTCTTCCAATGTTGTCTCCCGGGAAACAGACTCAGTGACAGGATCCCTTTCTCCATTTCTAATTTCCGCCATCGATGGTCAGTGATTTTCTAAATGGGATTTCTCAAGTATGTCTTCAGTGTAACAAGGATGAAATAGCAGGCATAAAGCATTTTTTAAGCATGAATTACCTTCTGTATAATAATCAGCTATCTCACTTAGCCTGTCATCTGTTGCCCATAAGCGGTTCCATATGCACTGGTTTATATTTGGGATACAAGACTGTTCAGCCATAGCATCCATTTAGTAACAGGAGGCACATGTTTTAAACATGCTTAATGTTATTGCCCTATAATGTCTTGCCACAGAGCATTCCTTCCTGAATACAATGCTCTTTGTGAATACCACCTCATTAATCCTGGGAGAGGCAGCGACAATCACTCTCCCCACATTTTACCAATCAGGGAACAGAACCACGGAGGGATTCAGAGTGAGCCAAGATGATATGCAGCTTAATGGCAGGATGGTGGATGAATTCCTGGTTCTGCTTGAGCTAATGTCTTTACATCCTGCTCCACCCACCCTAGACTTGAAGCACTAACAGATAAACTGCCTAACATCTAATCCTGAGTGTTAATATCCTGGAGCCTTTTCAACCCTCCACAAACTGTTTGGGGTATTACCATTTCAGAAGTTACTTTCTTTATCAGGTTGATTTCATTCCTTTGAGACTTGAGCTCTCGATTCCAACCACATTCACAAACAATAGACACAGGCGTGGAGGCTTTGAATTCAAGGCTATGGACTCTCTTCAGCATTTTTGTGGCTGCCTTGGACACTCACAAGGCTCTAGATGGACCAGGCACATGGACTTAGCGTAAGTCTCTGTTTTAAAACTATTCAAAACAGCCCTGTTAAACTTAGAAACTGCCCATGACTTGGGTTGTTTTAATTAACCTTGGGTTTTTAGTCAATTCCCTGTTTGTTAGCGTTTTGCAATTCTGGAATTCCATTACTTTATGTCTCAAAATGAAGTTAAGTTTTACAAGATTCATTCCAGTCTCCTCAAAGTTGCTGTTGATGTCCATGGTGCCACATTTTTAGTACGACTTTCTCTGGGTTTTGATGAAGGTCATGATGACAGCTATCTTTTGTGGCTTGTCAAAAAACAAAATAACTGCAGAAAAACAGATATCTGATCTGAAATTATGTGGTGAGTAATTGTAAATTTGACATCGGTGAGGAGCAGGCCACTTTTGTGAATATCCTAGTCATCTTCAGGTTGCTTTTTCCTGTCACTTTGCACCATCACCGAAATCTAACGTCATTGTTTACTTTTTTCCAGTAGGAAAATGAACAATTAGAAAGCCCTATGTTGGACAAAAGCAATGGAGAACAATGAGTTGGCCAAATCAATTTTCCTCTTGCTCTTCTCCTATGCTCAAGAAATTAATATCTATGGCATTTTTCAGTTTACCTGACAATCTGGGCCCAGGAACAGACAAAAAATTTAATAGTCCTTTATTATAGAAGCCCTATTCACATTGTTCCAAAGCCATAGGCAGACTCTCATTTGAATGTTCCATTTCTATGGCATTAATCATTAAGCTTCAAAAGAGTGACTTGACGGTAGTGTCTGAATTGTAGTACTTCAGTGGTACTACGTACTGTGTACAATTGTAGTACTGAATTGTACTTTAATACTGTGCTCAAATGCTTAGGATAAACTTGACTAAAGAGGCAGTAGACAGAGTTGAGATGACCTTGAATATAGTTTGCATACACGTGCTTGCTTACAGCAAAATAGAAACAATAAAGTCAGACTCTATGCCCAAGACTTTTAGACTCTTTGAGCTCGTTAATCCCAGAATTACTAATTGTCTGTGGTATTGCCTAGAAGGGGTCCCCAACCTCAGGGCCGCAGACCAGTACAGGTCCGGGCCTGTTAGGAACTGGGCCGTACAGCAGGGGGTGAGCTTGAATGTAATGCATTTGAATCATCCCAAAACCATCTTCCACCCCCTCATCCATGGAAACATTGCCTTCCATGAAACTGGTCGCTGGTGCCAAAAACTCTGAGGACCGCTGGCCTAGAACACTGAGTGACTATGACCCTGACATGCTGACCTTCTCAGAGGTTCCTTTGCGGAGGCAGCTAACGGTGTTCAGGGAAAGGATTCACTTGAAGTTGCAGGAGTTCTGTGTCTCTCCTTACATTTTCCTCTTCCCATTCGCCTTTCCACAGAACATTCTGTGATGTTCAGAGGGCAGAGTGTTAGAGGTGGTCACGTTCAGTCCACCTTCATTCCCAGACAGAACAGGGGTTTCCTAAACATATTATTCCACAAGATTCCTAATGCTTGGGATTCACAACAGTGGAACAGAATTTTATATCCACAATGTATGAGACTTGAAATGTAACTTTCTAACAAAAGGAAATCTATGATTTAAAGTCAAACAAAAATGTAAATATCAGCTATCAGAAATCATGGGAATTATGGTCAGAAAACCTGGGTTGGAGCCTCAGTTCTGCTACTTTCTGTCTGCATGAATATGGGCAGGTTATGTATCCTGAATCTTAGATTGCTTGCAAAAGAATAAAAAATAGAGGGAATAACTGGTGATGCAAGGAGACTCGACTTGGGGTGGTGAACACACAATACAATATACAGATAATATAAAATGATATATCCTAAACCTACATAATTTTATTAACCAATGTCACCCCAATAAATTATATTTTAAAAGACTGAATAAATAAGTAAATAAATATACTCACCACCCACCTTATCCCTGTTTCCACTCTCATCTTGGAGCCCAGGACAAATGAAAAAATACGAGAAGGGGAAAGGCTACATCCCTAGCTTTTGGCAGCTGGTGACAACTGAGCACGCACACAGTGGGGACAAAGTAGGGACCTTACCCAGAACCCACAAGTATGTGGGGTTTAGGGGGCTTCTATTAGAGATCCCTGCACCCTCTGACACCACCCTAGAGCAATCTTCTCATAGACACAGAGAACAGATTACCATCATCACTTATGACTACAGTGCGTTGAAGTTGCTGCACCCTTCAAAAAGGAAAATAAATAAAACCAATAATAAAATAAAAAAGAATAAAAATATGTATCATCACAGTGACATTATACCAATTAAAGAAAAGTGAAATCCATGTACTAAACTAACCTAATCAATATTGCCAAATCCTATGAGCAATTTTTAGTTTTCATCTCCTTTATCTACTAACAGCATTTGATATCATCAGCTCCCTTGTTATTCTTGGTAAAGTTTCTTCACTTGGCCTCCTGGAAACTATACCTTCCTGGGTTATTGTAGCCCTACTTCGATTAGCTGACCCTTCTCAACCTTCTTTGCTGCTTCTTCCTCATCTTTCTGGCATCTTAACACTGAGCATCCCAGAGCTCAAGGAGGACATCCCCGGGACAAGATGTTTCAAGAATCTGAAGTCAAACTCCTCAAGCATTCAGGACCAGCAAGAGATCAAACTCAGCCCAGGGGCAGGCAGAAGACTTGGCTATCCTGGGTGAGGGTGTCCTCTGCTCACAGGTAGATACATGCTGAGCTCCAAATGAGGTATGACCATATATCCTAAATAATCCAGAATGAGTCTCACTTGAGACAGTCTGGCTCTGACCTGCATGGACTGGTATCTCAGATTTGACCTTCATTCAACTAGGAGGTTGTCAACACATGTTACTGCCTTAACTTAGACTTTACAAAGAAAATATCTTAAAGATTCTTCTCTACCGAAAGGATTTATATCCGATTTATGGACTAAGAATTTGGGCACTCGATGTGGAACTGGAGTGGCGGCCTGGGCAGGAGGGTGGAGACAGCTCAGTCTGAGGGCTCCAGGGTGAGGATGCCCCTTGAGGTGGAGCAGGAGGGCCTGGAGACACACGGGGTGTGTGCTGGGCAGCAGAAATAGCAGGAATGAGGGGCTAAGTTTCTAAGCAAAATATATGGATTCTTCTGAAATATTGTCCTTTTACTCTGTCTTCTAAGAAGAATCCAGCTCTCTAAGTTTTAAAATATTTCTGGGAAGCATTATCTCCACGTTAAATTCCAGGTAGAGTGCAAAGAGAGGACAAGTTCAATTAACACGCCCCTTTATTCCTAACACTTGCACGTGATGCACATGTGATCTCTACTGACCACCATCAGAACAGGCCCAAACTAGTGTGAGCCCATTTCTATGGTGGAGAAATTGAGTGCAGCCTATGTCTCAACCTCCAAGGGCAGGTTGGAGGAAAAGCAGAGCACCCTGTCCTTCGTGCTAGAGAAGGGAATCGTGTTAGAATCAAATGTGTCTGCTCACAAAGATGGAGACAGAGGTGACCACAGCTGCCTTGGGAGGGGGAACAAGGACAAGTCGGAACACCCAGACGTGATGATGACACCGCAGTGTGGTCAAGTGTGCAGGGGCCAAGGCGCCAGCCCAGCACAGCCCCAAATTCCAATCTGTGGGACTGTGAGTTCCTCAAGGGAAAACTCACGCATGTTTGTATTCCTCGCAGTGTCAACTGCTGGGCCTCGGGGGCAGTAGTTGCTGAACAATTACTAAACAAACACATGAAAGCACATATTCCAACAGCGGGTAAACCACTGTTCAAAATGTGTGTTTATTTTCAAAGCCAGTTTTAACCAGTCATAAAAGAGGCTACTTCCTTTCTTAAATTATTTGTTTTCAATGTGGAAGTTCAATTTGTATTATTTAATATGTATTATGTGAATGGTCATCTACCTTGTACTCTGGCTTTGGATCTAAGCCCTGTCCTCAAGCCAACCCCCGCCCCACCACGCCCCCTGCCCCACGGAGAGTATGCACAGCATCACGCCACTCCTGGAAGGGACTGGGATATCTGACTGTGTGAACTGTGAGGTGCGTGAAAAAAGCCAGTCATGACACGATGCTCATAAATCGTGAAGATTGATAATGGCTTTGTGCACGTTCATTGTGTACTCTCTCCACAATCTGTGCATATAAAACTTTTCCTATTAAAAAGTTAAATGTTAAAAAAGTGAGGTTTAGAGAACAGTTACATCACCTGCCCAAGGTTGACGAGCAAGTGGTGGAAGCAAGCCAGCAAACTGACTCCATGACACACGGCTCTCTTGCACCTGGCCACTTGAGTCCTCGCTGGCTGAGGAAGAGCTGCCACACCCTCCCTGACAGCTAGTCTTGCCATTGCCAAGGTGGTTGGTGATTAGCATCCTTCATTTAAATACATACGAACCCTTCAAAGGGATAGATGTATCATTAGGTTAAAGGTGTGTCCATTATGAAGCAGTAATTGGCCCTTTTAGCATTTTCATTGCTACAAATCACACATTATGTAACTATTACTAACCTAATCCCACCAAAGCCCATTAATGTCAGAAAGACCTGGCGTTTCATCACTAAACTGTCTCCAAGGATGTTTTACACCTTGTCTGGGGCTGCATTTAACATCTGCAATTAGAGAGAAAGAATGCCATGCAAAGTGTCCTTAAATCTCTTTGTAATACAACCAAACAAAACATCGACTTGATTAAGAGCTGCAGGGCATTGGTTGAGAGCTGTTGCCATGTGTTTTCAGGCTTTAGAGAGGAATAGCTAAAGCGTTCCCCAGCGCAAGAGAACAGAAATGCACACCAGCTGCTCCGCTTTGCCTAAGCCCATGGGATCAGGATGAAAAGAACTAGACCAAGTATTGTAGCAATCAGGCCTCAAGCAAGCAAAAGCCTGGCTCAACATTAAGAAGCCCCACTAATGGGCCAATACACCTCCATGCTCTTGGTGCTTCGAGGCTTCTGGTATGGAAACATTCCGTAAGAGAGGAGTAGTATTTTGCCAGCTGGGAAATATAGTTATCCTCTCTTCTTGCTATGTTTGAACTTTCTTAACTCTGAATTTGCTCTACTTTCCACTAAGCACTCCTTGTCCTCTGTTCCCTATTCTCAAAAATATGGACCTAATTTATCCTCCTATAAGGCCCCTTTGCAGGGTAATATTCCCTGCCCTGCAACACAACACATACACACACACATAAGCCCACGTGTACTCCCAAACCCTGCCTGCATTCTGATTTCACCTTTACATGGCACTCCTCCTATAGACAGAATGATACATCCTCACTATAAGAATGTAATTGGACATAAGCTCTCTGGGGGCAAAGAATATTGCTTCAGATATCTTATTTTCCTGTCATCTTTACTTTGTAAGACCTAGTAAGTATCCAGCACAAAATACCGTGTTTTACAGACCATAAGACACACCTTGGTTTTAGAGGAAGAAAATAGGGGAAAAAAAATTGAAGCAAAAAATGTGGTAAAGTATTTAATAACATAAATAACATAATATTTTGCCAATATAAATGTAAACAGAACTCAACAGCAGCATTAACAACCATTATTCCTCCCAAATTGGGGGGAGGACAGTGCATCTTATAGTCCGAAATTATGAAAAATACCTTTATCTGCTTCTATTGAGAAATGATAGAGGGATTGATACAGGGTGCAGCCAAGACAGGGGCCCCAAATAAGGATTTGGAATGGGGTCCAGAACTCAAGGTGTCCAGGAAATATTAAAAAGATATATAGGATGTCCCCACCCCTTCCCCCCTTCCTCGCCCTCCCCGCACAGGTGTGAGCTGGGGGAAGGGACCTATCAAGCAGGAACATGCAGAGCTGTTTTATACAGCAACAGCTTTGCAGCTAATCTCTGGCATGGTCATTTAACACATCTATAACCTTTAACTGATTGCACAGATACGTTAAATAGCTGTGGCCATGCTTTGAGCCAGGGGGATGGGAGTGACTTCCCCTCAAGATGTGACTAGGGGGCAGCTCCCCCTGGTTACAGTGCCTGCGTGAGAGCTTGGAGAAGATTGGCTCCACGCCATGGGGCCATACCTGCCCAGACTCACTATGGCAGCCCAGTAAAGCTGGAAGGATACGCGAGTGTTGGCAAGTGTAGCCAGTTATAGGAGGAGTTGGAGATGGGGCTGCAGAGAAAGATTGGTGCAGGGATTTAAACCCAGGTGCAGTAGCCATTGAGGAGAGGACCATGCAACTGTGGCATTGAAGAGAGAACCACCCAGTCTTGTCAGGGTGGGGATCCCCTCAGCTTTGGTGAGGGGAGAACCATGTGGCCATGGCAAAGTGGGGACCCCCTCAGCTTTGCTGGCAAGAGGACCATGTGGCTTTGAGGTATACCCCTTGGCCACATGGCTTAGGAAGCAGGAGAGACTTTGCCTGGAAAAAAGGGGTGCAATGACTTTTGTTGGTGGGCCATGAGAAGGTGCCACATAGCTTTCAATTAACTGAAGATCCTGGCGGCAACACGGCTAATGGTGCCAGGAGTGTGGATCATGGACCTCTACTTCTTTTCCTGAGATACGGTACCCCAGATTAGGGCAGAGGGAGAAGGAAGGACTGTGTGCATATGTGGGTATCCTAAAGGACTTTGATATTTTAATGAAGATATAAGGTCACTACTTTAAGTCTGTATAGCTTTAAATGAACATTTCCTTTCCTTTTTACAAATCTCTGGCACTGAGAGATGTCTTTCCTCTGGTGGCAGACAAGTGAACCTAGTAGGGGGTCCTTTCGGTAACAGTATATCATACCCCACCTTGGCCCTGTTCTGTAACAGGATGACCAAGCCAAAATTCTGCTCAGTCTCCCCCCACAACTCCCCTGTGCCCATGGAAGCATCTCCCTGCACTTTCCCTCAGCCGTGCTTCCTGCTTCCAAGCACCACAGCTCCCAGTCCACCCGTAATAAAGCCGGCATTGGAACATTCTGCATGAGGCGACAATAGACCAAACTGCGGCCTGTTGGCCCAGACCCATTGCGAGACAGCAGGAGGCACTATGGACTCATGCCTACGATACCTCCAAATACACACGCAGGAAAGAGGAAGTGGTGAGTCCTTCAGGTTTACACTTTGTAGTGGTCATCCTGTCCATTCCTATCATTGCCACTGCTTCCCTCTTTCAATATTCTTTTCTTGGATTTTGTTTTTTCATGACCACACCAAAGCTCTTCAAAAGTGAATACTAACTATTGTGACAGTTCTGAAGGATTCAATAAATCAGATATTGTTATGTAACAATAGTTACCAAAGCCAGAAGTTAGGAGCAATCCTTGATTTCCAGAGTTAATTGGCTACCAGGTCCCAAAGATTTTCCACATTATCTCTCACATTCATCCCTGTTATTCAGGACAGGCACATACCCCTGAACAAGAGTGCTCAGCTAAGGGGGCAAGTGAGGCTAAAATCCTCCACCAAAAGTCAACTAGGCATTCCATCATCGAAAGGATTTACTCAGGAACAAGAAAGGATTACAAGCCAGTAGTGCAGACGAGGCAAGCGATGTGTGTGCAGTGGGCAAGGGCCAAAGAGAAACAGAAATCCCTCCCCCCACCCACCCAGGAGGGAGGAAGCTGAGAGGAGGGACTGGTACCAGCAGGGAGCCTGCTGTAACCCTAGAGCACTTCCTGCATTGTTTTCCTTCCCAACCACACAGGCTGTGATAGCTCCTCCTCTCGGTTCCTGTACAGGTTAAGATCTCTGTCATAAATTTTAATTAAACCGAGTTAAAATTCAACTCTCCCTTTAAAGACTTCAGTATTAGATGGCCACAGAAGCACCAACGTGAAGAAAACACTACTCATGCTGTAAAGATTTAGGCTCTCTGAGTAGTAGTACGTAAGGGAGGGAATATATTCTCAAATGGGAGCAAATAACTGTGATGCATTTTCTAACTACATTTTCTATGAGAAAGGATCAAACACCACGGGAGAGAAAAAAAAACAAAAGTCTTACTGTTACTGTAGGGAAAATCAAATGGAGGGTTAGCAAACTACAGCCACGGGGTCAAATCCAGCCCATGCCTTGTGTTTGCGTACTGCCGGAGAGCTAAGACTACTTTCCACATTAGTAAAGTATTACACAAAGGAAAGGTGATAAATCTACAACAGAGGTAGTACTGTAGTTCACAAACCCTAAAACTTTTACTCTCTGGCACCGTAGAAAAAAGCTTCCCAATGCCCAAACCAGACAATACCTTAAGACTGCTAATGACAACTACATAGAACAAGTTATTAGTTGTTTCTGTGTAAATTCGTTGTTAAGAAGTAGTAATCAAAATGATATGGAGAGATACATTTTACCATCTGTAAGCATTTTATTTCTTTGACTACAGTATAGTAAGTGTTCATCAGTGCATGTCTGCAAGAACGTCGTGAGTTCAGTCGAGTCTAGTGTGTTAAGCCTGCCTGGATCTGACACGTCCCCTGTGGATGTCTGTAAGTGCTTTACGGCCTCTCTTTGACACGTCAGAATTGCCGGCATCACAACTCTTGCACTTTGGGGTGATCATTGAGTAAAATGAGGGTCACTTGACTACAAGAACCACAACATTTCAGCAGTGATCTGGTAACCAAGGTGGCTACTAGCTGGCTAAGCGTGTACAGCATGGAGACAAGGACAAGGGGACAATTCACGTCCTGAGTAGGACAAAGCAGGACATGGTGAGACTTCATCGGAACAGTGCACACATTAAAACATATGAATTGCTCATTCCTGAAATTTTCCATTTAATATTTTCAGATCATGGTTGACCTTGGGCAACTGAAACCTTGAAAAGTGAAATGTCAGAGAAGGGGACTACTGTAGATCAGCAGTTCCAAGGGCCTCCTTGGGTTGGATTAATTTGCTAGAGTGGCTCACAGAACTCTGAGAAACAATTTACTTACCAGCTTACCAGTTTATTATAAAAGGATATAACTGGGGAACAGCCAGATGGGAGAGATGCGTAAGGCAAGGTGTAAGGGAAGGCGGAGCTTCCACATGCTCTCTCGGGACCACGCTTTCCTCACATCTCCACGTTTTCCCCAGCCTGGCAGCTGCCCCAGCCCTGTCCTTTTGGGTCTTTATGGAGGCTTTATTACACAGGCCCCATTGATTAAATCTTTGGCCACTGGAATCTGCAGCCCTCCTCTCCTCCCAGGAGGTGGTGGGTGGTGAAAATGCAAATTCCAATCCTCTAATCACACTGTTGGTTTCCCTGACAACTGGCATCAACCCTTTGGACTGTCACCTCATTAACATAACAAGAGATATCTCGTAGCTCTCGTTACAGGAAACTCCAAAAGTTTTAGGAGCTCTGTGCCAGGATCCTGAAGGAAAACCAAATATTTATTTCTTATTATAAATCTTAATTTCACATATCTGATTCTACTTACTTCCCAAAGTAAAAAAATAATAATAACAATACTAAAGTGAGAAAGGTAGAGATTTTTCCGTTGCTACATAACTCCTTCATTTTACCAAGGAAGAAAACCTCAAGGCCCAAAAAGTCCAAGGAAACTGTGAAGAGTTCTTAGCCTGATAAAAACTGCAGAGACCGTCATATACATTGTCTCATTGGCTCCTCGAGATTCTCCAGGGAGGGACATGTGGTCACTGGTGTTAGTGGGTCATCTGGCTTTTACTCTAATGCTCTCTCCACTTCAACCTGGGTCAAAAATGGATGAAATTTCTTAAAAAATATAAAAGGGAATATACACATAATACACTATCATGACTGTTATCTTACCCGTGACTCTGAATATGACTTTTTTGGTCTGCAAATGGAAACAAAGATTCATGAGCACATGGTATAATAAACAGAACACCAGCCTAGTAATCTGAGCTGCCTGAGGGGTACCGGGTCTTTCCTATGACAAAAGACCCTTCTTAGGCCAATTTCTGAAATGGAAACCCAGTTAATCTTTCATGCATTTCTCCCCAAGCAATTATCTAACCTTTTAAAATTTGATTTTTCAGAACCTGTCTTCCTAGCCACAAATCTTTTCTCAGAGAGCCTTTCATGATAGTTTCTTAAGGTAACTTCTTTCCTGGAGTACCCGTACTGGTCAGTGTCAATTGGTTGGAAATACAATGAGGCTGAGGTGGGATATAAAACAGTCAAAGTAATGAAATGCAGACATACAAAATCTGACCTTACACATTCAACAGAAACTTCTCATTCAGTTTCAGAGAAGCTGAGAAGCTTATATTCTTGATTTAATATGTATGTCCAAGGAGCCATCTTTTTAAAGTCAAACAAGTATGCTTTGAAGCCAAAGATGACTGGGAAGAGAAGAAACACCCTAGGCAAACCCAAAACTCTAGCTACTCAAAATAGGATATTAGCTTATTAGTCATGTGAGAAGCATTGGCTATATTTACTGCTATCAAATCTTCCCATAAGTGTTCTCCACAAGTTGAGACTGAGGAATGTACACAGAAAAGAATAAAATAAAATAAAATAAAATAAGCACAGAGACCATTAAGAGTATTAATAGAACTCCATGAAGTTCTCAGAGTATGCAGGAGCATACTTTCCAAGCCACTGTGTGTCACTAGAAAAAGTTAATATCAAAATCAAGTTGAATATTTGAGTTATTAAAAAGGGCCCACTGTGGGTATTCTCCACTAACACCCTTGGCAATTTATAGTGTCAAATCTATCCTTAGTTATTTTGAGAATGATGACCAGAAATCACTCCCCCATTCTCCTCCTCACCTTTTCCTTTCCCCAGCTACAGGTCTTGCTGGATAATCTGCACGAGACAAGCAAAACAAGGAAGACCTTTGGCAGAGGGGCACTCTTCTCACTCTCTGTGACAGACTGGAGTCGAATATATCACTATGAAAAGTCAAAACTAGTGACAGATTTGAATTGCTCACAACTTTTAGGTTATAAGTTGAATGCAGGAGTTCCTAGTTATCCAAATCTAATTCATTCCTGAAAGCTTGCTAGTGAATTTATATAGCAAGGACTCGATGTTTTATTATTTTAAATGAAAATAAAACAGTGTACTATGCTCCTAAACCTTCTGAAAATCCCCATCAACTTCCCTAAATATCACTAAAATAGTTTGGAACATCTACGTAACTGTTCTCCAGTTGTCTAATTATTTAATACTTATTGCACTATTTGGTATTTCTATATGTCAGACCCAATAGCACTGTATAATTTTAGATCGCATTACATTTTCCTTCCACAATACAACAAACTCTGATACAGAGAAATGATCAAGCAATGTGCTGAAGACAGACAGTGAGTACAACTAACATTAGCGAGAGACGTTTCAAAAGCAAGGCAGTTTCAAAACTAGTTGCTTCCTCACTGGAAAGTTGCCTGCATGAAGACTGTGGGAGGAGGAAGCTGCCTGGTGGTAGGCGAGGGTGAGAAGAATGAGCTGGTAAAAGAGGCAAACAGTGAGAGCTTGAGGTGCAGCCACTCCCAAAAGCAGGTTACTGGGGGGTCGGCCTTCTTCTCCTGGCCCTTGAGACTCCAGGAGTGGGGGCCGTGAGCCACTTTCTGAAGCTTTAGATGCAGTTTTGCATGATCTGTTTTAGCCT
Source organism: Phyllostomus discolor (assembly GCF_004126475.2). Lineage (NCBI taxonomy): Eukaryota > Metazoa > Chordata > Mammalia > Chiroptera > Phyllostomidae > Phyllostomus > Phyllostomus discolor. The sequence goes on from NC_040903.2 coordinate 153,174,311, forward strand.
CTTATGAATGCACAGTCTTCTCTAAGGCTCTCAAGATCACTACTTTCCTCAAAGGTTTGACCATCTCCTTAGATGGGCATTTTATGTGTAAAGCGGGGAGCATAAAAGGGGGCTCGGTAGTGGAGCACTGCAAGTGCTCAGGGCAGAGAAGAAATGACTATTGGGACAGCTATCAATTAAGGTTAAAATGAAATAGGATTGTGAATGACATGCATAGGTGTGGACAATCACAAGTAGGTGGCTCCACACACTGGAAGGAAAGATTAGCACAGAGCCTTCCACATGTTTTCCCGGCTAGTGAGGGGAACAGGCCGTCGGCCTGGAGGGAGGGCTCTGTCGACTCTATCTGACCAGAAACCAGGGCTATAAATACTTTGTATTCACGGTAAGATCTATGCTCCCCTAAATGGCATTATCTTACTGGATCCCTTAAAAAACAGCCCGAGTTACGGGCTGAATTGTGTCCCCTGCCAAAATTCATATGTTGATGTCCTAGTCCCAAATTCTTAGAAAGTGACTGTATCTGGACACAGGGCCTTTAAAGAGGTAATTCAAGTTAAACGGGGTCATTGGGATGACATAGCATAATCCAGGACTGAAAAGGACTTATAAGGGCATTGGGATGGAGACACAGGCAGAGGGGTGAGACCATGTGAGGAAACGGCAATAGGTGACCGTCACAAGCTCAGGGGAAAAGCCTCCAAAAAGACTAAACCATCAACACGTCAGTCTTGGCCTTCCCTCCTCCAGAACAGTGAGAAATGGTATTTCTGTTGTTTGATACACCCAGTCCGTGGTGTTTTGTTATGGCAGCCCTGGCAAACTAATACAGTAGGGCAATGAGAACTTCATCTATAGCAAATATAAAAACACTAGAGGTGCAGAAAAGTTCAAGGACTTATCCAAGTTTCTACCACATTTCAGTGTGAAAAACTGGATTAGGACACCAGCCTCAACTCCGAGCCTTGTGCTCTTTCACCTGTAGCAGGACCAGTTTGCTTCGTGGCAGCTTTATAAATAAAACGACTCAAGGAACAGGTTCTGCTTTTGTTTCCCAAGGTGGGGAAATGGTGAGGCCTTTACATATATATAATATATACACATATATATATATATATAATGATATATATATGATGCGTATACCAGTCCTGTCCCCGCCTAGGGCAGGTTTACTTCTGGCCTCAGGTGGCCTCTCCGTGCCCCGTGTGACTCAGAGGTGAAAGTTGAAAGGAAAAGAAAACAAGGGGATAAATTGTTCGCTGTTGCTTATAGCACTTGAGTGTGGTCAATATTAATTTTCATTAATGCCATGATTTTATCAAGGAAAAAATAATGTGCTTATATTTTTTAAGAAAAGTAAAATAAATCTGTAGATTAGAAAGGCTATTTTTAAGTTTTATTGTGCTGAGTCTCACAGTTTTTATATCCCCTTTAGATTAGGGATGGCATGAAAGGTGGGGCACTTTCTAGCCTTTGCAAACCAGTGATGGCAAGTCAGTGATAGAAATTGCAATTGTAGCCCTGGCTGGTGTGGCTCAGTGGAGTGAGTGCCAGCCTGTGAACCAAAGGGCCGCTGGTTGGATTCCCAGTCAGGGCACACCCTGGGTTGCGGGTCAGGTCCCCAGTTAGGAGTGTGCAACAGGCAACCACACAATGATGCTTTTCTCTGGCTCTTTCCCCTCTCTAGAAATAAATAAATAAAATCTTTAAAGAAAAAAGAAATTGCAATTGTAGCCACACAGTTTTCCTATATAAAAGCCCACAGTGACCACCCAGAGCCTAGAAAATGAAATTCAGAATTCCACGCACTGGCCTGGAAAGCCTGCTACAGCGTAGACCTCACTGACTTTTTCAGTCCCAACCCCATCTAGTTTCCATTCACTTCATGTTCACAGCGATGTCTGAATGCTCACATTTCCCTGACATTTCCACACACGTCCCATGTGCCTTTACTCATGTTCTTCCTTCTGCCAAAAACGTTCCTTCCCCACATTATGTCTGCAGGGCCCTATTTACTTTTTTTAAAATATATTTTATTGATTATGCTATTACAGTTGTCCCATTTTCCCCCTTTACTCCCCTTCTCCCTGCCCACCCCCTCCCACCCACATTCCCCCCCTTTAGTTCATGTCCATGTGTCATACTTACATCTATTTACTTTCTAACATCTAACCTCTTGGCCACCTCTTGGTCTTCCCAAAATCTTCCTCCAACCAGCATAATCAACCCCCATCTTGGTTAACTATACTTCTATTTTGTGGCTTATTCCTTTGTCTTAGGGTTAATGATTTATTTATATGTCTCAATCCGAGACACTACCTCATGTGGACTCTGGTCTTTGTGAAAGTGGAGACACAGCTTAGTTATTTTGTATCCTTAACCCCAAAGCCTATGCTACTTTTTCTCCTAAATGCAATGATCTACTGTCCCTTTTGATTTGCTTCCATAATTGTTTTGGAAGGGAATACCAATGAGATCCACAATCATAGACCTTTATGTATTGATTCAACAAAAATCATTCACTAAATGTAGGCCAATAAATTGAAACAACAGAAAACCAAAATCACTCTGAGTGCCTCCAACTCATGCCTCATAGGATATCATTTCTCAGAGCCATGCACCAGTGAACATTGTCCACTAAACCATAGTAGGGGGAAAAAGAAGCTCTTCTAGCCACAGAACCCCTCCCTACAGGGACATCCTTCAGTGATCTGTCTCTAAGATCATGTCAGCCATGCCTAAACCTTGAAGCAAGGAATTCAGCTGTGGTCAAATGCTGGGGATTTGGCTCAGTTTGAACCAAAAATGCGAATGCTTTCTTTGGAGCATTTTTCACATGCTTTCTGATGTAGTTCCTCTGCATATTTTTGGCTGGCTTGACAGGAACTGGGGAAGGGCCTACTGGGGGGGCTCATAGACGGACACTTAGGAGCATGCCTGAACGATGACAAATTTCCTGCCAAGTCAGGATCCCCAGCACCGGAAACAGAGCTCCCGGTGACTCATTCGTCTCCAATGGAGCTCTTGGGATTTCCCACAGATCACAGAGCCCCCACACTACAGAGCTGAGGACATGTCCTGACGGTTACACGGCTCTGACCTCAAACCCTTCCACGGGAAAGCACTAATCCAGCTGGTTGCTGTTTCTCTCTCACTGGGGTCTATTCCCTTCTGTTCTTTTGTCTAGAAAATGCCAGGAGGGCAGCTGCCTTTGCCCCAGGAGGAAAACACTTGTGTAAATGTGAACAGAACATTGATGGATGAGTAGATTTAAGGAATCTTGAGCTATGCACAAAAAGGCAACTGCAAGCGAACGATGCAGTCATCTAAGAAATTTGGAGAAATTAACTACTTAAATTACAAAAAAGTTATTGCAGTCTGATATGGTCTGAGGAGAGGGACATACTGCTGCCTACAATGGAGAACAGATAAAGAAATACCCACTAACCCCTTTTCCTATCCACAAACCTTTAGCTTAAATTCGTATTTTATTGGATTTGGCCCCAAAAATTCATTTAGTTTTTTCCGTACGATGGCTCTAGTAGTGCTTAGTTGTCTTCCACTTAATTAGAAACAATTTTGTTAGATTGTATTGTGACACTTGCCATATCAGCCTGCATTTTAAAAATCTTATCAAAATTGGTAATTTTTTGTGCAGCCATTTTAATATTGAAAATGAAAGAAAATATGCCAACATTTTCAGCATATTATGCTTTATAACTCAAGGAAGATAAAAACACAACTGAAATGCAAAAAGAAAAAAAAGCAAACCCAAAAATGATTTGTTCAGTGTATAGAAAAGGTGCTGTGACTGATCGAATGTAACAAAAGTGATTTGTTAAGTTTCTTGTTACTGAAACTTTGGCGAAATAGTTCTTTGCTGTGGGTCTGTCTTATGCATTGGAAGATGTTTAGCAGCACCCCTGGCCTCTACCCACTAGAAGTCAATAGCAGAAGATAGCTGACATACTCAAAATATCCAAATCAATAAAGTTATTGGTGAACATGAAAAATGTGCATTTTATGGGAAAAAACTAAACAGACATTTTGGCTAACCCACTATATAACTTAACTGTTACGAATACACAAAACAAGAATGAATCTTTGCTACTTAGAGGAGGCTAATTTTGATCACAGTGATGTGTGTGCAATCTGAGTAGACTCAGATATTGTGCCAGAGAGAACAGAAAAATGCTTTTGATGTCTCTGATGATGTGCCCTGCTTTTTATGAATGAGTTTTATCAGCTGTTTTATAGTTACAGGGAGACCAGATATTGAGCAGTTTGCTGTTCCACTTCTGGGGGTTCCGACTCTTTGCTCTGAAAAAGGGATTTTCTGCACTCCACTGCCACGACATACCAGCAGTATCTCTCAACTCAAACTCTGGTGGTGCCATCCAGCACACAGCATCAGACTGTGTCCATGGTTACTGCCGAAGTGAACATGACTGCTAAACCTCAGAGACCGTGTGTGTGACCATTTTCAACAAGCAACAAGCTTTTCTGTTGCTGTTGCAATTACTGTCCTTAGACTAGGAGACGTTTTTGGTGGCAGATTAGCAGGGAGGTCTTGGGCAAGTTAGCTAACTTTTACAAGTTTTTGCTTCTTTATGCATTTCATAGGTTGGCAAAAACACCAACCACCTTACAGGAATTGTGTAAAATTAAGAGATGAAGTATATAGAATATAGAAAACTTAGGAGGAGTTCAACAAATTAGGTCAATTTTATTTTTATTATAATTGAGTTTATTTTTATTATAATTTCAAGCCTTGTCTGTTCTCATAATTGTCACTACATTCCTCTTGTATTTATCATAGCTGTACCCTTATGTGTCTGCTTGCCAACAGCCTGAATTCAGATTCCATTTTCTTTGGCACACAGGGCTGACCATCTATAAATGCTGCCTTATCACAAGTGACAGAGACTTCAACAAAGTCTGACACTGATCCCAAAGCCAAGTGCAGGTTCCATTTCTGAAAAACTCAGTTGACGATTTCCAGGAGTTGCATATTTGATTGGGTAGATAATAACCGAAAGGATAAATGTGGAAACATTTCAAGAATCACTTCATAGATCAAAGTGTAGTTTATTAATGTGATATTTTTAAGAGCAAGGATAAGAGTTTAAGTTTTAAAATCTTAACAATGAGATGTTATTTTAATATTTTAATAATACGTCCTGTGAATTCCCACTGTTTACTTGTGTTTCTTTCCTGGAGGGTTCTAAATCCCTCAGCTGTTCCTTCCTGATTTGTCTGGCTCAATGGAGTCATTCAGTGATGTCCTTAAATTGGCCTGTGAGATGTTCTTTATTGCAGGGGTCCCAGACCTCTGGGCTGCAGACCAAAACCGGTCTGGCTTGTTAGGAACCAGGCCGCACAGCAGGGTGTGAGCTTGAATGTAACACACTTGAATCGTCTGGAAACCATCGCCCCAACCCTGGTCTGCGGAAAAATTCTCTTCCAAGAAACTGGTCCCTGGTGCCAAAAGGTTGGGGACCACTGCTTTGTTGGGCTCGTATTCACTGAGCACCAAGTATGAGGCTCCAAGACTGGTTCAGTGAGTCCCCTCTGGTATGGGCCCAGTGGTGGCAAAAGCAGATATTCAAGCCAGATACTTTGAAAAGTGTCCTTTTATTAGATCACCTAGAAATCAAAATCAAAGATACTCCTTTTGTGGGACCATTTTAACACAGAATTGTCTGGGGGAGCAAAGTGAATTATATTACTTAGGTAGGCACAAGTATGTTCTCCTATATTTATCTAATTGTTGCAAGTATATTGTGTTTTTATTACTTAACAGGTAATTAACAGTACTTACACAGCATAAGTACATTACCATAGTACTTATCATAGTACTGGACTGTATACTTATCTTTTTTTTTTAAGATTTTTATATGTTTTTAGAGAGAAGGGAAGGGAAGGAGAAAGAGAGGGATAGAAACATCAATGTGTGGTTGCTTCTCACATGCCCCCCCAATGGGGACCTGGCCTGCAGCCCAGGAATGTGCCCTGACTGAGAATCAAACCAGTAACCCTCTGATTTGCAGGCCCACGCTCCATCCACTGAGCTATGCCAGTCAGGGCTACTTATTTTCTAAATTAATATTTGTAGAAGTAAATTAAACTGAGGCACATTCTCAAGAGAAAGAAAAGTGAGGCAGCCAACTGGGTCTCATTCTAGTCCCATCTTTTTATTTGGTTCTCACTTGCCTTAATACTTTCTTCAAGAAGAGTGGGAAAGAGTCAAGCTAATTCAAGACTTTATAACCTGAGTAAGTGAACTTCAGCACAGAACTCAAGAGGATTTATCTGAAGATGTTTAGGTACAAATGGTGTCTTCCACATCAATCTCCATAAAATCAGAAGTAATTTCACACTTTGGGATCCAGTTCAAGCTCCAAAGTCAGACTGAGCAGGATTCTAATGCCAGCCTTGCTATTGGCCAGCAGTATATCTAAATGCAAGTTTAGGGCTCACTCTTCTCATATGTAAAATAGGAAGGATAATGGTTCTTTCAATGGAGCTGCATGGAGCATTAAAAGACGTAGTGTGTGTGTGTACTAGTCAGGGTCCCCCCAGAGAAACAGAACCAATAGGCTATATAAATAGATGTACAAGAGGAGATTTACTGTAGGAATTGGCTAGTGTGACCATGGAGGCCGAGATATGCTACAACATGTTGAAAGCAAGCAGATGAAGCAGGACGAGCCAGTGGTATAGTTCAATCCCAGTCTGAGGGCCGAGAACCAGGGCACTAGGTGGTGTAACTCCCAGCCCGATGCCATAGGCTCAAGAACCAGGAGCTCCCATGTCCAAGGACAGGAGAAGATGAATGTCTCAGCTCATGAAGAGAGAAAGATTGGATGATGCCTCCTCCAACACCCTGGTGGGGGTGGATCTTCTCCAGAAATCACCTCTTCCAGAAACACCCTTATAGATTCCCAGAAAAGACATTTTACCAGATGTCTGGATATTCCCTTGTTCAGTCAAGCTGGCGCCAATAATTAACCCTGACAATAAATGATCCACTTAGCACCAATCACTTAATCAATAGTCAACTAACATGGACTACCGTAATTATTCTTAGAGCCATCTTTAGCCTTCAGTTCCAAACTTACTTCAGTATGTTGGGTACAAGACTCCCAGGTGCTCATCTGGGTCCGACCTGCAAGAAGGATCTCTTTGCTGGTCTCATTCTTTTTCTCTTTCTCAGAGGGTTAACACAAGTCCTCACTAAAGCCAACAGCTCTTAGTAATCATAAGAAATGCAAAGAGCAGTGTGCATAAGTGTCCAGATTATAACAGAAACACGTGAAAGACTTAATTAGATCATAGTAAAGCGAAACATGGTATTCCAGACTGAAATCTAAATTTCTCTAACCCATTGTGGACTGATTAGTATGTAAAAGTATTAGCCTCTGCTTTCACTATTTAAAATGTTTAATAAGTCTGGTAGTGCATCAGAATGGGGCCTTGATCCTTGAACTTCTATTTGAGTATATTCAATACTGTCGCCCCAAATCAAACAAGATATATCTGCTTTGCTCTTTAGAGTATATTCCCACAGAAAAATACCCAGTATGTACTTCTCACCTCAATCCTCTGAAATGCCCTCTTTGATGGGTATGGCTGCCCTTATGAATGTCCCAACGGGACCCTGAAGAGCTGCTCTCTCTCTCAAAAAGCCGGCCTGGGAGGTTTATTCCTCTTACCTCCTGCTTTGTCCCTGCCGCCCCTCAGCTGGAGAGTGACTTGGAAAACTGTAGCAAACACATGCCTTTAGTTGAATTACCTGTCAAGACAATATGAATTTCATATCTGGAATACCTTTTTCAGACCTACCTTTCTTACATACAGCAAAGAACAATAATTGTTTTTGAGTTGTGCAAAGAAAGCAGAAAAATGTGTTAATAGGTGAATGTGTTCACAATCTTCCCCTTCTTCCTATGTGGTGGTGTTTCTTCTTTTCTTTTGTTTTGTTTTTAATTACACTTAATTCTACCTGTCATAAGTTCATTGGTCCCAATACACTGAAAATAAGTTATAAAATAACAATTAAAAAAGTTATAATTTTAAAAGCACGTCAAGTCTTGGTTTTCTCTCTGAAAGTCCCTCTCGTGCTCTCCGCATCTCGCTGACCCCATTCCTGCGCTGCATCGCTGCATCAGAAGCTGCTTTCTCACTCACCTCCTCCCCCAGGAACGCGGCAGCCCCTCCTTCCCAGACCCCATCCTGAATTTCCACTTAGATCTTCAAGAAAGAATTCTATCAAATTCAGTTACAAATGTTTCCCAATGCTCCTTTAAAGAGAATTGTTTAATAAACTTACAACAATCCCCAAAATATGCTTTGACTCCTTCTTGTGGCTTGTCTGCACACTAATGGATTTCTCTCACATGATGTCTTCTTATCGTGCTCTCTTCTCACATCCCATATCACTTAGACAGAACTCATCTGTTTTCAAATGGAGAGAAGGGTAGGCCAGAGTATGGGATTTGAGCAGAGTGTAACTATATGTGTATCATCCTCACCCAAGCTCCTGAATCCATAAGTCATTCTCTCCATTAGGCTTAGCTCATCTGCTGCTAAGTGTCGGGTCCTTTCATCTCCAATCCCAAGACAGCAGCTTTAATGGAAGAAATCTCTGCCAAGAAATATTGATACACACAAAAAGTCGGGATCAGGCAGGCAAAACCTCTATCTGATGAGGCAAAGTACATTTTTGGCTCTAGTCTTAGTGTATACAAAGTAGGTCAAGAAAGTTATGTGAACTTTCAAGACAGAAAGGAAAATATGTTTACCTGGGTGTATGACATGGCTACCCAGTGCGGCCGGTGCTATGGAGGGGCCACAGGAGCATTTCCAAGTCCAAATACTGAGCAGGCCTTCCCAGGGGAAGGGGACCAGGAGCTAGGCAAGTGCCCAGGGAAAAGACTTCCTGTGCAGGAGAAGGAAGAGAAAGGAGACTCCTAGGGACTAGCTCAGGGTTTGGAAACAAGCATTTAATACGGGGAAACAAAAGGCATTTCAGTTTGCAACAGTGAATCCCTCTCTTTCGCTCTCCCCACCTCCCATCGGGAAGGCTGTCTACAGTTTCCCTGCCCTCCATCTGAGAGCACCCGTACAGTGAAGTCACTGCAGTCCACAGTACAGTTACCCGGACAACTGAGGTATGGAGAACAGGGCTGCAGTTCCGATAAACTTCCAACACAAGTTCCCATTGTTCCCCCATTTCATGTCCACCAGAATGCACGCAGCAGTTCAGATTACACACAGATTTCCATTCTAAATAAGCCCCTAATTAAAAATAAAACCCTCCCCCCACATGCTCATAACTCTCACAAACCGTTCCTCGCCCTTTGAGCTCAACCGTGTCAAGCTTGGTCTGTGCCCAAATGTAGATTACCCTGGAAAGTCTGTAGCATTCTGGCATGCAGTGTGGGTGGGGAAATACCTCCCCCCGCCCCTTTCCACTTGATTCTTTTAAAGAAAAATCAATCTTTAAAAGTAAGGTGAAAATAATTTTAGATGCTTACTTCCCCACTTTGAATATTGCCAGTTCAAAAGAACGGGGAAAGAGCTGTTGAAAGCTCAGCCGAACAGGAAGGCTCGACGCAGACCTCCACGCAGAGGCTCTCTATGACATTTCATAACTGCAAAGTGACCACAGCACTGGAGAGTGGGAAGGACCGTTGCCCAATCCTGTAGTGCTGCAGCGTGTGTTGGACGGGGAAGGGCAGGGAGTGTGTGTAAAAACCATGAGGCAACTCTGAAAGGTGTGGGGAGAAGCAGTTTTTGTCCCATACTTAGAGAAAAGAGTTTGTTTATACCCCCTTGAGATTGCAGAAATACCAATTTGCTCAATACCACAATGACACAACTTGGAAGAGAGGGGTTTTCCCTTGCCTTCTATGCAATTTGTTAACTTTCTATGCAATTTGTTAAAAATCAAATATGAAAAACCCCCTCTAAATTGTGATTCCTAATTCCTTCTCCCTCATTGCTCTGCCCTCCCTGTCCTACCCCATTCCCCCAGTGAAACAGGTCAGGACCAATATCCGCGTGTCCACGAGCAGAGTGACGAGCCGCTGGAAGTATCTCCACAGCATTTCACAGACCCGCTTCCTCTTTTGTGCTTCTCTCCCCAGTTCCAACCATGCTCACCTTTCCAGGTGTTCCTCCTAGGAAAGTCCTACCTATTCTGAGGATCTCACAAACTACCTATTTATGCACTTAATATAATAAACATCATGTTTGAGGTGACCTATGCGAGCAGTCTTCCTAAGAAAGGGACAGAACCCGGTTCCTTTAACTTGGCCTCTCAGACTCTCAGTGCTGGGCTCTGAACTTAATTTAGATTTAGGAGTAAAGCAACTGCGTGTGAGTTTCAATGGCACTGGTCTCTATTTTGCTTGTTCAGTTTGTTCCTTAGAATCCGCATATGAGTGAAATCATATGGTATTTATCTTAAATCGATGTTATTTTCTAGAAGAAGAAGCTGGCAGTGTACATATTGCATGGAGTGCCACATCATCCAAACCCTGTGCCTGGAGAGTGAGCATGAGCATCTCTTCCATCAGCTTGGCTTGCCCATCATGACGGGTTCCGTGATGGACTCAGTCAACACCAGTGTAAGGGTTAATGTAGCAACCACGACTTTTCAAAATATGCCTGTTTTGAAAGACAGTTAAAAGGCCTAGGTTACAGAATTACGGATTTATACAACCGGAAACATATAGTAATGGCCCCCAGAAGAATCCTTATTTTTTTATTTATTCCATCACAGAGCTGAGTTTTGAAAGATCTTTGTGGGGAACTCACAGTTTGTCAATGGCTGGGTTGGGGGAAGGCTGTGTAATGTGCGGAGAGGTGTTCTGCATGGAAGTTCAAAAGTTGAAATGCAGTTGATATTTACCTGTATCATGTTATTTTCATGCAAATAAAAGCGATCTCAGCACCAATTATCAAATATAATCTTTTTATCCATCTTCCCCTTTTTTAGCCAAGCTCCCAACAGCCCTTTCAGTCCTCGAGGTCTGGGCCTCACCTTGGCTGAGCCCTCCGCAATCACACGCAGGGCCCTTCGCAGACTCAGAGCTTCCATCACGCAGCACAACACTGCCAGACTTCACCCCACACCAGATCCAATCCTTTCACTCGTTGCAGGATGCCTCTCCTAACTTTATAAGTTACGAATCAAGCAACAGTCACTTGTCTTTTTTGCCATATGATTTACAAAGGAGTTTCCCATAAAGCCCCAGCAAAGCAGTATGGCCCACAGGTGAACTGTGTAATTATGCAATGCCTTCTAGTTGAGATTGATAGGTTAGAAATTAAGGCATGAAATTTTCTTTTTCTTTCCTTAGCAGTTGCTGATACAAATATGGTTACCATGTCCCTGACCAGTGGGGCTCATTTGGTTGGGCGTCATCCTACAAACTGAAAGGTCGCCAGTTTGATTCCCAGTTGGGGCATGTGCCTAGGTTATGGGCTCGGTTCCCGTCAGGGCACATACCAAAGGCAACCAATCGATGTTATCTCTCACATCTGTTTCTCCCCCTCCTTTTCTCCCTCCCCCTCCCCCTATCCAAAACCTCTCTCCCTTCTACACTCTCTAAAAGTAATGGAAAAAACTATGGTTACCATGGAGGGAAGCATGAGATGGTAAAAATACTAGAAACAGGGGCTCCCTGTGTGTGGATCCCTGGAATTAACTAGTTTGTTTGTTTGTTCTTTTTTTTTCTGGCCTTGGGCAAGGCACTTTCTCTCTGTGAGCCTCCATTTTTTCATTTGTTATAATAAGGGGACAGGGATGCATGATATCCACACCCCTACCAGTTCTAAATTTCTATGGAGACATTTTTCATTCACTCACTCATTCATTCATCCATTTGTTCATTCCATAAACATATATTGAGCACCTCTGGTGTGTCTGCCTCTATGCTAGGGTTCTGGGAATACAGCCAGGAAAAAACAAACAGGGCAGTCTCCCTGATTTTATGTCTCGTATAATCTAGCAGACATCTAATAGTCACTAACACATGCCAAAACAGATAATAACTCAGACACAGTTAACAGCTCATTTCTCACTTCTGTAAGGTAGAAGACAAGATTTCTGAGCTGCAGGCAAGAGTCTTCCATTTTGTAATTTGCCATATTCAACTCTTAGATTTTGGAGTTGCCATTTATCTGCACCCTGCATCATGCCAGTGCAGGAGGAAAGGTAAGACTGAGTGGGTGTCAGGAGACAGTTTGTGAAAGGTAGTTTGGGTCCATGCACATTCCAAAGGTCAGGCACGAATTGCAGGAAAGACTAGGAAATGCAGTCTAGTCGTGTGCCCAGGAAGAAGAATAAACAATTTTTGTAAACAGCTACCCAGTGTCTGCCAGGAGGTCAGGAGAATGGATGAAATCGGAAAAAGAAAAGGAGTTCCTACAGCAGAATTTGGGGAAGCCAGAATGACATAAAGGCAGAGAGAAGAGAAGAGAAAAAGAACCCAGAAGTGTTCAGAGCAGCAGCAGGACTCAGTGATTTGCGAAGGTATCTCTTGAGAGGCGCCCCCCCCCCACCCCCTTGGACAACAGCATGCACAGCAACACGTCATGTGAGCCTTGTGGAGGATAAAGGGCCATCAGAGAACAGACAGTGACACATAGTAGCTGAGGACTGAAAGCCGTCAGCACCACAGGAGATGCATGGCGGCTGAAAGCCCATTAAATTAGCTCACAAAATTAGCCTACATGGTTTCCAGTTGAGCTAAAATGTTCATAAATAAGTTTGCCCTCCTGGTACAAATCAGTATTATGAATCAGTGATTATGAGCTAGCTATATTCAGGCCTAGCTGGAGGTTTTTGTGTTTTTGTGTGTGTGTGTATTTTTTTTGGCCAATCACGTGGTTTGAATGTTGGGAAATGTCACCCGAGAAATCTGGGTCTCCATGTTCTCTTGAACAATCAAGAGATCTGGCAATAGTGATTCCTCATTCTTGAGCAGCACTAATGACACAACTTTGAGTAGCCACTGGTCATGCTCTCTCTGATACACCCACATCCAACAACTTACTCCATTTATATTTTCTACCTAAGTCATGTAGAAACATGACAGACATTTGAATTTGCAACCCCTAACATAAGGAATCCCTCAGATGTCTTAGCGAACGCCTTCATTAACCACCATTTATTTGCATGGTAGCCATCTAATAACGATCGTACTGCATTGGAAGGAGTGAGATCAATGTTACTGAATGCAACTTAAGGTTGCTGGTCAGGGAAACATCCGGGACCTCCACGAGCTCCCTGCAAAGGACCTGCTCTGGCCGAAGGCACTGAGAATAATCAAAATCAGTCAGGCACATAAACAAACCTCATGGGAATGATTAATCCTTGCTGAAAGGATGCCAGGGGGTAGATGATGTGCCAGCATTTCTTCAGTCGACTCTACTAGTTAACCATACAGGGAAAGAGGGGCTCTGGCATGGCTGCTCAGCCTGGCAGAGTGACAGACGCTGGCGAGGGGGCTGGTGGGGGCAGGCATGTCTGGGCACAGAGGTGTCCGCTTAGCCTGCTAATATTTTTCTTGGACAATGAAATTTATGCTGGAAGTATTTCACTATCCCCACTATGCTAATTCTTCTCTCTACTCTCCTCATTCGCCAAGAGGAAGAGAAGCAAAGCTGTTCTCTGACCTTTTCTGGGAAAACTAAAGCAAGGTTCTGGTCACTTCCAAGGGCTGACAGTAGCCCCGTTCATCCATTCAGCCAAGGAGTATTTATCAATGAACCGCTAAGTGCCAGATGGAAAGAAAGGATAATATAGATTTGGTAGTTCACTTTTTCATTGGAGAGAAAGGCTGCACGCATACCTGTCATAACTACTTTTAATAAGTATGTCAAAGAAAATCAACAAAGTGCTCTGATAGAAAGTCGCAAACAGTGTGGTGGTAGCTGAGTCAGAAAAAGCCTTTGCCAAGCTGAAGGAAGAGAAGGACTGGGCTACGAGAAGAGTAGCTAGCAAAGACCGTTCCAGGTGGAGGGAGCAGCGGAAGAAACAGTCAGGTCTCTGAGGGTCTAATGCGAGAAGTTACCAAGAGCAGAGTCAGCTGAACACATTTGCGGGACAAAGAGTCTGGCCTGAAAAGAATAGAAAGGAAATTAATTTGAGGTCTTTCGGGAGCTCCCAGGTTTAAAGCCTTCATGGGCTTCCGTGACCTACACAGGACCCTCCTCCAGTGCATGGCACACAGCAAACCAGAATCCAGAACGGCTCAGGTCATCCTCATGGAGAAAGGGTGCTGTGCTCGCCTGTTTGAGCATCCGTCCCATATGAGCGACAGCATAAACAGAGATCAGAACCAGCCCTACTGGAGGCAGCCAGGAGTAAAAAATTCTTTATGTTCTTTGTCATGTAGATACTGGCCAGCCACGTGGGTCCAAAATGGCATCAGAACGCGCTCAAGGTGCTTTAGAGCAAAAGCTCACAGCTGGGGGAGGTGCCGGCTGAGGCCTCGAGCAGGGGCATGCCTGCTCACAGCTGGCCTGGGAGAAAGGTTTAGGACAGGAAATCAGTTTAATAGGCAGGTAGTTTATTATTGGGTCACAAGTTCACATAAGAAAAATATATGATCCCTAATAAAAGCAGACCTCGAGACAGGGAGGATGTTCTCTCCACAACAGACAAAACTCTTCCTTTCGGGCTGGCAGCCTTCGGAGGCATTGTTCTCACCGTTTCCTTTGTGGTCCAGCTGCTGCTAAAGGGCGAGATCGAGTTCATGGATGTGCTTATCTGCTAAGTGGATGCCCTCGGGCGCTGGATGTAGGTTACACTTTGTTCTGTTGGAAGTAAACAAATTTCCTGAAAGACAATACAGCCTGGCCAAAGTGCCGCCTGTGTGGGAACGCCAGGCCAATAGGGTCAAACCTACTTGAAAAAATTCTAGGAAGGCCTTTCAGCACAAACCCTAAATGAAGCTTATTTCATTTGGCATTTACTGAAAAAGCACAGACTCCCTCTGGCAAAATTTGGACGTGAATTTAGTGTTATTCATGTAGATAGCCGGAGCCCAGTCATTAAACTTTAATCCAGAACTTTCCATTCTCCCTGGTTCAGGCTGTGTTGCAGGAGACAAGGCCCCTCACACGAGCCAGGCTGCACATGCACGTCCCCTCCCTGTCCTCACGACGGTGAGTCAAAGCCAGCCAGAGTTCAATGGAAGCTCTTGGTGGCTAAGTCAGAAGTGACTTGGTCAAGGTTATATCTCTAATTGTCTTAAGGCTACTTTATTTATTTGTTTTTTGTTTATTTGCTTTTAAATGTTATTTCTGCATAAAGAGAAGTTTCAACACTATTTCTACACCTCAGTCAGGGATCCCCTCCCCCAACTTCTACCATATGCAGGCATGTGTGTGTATTGAATCTAAAGAAAACCCTACCATCCAGGTACAGCAACGTTAAGATTGTGAACCATGCATCCTTCATCCCTAAAAAGCCTCCAAACAGTCTTGGGCAGAAATTTGCCCAATGTTCGGCTTGGTCCCCCTGAGGTGGTGAAAAACATGATTTTTTCATGGACTTTAAGAGCAGCACAAGAACACACGGGCATACGCAACTTCTCAAGTCTCAATGTCTCTTCTTTGCAATTGTGGATGGGAATTCAGTGCATTAGCATGAAGACTCCTGCAGTAAAAGCAAAGGGTACTGACCTCCTAATGCCTTTCCCCATGGCAGGCAAAGCTCGAATTCATCCTTTGTGCCCACAGCTACATGAACTGAGCTCACAGAAAAAGTTGGCTCAGTAAAAACGTTTAAATCAAAGACCCTTGTCTCTGTTATGTTTTAAGATATTGCTACTTATCCTCACTTACCTAATCATGCTTAACTGGAGACTGGAGAGAGAGTGATGGAGAAGGTGGTAATGGGCAGCTGAAATGGCTGAAAGATTTGATTGACATTTATGTTCGAGAGTTTTTATGATAAAGACAGCCGAGACAAAAGCAACCCCATTATTCTTTCCCTTTTCCTCCAGACAAAGTTCTTTAGAGAGCCGTGTGCAGCCATTCCTTCGATCAACAAACAGGTCATCACAGCTCAGGCACTGAGCACAAACAGGACAGGATGCATACGCAATGCCCAAAACAGGAAAATCGGCCTTGGTGGTTTTCAAGTGGCCCCTGAGTCAAGACTCCCCAGAGTTCTTTACTTCTAACATTTCTCCATGTCAGCCACACTATATCGACACAAAAGTTGGGACATCAACCTTCAGAGAGGAACTGTAGCATCGGCCCAACTGTGCAAGTTTAGTGAAAGACACACACAAAGAGCAGATGGTATTTCATCACTTTGTTCAAAGGGCCCTGGGTCCTCAGCTTGCCTTTTTCCAGTGCCTTGCAAGAGCGCTGCTGCCTGGCCCCACCACTTCCGTCCCTATCACCATCCCCGTGGACCCCCCAGGCAGGCTCTGGCCCTGACCCTTGCATAGCCATTCCCTATCTCCTAGCTTTCCAATAACTTCATGTCTAATTGCATTTCCCCTTTTTCTGCAAAAAATTAAGTACACAATGATTGTAACATCTTCCATTGAGAAAGTGCTGCAAACTGAGTCCCCACAAAGAAATCAGAGTGAGTCACTCAGGGCTCTTAGCTTTTGCCTTTCTGGCCATTTAGTTCAAGTCAATGGCATCCAATTCAAGTCCAGTTGGCCCAGCTGAGGGCCTAAGAGTGTCACTCCCTAAACATTAGATCACATAGAAACATTAGCCAAACAGGGTGAAACCGAGTCCCATGCTTTTCGTTGGTGTAATCAGAGACACTGACAGGATGAACATAAAGTCCCTCACATCTCATTCGACTGCACTAGGAAAGTAAACAATTCTTAGAGGAATTACTCCAACTCCTCTGCCCCAGCGAATATAGGAGAGGGAGAGAAAGAAATGGAGATAAACACTGACAGCTCTCATCATCGTTAATATAATGTGAAAGCTCATGACACTACTATCTGCCCAGTGGCATGTGGCTGATTGACAGTTTCGAAATTATGGGAGAAACAAAACTAGAGTTCCTATCATTAACCTGGAAGTGACTTCGGGGCAGAGACGCAAGTTGAAACTTCCGTTCTCTTGCCTAGCACGAAATCTATTGTGTTTTAAACACAATGTTAGGGATAAAGCGGAAGTAGAGTGATAGACGCAAAGCTGGGTCCCACCAGAGACGGAGGTCGGAGCCTTCACTGAGGCTGTGTGACTCAGCCAAAGCACCCCTCCTCCATGAAGCCCTCAAGGGCTTCACCAATCCATACCCACATCCTCTCTGAATGCCTCAAGTACCTACTTTTATTCCTCACAGCATGGAGCTTTTT
Organism: Phyllostomus discolor; assembly: GCF_004126475.2. Lineage (NCBI taxonomy): Eukaryota > Metazoa > Chordata > Mammalia > Chiroptera > Phyllostomidae > Phyllostomus > Phyllostomus discolor. The sequence goes on from NC_040903.2 coordinate 153,191,665, forward strand.
CATATTATCTTTGACATTGTTCTCTAGTTGTTTCAGGTGTATTCTCTTATAGCTCATGGCTGAATTTTGATTCCCTTGAAACGAGAGCTCTACATTTGTTTTTTTCTTTGGGCTCTACTGTGGCCTCATTTGAGCTGAACAGCTCAGAAGCATCTACTGTGTTCCTCAGTAGACCACTTTTGACAAGAGCTGTCCAAAGAGCCACCCCGCAGGGAAGAACTAGGACAGTTGACAGCTTACTGACATGAATTTTGGCAGGGACGTGGGTAAGCACATCTGCTAGTGCCCAACTGAGAGCCACCTGTGTTCAGTTTCCTTTCCAGTTGAAGCCTTGAATAACACATCAAACCTGGCATTTTCTGATGTGTTCCTTGTCTCTTCCATTCCGCACCCATGACCAAGGCCTATATTCCAAGCAGGTGACACGCACAGCAAGTGAAGAACACCCAGAGCCCAATCTCATCGAGATAATCGCTGCAAATGTCCAAACTAGAATGGTTTGCTCATTTCTCATCAAAGCTGGAGGCATTTTGTTCTTTCCAGCTACGAACACCAGCCCTTAAGGGGCAGATTGTATCGGTGTCATCCGTGCAAAACTTCATTCTTTGGACGCAGAGCTGGGCTGCAGAATCGCCTGTGCACAACGGAGCTTTTCTCATGCACATTTGCCTCAGCAGAAAAGGTTTGTTCCTCAGGTAAGAACGCAAGAAAAGTTGCTTCTCATAGGAGTTTTAATCAGCAAGGTTTGACATTTTTAGAGTGGTCAGCTACTCCAGTTTGCCTGGGACTGAGAAGTTTCCAGAGATGTGACGTTCCCGCGCTAAAACCAGGAAATTCTTCCGCACACTGCAGCCAGGCATTGCCTGGCTTCTGGAAGTCCACCTTCGCACCTTTCAGCAGATGGACCTCTTCACCCCCATGTATTTCACCCCCTACACTATAGCTCAGGCCTGGCCTTCCACCTCAGCTTCAGTGTCTCACTCAGTGTATTTGATGTCTTCCTCCATCCTGTGGGCTTCTTGGGCTCAACAAAAACTAAACCAAACTCAATGCTACCTCTTCACATATTTTTTTTCTTTCTTTAACATCAGACATAATCTCTGCCAGCCTTCCAGACTTGCACCTGAACTTCAGACTCCCCTTTTAACTGCCTCCTTCACCATGGCTGCCTCCCGAGACTATCATATTCCAAAGCCTGGGAGCAGGTAGTTTCCCAGACATCTACCACCTTTCTAGGCCTTCAAACACTGTGGCCCCAACCAACAGGATTGTCTCCTCTAGCCCTACATTTCTCTCATCTCCCACCCTAAGGCCCCCCAGCACACTACTGTCAGAGCTCTGATCAGATCCCTCCTCTGCTAAACACTTACAGAAATCAGTCTCTTCTCCCTCTCACCATGTAGGACTATGTCCAAGTCCTATACACTCTCAAACCCCAAACGGTATCTTCCCCGTGAATACCATCTGCCTCTAAAGAGAGGAGTCTCTTTGTTTCTAAACTCCTCCAGCACTTGACTCTTCCCTATTCTACTGGAAATTATTATTTCTGTGTATTTTTTATCTTCCCTTTAAAATCAAAGTCCTCGAGAGCAAGAATTGCATGTTATCCACATTTTTATCCCCACTTAAAATAACACATAAATGAATGAATAAAATTCAAGTAAAGTTTTGTGGATGCTACTGTTGGACGTTTGAAGCTTCTTCTGTACTCCTGTGTCTTCCAACCATCTCTCCCCACGCCCATCAACCCAGGCAGAGCCCTGAAAGCTGGGGGCAGCCACTCTCTTGCCGCAACCAGCACAAGCCTCGTCACTGTGGAATCTGCAAATGCCATGACAGGTCAGCAGGGAAAGGGACTTTGCTTTGATGGGATTGTGAAATAGAGATGCCTTTGAGGTACTCCTGAATTTCTTCCTTGCCCTCTGTCTTCACCTTCATAATTAGCACACTTTTCCAACATAGGCCTAAAACTAGACTGCATTTTACCTTCTCATCTACAACCCCTGTGCAGCTATGGCTCTGAGCTTGCCCTGTTTCCTGACCCAGGAAACAAAGAAACTCTTAATTATTTTATACAGGGAAATAAAAGGGCTGGCCTAATCAGAGCTGGTGAAGAGACATTTCTCCTTATTCCTGTTGACTCCATTGCATCACGGAGCAAACACTAGGAGATATGGAGGAGGAGAGACTAAACGTGTCCTTGGGTCTTCTTTCTTTTCATCTCCTATTATTTCCTGATTGCAGCATTTCCTGGTTTGAATCCTAGGCCTCCAAACCTGGTCATTGCAGGCACAGTCAGAAGAAACTTCTCTGGTGGAGATGCTCCTAGGACCCTTTTGAACAGAGAAACAAGGCTGTGCCCCTCGAGTCACAGCTGCAGGCAGCACTGAGACCCACACTACAACCATGTCCGTGTCTCCTTTCAGTGACCACCCACGGCATTCAACAAATGTTTAGCAAGCCCCTATCATGTAGCTGCTCTGTGGTTACTGGGAACAATGAATAGCGACATTCGAACAGTCAAGAATGACTAAAACCTGGGCTTGGGCATGGCACAGGCACCAGCCAGAGCGCTGGAGAAGGGTTTTGAAGGGCTTCACTGTACCAGGACTTACTCCTTCTGTTGCTAGATTTTGGGTAGGTCTAGGGCTTTTGGGTGAGTGACTGGAGCAGCTAGTACAACAGAAGGGGCACTCTGGGACTCCCAGGGCCAGTTATTCACCTACGAGTATAGAATTGTTCCAGCAGTTTAGTAACTGGTAGGGCCATACCTGTCACTGTAAGCCAACTGAATTTGTGTTTTTGATCCAATAATGTACTTTCATCATCTGTTGCCTCCTTAATGTTCAGCACAACTCAGTGGGGTGGACATCATTATCTCCATTTTGCAATGAGAGCATCAACACAGAGAATTAACCTGCAAAGGGTTAGAACTCAGGTTTTTCTCACTCTTGCACTTTTGCTTTTAACCCAATAATGGTTAGTAACTGTGAGCTCGTAGTTCGCTCCATAACAGGTGCTAGGCCTTTAGAACTCAATAAGACTCCATCTTGCCCAGAAGGAATGAATACAGGCTAATAAAGGAGGGGTTGCACACACATACACACACACATTTATGTAACTAAGTACAATACAGTGAGACATGGGCTTTGAGAGCACACGTTCAAACCTTACATAAGTGTGTTCCCCATGAAAGGGCACTAATTTTCTATTGTTAGTACGGCATTTGGTTCAGCATCTCTATGACGAAGGAATGGACACAGTTGATAGTCAACCTCACTGAGTGACTTACATGTTCCAGGTATTGTGCTAAGTGCTTTAAACATATAAACTTAATGCCATTTTTTAAAATATTTAATTTATTTATTTTTAGATAGAGGGGAAGGGAGGGAGAAGTAAGGATAAGAAACATCAGTGTGTGGTTGCTTCTCATGTGCCTCTCACCAGGACCTGGCCCACAACCCAGGCATGTGTCCTGACTGGGAATCGAACCCACGACCCTTTGGTTTACAGGCCAGCACTCAATCCACTGAGCCACACCAGCCAGGGCTAATGTCGTTTTCAAGGCAAGGTCACCAGGAACCTAACAATATTGTCTACATTTCACAGATGGAGACACTGAGGCTCATATCAATCAAGAAAAACCCTCAGGATTCCAAGTAAGAATCAAGAGAAATCAAATAACTTGCTAAGGGAGAGCAAACTCACACCAAATGTGGGTAACTTTAAAATCCATATGAAACCAGAGAGATGTTCTGAAATGGGAAACTAAACCCCATGCGATGTAAAACTCAGTGCATTAAAACTGACCCTACACACCCCAACCACAGGCGTCTGACTGTCAAACACGTTGGCCTCCCAAAACCAGGCTCTGTGGGCAAACTGTTCCTCCTTCTTGGAATTGTTTTGACACTGAACTGTGAAAGTTCTTAAGAAGAGAAGTAGAGGCTCCAAGGAATGTTAAAATAATTTGTGGCAATACACAGAAAAAATTAAATATTCATTAAGGGGTTTTCATTTCAGATGATCATTTTACCATATCAATGTCTAAATTGTGGAGCAGTGAGAAGAGGAAGAAACCCTAACTCCATCCCTTCCCTGAACTTGCCACAGAGACTGCACAGCAGAAGCCCCCTGGGGGTTTCAAGCTCCTCCTGTGAAAGCTGGGGTCTGTGGGTACCTCAGTGTCCCTGCTCCCTGGCTGCTCATTCATGCACCGGGGCCAAGCTGGCTTGGCCCAGGGTTGGCATGACACCCCCCTCACCCCCTTCTCCAGCACTTACTAAGGGACCTTGTGCATGTATTTCCTCCCGGAGGCAGAGTTTCATCCTGGATTACAGCTTCATTATTTCATCTTTAAATCCAAAGAACAAATGTAGGATTCCAAAATCCTAGGAAACATCTGAAACCCAACTCAGCACCTCCCCCTGAATTAAGTGGTTTCCAGCCCCAAATATACGTTGTCATTTCCAAAAGTTGAGAGGGTACGTGTGTCCAGGTGGCAGTCTGCAATGCACGCACTCTGCCCTGTCTCTCTCTCTCTCCACATATACACATCCATTTTTACATCCACAACCATGAGAGAAGTTAGCCAGTGAAGTTCATTTCTTCTAGTATCTTTGTCAAGTCCATATATATGGGGGGAGAGAGAGACAAATATATATATATATATATATATATATTTGTTTATGCTATTATATAAATTATTCATTATGCTATTACAGTGGTCCCAATTTTCCCCCTTTGTCTCCCTCCACCCAGCCTGTCCTGCACTCCCACACCAACCCCCACACTGCTGTCCATGTCCACGGGTCATCCCAACATGTTCTCTGCCTGATCCCTTCGCCTTCTTTCAATCAGTCCCCACCTCATCCCTCCCCTCAAGCTGTCAGTCTGTTCTGTTGGTCAAAGACAAACACCATATGATCTCACTTACAAGTGGAATCTAATGAACAAAATAAACTAACAAGCAAAATAGAACTAGAGTTATAGAAACATGGAACAGACCCCTTTCCTGACTTACCTTGCTGGCAGGAGCTGTTTCTACTGCCTTGGGCTGGAAGCACCTGCAGCCTCACTGCTGGAATTAATTCTCTCCCTCACTACCTTTGGAACAGACTTTCTGCTGGTTTCCTGGAAACCAGGAAAGGCTCAAAGGCTTGCCTGCCCTCAAATTAATTAATTCATATAGCCACTTCTTCAATTATTCTTTGCACATTTATGTGCCAGGAATGAACTTGACACATCAGTGAACAAGCAGTCACCAGATTTTAGCCTTCAGAGTTATTTGTTCTCCCAACATTGTTGCATCTTCACATGTTGCCCAGCAGGATGCACTTGACATAAGAGTGCTCTGGAAACACTAGCTGACCAGCTTCATGGGGGGAGAATGCGTGCAGAAAAACTTTTAAAGACAGAGACAGACACAGAGAGACAGAGAAACTCAATAGCATAGAACAGGCCAGGACAGGCCCCACTGAGCCTGCCACGGGTCGGGGACACCTGGGGGCACTGTCACCTGGAAGGTGTTGTCACCAAATCCAAGATTAGAGAAGAGAAATGAGGAGGAGCTGGAGAATCCAATAAAATAAAATACACATGCCTCCAGAAGTTTGCCAAGCTGGGCAGGCCCAATCCTTCATTTACTCCAAAGAAACAGTATGGGATGCCAGGGCGCCATGCTGGGCACTGGAGGCTACACAGCACCAAAACCATTAGCTCTCCACTCTTAGGGCATCCTCCACTAAGGGAGCCGCCAGACCCACAAAAACATGAATGCAAGAGAACTGAGTTGTGCAAGTCATCTCACTTGAGATGTTGTGATAATTCTCTCATCTTCCTTCCTCTCTCAGATGCCCCTGCTGTCTCCCACCCCCTATTCCTTCTCCATTCCTGTGCCTGGATTATTGGGTTATCTGGTTATTGGTATGGTGCCTGCTTGGAACACTGCCTGCAAGTGTAGTCACACTGCTGTTCACGAGCCATCGAGATCAATTTGAGCCCTCAGATCTACCAAATCTGAATTTCTGGAGGTAGGGCCTTGGAATCTGCATGTTAACCACAGTAGAGTAATTCTTATGCACACTCCAGTTTGAAAAGTATCCCATAGATAAAAAAAAAATTCATTAACAGAGCTGGATACTCGTTAAAATGAACCCTAGGGCCCGCCTTTCTAACCTTGTCTAAAGCCATAAAAATACTCTCAGTCTATGTCTTAGTAACACAGATACAGTCCCTGAACAAGCTAGAAATTTTCACACAAATACCTCTGTCTGGTATTCCCCTACCCTTCTGTCTGAGTCAAATCCCTACATGTGCACAATAATATACACACACGCCATCCACTGGGAAAATCCTAATTCACCTACTAAAGACCAGAATAAATATTGTCATCTTATTATCTTCTTCTGGACCCCTTCAATGCCTGGTAAAACACACCCTTCTCTCTTGTGCTTCGTAGCACCGTATACACTCTGTTTAGCTTCACTAACAGCACTGTGTTTTATACTGAATTTGTGTTAAGTGGCTGGCCCCCACCCCGTACACACATACATGATCATACTTCTGGAGGTTTCAAGGGTATGCACTGTATCTTATTCCTCTCTAAATTTCAAGTGCCAACACTCAGTGAATATTCTACAAATCTTACACTGATCTGGGGTTATTCAAATTGGATGCATGAAGCATCTAATGTCTTTTCCCCACATCTGCCTGTCTTTAAAAATATTTACTTCTTCCTCTCACCTCTAAGGAAGTCATATATCATTGAGCCCTTCAATACATGAACAAAATATTTCCCTCCATTTACTTAGGTTTTTTGACATTTCTCTCAGGACAATTTTGTTAGAGGTTTTATATTTTGTTCCTTGTTTTTGATGCTCTTTTGTTTTCTTCATATTTCAAATTTCAGTTATTCATTCAAGACATAGAGAAATACAATTATGATTTTGTATTGACCTTGTCTTCAGTGACCTTGCAAAGTCACTGAATTTTTATATTAATTTTAATGGTTTATCTTCACATTCCTTAAATCCTCTATATAGAATTTTCCAATTCTCATACTTTTGTTTTTCTTGATTTATTACACTGGTGACTCCTAATAAAATGTTGAATCAAGTGGTAATAACTGACTTCATTGTTTCATTCCCCATGCTGGGTAGGATATCTTCTGATAGTTCACAATTAAAAATAATGTTTCTCACTGGGGACGAGGCTGGCTGCTCAGTTTGGCGGCTGCGCAAGAGGGGCTGACTTAAGGGGACTCAGAGGCGGCTGTGGGCTACGGCTGGGATTGCTGTGGTAGGAGAAGCTCCCAGTCTCACAGGAGAGTCTGAGAGTCCCTTGAAAAGTGCACTAGAGACCTGAAGGCGAGCCACACCCTTCCCTCTCTGGCCCCTTCCCAACAGGCAGCTCCACAGAGGAGCAAAGAGGGCTGCCCTGCTGGGTGAATACCTAAGGCTCCACCCTCTTACAACTTATCAGCTGCACCAAGACAAAGAAATAGGGCCCAAGTGAAAGAACAGAGTAGAGCCTCAGAAATAGAGCTAAGCCAGGAGGAGATCGCCAACCTATCTGATGGGGAATTTAAAGCCCTGGTAATCAAAATGCTCACAGAACTGATTGAGCTTGGTCAAAAAATGAAAGAACAAATGAAGGATACCCAAAGTGAAATAAAGCAGAATGTTCAGGGAACCAAGAGTGATGGGAAGGAAATCAAAACTCAAAGCAACGATTTGGAACAAAAGGAAGAAATAAACATCCATCCAGATCAAAATGAAGACAAAAGAATTAAAAAAAGTCAAGAGACTCTTACAAACCTCTGGGACAACCTAAAATGTTCCAATATTTGAGTCATAGGGGTGCCAGAAGAAGAACAACAGCAGGAAATTGAAAACTTATTTGAACAAATAATGAAGGAAAATTTCCCCAATCTGGCAAAGGAAATAGACTTCCAGGAAGTTCAGGAAGCCCAGAGAGTCCCAAGGAACTTGGACCCAAGGAGGAACACACCAAGGCACATCATCATTAAGTTACCCAAGATTAAAGATAAAGAGAGAACCTTAAAAGCAGCAAAGCAAGAGGAAAGGAGAGAGTTACCTACAAAGAAGTTCCCATTAGACTATCAGCTAATTTCTCAAAAGAAATCTTGCAGGCAAGAAGGGGCTGGAATGAAGTATTTGAAGTCATGAAAGGCAAGGACCTACATCCAAGATTACTCTATCCATGAAAGCTTTCATTTAGAATGGAAGGGCAGATAAAGTCCTTCCCAGATAAGGTCAAGTTAAAGGAGTTCATCATCACCAAATCATTGTTATATGAAATGTTAAAGGGACTTATCTAAGAAAAAGATCAAAAACTATGAAGAGTAAAATGACAACAAACTCACAACTATCAACAAATGAACCTAAAAGAAAAACAACGAAAACAAAAAGTAAGCAAACAACCAGAACAGGAACAGAATCAGAGAAATGGACATCACACGGAGGGATTTTCATGGGGAGGGGGAAGGGAGGAATGGGGAGGGAAAGGTACAGGGAAGAAGAAGCATGGTTAGTAGGCATAAAGTAGACAGGGAGAGATAAAAAATGATATCAGAAACAGAGGACTCAAAGAACTTATATGTACAACCCATGGATGTGGACTAAGTGGGGGAGTGCTGAGGGGTTGGGGGTGCAGGGTAGAAGGGGGATAAAGGGGGTAAAATTGGGAAAACTGTAATAGCATAATCAATAAAAATATTAAAAATAAAATAATATAAAAACAATGTTTCTCACATATTTTTAAATACTAATAGTCTAACTTTTATTTTAGCCATGAATGGGTATGGAATTTTATTAGATATTTTCTGTATTCATTGGTATATGATTTTTCTCCTTTGTAATGCTTATGCAGTAAATTATATCAATTTCCAAGTGTTAAGCCAACCTAACAATTCTAAAATAAATTTAAGTTTGTCATGATATAAAATTAGTTTCATTTGTCACTGAATTAGTTTTGCTAATATTTTATTTATCATTTTTATATCCATGACCATGAGGGAAGTTAGCCAGTGAAGTTTCTTCCTTCTAGTATCTCTGTCAAGTTTTAATATTAAGTTTTGCTGGCCTCATGGGAAAGAATGACAAGTGTCCTGCCTTTCTCTGTTGGCAGCCTTGGTCTATAACGAACCATCTTCGTTATAACCAGAAATAGATGCTCCTCCTCTTTTCTTCTCCCACGCACACCGTACCTTTGAGAGGAGACCATGCTGAATAAGAGGTAAGGTGGCTTAGATAATATCAACTTCAACACCCACAAAAATATGACTTAGTAATAAGTGTACCAGCTCTACATTGCAAGCACCACATTTATATTATTTATGCGTGAGTATGCTTTATTCCTAATGGTAATGTGTGAATAAATTTTAAGTCTATCACTGTGTTTTATGACAAATATTCTTATTTAGCATCGCCCTCTTTATCACCTCCTTTGAGCAGTATACACACCCTTGAGCTAAACGAGCCACTCGCATAGTGTGTAGTCCTGCTTTACTATACTCAAGCAACACTTCAGTATGGACTATGGTATTCTGACTGTATGTAGAAGTAAGGAGCATAGAGACAAAGGACCCATTTCATTATAAATACAGGCTAAAACTCAGTGTTTAATGAACATTAATTCTTCTAGATAGTTTTGTCCTTGTTAATTTGTGTGGTAAGCATGCCTTGCTGGTTCTCTTCTGTTAAAGCCAGGTTTAGAGTCCAGTGATCCACAGTACCTGGCAATGAATGTGATCAATAAACACTTGTTGAAATTATTAATAAATTAATAATGAATTCCTGGAAAGCTACCCATCCTCTAAAATAAAAGTTGGCCAACTCCAGCCCATGAGCCAACTCACTCTAATTGTGGAAGGAAATGTGTGTTGGACACAGCCATGCTCGTTTGCTCATAAATATTCTCTTTTAAATTGAATGTCTTCTGCTTTCAGAATTGAATGGTTGCAACACAGACCATATGGCCCATAAGACTAAAACATTTACTATCTGGTCCTTTATAGGGAAAGTATGCCAACTTCTGCTCTAAAACACAATAGCCACTAAATAATTGGAGAGTGGCCAGAATGCATCCACCCCAGGAAGTTCTCTGCAAATAAAATCTCTTCCAGTTCACTAAAAATGGTACCAGAGGTGGAGATGATGGTGGTAAAAACCAGGTCTGATTTTTTTTTTTTTTTGAGAAAGCATGGTCAAGTCTATTGCCAAGGACACAGTATGAAAGTCTAAGTCTCTACAGCTGACACTTACTTTCTGGATCACCTTGCATTGTCTAGTTTTCCCCCTTACTGTGAGAGACTTTGGTTAAATTCCTTCTTGAATTTCATAATTTTAATTGTTTATTTTTTCAATAACAGGATTTTACTGAACTCAAATAAAATGGTGATTCAGGCTAGTAGGTTGTTAAGATGATCAGGGCGACTCAGCAGATGCCTGGACTATAACAGAGGGCTTCTCACATGCAGCTCTCTGAATTTCTTCTTAAAATGATGGAAACCTGACTCTTGAGCCAAACTGATCAGTAATTCAGCATGCAGCCAAGAGGAAATTCTGCAATGCTCTGAAATGCCTAAGCAACATTTGTTTTCAATTTCCACTATCTTTCCTCCCCATCAAGAAGGAAACTCTTGTAAGAATTCTAGTGTCCCTGTATTTTCATAACACTAAAGAATAAAACAATTTGCAGAAACTGAAAACACTATTTAAACACAAACGTGGAGTGTTTATAATGCTGACGTGTTTGTACAGTAGGACATGGCACATATGGAATACCAACATGTCGTTAAAAAACAAACGGTAAAATGCGAGTCTGTTCTGAAAAAAACAAAAACAAGAGAGCTTACAGATGATACCATATTCGTCTTCTGATAGCCAATGAAACTTACACTAACAAATTCCTCTGTGTGTGCGTGTGTGTGTGTGTGTGTGTGTGGCGCACATGGTGGGGTTCTTTTCCTGATCAGTCAATATGTGTTTCCTACACATCGTGTTAAGTTTATTGACAAATTGTTAACAATGCACTACGTAGTCTGAAAAGCCAATTGTATGTAGGGGCATAAGATTTAAGAATAATTAGGCACATGAACTGAGAAAAATTGACCATAAAATAATCCAGGGAGTCAAAAAATATTATTTACTAAGTACCCATTGATTTCTAAGGACTACATTGGTGATACCAGAAAAAATGCATAAAAGAAAAGACTAACTAGTGTATTTCATTTTAAGCAAGTATATTATAATTCAGGTTTGTACTACAAATGAGTTTTCTTTTTCTTCTTTTTGAAATATTTTTATTTTATTTTTAGAAAGAGGGGAAGGGAGGAAGAGAAGGAGAGAAACATCAATGTGTGGTTGCCTCTCACACACCTATAAGTGGGGACCTGGCCCACAACCCAGGCATGTGCCCTGACTGGGGATTGAACCAGCAACCCTTTGGTTTGCAGACCGGCACTCAATCTACTAAGCCACACCAACCAGGGCTATTTTTCTTTGAAAAATATTTCCTTCTAAAGGGTTTACTACATTCCTTATTCATAAACAACCCTGATATACTACTTTTTTATTCAATTTGTAAAATTTTTACTTCCAACTTTTTAGGCTATTTTGTGCATTAAGAAAAATATACCTTTGAATATACTCTTTTGAAACCATAATTTCAAAAAAAGGAGAAATAAAAGACTAGGAAACAATATTTCCTTTTGCATGCCTCAGGCAATTCTGGCTCTAAGAGCAAAAGCAAATAATGGAAGGGGCATGGAGTCCAGTTCTAGAAGAAAGAATTCCTGAATCCTAGTGGCTTTGAATAAATCCATTAAAATGTAAGTCTTAGATGCTTGATCTGAGCCAAAGAATGGAAATATAAGGCTGTGCCTATTTCAGGAGACTCTTGTGAGATAAACACAAGATAACACAGTTAGTAGTTTTACTAATTATAAAACTATTTATTACAAAATATTAGTAGGCCACATCAATATGATACTGTCTCAGTCAGTTTGGGCTACTATAATGAATTACCACAGGCTGGGTGGCTTGCACCCCAGTAATCTATTTCTCAAAGTTCTGGAGGCTAGAAGTCTGAGATCGGGGTGCCAGCAAAGTTGGACTCTTGGTGAGGGCCCTCTTCCTGATCGGCAGACCGTCACCTTCTCTCTCGGGCCTCACCTGGCAGAGAACAGAGGGAAGGAGCAAGGTCTCTCCGGCCTCCTCACACAGGGCACTCGTCCTGCCACAGGTGCTGCCCCCTCAGGGCCTGGTTCACTCCCGAAGGTCTTGTCTCCAGACAGCATGGTGGGGATTAGGGTTTTAACATGTGAAAACACACACTTTCAGTCCACAGCTCATGTTAAAAAAAAATTACCAGGTAGACCTTCAGAACCTTTCAGTAATATTGTGAGAGTGATGTATTCTATTTATTTATGCCTGCGAGTAACTCTAACCTTATATCAAAAATACCAAATATTTTTAAGTGGGGATACTCAGCTTATTTGACAATATCAGTGTTCATTCTACTAAGCTGACCTTATATTAATACAGATACTTTGTTGTTAAGCTTCTCTGTGTTGTAAAATTGGCCAATGGTGCAAAGAAAAACCAATGGAGTATAAATGGAAAGCAAGCAATTTAGTATAACTGGAGAACAATTTAGCAATATTCATGAAAACATTCATTGCCTTTCCCACGGCACCCAGACACACATTTCTGGGAATTTCTCTCATGGCTATACTTGCATAAGTGCACCCTTTTCATTTTCTCCTGGTTATCTTGATGATCGTAAAATAGTCATTGTAACATTTTAAGAGCCAAGATTGGAAAAGAATAATTTTAATCCATTAATAAGTATATTTTATTCATAATTGGTTAAATAAATTATATACCTTCCAACAAAAATGCTCTGTAGCTTTTAAAAATAATAACACAGCACTCTAAATGTACAGGGAATAGCCCTAAGAGAGCAGTGAGTTAAAAAAGCAGTTCAGAGGGTTGCATAACCCTGCTGTTGGGAGGAAGAAAGAGACACGTGCACTCGTGTTTGTGCACGTGTGTGTGCTCGCACAGCCCAGCTCCAGCAGAGCCGCGGTGCAAAGAAGTGGTGGGCCGGCTGGCAGGAGTCAGGGGACTGGGAAACTGGTGGGTGGGGGATATAAGCAGATTGTACTTTACACTCTTTTATTCATTTTGAATTTGAGTTCATAAACATAGATTACTCAAAAATAGTTTTATGTAAATGAAATTGTTAAATAAGCCTTGCTAATACAGCTTCAGGTTACTTTTCTTACTGTTAATGGCTGGACACTCAGAAAAAATGCACAACTACTAAAAAATATATACCTTATACCTTCTTTTTCAGAAAATCTAAAATGTAACAGTTCTTAGTTTCCATGATAATTTCCTTTGGTTTCCATTCTGGAATGCTGATTTGTTTACAAGCATTAAGCTTTCAAATTAGATTGTCACTTCATTTGTGACTGGCATTCATGAATTTTTTGATGGTGATGGTCGAAAGGAAATGGACATGATTTTGCAAAGGCTCGCACTAGTTCCGGGCTGTGTGGAGACATAACAGAAAGGAAGCTCCCCTCCAAACCTGCTGAAATGACCTCAGAAAACAAAGGGAGGCAAATAATCCAGGCAGACTCGCATAATCCTGGTTAGGACCCAGTTCTCTCTGGGACCAGAGGGAAGTCGTGGCAAGAATGGCACACCCGCCATTTTGCCCTAGGCTTAGAAGCATGCCAGCAATTTAGCTGGGAGGCCAGTGGGAAAGGAGGCAGGAGATAAAAACAGGATGGGCCAGAGTTGGGGACCTGAACATCCATGGGGCCAGGAACAGGGTGCCCAATGTCAGGCAGATCATATCGGGGTCCAAACCATCTGGTCTGAAGTGAAAAGAACAGTAGAACTCTCTAGGCAGTGGTGCAGGTGTCTGGGATCAGCATGGGCTGAGGCCATTTGTAGGGATAGAGTTTCAATCCAATTTAAATGAGAATGCTAGTTATAGCTATGTGACTCTGGGACAGGATCCACCTGATGCTAAGAAGAAGCTGGGAAACACGAGGTGAGATTCAGCTACTTGTGTGTAAACCTGAGTTGAGAGCTGCAGCCATAGAGCAGACGGCCTTGGAAGATGTAGGGGGAGAGGCTGAACTTGGTAAGCGGCCAGGGGAGGAGCTCACCCCAGACAGGGGAACAAGTCAAGCGGCAAGACAGAGCGCAGACCTCGGTCATTAGGAGAAGAGTGTGAGTAACTTCTAAGTCATGATTCCTAACTCATTTTTATAGTTTTATTTTTCTTTCTCAGAACTCAATCCCATGTATTCCAGCACTACTACCTGACTAATGACTCTGAGCATCTCCAAGCCTGCCCTAACATGCCTTCTCCACTGCCTCTTCCCAAGGCTTGTTTACTGCTTTGCTTGCTTGCTTTATTTCCTAACTACAAACTAGACATTTCCTGTGGGGTGTTTTACCGTCATTCTAATTTAATGTGTCTTCTTAAGCCAAATGCAACGTCTTCCTCTCCTTTCCTTCCCTTCTCCCCAGATTCTTTGTTCTGTCATTAATATGTCTATGTTCTCTATCACTCTAGTTCAAACCCAAGCAGCTGATTGTTCTGTAGTCTTCTTAGAAATCCAGAGTCACAAAGTTCTGCATTAATTCATTCAAATTTTATACTGTGTGCAAACCAGTGCCAAACTACGTTGCAGGTGCTACCCTTCCTCACAAATGCATGCTCTCTCTGTCCATTCCTTCCTATTCCTACCGCCACACATTCAAGACATTCATGACGTACGTATTCAATTACTGCAAACGCTTTATATCAGGCCTCCATGACTAATCTTACTGCTTCTAATCCAGTCATATCTTTAGGCTGTTTTAACACATCCTTTTAATGGAGACACTGCATTATAATTACCTGGTGCTTAACTGCCTCCCTCCCTAGACTGTACACTCTCCAAGGGCAGGCCCATCGACTACTGGATCCCCGGAGCCCAAGGTAGTGTCTGAGATATAACAGCATCCAAGAAAATGTGTTTAATAAATCTCAAAAACTTTCCATGCCTGCCTATAACTTATTTCCTCAAACCTTTACATCTCTGCTGAGCTTTCATGGTCCTCCATCCTATGGCCAAAATGTGTCTGTTTAACCCTACTTCTCAGTTTGACCACCTACTTCTTCTGCACCCCCTGGGTTCACTTTCTCACAGCCCTGTAACACTCGTGCAGTTCTCATCTCATATCTCCGGCCTGTGGCCTAAAGTGCTCCTCTTTTTCTTCCCATTTGGAGGGTCTCAACTGTGCCCAGCAGTGGCAGCTTTTACAACTGGAGAGAGGGAGTTGCCAACAAATGATGGCCACGCCCCCACCCTGCCTCCTCCAAGAAGCATTCACTGTCCCTCTCTCCTCCCAGTGTCAGTGAAAGGGCAGGCTCTTTCTGTCCCAAGGTTTTGGCAAGTGAGTCCAAGTCTGTTGATGACGTGAATGGAATAGAAGGGCAGAAGGTAAAAGCTGTCAGAGCCTACAATAATAAGTTCCTTCGCTGAGCACACGCCTGCAGCTCCCGGGTTCAGCAGCATGGGGGCCGTGGGGGGAAACGGACAGGGTGCTTCACAGGCTCTCAGATGTGTCAGAGGTTAGCACAAGGACACGGTGTTTATTTGCTTCCTGCTTCCCTGGCTGACCTGTGCCTTGGGTAAAAATTGGGCATTTGGCAAACTGGTTTCTTGTCCTCAATACCCTTGCAATTTCTCCTGCATTTGTACTGTCTGAAAAATAAAGAAGCTAAAACAGTCCTTCTGGGACACTGCAGGCAGAGTTTTTGGGGTGAGCAAAAGGAGAGGCTAGAGGCAAATGATCCTTCCAGATGCACTTAACCTTTGGTCCGAGGAGGCAGTAGCCACATTGTGAATATCCAGCCCATCCTGAAAATCCAACCCATCCTCTGCATTACCTTAAACCATAAGTTCGATTTAATATGAAAGCTTCATCATACACCTTCTCACATGGCAAACACTGTGAGACATCCCAGGATAGAGAGAGGAGTAAGACAGGGTCCCCCGGTGTCCCGGCTGCATTAGCTTCCCAGCACCTCTGCCCGTGAATGCAGTTGCAATGAGCCTGCACGAGGCCTCCCCAGGCCACGTGTGCCCCTCTGGGCCTCTGGAACCCACTCGTTTTCGGAACCCTCTCCCAGTCTCTCACACAGAGATCTAGGTTCTCTCACATACCACCTACCTCTGTGGTTACGATCATTTGCATTTTTAACCCTAACTTCTTCCTTGATTCCCAAAGTTCTCTTTGGACCTTGCACTCTGATTCCCCTTTGCTTCAGCTCCTCACATATATTAATAGAAATCTGGTAAGAAAATACCAGGGCTGCTGATGGTTGTGCGGCAATGCAAATGAATTTAATGCCCCTGAACTGTACACTTAAAAATGGTTAAAACTGTCACTTTTATTATGTAAATTTCACCAGACACATGCAAAACACAAAATTTCCAGGCCCAAGCAGAGGACTCAGCCCCGGCCCTGGAAGCAGACGCTGGTCGTCGGTTGTAAAGGAACTCAGACTGCAGTGAAGGAAACTCTTGCACACACCCATTAATTCGGCAAACGTCTACTGACAGTTTATTATACACTCAACACCACACAGGGAATTAAGGGGTTGAGGAGGACCATGAAAGATATAGTACTGCCTTTATAAAGCTTTTATTCTAGCCTGCCTGAGAGGTAGTCACGAAGCAAAGAGGCATAGAATTAAATGATACCCTAAATGGCATGAAGAGAAATGCAGGGTCCGGCAAGAGCACACACCAGGTAGACAGGAACTCATCTGGGGGTTCGAGAAGGCTCCCCTGGTCCAGTCATACTGAAGATGACACCAAGGGATGAGGTGCTATTGCCTAGGCAAAGGGCTGTGCTGGGGTGGTGAGGGGGTAGAGAGCATTTTAGTCAGGGGGACCACAGGTGTAAAGTAAAAGACTTCTCACAAAAGGTAGAAATTAATGTGGTCATGTTGAAGGACGGCTAGAAGCCGGTGTCAGGAATAAGGGGAAAGAAGCAAGACATGTGGCTGGCAGCGCGGCACAACCTCCAGCTGCCAGGAGCTCTAAAATGAAAGGCTACGCAAAGGCACACGGAGTAAAGAGGCATGACTCAGAGGGAGGGAAAGGATGGGCTGTAAAAACTTCTGTGATGAGTTGGTATTTGAAGGGAATCAGACCCTCGTTAGCCGAAGAAGAAAGTATAAGCATTCCAATTACAGAGGCTACCTAAGCAAAGGTGCAGACGCGGGGAGGTGCCAGGGGACAGGAAGTCGTCCTGTTTTGATGAAGCACGGAGGGGATAAAGAGCGGGGAAGGAGGATGAGTGTGAAAGATAAAAGGAAAGTTAAACAGAGGCTTTACTTCCAAGTCTTTAGCTCGGGCAGCTGGCCCTAGAGTAGTGGGTAGGACCGTCCCGTCCATTGCCCCTCAAGATCCCACCTGTCTTCTCCACCACCAGTGCATGGCCCTGCAAACCAAAAGTCCAGCCCTTAAGCATCAGTAACAAGACAAAGCCACACCTGAGAGTGTTCTCTAAAGCCTCTGGTCACAGCACCAGAGGGAGGTCTCCTCTCTGGTTCAAAAGTTTGGAAGCAGTTACTAACATTAGCACAGAGTTCAAAGGATGAGAAGCTGGAGGGTTTGGGCTTGTGGAGCACAGACTGCAGATACCCACCGAACACACTGCTTCTCCAAGCCCCGGGGGGATGCAGGCAGACAAGGAAGCTGGCTGGGAAAGCACAGCCGCCTGGTCTGGTAGACGGAAGCATTCCCAGCAACATCAGTTGGCCCCTGGCCTGACAATGAAATTTTGAAAAGCTTTGCTTTTTGCCATTTTATGTTTATCTCTGGCTCCAAGACACTCTTTTCATTGGCTGTTTTCTGTAAACCCACTCCCGGCAGGTCAGATTACTCACTGTCCAGATGGAGGACCGAGTGTGAACATGCAAAAACACTGTTAGCCTGTTTTTCCTGATAACAACGAAGGCTGTTTCCCCAGAAGAGTGCTGCTGGAAGTCAGCCTGCTGGGATGCCAGCACCCCCCACACAACATGCGGGTCTGTGGACGGACCTGGCCTAGCTACCCCGGCCCCGCGTTTTCAGAGGCCTGCTGAAGAATCCCTGTCCTCCCCCGGCCGGGAACCAGGGTTGGAGGGCGCTCCCTCGGACAGACGGACGCAGGCCCAGCCCTGAACCCAAGGGGGTATTCCCAGGGGACCGGGAGACCCCGTCAGTGCTAAGGTCAGGAGTCAGGCCCACAGATACATGGGGGTCTCCCTTTCTGCCACTGCGAAGGTGGTACTAGAAGGAACTGTAAAGATTTTTGAGCTCGACTCTTTCATTCCGCCGATGAGCACACGGACACCCAGAGGGGGAGGGGAGGGACCCGCCCCCGCCCCCGCCCACACAGGGGCAGCTCAGTCCGTAACCCGAGGCTCGTGGCTTCCTGATTCCAGTTTCCATCTGGAAAAGTGGACTGGGACCAGCACACTGGTGAAAATGGAGTTTTTATCCATGTCAACAATGTGCAAATCTAATATTCTTTTATTTAAATATCTTATAACAACATCTCTTTGGCTAGTGTCCCAAAATTGAAGTTGTGGAGAAATTACATGAGAGGCATTTCTGTAGTTTCAGAATATCGGTTTAAAGCTATAGGTCCTCTTTAAAGGATTGAATGGCCTCAGGTGTTAAAAAAAAAAAAATAGTTCTCCTGCGCTACCTAGAGACCGGCTGTTTGCTCTTCGAAGGTGACGTTTTTACCCAGAAACTGTACTCACAGGCCGTCGCGTGCAACCCCCGCAGCGTCACCTCCGGACTGGACCGCAGGGCCCTCCCTGGGTCCTCCCCTGGCCTTCCCCGCCCTCCCCACAATGTTTCTTCACAGTTGTTACTGCGGCAGGTAAACTGTGCTCACTGCAGGGCCAAGGTACATGTGTGTTCTGAGGTTTTTTGTTTTGTGGGCTTTTCCCCCAACGTTGACTCCCCCCCCCCTTCATTGGCTACTTACAGGACATGCTGAGACTTTCCAAGGTTGAAAACAGCTCTGCGAAATGCCCCATTTCCGGTTTCCACTGGGGTAAATAAGTCAGATAACCTGCCAGCCCCGCTTCTCCCTGGAAGCACTCCTCGGGGGGCATTTCAGATCACAGGTGGTAACGATCCCAATTCCTCCCAGGTCCCAGTAAGAAAGGGAAGCACTTGGGCCCTAAGCCTCTCTCTATCTCTGGGCCTCGCCTCAGAAGCCTGAGATTCAGAAAACCAATGTCATTATGTTCAAATAATGACAGTATCCTTTATGCAAGGGATACTTCTCCAGCCTTCAAGACAAATAATGTTGGAAGAAGCAAAGGTTCTCTAGCGACTTAGGACTCATGTGGCCTCGGACCGTGCGGAGTCTCCTCACTGGTGTGCACACAGGGATGTGACAGGGAGTGTGAGAAAGGGCGAGCCTCTGGGCCTCCTGTCCTCACACCGTGCAATGGAAGCAATAGCCATTCTAAACACCTAGAAGATAACCACATGTCAAATCACCTAGCAGAGATCCAGATGCACAATTGATATTGAATTAATGTTTATTGACATCGAATTGAGAAGCATGAGCTTATTCCTCCTTATTCAGCTTTCTGGCAAGACAGGCCTGATATGCTTTAACATTCATACATGCCTTTTGGGAATATACGTGCAAATTTCTCAGGTATATGGAATTTGCCGACCTTCGGAAATCAAGTCTCTAAGAAATACCCACTGGGAAGCACAATGTTTTTAGAGGACTTGAATGCCAGGGTTACTGATAGCTCTGCCCAAGCTTTATCCATAGGAAATTTTAAAAGTTAAGATTGTTTCTGTGAGGGCCATTTATCCAAGAACATCTGCCTGAATCAAAGAGATAAACAGTTATCTGATTTCATTTACCATCAATATTCATCAATATGAAACAAACACCCATGGGATAAGTATATGGGGACTTCAGTTTGCAATGCCAAGTAAGAGGCCAACATTAATTTTAATCACCTGCTCTGTCCTTCATTCATTGTCTCCGTCTTCAAGATGTGGAATGCAAGCCCCAGTTTAAAGTGACCATGTCTCCTTTAAATTTCTCCTGCCCCTCGAAACCTCTGCTTCTGTTTCTAAGTCTCACATGGAAAAGTTGAGGTTATGGAGTTGTCAATTTAAAATGAAATGAGGTTCTTTCTAAATCCCGAACTAACCTTCCTGAGCTGGAAACATGTGGTGTACTCTTATCACATTACGTTCTGAGCCCTGTTCCCTCCAACTATAGCAGCCAGCCAGGGACGAGGCAAGCCCAGCCTCCCCACCCTGTTTGGCCAGGAACTGGTCATTCTGCTCCTGGTTAGATGGAGTTCGAAAGAAAGTCAAACCAATTCACTCAATACTAACAAGAAACTATCCTAAATGGAACTCAGAAAAGCCTTTCTAAAATCTTTTATGTGGACATGATTAATGTAGCAATGATCTTTTTTAATACACAAGACCACCAAACCTCATGGCCCTCTGTAAAAGTTGTGACTCAAAAAGAAAAAAGAAAGCAAACATTTCTTATGGGTCTCATCATCTTCCAACAGAAAATTTAGATATGGTATTTTTCTATAAACCTGGGCTCTAGCATTCTTCTGTTAACGTAGATGCAATAGGAAATCAAACAAAATATGGAATAATAAAACGCAATTCATATGCAGGCAATCAGACACATGATACAGTGGAAGAATCTTGAATTCAAGCTCCATTTAGCCATTCCATAGCCCTGAAGTCTTGGCAAGTATTTCAACATTCCAGTGCTACAGTTTCTTTGCGTGCAAAACAGTATCTCTCCAACACAGATTTGTCTTACAGATGCAACCAGATGCTACAAGTGAAAGTGACTTGTGAAATATAAAAGCTAGCTCCAAATATAAACATTTTTATTATATTAACTGAGTCCAAAACAAGTGTATTCTTTATTTAGCATACAATGTATTTTCTATTTGAGGGGGCATGAATTAGGAGGCTAGATATTTAGATAGATATTTATTTTGAGGCTCCTCAAACCACTGCACTGAGATGATACTCGCCAACCCCTAAGCAACAAGGACCCTCCACTGCATGAGCAAGGTCTCGGGAGGTAACTGAAAAAGTTAGTTGATCTTAGTTAACCCTGCAGTGTGCTGCCATTTAACCCTGTGCTACCGTATTACACAACTACGACCAGCCTGACTTCTTTCCACACCCCACCGCCCCGTTTAAAAAGGGGCCATGCCTTTGCAGAGTATTTTTGACATTCCATACTACAGTTAACACATGATGAATAATCTTTATTTTATGTTTTATATTTGTGCTTTTGATAATGACTGGACTAATTTTTCTCTTACCTACTTTAGTTTCCTGATTTTTAAACGAAGTCTTGAGTCACCTGTTTTTGACTCTGTCTCTTGGTCTTTGCTCCCCATCTCTCTGTCTCCAGTCTCTGTCTCTGTGTCTGTCTTTCATCCGTGCTAACACACACACATGCGCACGCACAGACATGTATGCATGCACACACGCATTGATCTAATCCTTCAGTGGAAAATTCTGTGTTTTCCATATGAGAGTTTTGACCTAGCATCTGCCAGGCTCCAGTTTGCAAGGCGACATTCTTCAGCCCTTTCCGGGTACATTTCTGCTGCAGGCTCTGGGTTAGTTACGTTGCTTCTTCTGTTGTCTCACGCAGACACCAAAGAAGAAATTACTCACTCCTAGAAAGAGATGCCAAACCTCTAATTTAAAAACACCAAATGAGTAATTCCCGAAGCATTATTTCTCCTCCAAACCCAGAACATTTTAATCACCTTGAAATAAGCAAAGAGCCTTGCAAAGCTAATTCAAATTGTTTATTCAAAATTCTCCCTGTTTTATATGCTGAAGAGTTCTACCTGCCCCAAAGTTCTTCAAAACTTGAGACTTTGTTTACTCTACCACCCATGGGACACAGGAAGAGAAACCATTAAACAGGGGAAGTATATTTTGCGCCTATTGCTAGTTCTAAATTGGCATGAATGCTAAAGTGAGCAGAGGAATGGGCAATGACCCATAGTTTTCTTTAATTGTTCATCAGCTGCGCCAAAATGCTCAGGCTTCCTGCCTATAACTACATATTTAGTTGTGATAAGGAGCAGAGAAAAGCAAACAGCTTTAGGGACTGAAGCAGCACTATCTCTACTCGATTAGTGCTATTATGTTGCTGCTTAATAGCAAAACACATCTCCTTTGCCAGAGGAGGCAGATGGTAACAACAGAGGCACGAGGGGCTGGAAATGTTTCAGATGCAGTAGCAAGAAAGAAAGACCTGTAGATAGAGTGGTTCCCAACAAACACCGCCCAGCCGAACTCACAACTACTAGCTGCTAACAAGAGGCTTTCACCTCCCTCCATGAGCCATGAGACGGCTGAGTCATTGTTGAGCCACTGCTGCTTGAAGCAACTGAATACTGGAAACTGATCATGAAATGTGTACGGGTCAGACCAGTATAGTAAAAACTAAGCATAAAATCCAGCTGTGCCATCCACAGTCCTCTTTAATGTGCCAATGCTTGGAGATTAAATAGAATTTTTTTTCATATTTTCAGCAATAATGAATTGCTTAAAATCTCATAAAGGCAAAACTATTTCAATTAAAAGATTAATATCTTTAATTTGGATAATGTTATCTTTCTTAATATTTTTCTTTACCATTTCTTTAATTCTCTCCTTCTGACACTCTTAAGATAATTTTTTAACTTTCTTCCAAATCTCACAACTTCTGTTTTCACAATTATACTTCTTTATCTGCCTTTTAAGATATTCCTTCAGTTCCTTTGTCTAACTCATAAGTTTCTCCTCAGCCATGTCTACCAGAGGCAAGACAAGGGTAAGGCAAGCACAGTGTCCAGGGTGCACAATTTCAAGCGGCTCTCAGTCTCGGGCTTCTGCAAGTTCAAGGTCTGCACCTGACAGTGACTGCCTTTTGAAATTATGCACCTTGGGCTTTTCCTTTGCCTCACCCTAGTCTTGTCCCAGATGTCTAGTCTACATTTACCTTACCAGCTAGAATTTTTATTTCAGTGAGTACACTTTCCATGTCCCAAGTTTCTAGATGAATCTTTTTAATACCTAAATTTAATACCTTTTAATACCTTTAAATTTAAGATTATTAATCTTAATAATCCTTTGCTCTCATTCCCTCTTTGAATTATTTGATGATTCCAAAGTACTTACTTCCACACATTTTTATATTGCACCATTATTTCTAGTTCCTTATGTGTTGAATCTATAGATTTTATGGAATTTCAGTGATTCTTGGGTCTGCTGATTATCCTCCTGACAGAAAGCTTCCTTATTTCTTTTGTAATTTTTTGTTTGAAGCTTTTTTTTTTTTTTTGGCTTGGGAGGGTTTTCTGGTAGACTCCCCTCCCTGTCTGTGGTTTTAGGGTTGGTCACCTTACGCTGGCAGCCCCGGTGTGTAGTTATCTTTCCCCAGCCCCCCACTGGTAACACCACGCTGAAGGCCATGACTAGATGCAGCAGGGCCTGGCTCCCATTCTCACCCAGAGGGCTCTTCCCTGCCCCAGAACCACAGGCAAGCAAAGTCCAATGGTGGGCGGTGAGTAGGATTTTTCATGTGTACTGACTGTCAGAAGCTATAAATATTGGTCTGGGAACGTCAGCTCAGGCGTGCTGTCTGTGGTGAGATGCACGATGCCTTCACCACCAAGTGGCCTTTGGAGCTCAACCCCCATTTTTGTACAGTGCCTTCTTCCTGTGAACCAACTGCCTTCAGCCTCTGTGCCCATTCCAGGTTTCTGTTAGCTCCAGATCATTGGACCTCATCCTCTTGTTGTTGAGTGTGGCTGTGTTTACCAAACTAAATAAATGAATAAACATACGGGTTTTTCTCTTTCTTTTTCAAAATGAGAAATAGAGAGGGTAAAAGAGATAAGAGCAGCTATATTAACAGGACGAGTGTCACTTTGTCACTGCAGGAGTGTGGCTGGGAGTGTGACAGGAGTGTGGCTGAATCCCAGTCACGTGTTCCTTGTGTGGTTCTAGTCACAGGCAGGAGGGCAGCTCCACACAGACTCAACCTACAGAAACCTAAGTGGCTTTTTCTTTTATCATTTTTCTGTTAAGAGCCGAGGAGATTTTTATATTGCTCATTCTACCATCTTGAAGAGAAATCTAAAGGCAATATTTTAATCCTCACCCAAGGATATGTTTATTGACTTCAGAGAGAGGGAAGAGGGGAGAGTGAGAGAGTAAGAGAGAGAGAGAGAAACATCTGTCGGCTGCCTCCCACAGGCACCCTGACGGGGAATCAAACCTGCAACCTCGGTGTGTGCCCTGACCAGAAAGTGAACCTGCTGCAGCCTTTTGGTGTACAGGACGGTGCTCCAACCAACTGAGCCACCTGGCCAGGGCAAGGCAAATTTTAATATACAGGTTATATCTAAATTCTAGTCTGAAAGTTTCTGACTAATTTTAGTCTTAGAAGTAAAGTTCTGCTGTATAAGTCACCATCATTAGGGAGAACTGGGTGAAGGGTATACCAGACTCTCTTAATTGCAGCTTTTATAAGTCAAAATTAATTTAAAAAAAAAAGTGTGTGGCTCAAAGCAACAATCATTTATCTAGCACACAGTCCTTCTGAGACGGCAGTTCTGACTGGGAGCAGCGGAGCCGTTCTTCAACTGGTCTCAGCCCCAGGAACGCATGCCTTCGCAGTCAGCTGCCAGTAGGGCAGGTGTCCTGCTTTTGGGGCGTGGCTGTATTGCCTGGGGGAGGAGTGGTCTTTTATTCAGCAGGCCAGCCCCAGGGTACTCACATGGTGGCAGTTACAGGGTTCCAAAAGCAGCAAGAGAGTCAAGTCCAATTTGCAAGTTCTTTACAAGCCTCTGTTCACATCAAGCTACTACAATCTCTTTCTGCCAAACATATCAAGTAGCCAACCCAGATTCCTAGGAAGGGGAAACAGACTCCAGCAATGGTGGGAGGAGCTGCAAAATGCTGTGGCTATTATTTTTCAATCTATGTAGCCACATTATGCTTCTGAGTATCTGAGAAAGAAATTGACTTGGAAGTTCAAGCCTTCCTTTCTCCAATTTGCAATAGGCTGTTTCTCGTACATTCTCAATTCCAAACAACAGTGAGTACAGGGAGAAAAGAAGAGACCAGAAATGTTTATATAAAGCATGCACAAGGTGGTAAGAGAGAATGTTCCATCCTCAGGGACTTATTCTATAGATTCAAAAGGTCAAAAGTCTAACACTTCTAGGTTGGGCCTCACTACCATTGCCTCTCTACCAGGTAGACCAGCACACGGCCCTAGTGAGGGATGGGTTAGCTGAAGAACAGGAATGTCTTTCAGGCTGAGAGTATTGTTTGGGTTTCTTCTACATTATAGTTCTCTAATATATAGTTTCAGAGTATTTGCAGGAATAATTACTGGGCTTAGAAAAATTGTGAAAATGAATGACCTGATCTAAATATTGCTCAGGCCTCTCCGACCTGAACCTAGAGATATGGCAAGGCGCTGACCTGACCGCCAGCAAGCCCAGGCTAAATCAAAGGGCCTCTGCCCTTGGGTTTTTAGGTGTTGCCAGAACTTAACGTTCAACTGAGGTGACAGGAAACAAATTCTGAGCCCTAGTAGGACACCCCCACACATACAAATAAGGGAAAAATTCTGGTTGTGAGTTACCACTTGTCAAATTCATTCCCTTTCCTCTGGTACCTGTGTAAATGTTTGTACACAAGTAAAAGGATAACTGTATTCATTGGATAATTCCAACCCAAAACTCTTCAAGGAAAATCTTATCTTCTGAGAAATATCTATTTCCCAGAACTGCAAAAATTCCAGGGGTTTTCTGAGACTACAGAGTAAGGACTGCACTGAGAACAAACTGACAGATAATCACCAAGAAGAACTCTCCTCTCAGCAGAAGAGACACTTCAAAGCAGCCTGATATGCACTGCAGCCTCTCAGGCCTTCAGAAGCTATGGGAAATGAGGCTGACCCAGCATGTGGGTGAATGCCTGTCTAGGAAATGACACATCATTTTCCCATTCTTAGATATTACAATCAGGCAAGTACCTGTGTTTAACTGGAAGGCAGGGATCTATCTACTAAGGTAACAATACTCTACAAAGACAGTGGGACACCCCGTGATTTAGGATTTCATCAAAGGAACAAAATAGTGCATAGGAAATCCTCTGGAAAATGGAACTGATCTGAAGGACTTCATTATAATATCCAGATTCTCAGTGTTTATCAAATGCATTCCTGTTTCTACGCCATTGCCTATTGAATCAACCAAAATATTTTGTTGCTAAAATAAGGTTTATGTCATTATCATCATAAAAGCATAATTTAATAATAATGAATCTCTCATAGGATTGACATTTTATGGTTTTGTAGCATTACTCATGCAATATTTTATTTGATATCCCACGACAATCCAGTTAAACAGTGAGGGCACTAACATCATTTGCTGCACATTACAAAGAATTAAACTGAGGCTCAAAAGACTCTCAGGTCTCCAACCTTTTAGCATCTGTGTGCCACACTGGAAGAAGAAGAGTTGTCTTGGGCTACACATTAAACACACTGCAACATGTAATCACACACACACAAAAAAAATCTCATAATGTTTTAAGTAAATTTACGATTTTGTGTTGGGCCGCATTCACAGTCATCCTGAGCTGCATGCAGCCCACGGGCCACAGGTTGGACATGTCTGCTTCCTTACCAATGACAGAGCCTGATCTGCTGATTATAGATTCAGCATCCCCTTTCTCTTGTCTGCCCCCATGTTGGAATTCAACAAAGGGGAGTATAAATTGAAGAGCTAGTGCAGGTACTGAAAAGTATGTGGCTACTGTTAAAAGTTGAGAGTCAGAGGACACAGGAGTCAGCTTGGTGGTACTCCCCTGGGCCACATTTGGCACAATTTAGGCACTAAAATAAATAATCATCATCACAGATTATGACTAAATGAATAAAATACAATCTAAGCATCAGGAAGGGAGGGAGGGAGGGAGAGAAGAAAGAAGGGAGGGAGGAAGAAATAAAGAGAAACCTCCTCCTAACAGTAGAACTACAAATAAAAGTTATAGAAGGGATGAGAGGTTTAAAAAAATCAACGGATGCTAAAAACTAAGCAGATGAAAGTTTTATGCGAAACAGGATTTTTACAGAGTATCAAAGTATTTCCCCATAAATTACTTATTAATTGGCAAAAAGTGCTAACTTTACAGTAGAGCCCGGAACTATCTTTGACTTTACCCGGAACTATCTTACACACATGATCAAAATTTGCATCACCAGTCCTGGGGCACACCGACACCTGCGTCTCCTGACGTGCTGATAGAGAAAGACATATAACATCACTCTCACGGCATTCTGTTCAAAACCATAGAACCGGAATCTAATCTGGACAAAACATCAGAAAAACCAAATCAAGAAGCATTCTACAAATCCTAGCCTATACTCTTTAAACATGTCAAGGTCACGAGGGGCTGAGGAATGTTCCAGAACAAGAGTGGCGAGAGAGCTGTAACTACTGAAGTGCCACATGGAATCCTAAACTGAATCCTGGCTGAGCTGAGAAAAATGAGCTATGAAGGATGTCACTGGGACAACTGACAAAATGTGAATCTGGACCATGGGTTTTAGATTGTAACATTGTCCATGTAAAGTATCTACATTTTTCCATTTAGTATTTGACTGTGTAAGGTAGCCCTTGTTCTTAGAAAATAGACCAAAATATTTAGGGTAAAAGTGCATAGTGTCTCCAATTTATTCTCAAATGGTACAGAAAAGTGAGGATCAACACTCGTTCTTGAATGCAAAATATTCTTAGATGATTACAATGGTTATAAACAGATACAATATATACAATCTCATTATATATATAAAATATATAATATT
This sequence comes from Phyllostomus discolor, assembly GCF_004126475.2. Lineage (NCBI taxonomy): Eukaryota > Metazoa > Chordata > Mammalia > Chiroptera > Phyllostomidae > Phyllostomus > Phyllostomus discolor. The sequence continues at coordinate 153,219,681 of NC_040903.2, forward strand.
TTTCTATATAAATATTATATATTTATATATTATATTATATATATTTCATATTATATATATTAGAGAGAGAGAGACATAGCATCAACAAAAGTAGGAATAATACTCTGGCCCAAGGAAACAGCCACATAGCCATGTGAATAATTTTTATTGTTGCTTCTCTATAATACATTGCATACATGTTATTCATTTAGGCACTTAATCCACCTCATATGGTTTCGTAACTGTTTTATGTATGGTGGACTTGTCTTGTCACTGCTTGAGGACAACAGAAGCCAAGCAAGACTATTCATTTTTTAAGGGCAGCATTTATAAAGAAGGTGATGTGGTTTTAACTTCATAAAGAATAAACAGCCGTGGCTCGCGTAGCTCAGTGGATTGGGTGTGGGCCGCGAACCAAAGTGTCGCAGGTTCGATTTCCAGTCAGGGTACATGCCTGGGTTGCAGGACATGACCCCCAGCAACTGCACATTGATGTTTCTCTCTCTCTGTATATATCCCTCCCTTCCCTCTCTAAAAATAAATAAATAAAATCTTTTTTAAAAAGTTTTAAATAATAGCAGGTAAGATCTAGGTTAGAATGCAAAAATGCTTTGAAAATAAAATAGTTGGGAATATAAGTTTATTATTAATGATATGTTAATATTATTAAGATATTAATAATATTTAAGAATATTATCAGGCACACATATATAAAAGAACAGTTGAAGGTAGTCTTTGCCCATTAGGGCTGCTATAACATCAGAACTAATTGGCTTATAAACAACAAAATTTTATTTCTCACAGTTCCAGGCCCTGGGAAGCCCAAGATCAAGCCACTGGCCAATTCAAGGTCCAGTGAGGGCCCGCCTTCTGGTTCACAGATGACAGCATTTTGCTGCATCCTCACGTGGTGGAAGGGACACGCTATCTCTGTGGAGTGTCTTTCTTAAAGGTGCCAACACCACCCGTGAGGTGCTGCATTTCTGACCTAATCACCTCCCAAAGACCCCACATCTCAACATCATCACTTTAGCAGTCAGGATTTTAACACACGACTTGTGGCTGAGGGTGGGGGAAACAAAGATTTATACCACAGCAAAGGGCAAGGAAATAGATTAGAAGAGTCTTTATTCATTTGTTGATACCCTCTGTTGGCTCAAAGCAGAGTAGGACAGAGCCTCAGCCTTTAGTGAACTTGCCACCTAGTAGAAAGATTACTTAAGTATTCACCCTTCAGTATAACAGAACACTGGAACCTTATTTCACATTCCCAGTCTTCACAATTTTCCCTAACATTTTACCATTATCCTAATTGCTGTCATCATAATTAATACAGCTGTACTGCCGTTCTACTACCATTGTCACTATACAACTACCCTAGCAAAGTATTTTCTAGCCAGCGGTCACAGCACAACACACAGAACAGGTGAGTCTGCATTCTTCAGCTCTGCAGCCAAGCACGCCGAGCTGGCAAACAGCTCCCTCTGGGACCGCACAACAGTCAAATTACTACAATCATCTGAGGCCCTGCTTTCAGCCCCAAAGGGCAAAACTGATTCTGTAGCTGCCATTTCCTGACCATTGGATTCCCTCTCTTGATTAATTAACTTAAAATTGCCTCTCAATGACAATCCAGAGCTCTGTTCCCAATTTCCTCCGGTTTTGAAAAGTAAATTGTCTAACCACAATTTCAAGCCCCTGTGCGTGACTCCTTTGTGCTTATAGCAAGCCAGTATCCACTGGATGTACCTGGGCCACTGCCAAGGTGGGTATTCGATTTCTTTGTTGTCTTTCAGCATAACCTAGCTAACCACAATCCCTTCCCACCATTCCTCTGCAATGTGCTTGAACTAGAGCCAAGAGCCTACCCTACAAAATGAACACACACATAAACACGCAGGAGAAAATAAATAAGGAGAAGGTCATGGAAACAATTACAGTTTGTGAAATTGCCCTGTACATCACATTTTCTTTTTAAATCTTTCTTTCAGAACTTCACAAAAACTTCTAGAATCTGAATGCACAGTCATATGTGGGAATAAGTCCAAGCATTTCCCATTTTTTTCTTCCCCACCCAAGAAGATTATAGGATTATAAACATGAGGTAAATTCCTATGATTCTACTCCTTGGGCTTATGCCCTGGGTTTTGACTTTGGAGGGTGGAGGCTGAAGCGGCAAATGCCTAAGAGGTTTGAATGACCTCTTCCAAAGAGAAGGAGATGCCTTCAGCAGGCCTGCCCCCAACACATGATCTGTATTATCTTCATGCCACTCGCTTTCTCCCACACCCTGGAAAAATATTAAAAATGAGTCTCTGCTCACTCAAGAGGTGAATTTTCCAGGGCAAGCCTTCCCGTATGGGAAGGACAATGGCACCAGGCCAGAGCCTGTGCAGTGGAGGAGGCCTCAGGGTGTTTCGCGTTTTCTCTTCCAGTAGGTTCCAAATATTCTAGTGAAATTCTTCTTATTCTTCTCCCAGTAAATTCTCTATTCTACTCCCCATTGCAGATAATAATAAACTTTCTTCAAATCCCCAGACAGCACAGCAAGAGCACAGGCACAGAGCAAGGACATAGGGTGCATGCACTGAAAGAGCAAACAGTCCAAACGGAGAGGGCGGCGGCCATGGGGGTAGCACTGGCAGTGATCATGACCCAGACCCTGCAGTCAGACACTAGGCTATGAACACCAGCACAGAAATTTAATATTTTACAGGTACCAAAAACCTTATTTGATCATTGGAAAATATTAAATATTAAAAGATAGAACTTTGGGAAATTGATCAATTTAGAAGAAAGACAATGCCACATCGAAAAGAAGAGAAAACCAAACAGGAGAATCAGTAGAATATGAATGTTCCACCTCTGGGATGGACTCCTGTGACTGACCGTGGGGAGACAGGCATATGTGGACATGCTAGAAGCCATATAAAGCTTTATCTGATAGAAAGAAGCTCGTTAGTTTTCTAAAAGGGAACAGGGTAGGAGAAGGCACGTGGACTCTAACACACCATTAAATGACACAATGGGGAAAATCTACAACATTTTTATCACAAACACATATAGAAAGTCACAAGGCTCCACAGTTCTTTCTCATACTGACATTTAATACAGACTGAGAACAGTAAAACATAAAGGTGACAGCTGTATTGCAGGTTAAGCTCCTATGACTCATCTATATGGATTCTGATGCTTTCTAATCATCAGGAAATGATGAATCTGAAATACCTAGAAGTTAATGAATAACATGTTTTTCAGGCTTTTTCTGTATAATACCACATCTGTTGGCCATTCATTAAGTAAAGTAGATACATTAGAATTTCCATGATGAAAGCTCCAAATTGGAGTACACATTATTGATTAAGGGAATATTTCTGGTTTTTTTAGGTGTCTATATATAAACTAGGTTCTCTCCTGGTTTATGCCTGGTACCCCAGCATAATTATAAAAAAACATTTTTATTCTTAAAACTGCCCCAGTTTAGGTGATAAATTATATGGTCAAATGTTGGAAACCATCCTGACTGGTTTCAGGAACTGTAACCTCGCTGACAGGTGAAAAGACCCCACAGCTAGGGGACCTTGGGACCAAAAGCCACTAAGGAGACAAAACTTTTCCTCCTGGCAGGGGTACAGCCTCTGCCCCCTTTACTTAACCCTGCTTGGCCCCTGGAGGATGGCTGGAGAGTCAATGATGGGTAAGATTCCCCAAGGAAGGAACAACCTAAGACAGGCACAGTCATGAAAGGGCCATCAGGGAAGGACTCAGGGGATTATGGAGGAGGGACAAAAGACCCACACCCCTCAGCTTTATCATGACCTGAGTCCTCATTATACCTGTAAAAAGTCTCCTAATCTCTTGGCTGCCTTGCTTCCCTCACCCGATTCAGGACTGTTACAATGCCGAAGAGGGGTGTAGCCCTGTGCCAGAATGGGAGGTTCCCGGGGGAAGAGCAATCAAGCCTGAGAAAGAATGCATTAAATTCTGTGAAACCTGCTTTGCTAAGAATGCCCTAAATTTAAATGTTAAGGGTCCAAGCACAAAATAAGTTTGTTTCCCCAGGTTTTATGGCCAATTGACATCACCCTGTCTACCAGACCCTGACTCAAAAGGACCCCTGTGGTCCCAGAAATGTTGTCTGTAAGCCATACCTCCTTTCTTTGATATGTGTTGGGAATTGCCCTGCCTGGTTTCAGAAGCTGTAACTCCACTATGGCTAAGGCTGAGTGAGCGACTTTTGGACCAGAAGCCACTAAGGAGACAAAGCTTATCTCCCTGGCAGAGGCAGTGCCTCTGCCCCTTTTACTTCACCCTGCCTGGCCCCCAGTGCATGATCAGTTAGCCAAAAACAGGTAAGATTCCTCAAGGGAGGGACAACCTAAGACAGGCACAATCATGGGGGACCCTCAGGGAAGGACTTGGGGGAGCTATAGCAAAAGGGGTTGATTGACCCTCACCGTTTGGCTTTGACATAGCCTGAGTCCTCATTCTGTTTGCTAGAAGTCTCCTAATCTCTTGGCTGCCTTACTTCCCCTGCCTGACTTAAGCCTGAAAAAATGACAGAGGGTGGGGCAGCCCTGTGCTGGAAAGGGCAGGTTCCCCAGGTGATCAGGCCTAACAAAGAATACATAAAATTCTGTGAAACCTGCTTTGCTAAGAATGCTCTCAATTTTCTGATAAGGGTCTGAGCATGAAATGAGTGTGTTCCCCAAAGTTTTGCAGCCCTTTAGCTAACTGACCCTGACTCAGGATAAGCCCTCATAGTTCTTTGTATGTTATCTATTGTTTGATCCTTACTGCCAGACAATGATTGATGAGCTTTACCTGTATTCCTGTGCAAGCTGACCCAATAAAAGCCCATTGAGGAGCAGGCTCAAGGCCCTTCTCCTTTGAGAGATTGGCCACCTTTCCTCCCCAAGCAGATCATGTCTTGGTAGATTTGTTTTCATCTGTGGCAGCCAGGAGAGCTCTGCTGGATGAAGCTCGCCCACAGTCAAGTCTAGTTTTAAATATCTAATGAGCAGGGTGTGGGCTACCACCTTATCATGCAAGTTAAAAAGCAAAATTATCTTCTAAGTTGGAATGCAATGCACCTTTACAAGCATTGATGACTATTACAGGATATGGTAAGACTGAACTCACTAGAGCATCAAATCCATGAACACAGTGCCACATCTTACCAGACTCTGTGCTCCTCATCCCTAGCACAACCCCATCACATCAAAAGCACTTATTGAATGCTTTACTGTTCTTGATGGAAATGAATGTGATATAGTTCTCTCTTCTTGAATGACTATTAATATGACCATAATGTAAAATATATTATTACATAAAATCATGGCTTAGATGCTTTCTTTTTTTCCTCCCTATTTCTTCCAAAAAGATACTAAGAAATGTGCAATCAATTTATAACTTCTTTTCCAACACATCTAATGATTCCCCCAAAGATACTTATCCTCCAGAATTTATCCCAACTCACCAAACTTAGAAGTAAAGGCTCCAGGATAACACAGTGATTCAGTTCAGGGTGTTATTTTCCAACAGAGCCAAAGCCATATATTTTTCACTCTGCAAAATACTTCCAACATGGAATAAACACAATGAAAGGAAAATCCAGTTCTAGGATTCAGACATGAATGACCCTGGCTATTATTGTTAAATTGCAAGTGTCAAGAAGTAGTTTTTTCCTCTTGGAAGCAGACAGTATGGCATGTTCATTATGGTTCACAGAAGCAATACATGCTTCTCCAAAGCATGTATAACATGCTTATACTCCAAAAACTCCAAAAACAGTCAATATAACAGGATTACTTTTATTTCTGATTTTGCATGTAATTTAGAATTGAGTGATTATTATGCTCATACCTTAGGAATCATTGAAGAAGATTTGTGGATTAATTCTTTTGGACAACTGGTTTAAGGGGGACTCAAGTTCAATTAAGTTTGGTATTTGGGACACTGTTATGAAACATAAGTGAATATCACTCTGTGTTACCTTGAAACATTTCTACAGTTACCAGGATTATTCACGTGATTTCTACCCTTGGCCACTGTTACCATGACACTTTCAAGCCTACCTCTGTGAAAATGCAACTATATTTCAAGTAGCCAACATTATTATCAATGAAAATGAAATTACCTATGAATAATAATAGCATTGGTTCTTGGTTAAAGACACGAGTCATTCTGAATTAAAGAGAAAACTATTTTGGGTAAAGCTAAAGGAGTGCTGAAAGAACAACTTTGAAAAACTGTCTCATTCATCTTTTTTGCCCATAATTCCTCAGATGTAGTAAATGCTACACACATTACATAGAAGTGAAATTAACATGGCGTCTGTCTTGCACTGGCCAAACGTGTATGTGTTTGCTTTGGGCCTGCCTTGCTTCACCATCATTTATGAACTTGCATATATCAAGGCTGAATTTGTCATGGACTTTGTAGCCCGTAGTAAATAAATGATTTTTTAAAAGCAACTCTTATTTTCATAGATTTGATATAAATAAACATAATAGTTCTCTTTGAGAGTTATCTGCTGTTTCTTCAGTAGAGGTAGGTTTTCCTTGCTGAGTCTGGAATGGGTAAAATGTCTATGCACATCTCTTTTCCATTTTTGGAAACCTAACAATTCACAGCACTATATTAGATTCAGTGGAGGACACACAAACAGTTAGGAGACAGGCAACACCCTCGATCTTACCATTTACAAAGAGGAATTCACATGTGCATGCATACCTAAAGTATGTCAATTATATTTTACCTAATAAGAGATATATTTAAAGGAAACTCACAAAATTAAAAATAAATGATTAATTTCATTGAAGGGTTTTGAGAGAGACTTACAGAAGTGTCACTTTCAGAGTTAGTTCTTGAAAAATTAGATGAATTTTTACTGAAGTTTTAAGAGGAAGGCAGGTAGAAAAAGCAAAGAAGTACAACTGCTGGTAATATAGTATTAACTGGATTTTGTCCACAATTATATGTGAGTGGTGAAGGAAACTGAGACATTAAAAATGCTAACTAGGGTGAATAATTGTAAAATGGGGAAATTATGATTTCCTTTGCACAGTGAATTAAAGTTATCCATGGGATATCATAATGGAAATATTAAGTAGGCAGTTAGAAACGTGAACCTAGAAAAACAAAAGAAATATATAGACAATGACCTGGAATTAGTTCAAGTATGAAATTGAGGTGATTCATGACAAACTATAAAATTTCACATTATGCTAACATCTAATGGCTGTGGATAGGGTATGATGAAAGGCGAGAGGGAAAAGATGCAGAGAGAAAGATAGGAAGAGAACAAAAAGAGTTTACTATCATAGAAACCAAGGGAGAAGTGAGTATCTTTGATGAGCTTGCCCCGGCCAACATTGCCAACGCTTGCAGAAGCTGAATCGAGGAAATACAGGAGATTCGAAGTTATTGGTGGAGTACTGAACTGCACCCTCTAAGTGGTCCTAATATCCTGAGAGGTTATCTTTGTTGTGTTCTAACTACACAAAAAGAAATAAGTATAAACATGGATAGTGTTATTATCATCAGACTCACCAATATTATTTTGACATACTTTCAAGCTCAATTAATATCTCACCCTGTGCCTGATTTAGGCAGAGGCTGGTTTTTACACTGCGTAAAAATACTACCCAATCTTAGGGATTTTCCCCCTAGACCATAGATTTGAACAATACTGCTCTGTCATACATGGAAATAAGCTCTAAGTATTGTGGCAATCTTTGAAGAGTGACAGTAGACACTCATTTCAGGATAAGTCTTATTTTAAAATCCTAAGTCTCTAAACCATAGAATGAGGAGACTGGTGCATCTGATCTCTGAGTGGTTTGGTCATCTTTAGATGATGTTGCTAATACATTGTGCTTTCTTTTTAAAAATTTTTTATTGTATTTTTCTTTTTCCTTTATTGCCCCCATACCCTCTTCTACCTCCATGTCCTTTCTTGACTATAATGATTTTTATATTTGGGACAAATATGTAGATGTTGGGATTTCACTCTTTAATTGATTAAATATGGGAAAACTGGAAAGGCCACATTCAGCTGTTATTTATATGGCGGAGAGCTGCTGTGCAATGAGATGAGTCAGACGTGCAAAGGGAGGCAATTTTCTGAAATTGTTTGTCATCTGTCTTTCAGCATCTTCTTCTATTATATTTATTTGTGTTTTAATTTTTGTGGTCTGGAAATTGAAAGCTATTATAATAGTCCTTTAAAAATAATTAGAATGTGAAATAATTCATGGAAAACAAATTTTTGTACAATTCTGTCAGCATCTAGAGAAAATATTTTGTTTTCCCTAATTTTCTTCAACCTAGGAAAATGTCCAACAGGAAGTAAAAGTTGGCACTTGAACAAGCATTTCCTCCCGTTGCACTGCCTATGTGCTGAGCTCTTAATAGTTAAGTTCATGGCATTCCCTCTTCTGGTACTTCCCCACAATTAGGTCTTGGGTGATTTGAGAAGGCTCCATCAACTACTGAATCATTTATTCATCAAATATTAAGTACACTATTTAATTTGGGGACTTCAAAATGAATGATAGGAATTTTGCCCACAAGAAATGAAACATAACAACAATAGATCAGAGTATAAAAATATCCAAAATATCCAAAAGTGAAAATAAATTCAGATTTCCATTTCTGGCAATATAATGAAATAGATATGTAGAGAAATCCATTCCAGGATAGAATATACAAAAAATACTGTATAAAACATTATAAACATTTCTCAAAACAATGGCTAATTGAGACATAAAATAAAAGGAAGATATAGCCCAGCAGTAACATGGAGTGTGATTTCAGAAGGACAAACCAGTGCTGGAGCTCATATTTTCTCTGACAGCATTTGCTAATTTGAGTGGGTAACAGACTCCGGGAGACACAGGTGAAGAGAGTGAACTAGAATACAGATATGAGAAACAACCCAGAAAGTAACTGTACATAAACAAAAAGATGGAAAATATTAAAATTTTTACAGATATTATGATTCAACTAGAAAATTCAACATATACATAATGAGAGTTTCAAAAAATGAGAAGAGAAAAATGGAAGACAATGTTCAAAGATATAATTACTTATAACTTTCCAGAATTGATGAACGATACCAATATTCAGGTTCAAGAACCCTAATGAATATGTACTCAGCATACAATCCATTAGGCTTCTTGAACCTTGGATTGCTATCTTTCATAAATATATTCATATATATCTTTCATTTATATTCATAAATAAAGTACAAGTTTTTCAAAGAAGGCAGAGAGAAAAGAGAGAGAACAGGGGGAGAGGAAGAAAAGAACACAAAGATGTTTAATACCAAGAGAAGAAAAATAGCTATCTGCTAACTTCTCAAAAACAATAAAGTCAAATGATGACAGAAATATATGCAAAATACTGTGAAAAATAACTGTTGACCTTGAAATTTATCTAGCATGGAGATATTTTTAAAACATGAGAAAAATAAAGATATTTTCCAATGAACAAAAACTGAGTTCACTGTCAATAGCACCTTACTGCAAAAACTTCTCACAGAGGCGCCTAAGGAAGGAGGGGTGGATCCGAGAAAAGTTATGCTGAGCATAACCTTTGCGAGAAAAAATGCTGAGAAAACAAAATGGTAAACTAGTGTGTAACTCTGCACAAACATTAACTGTAAAAAACAGTGATAGTGAAGGAAGTCTAATTTTTGGAGTTGAAAACAATCCAGACTGAGTTTATTTATTTCTGATGACTGTAACTAGATTTAATATGTTCCATGACAGAGCTTCTCAATCCTTAATATGCACCCAAGTCACTGAGGGAACTTGACAAAATGCAGGTTGTTTCAGTAGGTCTGGGGTGGAAATTTTCCACTTCTAACAAGTGCTCAGACTGTCCATACTGCTGGTTGAGAATCAAACTTTGATAAGCAAAAATTTAAGATCCTTATAAGGCAAAGAGGTGAGTTAAATTCACACTTTAACATATTATATGTGCATGTTAAAATAAACAACAAACACTAAAAGATTAAAATACTTCCAAACTAGGAAAAAATAATAAAAAGAAATTTGGGAGAGGGGAAATCTTAATCATTCCAAAAGGTTGCAAAAAAAAGAGAGAGAGAGAGAGATGATAAAGCAGAAGAGAAAGGAGGGAGGAGGGGCAAGAAGAGGTAAGAAAAAAAAATCCTTTGAAATTCAGGAACAAATTTTTACAGCAATAAAACAATAGAACTGTATTTTTTATTATTTTTTTTTTAGAGAGGGAAGGGAGGGAGAAAGAGAGAGAGAGAGAGAGAAACATCAATGTGCAGTTGCTGGGGGCTATGACCTGCAACCCAGGCATGCACCCTGACTGGGAATCAAACCTGCGACACTTTGGTTTGCAGCCTGCGCTCAATCCGTTGAGCTATGCCAGCCAGGGCTAGAACTGTATATTTTTTATTTTAGTTTTTAACAAGAGACATACCTAAGACAAAGAAAATTGAAAAGTTAAAAATAAAAAGAGGGAGTCTATATACCAGCTTCTTTAAATATACTAAATTCCAAATAGTGTATCTCTATCAATAACAAACAAAATGGGGTTTGAGGCAAGAACAGTAGGAAGGGCAAAACGATAGCTACACAAATCTACTGAAAGTATTGGTTCCTGTAAAAATACTTAATGGCCACTATGAGACACTGCAGAAGTCCTTTTCTCCCCTGCTGTAGCAATACGGAAGCATAGAGTTGGATCCTCTGCCAGCCTGACTTTCAGTAAAAATGTGAGCCTGAGCCAGAAGTCAGCTTTAATTTGTGGGACTGTTGGTTACAGCCTAAGCCCCCCTCACTATTACAGTAAAGACAGAGAATAATTAAACAACACAATTAAGATAAATCATATATACGTATACATACACGTACACACATATATATTTAGAACTTGGCACCCAACAATTAGAAAATAGATGTACTTTTCCAGTAGACATAATATTTAGAAAAATTAAATAATTCTACATCACAAAGCAAAGTCTCAAAACATTCCAGAATCAGTGTTGTAGATCACACGATCTCAGTACAGTATAATAAAGTGAAAAATCAAAGCTAAAAAATGACTCTCTTTTTTAAACACTTCAGTAATTCATTTATCAAAGAACATACAATGAAATTTAGAAAATCCATTAATCTAATTCACCATATTAATGGAATAATGGGGGGGAAAGCATAGAATTACATTTTCATGAACATACTGCTTAATGAAACATACTGGATATAATTAAAATGAGGGCATCATCCGTGCTTTTAAAATAATCTTTAAGTACATATATAAAAAAGAGGCTAAAAATTAATATAACAAGAATAAAACAAGTAATAAAAATAACAGTACAATAAACCCAAAGAAAGTAGAATGAAAAATATAATAAAGACAAAACAGAAAGTAATGTAATAAAAACCAAACAGAGAAAACAGAGCCAGAAGTTAGCTTTTGAAAGGCTAATAAAAATTTTTGTACTTTTAACATGACTAATCTAGTAAAATAAATGACGGAAATAAAATGGAAACCTAATCACGGATACTAATTGACTAAAAAGATAACAAAACTTTGAATAAGTGTACACCCACAAATTTGAAAACTTAGATAAATTAAGACAAATTTTAGAAAAATATATACTATCAAAAAGAAGTAAATTTTATCTAAAAGAATAGAAAGAACCCTATGACCATTAAATCAATTTATGAATTTTCAAAACATCTTGACTTATACACACATGCTATAGAATTTAATTTATATAAAGTTCAAAAACAGGCAAAACTAATAAAACATTGTGTTGGAAGTCAGAGTACTCCTAACCTTTACTATTCTGTTGTGAGAGCACTGATGAGGAGGGGGCATGGCACAGGGCTTCAGTGGCAGTGGCAATGTTTTGGTTCTCTCTTGCCTCTCTAGCTCCCTCTCCAGCTCCCTCTCCCACTCCCTCTCCCCCTCCCCTCTCCTCTGTCTCTCTCTCTCTCTCTCTCTTCTGTTTTATCTTTTCAGTATATTTTGCCCATTTATCCAAAGTCTATTGCATTTGAAGAGTGTTGATCTCAGTGCTGATTAAAGGGGTGTGTTCATAATTCATCAGCTCTATTGTTCTCTGAATGTTATATTTCAGTAAAATGTGTAAAACCAAAATGTTTACAAAAGGAAAGCATCAGGCACACATTATTTTAGTGGAGAGTTCTAGCAAACATTCAGAAGGGTATAATTTCTATCTTATACAATATTTTCTTATAAAGCAGAAAAAGAGGAGATACTCCCCCAACATATCTTGTGAGGTGAGCAAAATCTTGATATCAACATGAGACAGGACAGAATAAGAAAAGAAAATTATGTGCTAAAATAGATGCAAATATATCCTGACCATTAAATAAATAAATGCTGACTGTAAGAAGGGACAATGAATCATGAACGGTGGGGAGTGTTCTAGGAATATAAAGTTGATTTAACATTAGAAAAATCTATTAATATAGTTCCCTGTATTAACGGACTAAAATGGGGAAAACCTGAATAATAATTTTGACACAGACTTAAATAACAATTGATAAATTTCTTAGCAAACTAGGGATAGAAGGAAACTTTCTTAGCTCACTCAACAGTAACTAAAAAAATAATATAAAAATTCTACCACAAATATATTTCTCAACGATGAAATATTGAAAACATCAGTACCTTTAAAACCTGAAAAAAGGCAAGGATGCCCACTTTTCTGCAACTTGGCTTTGCAGTGACTTAGAGATGATATAATTAGTTGCAAAGAAAATTCAAAATAATCTATAAAATATTGTTAGAATTAATAAAATAATTTAGCCAGGTTGCCAGACATAAGATTAATATCAGAAAATCAATTTCATTTCCACATAACAATTAGAAAATGCAACTAAAAAGTAAGGATTATTTGTAACAACAACAAAAACCTCAGGAGTCCAGACAATAAATCCAATAAAAATTTTGTGAGGACTTTATGTAGAAAAATATTAATATTTATTGATAAACATTTTTAAAACCTGAGACATACTATATCAGTTGGAAGAGTCAACATTTTTATTTATTTACTTATTTTTAATATATTTTATTGATTATGCTATTACAGTTGTCCCATTACCCCCTTCATTCCCCTCCACCCTGCACACCCTCTCCCACGCACATTCCCCCTCTTTAGTTCATGTCCATATGTCATAAATTCTTTAATTTCTACATTTCCCATACTATTCTTGCCCTCCCCCTGTCTATTTTCTACCTACCATCTATGCTACTTCTTCTCCGTACCTTTTCCCCCGCTCTCCTCCTCCCACTCCCCTGTTGCTAAACCTCCATGTGATCTCCATTTCTGTGGTTCTGTTCCTGTTCTAGTTGTTTGCTTATTTTGTTTTTGTTTTTGTTTTAAGTGTGGTTGTTAATAATTGTGAGTTTTCTGTCATTTTACTGTACATGGTTTTTATCTTCTTTTTCTTAGATAAGTCCCTTTAACAACCGAATTATAGGGATACCAGAAGGAGAAGAGGAAGAGCAACGAGTGGAAAACTTATTTGAACAAATAATAAAGGAGAACTTCCCCAGCCTGGCAATGGAAATAGACTTCCAGGAAGTCCAGGAAGCTCTGAGAGTCCCAAACAAGTTGGACCCAAGGAGGAACACACCAAGGCACATCATAATTACATTAGCCAAGGTAAAAATGAAGGGGAGAATCCTAGAAGCAGAAAGAGCTAAGGAGACAGTAACCTATGCTTTCATTCAGAATGGAAGGGCAGATAAAGTGCTTCACAGAAAAGGTCAAGTTAAAGGAGTTCATCATCACCAAGCCCTTATTTTATGAAATGTTAAAGGCATTTTTATTTATTTTTTATTGTTGACACTAGTACAATTGTCCCCATTTGCCACCCTTGGCCCACCTCCACCCAGGCCTACTCCCCCCTCCCCTCTGGCCATCACCACACTGCTGTCTGCGTCTACAGGTCATGCATACATGTTCTTTGGCTAATCCCTTCACCTTCTTCCATCCAGTCCCTCCTCCCCCTTCCCCTCTGACAAGTCAATATTTTTAAAGATGCTTTGCTTCTTCAAATTGATCTAAAGATTCAATGCATTTCTAATAGAAATTTTAGCAAGATTTTTTATGGTATCTGACAAGTTCATTGTTGTCACTGAAGTGCAAAGTACTAAAAATAGCCAAGATGTTCCTGGAGAACAAATGAGGTACAGACTCTTCACCCCCTGCCATGTATCAGCGCTGATTATAATAATTACACAGTGAAGCACTAGTTCATGGGTAAAAAAAATGATCAATAGATAAAATAGTTCAGAAACATACCCATGCATTTATTGAAAACAAATATATGAACAAAGCTGGCATGCTTAGTAGAGAAAGGATAGGTTAATTAGTAAGTGGTACTAGACAATTGTTTATCTAAAAGGAAAGTAAGTGAAAATGGTATGTACTTTAGGCCACCGATTTAAAAAAAAATCTAGGTGAATTCTAGGTGAAGTACTTAAATGGGAAAAGCAAAGGTTTAAAAAGTTTAGAAATATAGGAAACCATCCTTTGGACTTTGGGTAGGAAAAAATTTCTCAAGCAGAGCAACACACACATACAAACCCTAATAGAAAAGAGAAAAATTAAATGACAAAAGAATTTGTTATTTAAAATACTATCTAAAGAGAATTAAAAAATAAGCCAGAAGGAGGATGCTTGCTCCACGTATAACTGACAAAGAATTAACATTCAGAATACATAAAAATGACTACAGATCAATAAAAAGACAATTCAATTGGGAAAAAATGGCAAAAGATATAAACAGGCATTTCATGGAAGTAAAAATATTGATGGCCTTTAAACATATAAAAAGATGTTTAGCCCCATTATTAATTAAATACATACAAGTTGAAATTATGAGATACCATTTCACAACTATCAAAGCAGCACACCTAAAAAGTTAAATACAACTTTTGGTGAAGATGAGCAACAGGAACACTCAGAAACAGCTTGTGGGAGCATAAGCTGGGACAACCGTCTTGGAAAAGCAATTGGATTTCAGGTAGTAAATTGAGCAAACCTGTCCTCTATGTCCTGAAAATCCCACTCTGAACCATAGACCAATAGCTGCAATTCTCTACTCTAGCGGCAGGGCAGAATCACCTGGCTTCATCCTGAGGGATGATGGCTTAATTGTCCCTGGCAGGGTTCAGTCTTTGGTGTTTTGGGAAGCTCCCCAGATGATTCTAATGTGCACCACCCAGAGGGCTTATTCAAACCCAGAGTGCTGGGTCCCATCTACATATATTCTGACGCTGTAGGTCTAGAATGGGGTCCAAGCTCCTTGTCCAAAGATTGCAATTTGAGAACCAATGCCTGGATAAATCCTAGCCTATGTGGACATGTGCATTAGAATGTTTTTAAGTATGAACAGCAAAAAATGGAAACAACCCAAATGCCCGTCAAAATATAGAGAGATTTTTAAATTGTGTAATATCCAAGCAATAAAAATTATATAGCAGGAAAAGTTACACAAGTGTTAATGGCATATAGTAAGTGCTCAATAAATGTTAACCCCATTTACTGTTTTATTCCCATTTCTGCAGTGGCTGGCATGGTGTCTGGTGGCTGGTGCCCCACTCAGGAAACATTAATTACAAGAAAATAGAAATGTATTTTGGTAAGCTAAACAATACATCAGACGTCACAGTGGCACGTTGGAAGTTCAGTCTCATATTACTGTGAATCCATAGAAAGGCTTGAGATTTCTGCCACCATCAGCAAGAAACTTGACTGCTTCCAAACACTACTATCCCATCCAAATCAGTCAGCCGGTTAGTGCGATTACTATCATTTGCCTAAATCTTTATGTATTAATCTTCATTAATACATTTGTGCCCCCTTATCCACAGAGGATACATTCCAAGTCCCCTCATGGATGCCTAAAACTATGGACACTACCAAACCCCATAAACTGGGTTTTTTACTATATAGCCATACCTATGATAAAATTTATTGTATAAATTAGGCTGAGTAAGAGGTTAACAAGCAACAGCATAGATCAATTACCACAATATACCGTAACTAAAGTTATATGAATGCAGTCTCCCTGCGTCCCTCCCAATATCTTACTGTACTGGACTCACCCGTTCCCGTGTGACGATGTAAGACGACCATAGGCCTACACAGCGGGATGAAGTCAGGTCAATGTGCAGTACGCACCGTGAGGTAGAATTGGGCCACTATGGACCTTCTGATGACTCCTAATAAACAACTTACGGCTTTTCTTGGCATATCCAAATTGTCTACATCACTACTCTTGCACTCGGGGGCCATACTTAAGAAAACTGTGGGCTGCCTGAGCACAGGCACAGCCATACAGCCACAGTCAGCCCAATAACCCAGCCGGCTACCACGTGCCGAACGCACGGGACCAGATACCAGAGGCTCGGCGAGGCCAGAGGTGATTCTCATTCCAATGGGGCAGGGCCAGGCTGCACGAGATTTCAGCTGGCTCCTCAAAAGAGCTTGCAATTCAAAACTGATGAATTGTTTGTTTCTGGAATTCTCCATTTAATATTTTTAAACCATGGATAACTAAAATGGCAAAAAAATGAAACCATGGGTAAGGGTGGATGTTCGTGCTACACATAACCTTTGAAATTTACTCAGGGCCCATCACAGAGGACGCAGAAGACAAAATAGGCTGCATTGTAGGTGGGAATACAGATAGTAACAAACCAACAAGACAATATATAGGGTTGTAAGAAACGTTAAGAGATGACAAAGTAGAAGGATTTGATGGTGTGGTATCAGATCCCTTCTCTAGATAGAGTGCTAAGGAAGGCCTATTGTCAGAGGTGATTTTAAAATTCAGACAATCTCCTGAAAACCGTCTGCTCTGAAGTACCATGTAATAGGCGTGACGGAACCACAGCCACCATGCCTGCGGACACTGAGGTGGGAGAAAAGGAAAGACATGAGGATGTGAGCAGATCGGGGGTCCTGCCTTTCATACGGCCCCCTCCAAACCGTAAATCCTGCCAGAGGTACGTCTTAGTGCTAAATGTTGCCACCACATTATTTTTTGTTAGATAAAGAAATCATATAAAATTACTAGCACAGTGCCAAGCATACAGGAAACGCCTGATAAATGTTAATTGCTCACCGTGTCCTCTCCATAATGGAAGTTTAAGCATTTTCTTTCTAATGTCACTGTGACACTTTAAGTAATCTGTGAGGTTCGAGGACATCCACATTCTGAAGTCCAAGCCCTGAGTCAAAAGACGATAAATCATGACAAAGGTGGGCATGTTCCAGAAATTTAAGTTTAAAAAATAATATTACTCTTCAAATACTTGTCCTCTAACCTTATTGAATCAGCTCTCAAACCATTAAACACCCTCCCGGTTGACATCTAGAGGCCTAACTAACTCCCAGTTCGCCAGTCCTCTGTGATCCTTTCTGTGAGGACAATGCTAAAGGAATTTTTAAATGAAGCTGTGCACATATTTATTAATTTCAGATTCAAGGTCAGTGTCAATTCCAGTGATCACTACAGAAGTTACCTGGAGACCCACGGTGTCTATTCAGCAGATAAAGATAGTTTAAATATCTCTTTACCAAACTGAAGGGCTGGGCAGGGACTTAATGGTGACCTGGCCATTTGGGAAATAGCCCTTGGATTGGATTCAAAGCTGCCTCCAGATTTATATTCCAAAGAGAAAGCTCTGTTTCTTTTCTAAAAGGAACATGGGGAGAAGCTAAGAATAGAGGAGAGGCAGCATGAGGGGTGTTGCCAAGTTCGGCTTTATTATGCAGGTTTCTTCCCATGCTCTACTCTGTATGACCCCTATATGGCTTCTGATGCCAAAACATGACCTTTAAGAATATTCTCATGAAATGTCAAAATTGTACTATTTTCTAAGTCCATCTGGAAATTTGAGACTGCTTCTAAGTTCCTGTTGTCAAACCAGAATTGATGAATTGTTGAATGCATAGCTGGGCGGGTGGGTGTTTTGAAGCTCCCACTCACCAAGCCTTGGCAGGTTCTTAAAAGACGAAGGGAAAAGAAGGAGGGAGGGATATCCTGTTGGTTGCTCCCATTCTCAATAGAGGGCTGACCTTGCATTTGCCTTTTCATCAATGAGTCCAGTGAGAGTAGTCATCTGAGGCTGAAATGTGAGTGGCTGCACTCTTGCTAACTGTCAGCAACGCTTGGGAGGGCTGCCTGCTGCTGTTATTTGTCCAAGGAGGGTTGCCCTTCAAGGCCATTACCACACATACCCTGGAATCTTCCAACCTGTCTGAGACTACAAATCTACCCTGTTATTACTCTGAGATGGCATTACAGATGGGCTGAGCTGTGCCCCTTCCCAAGTTCACATGTTGAAGTCCTAAAACCCTGTGCCTCACAATGTGACTATATTTGGAGACAGGGTCTTTACAGAGGCAATTAACTTAAAATGGGTTTTAGGATGGGCCTTAATGTAATATGACTAGTGTCCTTATTAGAAGAGGAGATTGGGACAGTGACAACACAGACAAACAACAACATGTGGGGCACAGTGAGAAGCTCGCCATCTGCAAGTGGAGGAGAGAAGCCTCAGAAGAAACCAGACCTGCTAAGACCTTGATCTTGGACTTCTATCTTCTAGCATTGTGAGAAAACAAATTTCTGTTGTTTGAGCCCCGTGGTCTGTTATGACAGCCCTAGCAAACTAATACAGATGTCCTCTAGTCTTTCTGGTGCCCAAACAGCATGAACTCCCTAGAAAGTCCCATTTTGCCCCAAGAGGAAAGAAAAAGCAAAGGGACCAGAAAATCCTGGAAAGTGATAGCTGCTTTAGCAGCCTTTACTCCTGATTTTTCCAGTATCCCTTTGTGAACCAAGTTTGTGATTTTGGCTTCAGACAGTTCACAGATATTTTACTGAGCACCTAGGACATCAATAGAACACAAGCTCTGTACCAGAGGGAAGCTGCCTGTATTGTGAAGCAGGGGTCCCCACCCTCCAGGCCACGGGCTGGCACCAATCCGTGGCCTGTTAGGAAGGGGCTGCACAGCAGGAGGGGTGTTTGAATGTAACATGCTTGAATCATCCCTAAACCATCCCCTCCCCTGTCCGTGGAAAAACTGTCTTCCACAAAACTGGTCCTTGGTGCCAAAAAGTTGGGGACAGTCATGTAAAGTACACAAACTCGAAATCCAAAAGACCCTCTTTGAAATCCCACTTTCACCACTTTCTAGCCACGGGAACCTAAGTTACCTTCCTCCTCCAAATCGCAGCTTGTCGTCTGGAAGACAGGGACACTAATACCTTGAATAACAACTTGAAATTCATGTGAGGATAAAAATATTAACTGTAAAAATTTACCCAGTTATTGGGTGGGGAGTTGGTGTTCAATGAATGGTAGCTGTCATACTGAATATTATTAAATAAAAAATCGAGCACTAAGCTGGACCACATATATTAACTCTTAACATTTTGCTTCAAGTAAGTTACATTTGAGAGTCCAAGGACCTTAATGTGCTTCTGAGATGCAACATTAAGCTTTGTAGATTTTTCCTATTTTTATGCAAAAAAAATTGTATAATCTGCTAATATTGACATTTTTGTTCTTTTTGTTTGTTTGTTCCTAAATGTTTTGTTATTTTGTTGTTGTTGTTTTATCATTTGAGTTGACATATGCATTTTTGTCTGGATCCCGATTTTAAACAGAATGGTATTTTTGGTATTTGCATTGAAGTGTTGTGTGTGCTGCAGGTGTTGTAACTACTCTTAAATGGGTTTAGGAAATTTGCTTTCTTTTGTAACGAATGTTGTTGGAATTCTATCAAATATTTTTCCTGCATTTATCAAGATAAGCATGTTTTTTGTGCAACTTCAAACTTTAAAAGGTAAATTACAATAATATATTTTCCCATATTTAACATACCTTCCACTTTGGAAAACATCCACCTTGGTCATAATTTATTATATTTTGTTAATACATTGCTGGGTTCAGTTTGCTAACATTTCCACTTAGAATTTTTATATCTATGTTCCCATGTGAAACTGCCATGTAACTTCCCTTTCTTATCTGTCCTTATCTGGTATTAGAACCAAGCTTTTATTCATCTCATGAAAGACTGAGAAAGTATTCCCCTTTTTTTGTTATCTGTTCCTTGGATTATTGGTGGAACTTACCTCCAAAATTATTGGGGCCAATATTTTCTTTGTAGGAAGATATTAAGTAATCGGTTCAATTATTTTAATTATTAATAGGATCATTTTGACTTTTTATCTCTTCTTGAGTCAATTTTATTTTTCTAGATACATAGTTTATCTTTTATTCTAGCTGATGGCATATAGGTTCACAATTTATCTTTTTAAAATAAATGTAGAGTCTGTGGTTATATTTCCCTTTTTATTACATTTATTCTTTGTTTATTCATCATTTGTGTCACAAGTTTATCAGTTTTACTAAGTCCTTTCAAAGGTATGACCTTCATCCCCTGCATTAACAGGAACCCATTTGTTCACTGTGGCGTCTCCATCACCCAGCAGCATGCCTGCCACTCTGCAGGGATTCAGTTAAGTCTTCGTTAAATTAAAGAAAAAAGCATAGAAAAAGCATTAAGAGAGAATGTGGCTAAAGACCAAGTTTAACTAATTTCCATAGCAGAAAACAACAACCAGATATAAAGACATTTCTTTTGAGAAGAAAAAGTAAACAATAGCATGAAAGAGTATTTTCTTCAATTTTTTTATCAATATTCAATTTGCCTAATTCTGGTCCCCAAATGGAAATATAGATCTTTAAAGAGCTCACACTCATCATAATTTTGTACAAGTTCTAGTGGTGTTAGTGAAGGCAGTATTATTTTAAATTACACACGGTAGGCAGGTTCTGGCATCAGAAAGATGAGGTTATGAATCTGCAACTTTTTTAGCTGCCATGGACATTAGTTAATATTTGGTCTTATGACATATAGTACTGACGCATCACTACTGTTCGTTTTCTAAACTGGTGTGGCCGATCGCTGGAAGTCAAAGGGCCCCATGAACGCTGAGATACAGAGGAAATGTTGAGAAGAAATGAGCTTCGCACACATTGCTTAATGCAGTCCTTCTGATATGGGGCTGCCAAATAGAGAAGTGGCAGTGATACGCTTTCTATTTTCAGGAAGAACTCTCAATGATCTGAATTTCAACCCCCGAATCTCCGTTCCTCGACCAGATGAAGTAAGAAGGGATGCGAAATCCTAGTTCCCCTTTACACACTCAATCTAAGTACTCCGTAGGAGTTTCCAAATGCAGTTTGAGCTGAGAATCAGATTCACAGTGACTCCATAGCTGCACATAAGGTAACTCTGGACAGAAGACTGAGAAAGTGCCAGGCCAGGCTCTGTAAATCCTAACAAAATCCTTACATCAAATTATTTTCTACAATTTACAAATTTCTCCCAAAGTGAAATACGGAGAACAACCTCAGGTAATTGAGTCCTACAGAGCTGATGTCAGGACATTAGACTTGAAGTTAAAGGATACATCTACAGACTATTCCTGGATACTCAAGGGAGCAACAGTGAGGGAGCTATGCACTCAGTTTGAGAAAAATGGACCAGAAGCAGTCCCATCTGTGCAAATGACCTGAGCCTGGCAGAGGTGGCTGGCTAAAATCCCTGAACAGAAGACCTTGCCCTCATGTAGCTCAGATCAGATATGTATTGCAAAGCAGCTGTGCATGGGCTGTGCGTGTAGAACAGTACACTATAGCAAAAGTACAGTAATATCCTGAAAGATTGAAAGATTGAGTGTATACACAAGCATACCAAGTAGAATAATTTTTTAAATTATATAAGTGCTAGAGATAAGCTCTCTGGCATGGTAGATACATGAAACTGTTATGCATATATATGGTACAATATAGGCCAATGCCTGGAACATAATAAGGTGCTTGATCAATATTTTCAGAAGAATAAATGGTATAGAGAGTACTGGTCTGGCAGTCTGAAGACCTGACTTCTCATCTTGACTCCATCATTAAATAGCTGTGACACCTCAGGAAAGTCTCTTCCCGTCTTTGGGTCTCAGGGTTTTCCTCTATAAAGCAGAAGATACTGGTAAATCAAATGGTCATAAGATTACCATTGTGCCACAAGAAGCGCTACAAGAAAACAAGCCCATTAAAATGAAGTGTTTAACAGAACTAGAACAAATATTTCAAAAATGTATATGGAACCACAGAAAGCTCAACATAGCAACTGCGATCCTGAGAAAGAAGAATAAAGTTGGAGGAATCATACTATCTATTATAGAACTATGCTATAGGGCCATAGTAATCAAAACAGCATGGTACTGGCATAAAAACAGACACATAGATCAATGGACCAGAATAGAGAGCCCAGGAATAAGCCCACACCTTTATAGCCAATGAATACTTGACAGAGGAATCAAACACATACAATTGGCTAAAGATGTTTATTCAATAAATGGTGTTGGGAAAATTGGACAGATACATGCAGAAAAATGAAACTAGACCACCTTCTTATGCCACACACAAGAATAAATTCAAAATATATTAAAGACTTAAATATTAGACCTGAAGCCAATCCTAGAAGAAAACATAGGCAGTAAAAATCTCGGACATGGTTCATAGCAATATTTTATCTGCTATATCTCCTAGGCAAGGAAAACAAAAGAAACAGTAAACAAACAGAACTACATCAAACTAAAAAGGTTTTGCACAGCAAAGTAAACCATCAACAAAATAAAAAGACTACCCACAAAATGGGAGAACATATTTGACAATGCATCTGATAGAGGGTTAATATCCAAGATTTATACAGAACTTACAAAACTCAACACCAAAAAAAAAATCTCTTTGTCTTTAACCTTTGGAATTTTAATTATGATGTGTCTTGGTGTGGGCCTCTTTGGGTTCATCTTGTTTGAGATTCTCTGTGCTTCATAGTCTTGCATGCCTATTTCCTTCACCAGGTTGGGGAAGTTTTCTGTCATTTTTTCAAATAGGTTTCCAATTTCTTGCTCTCTCTCTTCTCCTTCCAGTGCTCCCATGATACAAATGTCGGTGTGCTTGAAGTAGTCCCAGAGGCTTCGTACATTATCCTTATTTTGTTGAATTCTTTTTTTCTTCTTATTGTTCTAACTGGGTGTTGTCTGCTTCCTTGTATTCTGAATCACTGATTTGATTCTCCATTACATCAACTCTACTATTGATCCTCTGTAATTTATTCTTCATTTCAGTTAGTGTGTCCTTCATTTCCAATTGCTTCTTTTTAATGGTTTCCTTTTTTGTGCTGTTGAAAGTTCTCACTAAGTTCCTTGAGCATCCTTGTAACGGTTATTTTGTACTCTGTATCTGGTAGTTTGCTTGCCTCCATTTCATTTAGTTCTTTTTCTGTAGATGTTTCCTGTTCTTTCATTTGGAACCTGCTTCATTGTCTCTTCACTTGGGCTACTTACCTGTGTTTGTTTCTATGTATCAGGTAGAGCTTCTGTGTCTCCTGGACTTGGTAGAGTGGCCTTGTATAGTAGATGTCCTGTAGGATCCAGTGGCACTGCCTCCTAGTTCACCCGAGCTCAGGACTCCAGGTGTGCTCCCTGTGTGAACTGTATACCTTGTTCTATTGTAGTTGAACTTTGATGGCTGTTAGCACATATTGGAAGAGACTGACTCCTGGGCCAATTGGCTGTGAGGACTGGCTGCAATTACAGCAGAGGAGCTTCTGTGTATGAGCCAACTCTAAGGAGCAGGACTTGCTTCAGCAGGGCCTTGGTGCTCACCGAATCCACCCCTGGAGTGTATCACCCATATGATGGTTGGGTTGAAACTCAGCCTGGTCTGAAGCTCTCCACCAAGTGCACTGGCTCTGGGGCCTCCCAGGAGGTGCAAGGTCAGCCACCACCTATGCCCTGCCTGGGGCCAACTGGCATGAGCTACAGAGTGATCTGCAAATGGCTGCTACTTGTGCTGGAAGTGCCAGGAGAGGCCAAGCTGTACCACCTTCTTCACTATTTGAGAGCAACACTGTATCTTTTCATGCATTTGTCAGAAAACAAATACTACACTGGTTATTATGTTGCTGACAGTCTACAAATTATAGTCAAATATTGTCAGAGCTTATAGTTGTTTCTGCCTGATCCTTCTACTGAAAATTTGACTATCCCTGCCCTCAGAAGGAAGGAACAACACAGATAAGTGATGTTCCCACAAATCAGCTGCAATATATGAGGATGTGGTGATGATTCCATTACCGCAAGAAGACTCTGGGGCCCCTGGGTGACATTAGGCAAGCTAGTTATTACGTTGTTAATATACGGAAGGAAACTCAAGGTCAGATGTGTGCATTGTGTAGGCCCTGTTCAGGACACTTTGCAAATACCGTCACAAATAGTCCTGGTGGGAATCTCCAAAGGCCAGCGTTATAATCATCCCCTTTTCACAGGTGAGCGAAGTCAGGCTTCAGAAGGTTAAAGAATATACTTCATGTTACAGAGCTCCACACGGCACAAGCAAAATGCGCTTATCTCCAAAGTTATGGTCTTTCCACTATATTACATTTCTTACGGCCTCCCAAAAGGTTAGAAAACCTGATGTGACATAATAAGCAGCTAACGAAAACACTTGCCCACTATTAGATGGCTTCTGCCTATCAGGAGTTACATCTGCAGGGCTGTGTGGCTCACATCACATCGTCAAAAACAGCTGCAGGAAGACAGGGCACGTGCCCTGAAGAGTCAGGATGCATCTGATCCTTACAATCACATTTCAGACGCTCGCAGGGAACTGGGAGCGTGTTCCTGCGTGGGGTGTCCTGCCTCACTTAGTCACCCTGATGTTGCACAACAGATACGGCATTTCCAACAGCATGGCACGCTAACTCGAAAAAAGTAATAAAGAGAACAACAATGTTGGCAGCCAATGGCTGTTAGAAAAATCAAAATTTCGCCACCTATTACAAAAGCCAGAGCTCACAGAAACTGCTGCCTTACATTTTGCAGGGTGTTAAGCTATAAGGAAACACATAACATTACACACACCATCCCGAAATGTAACCCAAAATGAGAGATATATAGCTGGTTCAGAGGACTGGGTGCCAAAACTTAACGTTCTCACCTTAACACCTTAACACGTTTCACCCATGAAACATACAGCTTAACCCTGATCAAGCACCCTCAATACAGCAGACACAGAAAGCACAAAATCACACAGAAACCACCACCTCATCACCAGGTGACACATGTGAAGCGGCCCTGTTGCTGCTCTCCCTGCTTCCCTCACCACCTTCCCACCCGCCCTCCACCAGCAGCCAGACCCTCCTCCTCAAACACGTGTCTGACTGCGCTGCACTCCCGCCCCAAACCTTCTCACCGTTCTTCAGATAAAGTTCAAACCCAGGACCAGCACCCTCCTCCGCCTGATCACACCTCACTCCCCACCACAGCCACTGAGCTCTGCTTGGTCTTCTCACAGTTCCCGGGCCACACCGGCCTACCGTGAGACCTTGTCACACGCCCTGTCCTCGCCTGAACCTCGACCTTCCCCCAGCCCAGCCCACCAACTTAACTCAGAGCATTCCTCTTCCTCCATCAAACTTCTGCTTAAATATCACTTTTTAAGACTATCCAAATTACATGTCCTCATGTTATATTTTCTCATAGCACCCTATTGCAATACAATTATAACTGAAATGTAACAATTAAGGATTTAGGCCTTTGTTAAATTCTGCTTTTCCTACTAGAATGTAAACTCCATGAGAGCACGAGAAAAATAACTATCTTATTTATTGCTCTATTCCTAAGCTCCTTTCACATCAAGGTGTCCAGTCAGTATTTGTTGAATAAATGAATGAATGAATGAGTAAATGAATAAGCATGGTCACCCTTTCCCTGAAAGACTTTGTTTTCTAATACTCTGGGGATAATACAAAACAGGTTTCCTTCCCCACTGAGACCCTGTTCCTACATGTCACGTTACCACTCCTGGGTCACAGCGTAACCCAGTGCCCCCAAGCGGATGCTCCCTGCCACTGTCCCACTGCTGTCAGAGCTTCTCACCTGCAAGGTGGCTCTCAGCCACCAGCACACGGGCTGTCAGCACAGTCCTCATGTCCCCAGCACAACACCAATCAGAAGAGGCAGATTTTTTTTGCCTTGCACCAAATTGGTCATTCAGTCTCTGTGTGCTGCATTGGAATTGGAGTTGAACAAGACCTACAAAAAAACTCCACATTTTATATCCAAAAGGTTTGCTCACAATAGAAATACAAGCTATTTAGAAAAACAAGAGTGAAAGAAAGCAGTATTTCAAACTAAAACATGATTTTGGTAATACTTTCTTTAAATGTGTATGTTGTAGAATTAATGAATTTAACATTATAAATGAGCATTAACCTTTTGTGTTTCCAGGTATACAATTGTATACTGGGCTGACTAAAGACTTTTAAGGTACATTCTTGTTGAGGAGATGGATTTTTTCCTTATATTTGATATTGTTGTATATTGGTGCCTGGCAATTTTCAATCTACAAATAGTATTCCAGGTTAAAATTTAAATAAAGGTAAAAATAAAGATACCCTCATACATGAAAAAGTTTAGCTCATAATCTCAAATGTTGAAACCCATTGTTAACATAGGAGTATGCATCTTTGCTACAGCTCATTTCATTGGTTGTCTGAGAAAATACCATGATCTCAGTTAAAATGCACCCTCTAACCTCCCAAATCAAAGACCAACCAGTACTCCGAGAGGCTTAACCTCTTTTTTATGGAGCAGAAAATTATATTCTTATCCCAAAAATCTAGAGACTCAGAGAAGTATATAAAGCGCGGGTGTTACAAGTGGGCTTCTGGCCCCAGGAATCTGTGCGGTCCACATATCTAGTCACCCTGGGGGAGTCTCCAGGCCCCTCACTGAAGCGCGGTGATGGAGAGACAGTGCTGAAATATAAAAACAGCCATCAAGGGTAAAGTTACTCCTTTCTCCTAAGTATGTATCATAAAAAGTATCCCTGAGCCCTGCAGTTAATTGCCAGGTGCTGAAAGAATAACATAAAATGACAGGCAAAGTGCAGATAAGTGCAGGACAACCTTCTAAAGGAATTAAGGCAGCAAGCAAGCTGGGCAGGTGAGGAACAGCAATGCCCCATCTTTTCTAGTACCCCCGTGATCGAAAGCGCAGGTGGGGTATGAAAAAATAAGCTCAGCAGTTGTGACAGTTCCAGGGACAGAGTTCATGCAGGAGACCACTTAATGTTAAGGGAGAGAAAGACAAGACCCACATGTGCCCACGTGCGCTGCACATACACACACAGACACACACACACACACACACACACGCAAGTCCACAATGTTTAACACCAGCATAAAAACCATTTCCTGCTCCCACAAAGGAACCTGGGCTCCTTTGCCATCCCCATGCAGCAAGCATTCCCCAGGGTCCACTCACTGCTCCAGGGGTGCGGCCGTGAGCCCCCTCTCTTGTACTCATGGGTGCATTGTACCTGCTCAGCCTCTGCTGGTGTTGTCTTGTATGGGGACAGCTGCCAGCTGACCCCAGTGACAGCAAGGATTAGAAACCAGGAAGGGGCTGATGGAAGCAGCTCTCCTCCACCCCCCACCCTCTCCCCCCCCCCCCCCTTGGATCCACACTTCTGAAGCCCTGAAGAGCTCCTTTCCCGTTCCTGGAATTACACAACCAACCACAGTTCCAGGATCTACCAAAGCAAGTTCTTATCAAACGGCTTATCTCTGGGCTTGTCTTCCACGTAAAATAGAGTCACTCTCAGGATCAAGCAATTTAAGTTAAACTTTGTCTGCACGGCAGTTTCCTCCCAGAGGACCATGATTCAGGTCTCATCCAAGTTCAAGTCAGTCCAGGTCTGTTTGCTAGGCCGCGGGCAGCCCGGGTTTATTTTTGCAGTCACTGCAGAGCTCCAGTGTAGATAAGGAAAGAAAAGCTGACAACCAAGGGAGGGACCTGGCATCAGCAGCCCATTGGTGTTACTAAGAAACAGATAACATGAGAATCTTAGATCTTATTCCTAGGTGAGCCTGCTGTTGTTACTTCTCAATCCACGCTGGCTGCCACCCAAATCACAGATGGCATTGGCTATCACTCTACTATCATCAGGTAACACTTTTGAGTTTTAAAGCTTTTTCACTCTTAAAGATACCCTGAAAAACTACAGCTTGTTCTAGGAAGAATCATACTTTACAGATTTATTAGATTATAACTCAATGTTTAAGACATGGGAAGGTCTGATAGTGAGATAAGTAGGTCAAGAAACAAGTTGTGCTACTTCCTATTTTTCCCAGTTATGGTCAAGGTTAGGCCACCGTTCATGATGAGACTCTGGGCAGATGGCTCAGCTGCACCAGGCGCAATTTGGCTCTGTTTCAAACACAGAGACTGCAAACCCCTTTCCCATGTCACTCAGTCATAAAATCTGTTCACCATACACAAGCTAAGTACCAAAGGCAACTTCAGAAAATGTAAAACATGATAGTTGAATCTTTGGAAGTCACATAGCACAGGGCACGATGACCGTCTGAATGCCATGAAGTCCAGCAGGAGAGGTGAGTGTGAGTTGAAGGAAATGTTCTTCATAGAGCATTTCAGTTAAATACTCCAATTTACAAGTAACAAGTGGATACAGTCTTACGAGTGTAAGACACATGAG
Source organism: Phyllostomus discolor (assembly GCF_004126475.2). Taxonomy (NCBI): domain Eukaryota; kingdom Metazoa; phylum Chordata; class Mammalia; order Chiroptera; family Phyllostomidae; genus Phyllostomus; species Phyllostomus discolor. The sequence goes on from NC_040903.2 coordinate 153,248,334, forward strand.
ACAATGCAGCATAGTCTGTGTACCTACGTCAGACACCCTTGGGGGCAGATGTCAGCACCATCTCTTGGCCACGTGACCTTGGGCAAGTCAATTTATTCTGCAGTTCAGTTTCTTTACCTGTCTCATGGGGACCAAATTAGCTTTTGGCCAGTCATGGGTGCTCCCCAAACTGTAGTGACACCTCCAGAATAAAATGTATTGATCTTCCAAGAGGGGCTGGGAGGGAACCATGGTAGGGGGAGGGGAAGAAAACAGCCTCAAACGCAGTTGTGTGAAGGGTCCATTTCTTCATCCACCCTTTATTCTGTTGCTCACCAAACATTCATTTAAGCCTACTGTGTGGTAGAGATGATAATAGAGTTTGAGTGTCCCTCTCTAAGTAAGGGAGCAAGACATGGACCCAAATAATCACAGTGCAAGGAGTTAAACACCAGACAAGAAGGAATCAGGGCTACTTGTCAGAAGAGGTGGCATGAGGGTTGAGCTGTGGCTGTCGGGCAGAGCTGGCCAGGGGTCACAGAGATGAATCATCACAGGCCAAGGACGGGGACTGGCCGGGACAACGAGCGACTGTGGGAAGAGCATGAGTGCTAGAGTGGTCTCACTCACGTGTGTTAGCCTTGGACCCAGTGCACTATGTGGTGCATGCTGGGTGCTCAGGCACACAGAACTGAGATGAAAAAGAAAACTAAACCTATTCCAGGTCTGAGAATAAGAGGAAGGATCCAAGGAGAACTAAAAAGACTGAAATGAACACAATGAGCAGCACAGTTACGGGATGAAGGGACTGAGACAGACCAAGCCTCAGCAGCAGATGGGGGAGGGGAGGGGGCGCCGGCCATGGAACCCAGGTGCCTTCTCCACGATCCTCCTTTGCCCACCAGAGGCTTGCGTGGCCTGGAGTAAGTCACCTCCGTATTTCTCAATTCCGGATTCCTCAGCCCCAAAATCAGAGATCCAAACCCACTGAGCACCAGTATCTCTTCCAGTTCTGATCCATTTAAAAACCATTTGTTAACTTTCTGCTCAGTGCTGGGCACTACACTCTGCACTGGGGATCCAGAGATGAGTAAGGTTATTCTCCACTTACTTCTCCCACATGCTCCAATCCTCCTTGTCCTTTCTCTGCCCTGCTCTGCTCTCCAGGAGCACGACTCCCACTGCATCACCAGGCTCACGTGCCTTCTGGTGGTCTGTTACTCTCACACAATGGGAGCATCTGCGGAAGGCTGGGCAGGGCAGGAGAGAGGGCTTGGGTGCAAAGAAGTTGCTCCCTCCTTGCTCCATCTCTGATGGCTGGCTCTGGTCACTTCTCTTCACCTGCATGGCAGCTCATCCCCCATGGCCTCAGCCAGCTCTAGGGTTCAGTGACTATTCCCTCCTGGCTCCTCTCGGCCTAGATATGTCCATGGCTTCTTATGTTTGCTAGCACCCAAGTGCCTCCACTTCTTTTAAACCTACCCTCAATCGTTCTCCATAGGCTGTCCATAAAGTGTGTTCAGTTAAACTGTGGGAGTAGAATTCTCTTTGCCATGAGTCCTTAACTGAGACAAAGTCTAGAGTGCAACTGAGGAGGCAGAATTGTCAACATGTCACCTTGTCCCCATATAAAACAGCATGGGAAAGTCCGGGGGGAGTGCTGAAAAGTGGAAGCAGCAAGGCTCACGGGGAGTGTCCGTGCAGAGTCCCAGGGTCAAGATGCAAGAGCCCAGGGCAGACACAGACATGGCAGAATGGATCAGAGGGAGTTTACTGTATTTGTCCTGCTGCTATTATTGCTGCATTAAGAACAACCTTCCAGATGTGCAGCCCAAGGAGAAATAAAATCTGCCGTACTAGAATAAAGAGTGGCACATAATTGAACACAGCTATGGGAGAACAGGTATGTTTTCAGCTTCAAATTTCAACAATTTTATTTTTATTGTTTTATATAAGTCTGTTTATAACAGTCTTTACTGTTTTAATTAATTATTTATTTAATAATTCTCAGTGTTATTAGCTAAGTGTACAAATTCAGAAACTTGAAAAACGGACAAGCTCAGTACAAAAAAACAAACTCTTTATTTGGTTTGAAAAGTTAGCTGGGAAACAAATATGAACAAAACTGACAACTTCTCCACCAAAATCAATGAAATTCTTTCCTAACCCCTTAATAGTTAACATCACCATTCCCCAGGCGGGCGCGACGCCTAGCTTCCTCTACTGTGACTTACGCTGTCAGAGAGGACACAACAGCGTCCTTTGGGGTCTTTGAAGGGTGGACATGCACTGCCTTGCTGTGGACACCACTGGGTTATGAGCAGGGTGGGGAGGGATGGGCACTGCATCGCAGAACTATACAGCAGGCCGGCATGCCAGAGAGCCGGGCAATGTGGAAACTAGGCCTGTCTCCTATAATACATCATCCTGGAGACATCAGCTCTGGACCTTGAAGCCCTGTCACTTTTTTTCACTAGAATGGGATAAGGAATCTTATCATACATTCATTCACTCAAGTGAAATCACAGGTCAAGGAAGAATGGAGACATTGTATAACAGAAAATACATCGTGTCAAAAACCCCTGTTTTTAGAACTTAGGCAGGTTATTTAATCACTCTTAGCTTCAGTTTCTTCAACCATAAACTGGAAGTAGTGATACTTCATGAGCTACTGAAAGATTTAAAGGCAATCACATAGGCGAGACTTGGTCTTATGTGTGCCGTGGAGGTGGCCTGCAGCACGGCAGCCCCCGTTCTGTGGACGTCACTCTAATGCCCTGGCCTCAGACAGTCTCTCAGGGGCCTAGTTGGGGCTGCAGCCAAGGAGTTTGAGACAGACAACATAATCCCAGTCATTTTCAATATAGAGGACGTTCATGTAACTCCAACCCTCAGGCGATTTCAAGCAGTATTTTGAGGGGGCTACAAAGTTGCACCTGCTCCAAAACCACCTGTCACTCAGCCAGGCAAGGAAATGGCTTCCTCTCCTACCTAGCCTGAAATTTCCATCATTAGAGTTACTCTTTGGAGCTAGCAGAAATGGATGAGTAGTGACCAGACATCTTTCCTTTATTTATCTACCTACCTGTCATTTATCTATCTATATCAATTTATATCACACACACACACACACACACACACCAGCAATAACCTGCTACCTGTTTGCACCAGAAAGGACCAACTTGCACTGATTCGACCACAAATTCCTTTTTCAACCATCATTGGTCCCTTGGTGCAGTTGCCAGCCCTTTCACCCTCACCTGTTCTCAGCACTGTGCGTGGCACCTCCCTCACCTCGCCTCACTGCAGCAGAGTCCACCCCATGAGCCATCTCAACTCATGTCCTCTCCACTTGGAATCTGAGAAGCTCCCACCCACCTCCACCAGTTTCTTGTTCCCTTACACAGCAGAGAGTAGGGGCCCAGACACAGCAAAACCACACGATAGAAAGGAAAAGAAAGAAACTTCTCCAGGCTCATAAAAGAAAGTTCTAGGGCTTTAGGACGAAATCAAACTGATAAAGTGGTTTGAACTGCCATTTTAATAGGTCTGGCCACTCAAAGAAAAAAAAAATTCATAGTTAAATATCTTCATTGCCTGAAACAGCAAGTGAAAAAAAAAAACATTGTGGGAACTTGAAGAGTAAAAGGAGACACTTTGGGGAAAGGGGTCTTTCATCAGTGACGTACAACACCCTCTCCCCACCATGGGGGCCCCCGGTTTAACCTCTCCATGAAGTTCACCTTGCCACCTGGAGAGTATTAATAGGGTAGCATCCTGTAGCTTGTGCTGAAAATTATGAGATGTTAACCTGATGGGAATTTAAAAGCAGTTTAACATCACAGCCACAGTTCCTTGAGTCTGTCACCCCTGACCTGCTCGCCTTGCCAGCGCAGATGGCCTGGCGTGTAACAGGCACTCAGGAGACGTTTGCTAAGGGAGTGCCTTGGATGTCCCAGCGGAGCACAGCCATGGAGGACGAGGCACCTCGAAGACCCTCAGTTTTCTGTGAGGTTTTCTTTTGTTTTTTGAGCCACGAAGACCTGGTGACCTTGATATAAACAAGCTACATAAGCCTTGGCTGGTGTAGCTCAGTGGATTGAGCACGGGCCTGCAAACCAAAGGGTTGCAGGTTCAATTCCCAGTCAGGACACATGCCTGGGTTGCAGGTCAGGTCCCTAGTAGGGGCCATGTGAGAGGCAAACACATTGATCTCTCTCTCTCTTTTAAATAAAAACTTAAGAAAAAAAAAGCTACATAAGCACATGCAAGCTGTGTCTTAGATAGGGAATCCAACCCCTCCCGAAGGCGCTGGGGGAGACCAGGGACTGCAAGCCAGGTGCATGGTCCGACTGCCGGTCTGAGCCTGCTACCCACACGGTGACAAGGGCAGTGGAGGTTTCTCAGCTGTGGGGAGTAGCAAACCCTCTGAAATATCTAATATCAAAACCATATGCCGGTAAGTTGAACAACCACAGATACAGCCTCCTTTTGAGTGTGGGGTGGGGGGAGAAAAAACACCCTATCAAAACTGAAGTTCCAGCAGATTTCCAGATGTGCTCAGCAATGAACAAATTGTCACAGGGTCAGCCCTCCAGGCCAGAGGTCCTGACTTTACCCCCACAGTGCCCTCTTCCCAAGGTGACACAAAATCATTCTGAAAGGTTCCTACTCCCTGTCAAGGCAGGGAGACATTTTAAAGAGACTTTAAACAGTATGCATTGTCACAGGGCTAACACGTTACCCACGTGGGCACGAGGAGCGAGAAACGCCGCCTCCAGCAGGTGGGGTGTGTGTTTCCTCCCACCGCTCCAACGCCAAGAGTCTGAGCAAATACAAGGTGTTTCTAATCCTTGGTCTGCCCAGGTTCTCAGCAAGAACCGGAAGGGATGGCTGTTTTGTGATCCGTGCAGAGGTTCGTCAGCAACTGCTCTGGATCCCCTGCGCTGGCAACCGCGGGGCTGCGGTGCAATGAGCACCGACAAACAGTCACTGACCGGACAGGCCCTTCCCTCTCTGGGGCCTCCAAAGTCATTCCTTTTCCCAAGCACCTTCAGCGGCCCGGCTCATCGATGCAATGGGTTTTCGTTTTGTTTCGTTTTTCATTCTTTATTGTATTTTCTTCCACTCCCACGGATCCCCGCCCCCGCACCCTCTTCCATCTCCACCCACTCCCGAAATCACCGCACCGCACTGTTGTCTGTGTCCCTGAGTGTTCTTTTTCCTTGATCCCTCCCCCCACCACGCCTCCCCCACCTCAGAGCTGTCGGTTCTCTTCCCCTTCCAGCTGGACTCTATTTCGTCATTTCTCCACGGAATCCTCTCCATGACTCGTGCTACCTTCCGATCAGTGAGGAAAGTAAGGGCGGGGGAGAGGGTCAGGGCCGCGGGGCAATCCGAAGGCAGAGCAGGGAGTTCCATTGAGACCTTAAACCACAGATCCGCTTTCCCCTGCCGTGTGGGTGGTTCTGAAAGCACTGCTCATCACTCCTGCTGTCCCCCACATGCCCTGTACCCAGCAGCACTGCTGCAGCCTGGGGAGCAGGAGCCCAAGAAACAGAGACAGTGCGTGAATCAGAGAACCCAGGGGTCTTCAGGGGTCCTTCCCCAAGGACCTTGAGGAAGGAAATGCTCAATATCAACATAACGGTAACATGCTTTTAACATGATCTCCCTAACACCTCTTAGGGCAGAGGTGGAGAACTCTGATGTTTGAGGTAGGAAAAATGACTGCATAGCTAACTTTAAGAATAATTTGAATGCCCGGACTTTGTAAGCATTCTTCAAAGCTCAGGAGGAAAAAAAGTAAAAAAAGAAATCTTTTAAATGAATACTTGCCAGTCCACTAAATTTTCTAATGCAAAGTATATAGCCCTCTTAAAGGCTTCCCATAGCATTTTCCCTTGTCCACGACAAAAATATTATCTTCACTTTTGGTTTTTTGGTATCTCTCCTTGACTGCCGATATAATTAGTGACTCCTAAATTTTTCTGCATAATCTTAAAAATTAACTGTGCTACCTGTAAACATAGCAAATTTCTTCCTGCGATTATGCCCTTCGTCGGTCAATATTTATTTGGCACCTGCAGTATCACGTCACGGAGCCGGACAATGTGGAACATGCAAGGAAGAGACAACATCTGCTGTGAAAATTAGAAGGGAGTTCATCCATCATCATCCACCCCAGAAATACAGAAACCATTTGTATGTCAAACAAGAGGGGTTTACTGTACGGGAACTGATGACACAGGTGACGGACGCACCAGCGGCCCGTCGGGAGATGGTGAGGCAGTCCAGAAATGAATCACAGCCCTCACTACTGCCATCCCTGGGTGGGAGAGGATGCTCCCAAACCAACAGGCCGGGACCACCCATCAGAAGATGGAGCTATGCAGCGGGAGTTGAAGCCTCAAAGGAGTTACAGCTCCCCTGGAAACCCCTGCCAAGGCAGAGGGGGTGGGGAAAAGACCCCGCCTTTTCATGCTGGTGCCTCCCGTATGAAACCCACCTCATCTGAACGCAGCTGACACAGGAGTGTGGGCTGCGCAGTCCACAGGGGCAGCCCCTGTGACAGGGCAGAGCAGGGACAGATGAGGACGGCATGTGAGAGCGAGCAGGCCACACATGGCGAAGCTGACACCTGTGTAAGAGCCAAATACACACTGGCACTATCACAGGGAAAGTGAAAAAACCTTGCAATCATGGCCTTAACATGGTTAAAACAAAAAATCATGAAAGCTTAGAGAAAAGAGATAATTTCCTTTAGAATTATTGATGCTTTATGAAAAAAAGCAGCACTTTGAAAACTTGGGGAGAATAAATAGGAATTTGAAAGCCAGAGGCGGTATAGAAAGGATTCTACTTTGCAAAAATTAAAGACATGTAAATGTTCTGGAATCACCTGGGGTCGTGTTACAGATGAACGAAAGTGCCATGTTAAGGAATGTGAATTTTTCTGGTAGAGGAGAAGGGGTCACTGAAGATTTTAGGAAGGGAAGGGGATAAAAATAGAGATGTAATTTAGGAAATTTTTTGCAGCATATAAAATCCACTGGGACTGGAGATATCAAATGAGAGTAATAAAGATGTGAACCGAGGCACAGCCGTGGGACTGCATGGAGCCTTTTCTAAGTAGTTGAATGCCCGCCAGTTAGAGGTATGGGGCAAACGGCGGGAAACACGAGCTCCCTGAGAGCTCAGGAAAGATAGCCAGATCGCATACATACTTTCGGATACCATATGCAAACTGATAAAGTTTAAAGCCTGAAGATGGATAAAATCACGCAGACAGAAAAAGAGAAGAGAACTACGTTTCAGAAAAGCCGTGGGCACAGAGGAAGAGGAGCCCGAGAGGGGAACGGGAATGGCAGGAGGAGGAGGGAAAGACCCAGGAGAGCACTGTACTGCATTTCACTGGAAAGAGTTTTAGAAAGGCGTGAGTGAGCAATTCTGTAAAATGAAGTGGAAGATCAAAACTCTGAACAATAAAATGCCAATAACTGCGTACAATTGAATCTAAAAAAAAAAAACTAAATAAACAAGAAGAACAGAGACAGGATCATAGATATGGAGAGTGTTTTGATGGTTGCCAGATGGGAGGGAGCCTTAGGGGAATGGGTGAAGCAGTGAGGGGATTAAAAAGTACAAATAGGTAGTTACAGAATAGCCATGGGGGTGTAAAAGTACAGTATAGGAAAATGGAGAAGTGAAAGAAAGAAAAAGGAAGGAAGGAAGGAAGGGAGGGAGGGAGGGAGGGATGGATGGATGATGGAAAGAAGAAAGAAAAGAGAGAGAGAGAGAGGAAGGAAGGAAGGAAGGAAGGAAGGGTGGGAGGGAGGGAGGGAGGGAGGGGAAGAGTAGAGAAGAGAAGAAAAAAGAAAAGAAAAGAAAAAGAAAAGAAAAGAAGAGAAAAGAAAGAGAAAAAAAAGAAAAGTCAAGGAAAATGAATGCTTACAACAGGTTAAAATAAAAGTGGTGGTAGGATTCTTAACTTCAGGGAGAGTTTCAGGAACAATCCAGAACTGAACTTGAAATCAAAGGACATGGGCTCAAGGCATGCATTAAATAATTTCTGTCTACGTCATACTTTCTGCTTCTGTGTTCTCCCTGCTTCCTCAGCATGTTAGTAGCTATGCAGTTTGTTAGGTCCTCTCTGGCTCTTCTCTCCAGAGTGATCTTTCAGTTCTACACCCTCTGCTGGATGCTTCATACCCTTGATATTTCCAAAGACAGTGAGTGTACTGTCACGTCACAATGCCCACCAGAAACCCAGTCATCTACAGCCGGGGACAGGGGGCACACCATACATCATTTGATCTCCTAAGGACTTGCACGTTAGCATGCATTTTGCAGGGACTATGAGCATACCAAAAAGACTGACTGTCGAGTACAACCAGCATCTAACTTTTGCAGTGAATGCCAAACAAAACGTAGCATGATTTCATAATAAGCATTATTAGCATGGTTTCCATTTTCTTCTTAGCAATTCTGTAGAAAGCACTAGAGAGGAGAAACTGTAGGTTAGCATGACACATGTCTATGAACTACCATATGGCCCTCTTCAGAAATTCAAGCATTCTAGAGGTCTTACCCACAGTACTGTTTTAACCACTTAGACGGTAACTTAAAACCCTGCACAATCTGATAACAGCCAACTCTCCAGCATTCTCTTTCTCTAACCATTCAGTTTAATTCAACAAATATTTATCAGGCACTCACTCTGTTCCAGGCATTGTGCCAATTGCTACACCGCGCACCCACCAGCCAGGCCTTTCCCACGTGCACGTCACCGCACCACTCCGCTGCTGACCCGAGCCCTCTCATCAGAGATGCCTTTGCCCTGCTCCGCACACACCGCAGCCCTCCGTCAGAGGCAGCGTCCTTGGTGGAAAGGAACAGGGGGCTTTTAGAATCTGACTGGTTTCTATTTAAATCCAGAACCAAATTCCCACCACCTAAACTCTTTAAGCTTCAGTTTCTTCCTCTTCCCTCCTTCCAGTGTTATTGTGATCACTAAGCACATACAAAAAGCACCTTGGAGAGCATGTAAAGGAAGTTAGAACCATACCAGAAGTTTGCAAGTGTTCAATAAATGTTAAAAAGTAGCAGTAGTAATAGCAGTAGTGTTTTTATGCCCAGCTGAAGAGGCACCTCCTTTATAATACTTTCTGTGAGAATGCCAGCCCCTGGTCCAGACTCACAGAGCTCTTATCCTATGCAGCCTTGCATATGTGTCATATTTTTAAATAGATCAAACTCCTTGAAGGCAGACTAATATATGTATAAATCCCCAAAATGGAATTTATTTATAAAAATTATGTATTTATTCTTCCACGTTTAAACTTCAGTTGCCTGCAAAGTGCTCTCCATCTGACGCAGTACTCCCATCAGCGTGCTTTTCCCACTGCTCAGAACAGTTTTGAACTTGTGGAGTTTGATGCCTTTTAGTGCTTCTGCCATTTTTTGTTTCACATCTTCCACGTCAGCAAAACATTTCCCTTTGAGGACTTTTTTTTTATCAGGGAAACAAAAAAGTCACTCAGGGCAAGACTGGGTGAACAGGGAGGGTGGAGCATGGGGTCATGCCGTTTTGGTAAAAAACTACTGAACACCCACCACATTATGGGCAGGTGCACTTGTGAATCACCCATCATGAAATGGGCAAACGCATTGAAAGAGTCTTCAAAAAATTCACTGAAGCCAAACTCAGCCTCTCACAACAGCGCCAGCTAGTACACTGACACAGATGGGTTCATAGAACACTCACCTAGTGGGGGAAGCCTGTAGTACAAGGGACCCACACTCCAGTAGATAATTCTGGGTTTTTTGGGTCCCCGCCATATATCATTATACATAATGTGTGTACAAAATACATATGTGTGTGTATGTTTATTATATATATATAATGTGTGTGTGTGTGTGTGTGTGTGTGTGTAGAGAGAGAGAGAGAGAGAGGCAGATTAATCCAGTGGACCCTAAGGAACATTCTACGGAGGGTAGAGGTTCTTCCATCACCTGGTAACAACAGGCTTGGAGGTACCAAAATAGGAGGAAAGTAACCATAGAATCTCCTTTTCAAGGGCTCTTGAATAGTATTGCTGCTTTATACCAGTCTGAGTTGGCTTAGATTCATTCCTGCTAGAGCTTGAGGGTAGGAGCTAGACTGAACATTTATAATTCTGCCAGTTCACCCCATCGTAACTCCCCCAGATGACCATGCCTCTGAAACTTGCTCTGTAAAGTGCAGCCTAGCTGGGAGCCAGGCCACGGCCCCATATCCCAGAACTGCACCCACAGGCATGTTGCTGGGACCAGCTATGGCCGGCCTGTTTCTAGCGAGACAAAGAGCCATCAGCTGATGCTTTGACCATCCAAGGATGTGATCACAGCTGCTTCAGAGGTAATCAGGAAAGAATGTCAGGAGGCAGTGGCCCAAGGGAGTAGAAATGCCTCTGCTGTCTTGGATGATGGTTTCGCAAGGCAATGGACAAATGATGAGCTGAAAATAGCACACTTCGAGTATCAGTGATAGTACTGAGAAATGGCATTGGTCTGCAAGCTGTGCCGCACATCTGCCACCCCTTGCATGAGAGGAACCAGTGCCTGAAACAGATAAGTTTCCCAAGATGACTAACTTACTGAGTGACTATCTTTTTGCCTGCTCTCCCCCTCATGCTGACGGGAAATGAGGCCTCAGAGAACACACGGACGTGAGGAAGCCCTGCTGATCTGAGGCGTGTCCTCCCTGGGGCGCGTCCTCTGGGGCAGAGGTGGACTCTGCCCCAAGCCCGGTGGACTCACCACTGTTTCTGCATCTTCAGAAGTAAAGGGGACAGACCTGGTACCTCTGTTCACCTGTGAGGTCTGTTTCAACTCCAATGCTAGACAATAAAAATTAGTGCAGAATTTGAAGAGTTACATATTTCATTTTAATAAATTGAACCATTACAAAGTTAGTCCTGCAACATCATCATGTTCACTCAGTTTTCACATCTCTCTGCCACTGCTTCCCAAGTTTTGTTCTGCAGAAAGGTAGGTCCATGAATCATCCGTGAGAAACCCCTGCAAGGGAGGGTTCAGAAGTGAAATGAGTTTGGGAAACTCACTTGAGTCTGCTTCCCTGAGCAAGACAGAAAGGAGGTGACGACACCGCAGTCCAGCAACGACGCGGACCCTGGGCTCACGTGTGGAGTGGGCAGCGTGCACAGGCCCCAGCAAGATGTCTGGGGAGACTCAGGGAAGAACCCTCCTCCTTGGTGCCTTTGGGTGGCCTTCAGGGACAGCCCTCAACCCCCCATAGTAAAATGTCTTTCCAGTGCCAGATGAAACAGTCTAATAATGAACTCCCAATAAATTCTTAGAACTCCTATTCCCAGGAAAATTCCAAAAATATGGTCTTCTTAACAGGCAATCTTGAAAAAAAGTTACAAGTTGCCTACAAAGACTTGCAAAGAACAGCAACAAATACCATACAGATGATTCAAAACCATCACCTACCTTCCTGTTGTTCTAAGATGCATTTTTATAAGCAACAAGTTGGTTGTTAAATCCATTGATTGGGAATGGATGTTAACTGATTTCAGACACAACTGCATCCCAGGTTCCCTGCAGCTGAGTAATAACCGTGTGGTATAGAGAATCCATTCTCCAGCAAAAGTGCTGACTCTTCTGGATGGGTTGGAGCTGTTGGAGTGTGCTCCTCTGTATCATTTTAATAACAGTGAGCAGTCAGCCAAACTCCCCTGCTCAGGCAGGCCTGGAGAGGCGCTGAGAGGGGTGGGGGGAGGCAGCTCTTTCCCAAAGCAAACAATGCTCCGAGGCTCTGCTTCCTCATCACACCCCAGCATGCTCTAAAGTCGTGAACAGAATTCACCCCAACATTTAAGTCACTTTACAGGCATGTGTGAGGCTTGGTGAGGGCAAGGAACCCTCTCGGGCCACAGCCAACTGTCCAGGTGGATGCTTGCCACAGTGCCTGTGGTCCTGTGTTGACTTACTTGGTGAATTTAACCAGAGAACTGGGCTGGGAAATGAAAGAGTCAAGTTACAGTCCTGGCTCTGCCACCAACCAGCTGTGACAAAGGACAATCTTCTTCACCTTTTGATGCTTCCATTCGCTAACCTGTACAATGAGGAGGTTTGTACCAACTGATCTCAGGGACTCTTTCCACTCCACTTCTAGCCACTAGACAATGGCTCTGGCAGAGGGGGCCACATGTCCCGCATTCACTACTGTGGCAGCTACAGCACTGAGCGTGGCTTCCAGATCACAACGAGCGCCAGGTGGCTACTTGGGAATGTATGAACACGCAAACAAGTGACATGCTGAGCCTGACCCAAAATATGCAGCTGGTTCATATGATTCAGGACAAACGCCCTCAATGGCAAAAATCCCTTTTACTTTTGTCTCACTTTTCTGTATGATGCCCCAGTTTGCGCACTGACTAGATTTGCTCAGCTGGTACACTGAGTGCCACTGTCACCTGCCAGAGGTGGTATAAATCCTCCAACTGGGACTTTTAGAAACGGTATGCAAGTAATCTTACATGTCAGATGCATCTACTGATAACAACATAAGTCCTTGTGTGGAAGAAGTCATAGAGACAAACAGTGATGATTTATGACTGGAGGTTCCGAATGGGAAGAATCATTCTACCAAAAAAGCAAAAGCAAAAACAGCCTGTTACACAGAAGTTCTCACCAAGATAACAAATAAACAGAGCGGGCCCAAGGAAATCATAATGGTCGGGCATTATTCTATATTTCCCAAGTCCCCTTTCCAAGCCCTTTGCTGAATTCAACTCATCATTTACCGTATTTGCACATTTAGGCCTTTAGCACTTCATTGTGCAATGAAAGACATGTTAGAGGAATTTTGGACAATAGAAAGCAGATGGGAATATCTTTGTCAAGAGGGTTCAGTGGAAGTGAGGGATGTCTTCACACCTCTTACACACCACTACACCTAAAACTGTTCATAAACCTAAACTTCCTGTAAGAACTTTTCTGATGCCTGGGGTTCTGGGGTTGAGGTGGAGTGGGACACAGCAGAACACTTATCCAAAACAAACACGGAAGCGCTTGGTCTTTTCCAACCGGCCTGCTCCAGTGCCCGCTCTGACAGAGCTCTCGCCCCCCGCTGCAGCGGGACAGCCTCATTGTCCTCCAGAGATGTCATGGGTTACTTTCCTCCCCACCTCACCTCCCTCCCTAGAACAACCTCAGTTTCTAGGGTTCTTAAGCACCCAGTTCCTTGGGACTAACTCCAATCTGATGCTATTCTTCTGAACAAAAGCCGTGGGCTGACTGGTAATTTGAAAAAAAAATAAAAGAATATTTGAATTTAGATCTGCATCATAATACTGGAGATATCTCAATAGGATAAAAAACAAGGCAGCTTGAAGATTTTAGCACTGCTCAGAGGGGAATCAAGATTAAGAAGAAGAGGAAGCTACTGGAGAGTAAGGTCTGGGATCTGAGTGTGATTATATACATGATGATAACAATAAAAAAGTACAGCATTCAAGAAAACAATTCATAATGAGACAATGCTTAGTACTGGTGAACTAAACTGGGAGAAAGGAAAGTTATATTTTTGTCTGTAAAAGCAATTCTAAGTGTAATCAGTGGAATATTAAATAGAATCCTACATCCACAAATATATGGCCAGTTACCAAGCAAATGCAACAGAAGTTGTTTATCTTACTAGGATTGAATTTATTGTAGTTTCATTTAATGACAATGCTAAGCTGAACTGCTTAGTCTTTTTAGCTTGTGACTTGTGGTTTTCAAATTGTGTCCAAAGTATAAAAGACAATATTAGTTAAGAAACCTTTACATTATTTGATTTGTCTAATATTCAACCTTATGTCTATTTCCCTAGATTACGTGAACCATATTGCTTTATCTTAAATCTCTATTATTTTATGACTTGATACTATATATTGATATGTTGAAATTAAATAACATGTATTGTTTGAGAGTTTTTATGGGTTACAATTTCCTATGGTATGGACAGCATAACATAGTATTTTAGGAAACCAATGTTGTTGTCAGGTAAATTTGAGTGTGAATACCACTTATGAAAGGTACAAACTTGTGCTAAGGGGCTACTTTACCTCTGCGTGTCAGCGTGCTTTTCTATAAAGTGGCAAAATAACTGCTAGGACTCAATATGCCAACCAATGGTACCACACGAGGGCTAAGACTCAAAGAAGCTCAAAGTTGAACGAGGTCTTGAAATTACTCAGTACAACCGTCTAATCACAGTTGTACAGATCATCCCTCCTTATGCTGACTTTAAAACTATCAAAACCTGAGTGGAAATGTTAAGGGAAGGCAGAATTTGCAGCCAGGATATCAGATGTGAGCAGTGTTTAGAAGACTTACTGTTTCAGCCTCTTAACCTACACTGGTTCGAACTTGTGGAGACCAATTTTGTTTCTGAAGACCTTAGTCTGCCTAATACTTCCTTTAATTTATATGAAGTTAAGTACTATGCCTATTAATGTTGGTAAACTCTATTGTAAAAGTATTATCTTTCTATTTTTCCGTTCTATTTATTATCATAGTTAACACTTCCAGCCACCGATTATTGAACCCAAGTTGGCCCAGGCACAGGATCTGAAGGTATGCACATGTTATCTCAGCCAATTTTAAGAACAATTTCTGACATGGTCACTATTATTGCCCCACTTTACATATGATGACAATGAGGTTCAGAGAGGGTAAATAATGTATCCAAGGTCATGAAGCAAGTAAGAGATTCCAGACAATAGCAAATACATGTAATGTTATCTTGCAGAAGAGTGGGGTTATAGCATCAGCTCTGTCTGCTATATGGACTAGCATTTCTATAAACAAATTCTGAATCGTTAGTCTCCTTTGAAACAAAACTAGTAACTCATTCATTTACCTTATGACAAAGGATATTCAGTGACGTATTTGGAAGAAAATAACTAAAGGTCATTTTAAGCAATCAAAAAATCAAAACAGTAGTAGGAGGGAGAGTGATGATGATGATAATGATGATAATGATAGGAATTACGGAAAACGAAGAAATTCTAGTATTTCCTTAGACTTTGTCCAAGTGATTCTGTGAACATTCCTTCACTTGTGATATTTCAAAAGAAATAGATAGATGTACAGTATATTCATTTCTCAAGAATGGCAGCTGGAATATTCCACTAGACAGCGAGATCTCCCAGGCACACAGACATAGGAGAAAACCATGTTCTCTAACGTGTTTCTCAATTTTGGCAAGCATGCAGATGTTTCAGGGATGTGATCATCAGAAAGTCATTGTTGATTGAGACCAGGATACTCATATGACAATTCCGGTAACAAATCTCCTTCAGGACAATATCTCCAGCTGTCAAGTTCATTAAAAATGATTGGTTTATGACTATTGAGTACATCCTGATAGGAGACTAGAAACTGTTTTCTATACATTGGCCTTGAAGCAAACTTATACTTTAATAAGCAAGGGCCAGGACCTAAAGCCCCCCAAGATTCTCCCAGGTTCCTGGGTCCATGATGCAATTGCAACACATTCATTCAATAAACATTGAATACGTGCTGGTGATTTTCCTAGTACCGTGCTCTATGCAGTCAGAAGTGTGAGTGAGTGAAGACGTGGTCCCGGCCTCAAAGGAAATGAAACATCACAGCCTTGGAGCCACTTGTTACTTATTGCTGACCTTCTCTGGAGTCCCTAGGCCAAGGAACCTTCCAGAGTATCACAGCACCCTGGTGCTGATATTCACAGATGGCAACCACAATTCTCAAATGTGCTTCGGTCACCGATTCTCTAGCCCATTCCTATTGGCTCCCATTGCAATAGACACAACGCTACATCATTCAGCACCTTCTCTGTGGATTTCTATTTTCAAGCTTGTTGATCTACCTAAAGCCACAACCCAGCTTTTCCCACTGCAGCATACATAGGGCAATGGGTATTTTGCACATTTCTGAGTAGGAAAAGGCAGAAAAGAATACCAGAAGAGCTGGGTACCTTTACTCATAGCCCAGCTTCACAGGATGTCTTCAGCCCATCCATGGCCAGAGTCAGGCCTTGAGCAAACACCCTCCTCGGAACCTTTGCACTGCTGAACCCCCTGCCTAGGGCGCTGTGACTGATGTCCCTTCTGCAGCTGCCTGCAGGCTGCTGCTCAAATATCACCTCTTCGAAAATGCCTCCGCTGACCACCCTATCCAAAAGGCTAAAGCCCCCATCATCCTTTCTTCTCCGCCATAATTTATTTGTACCATCTAGCATCACCAGAAAATTGCAAATATTTGTTTATTGTCTCCTCACACTAGAATATAGCATCCATGACAATACGTGGTTTCTGTTTTCTGCTGAATGTCCATTTCCTGGCACTTAAGAAGCACTTAATCAGTATATGCTGAGTTAAACCCAATATTGTGTAAAAAAACAAACCAAATTGCTTCAAGCCTAGAGACGAATTACCTGAGCAGAGTAGCAAACTTATTTCTAAAGGCTGGCTCTGCCCACTGGATTATTCAGGGTTTGTTTTTGTTTTTCCTTGAATCTTACACTTCGCTCCTCAGTAGCAGAGCCTCAGGAAGGATTTGGAGAGGGCTTATTGGAGGCTAAGATTTGGACCCACATAACCAGGCTGAAGATCAGACTCATGATAAAAATACAGACAGACACTAAGTGGTATGGACTCCACTATGACCCAAGGTTTGATCATAACATAGAAATGGGAGATTAGCTAAGGGAGAGCCAATTAGGACGCTCAAGCTCTTTGACCACACATATTTTGAAAGGTAAATATATCGTGGAATTTTGCTTCCTCATTCTCAAGAACCTAAAGCAAGGGCAGAGGGAGGTTGAAAGGTTTGCCCAACATCCCACAGTGTGTCAGCAGAAGTACTTGGCTTGGAAACCACAGGTTTCCATATTTCCTGCTTACGAGCACTCTGAAACAGAGAAACCTGCAGGGGCACGCAGAATATATTCAAGCCCAAATGGTGTAAGGCAAGAGGAAGGAATCACACATACATACACACTCACATATGTACATACTCACATGCATGAACACACATATACCACATACTACAGAATGGATGTAGAGATGCCCTTCCCAAGTTTTCTGTAAAGATGGCTGAATTTACAGATGGAAAGATAAGCACAGCTTTCCAACTCTTGACAGTCTGGACCCCCCAGGGAGCTCAGAGGGGACTAAATCTCTTGCTCTTCAACGTCCCATAGTCCTGAGACAGCCCAGATGATTACAGGATTTTCCACCCTTCACTTCCCCAAGGCAGAAACAGCCCTTAAGAAATCTGCTTCATCTGTAATAGAGAAATGATTTGAGGTTGCTTCCATAACAGGTGTAGTATCTCCCCTCAAAGAGCAAATTTCAGCCTTCAGCACTTCAATCGGAACAGTAAAACAAACAACAATGGATGAAAAAGGCTTGGAAACAACTGAGGAAAGGTAGGCAAGTAATATAGTTTCTACCATCTAGTTTCTTATTTTCTCTTCTCTTCCTCTCATGACCTTGTTAATCTCTTAATACTAATTCTTCTTCAATAACCTCCCCATTTTTCCTTTCCATATCTTCAAACTTCAATCTGATACACAATCTAACAGCCTAATCCTTTCATTGATATCAGTGGGCTCTTTATATCCAATTGAAAGCAGTACTGTGGTAGTTCAGGGTCCCCACAATCTGTTCTCACCCTATTGTGGTAGTCCTCAAGGGGGGGCATTGTGCCCTTTGGAGGACGTTGGCCACGTCTGGAGACATTTTTGTTGGTTACAGCTGTTGGCAGCTACTTCCTGGCTTCTAATGAATAGAGGCCATGTTACAGAACAGAGCTTGGGGGGGGGGGGGTCGCTGAATTATATAAAAGACCCCCCTTCTTTTTCTCTGGGGGTTCCTTCCCACCTACTGGGCTCATTTTGCCTGCCACCTGAGGAAAGATGTCTCTTAATACCAAAGGTCAGTGAAAAGGAAAGGAATTTATTATTTATTTGAAATAATACAAACTAAAGTTCCCCACAAATGCACACAGTCCTCCTGGTACCCTCCACGTGGCAAAAGGGAGCACTTCCAAAGCCTCATGGTCCTCTCACCCAAGCCTCATGGTCCCAACCAAGACACCAAAGCCTCATAGTGCTAAACAGACGCGTGGTCCCAGAGAGAGAGACACCAAATGGCTGTCGTGCCTGTTTAAATCCCAGCACCAATCTTCTTCTGCAGCCCCATTTCCAGCTCCTCTCACAACTGGCCACAGCTGCCAGCATTCTGGGCAGGTGTGGCCCTGTGGTGTGGAACCAATTATCTCCAAGCTCTTCTGGACCCTATCACAAATCCCTATTTGGGGCTCCCCTCTTGGCTGCACCCTGTTACAGCCAAGGATGTTGCTAAACATCCCACAATGCCCAAGACAGCCCCCTACAAAAAAAGAATGAGCCAGCCCAGTATGTCAATAGTGCTGAGGCTAAGAAATCCAGCTCTCTAGCTTTCTCTCCACTCTCCTGTTTATTTATCTGTGTGTTTGTTGTGATCAACTCTTTAATAGATGACTTGCAATTCCCAAGCATGGCTCATGCGTTCAAATCCTCAAGCCCCTTGTGATATTGTGATTTACAATAAAACACATAAATTTGGTCTTCAACCTTCCTGGCACAAATCTCCTAAAAACCCTCGGAATTTCTTGTAGATTGAGAGTGAAAAAAGTAGGCTTTGCTATGTTAATCAGGCGGCTAGGAAAACACCAAAGAATGGGGACTGATTGCCAAGGGAACCAACCTTGTGGTTAGAGGATCAGAACTTTCAGTCCTACCCTCCTAACTTCCAAGGGAGGGGAGAGGGGCTGGAGGTTGAATCACTCACCAATGGTCAATGATTAAACCAATCATTTCTATGTCATGAAGCCCCCATAAAACCCCAAAAGGATGGGGTTTGGAGATCTTCCAGGCGGGTGAACCAGAACGTCCCCAGATCCCCCAGTGTCCAGCTCCAACCTTCACCAAGAACAGAAGCTCCTTTGTTTGGGACCTCGCCCTATGCATCTCTTCATCTAGCTGTTGATTCGTATCCATCAATATCATTTGTAATAAACCAGTAAGCTAGTCAGTAAACAGGTTTCCTAAGTTCCATCAGTGCTCTACCAAATTAATCAAACCCAAGGAAGGGTCACGGGAACCTCTGATCACAGCCAGGAGTTCAGAAGTACTGGTAACAAACTGGGCTTCTGGTTGGTATCAGAAGTGAAGGGCGGTCTTGTGGGACTGGGCCCTTAACCTGTGGAATCTGATGGTATCTCCAGCTAGATAGTGACAAGAAAATTCTGAGATGTTCTAAATTAAGTTACAGCAGGCCAGAGGGTGGAAAGAAGAGACAAAATAGGGTTAATCAGTTCACAACTGCAGTGCAAAATCCACTAAAGACTGCTCACTCTCCTTGGTGGGTGTTGGAATTATTAAATGTGCTTGTAGGTGGCTATTTCCGAGACAGGCCCCCTCAAGCCCCAGGAGCCTCCACTTCTTATTTTCACATGGGCTTTAGGAACACTGCTGCGCCCTCCCCAGAACCAGCCCCGCTTCACTTGCTCCTGTCCCCATTGTCTATAGCTAAATTCTTTTAGAACAGCTTACATCTTTCTCCCCCTAAGTTGATGTACAAAACACTTGAAAAGTTCTGAGATAAGCAACCTGTCTGTCTTTTCTACTTAGCAACGCTGCTGCTGGTGTAGACTCCATGCCCAAAGACTGGTCTTCTTTTTTGGTTTTTGTTTTATTTGTTTGTTTGTTTGTTTGTTTGTTTTGCTAGCAGTAGTTTCTAACCAACCTTTTCTCTTTTTTTAATTTTATTTACTTTTTAGAGAGAAGGGAAAGGAGGGAGGAAGAGAGGAGGAGAAACATTGATGTTCACACATTGATCAATTACCTCCTGCATGCCCCCAACTGGGGACCTGGCCTGCAACCCAGGCATGTGCCCTGACTGGGAGTTGAACCTGCAACTTTTTGTTTTTGCAGGCTGCTGCTCAACCCACTGAGCTACACCAGCCAGGGTCAAATCCTCTCTTTTAAAAGAAGATTCAGTCATGGAAGTTAAAAAATTTTTTTAATAATACTGTCAGAACTGAATTGAATTTTAGGACACCCAGCTGGTGTCAGAGAATTGCTTGTGGTGTGGGAAAATCCTTCCCTGCCCCATTGGAATTAGGAAATCAGAATCTTTCACCATTTGTACCCTCTCTTCACCTAGAAAGGGCCTTTTATTCAGTTGTCAAATGCCTATCTTTTCTCTAAGGTACATCTCCTCCTTGAAATTTCCTGAATGAGTGTGTCCTCTCCTTACTAAACTTGAAGAGTGTTTTGACATCCCTCTTTTATGAAATTTATCACATACAATCTGGAATTATATACTGCAGTGTCCCAGAAACAACCATGTTTATCCAAGACTATATTGTCAGTGCCTATAACAGTGCCTGGAGCACAGAAAGTGCTAAATAACACTCGATCACATCAGGAAGTGTGTGTGCTCTGGAGTCTTCATTCTCCTAGCAGGAGAAGGTTTTCTAGAGCTGGAAACATTCCAGTTCTTTAAAGTCTTGCATTATTACCTCTTCCACCTAGAAGAGGCCCAATAAGTATTTATTAACTGTCTAAATAATTAATAAACACACATGTAATATGATCAAATATCAAATACTGAAATGCAAAGCAAATAACATACATATGGCATAAACACACAACTGAAATAAACAGGCAAAAATAAAATGTTTCGGGCTGCAGATTTTGAAGTCCTAGGCAACAATTCGCACATCTCAACTTCTAATCGTATCAAAGAATTCACGTCACAAGTATGTTCCAGTGTCTTACATTTCCCCACCTTTAAAAAGCACTGAAATTTCTATTGAAATGTTAATTGCTCATCTGGGGAACACATGAAAAGCACACACGCAAAGACAGCCGTTGCCGGATGCCCGGGTAAAGACGGACGCACTGCCCTGAAGTACTCACATCGGTTTCCAAGGACACAGTGCATCTCTTGCGACACAGACACGCTCATATGCAGAACAGTGGTGGCCACGTTATCAAGACAACAGTTCAGAAAAGAGAGACTGAGTGGGAGACAGCATTAAACTTGGGTTCCTAATGGAAATTTTACTTTGCAACTGATATACTGAATTTTACTTTGCAACTGAATTGAATTTTAGGACACCCAGCTGGTGTCAGAGAATTGCTGATATATCTAATGTGCTGATGTTTATCAGACATTTCTCAAACCCTGTGTTAACTGAAGAAGAAGAGCCCATCACAATGTCCTGCTGGGGCACTTCCTAACCCCTCATCCTTCTTGTTTCCAGACTCACTGATACCATTTTTACCTTTTCTCATATATTTTATGTGTTTTACCTCATAATCATCTGCTTATATAATCCCTAATTCTCACAACCTGTATAGATGGAGAGAAACAAACGTAACATTTTGCACTTATTATGCACCTAACATCACCATCTGTACCCTCTCACCAGCACTTTTTCTGTGCCCCACACACTCTCCCAAGCACTTTCCCTACAGTATCTAATTTATTTCTTATGTGAATGCTAAAACAAATGTTATTATCACCCTCTTTTCGACATTACGACATTACAAAGTTGAGACTCAGAAAGTTTAAGGAACTTGCCCAAGGTCACATAGCTTAACTAATTCAAAGTTCCCGTCAGTTGTGTGTGGCATGTGGAACAATTTTTTAAATCCTCACCCAAGGATATGTTTTTATTGGTTTTAGAGACAGAAGAAGGAAGAGAGCAAGAGAAACATCCATGTGAGAGAGAAACATTGATGGGTTGCCTCCCACGCACATCTGACTGGGGATTGAACCTGTAACCTTTTTGATGTATGGGATGATGTTCGAACTAACTGCGCCATCTGACCAGGGCTCTGTAATCATTTTAAAAGATCGTTGAACTCATTTGGCTTTTCATAAATATTTATCCCACACCAACGAGCTAGGCTTTGTGATGGTTTTGGAGAAAGCGATAATGCATGTTATCATTCCTCTCAGGCAGCTCACAGTCTACTGAAAAAAAATGGATATTGATCAAATGATCATTTATAATGGACACAATTCACAAACCAAGCTAAGCTGTCAGACACAAAAGAAACAGAGACTCTGAAGTTACATAATTAAAGAAACTGTCTATGACTCTGAGTCAGGAAGGGCTTCCCTGTGGGGGCTTTTCCAGCTGAAATCTGAAGGATGGATAGGTGTTCATTTGGAATGGGAAATGGGGGTGAAAAACAGGGTGGGAAGCAGTTCATAAAGAAAGACCAGCACCCCTGAGGCCACAGAAGGAAGGAGCAGGGCCAGGTCACCATTCCTCGAAGGGGAAGAGGGAACAGAGCGCAAGATGAGGTGAGAGGAGCAGGATGCGGGACAGGGGGAGATCTGGTTTCAGTTCCTGAGAAGTGGACTCTGAGACAAGAATTGGTTGGGTTCAGGTAGTTTAATTAGAAGATGATTCCAGAGTTCTCAGTGAGGGTGGAGGAAGGAGAGAGGAAGAGGAGGAAAGCAATAATGGGGTCAACTGAGTGGATTTCTGTTGTGAGCTCAGTTCTGCCAGAGACCTCTGAGAGACAGGCAGAACATACTCAGATGTGCCCCACTGAGGGGAAAGAAAGACAAAGACGGATCACTGACCCCCAACACCCCTGGATCAGGTGGCTCCTGGGGACCTCACAGTACCTGCTGGGAGAGAGGAAGCAGGAAGATGACCGCCTGTAGAGAAATTGTCTTCAAATTCAGGCAATGGGTGGAGCACGGTCAGTGCCTGCTCCAGGCTTTATAGAACCCTTCCCTGAGAGGAGCAGGCATCTGCCCCCGAGGGGAGGCATCCGTGGCCCTAGCTGGGGGAGAGGTGGAAACCTAATCAGATTTTGGCTTAGAGTGCTGGCGCTGTCTGCACTGTGGAGAACAGGTTGGAAGGAGGTGAGTGGGTGTCCACAGAAACCTAGGAAGCCTTTGCAGTGGTCTTGGCAGGACCGGCTACTTAAATTGTAGGGAACGCTACAAAACGTAGCTGAGGCCCCTTGTTCACAAAGAAGGATGATAGTGCTTCTAAAGGCAGCTATTTAAAATGCTTGTAAAAGTATAAAGCTATTTCCTTTCTACTGTTCTCTCTCTGTCTCTGTCTCTCTCTTTCCTATCCAGTGTCCTTCTCCCTCAACGTAGGAATCCTCATGTATGAGTGCAGACCCAGCGATGCCCCACCACCATCCAGACCACAGTGCTACGCCCCAGCTAGGAGGGACAGTTGAGCCAGGTATCTCCCCTTCCCATGGGCCTGCTTCCCCACCCATGACAGAGGGTAACCCTCAAAGTTATTGCAACCTCCACGCCAGGACATGCCAGGTACCTGGACTGAGGGTGGGCTCACCCTTGCCGAGACTCCCTCCAAATGCACCTTGGTATTTCCCACCCAGGTCAGACACGGGCATCTCCATGCTCTGCTCCCAGTGCTCCCCAGTGTCCCCCTCCACATGTTGCAGGTCCCTGTCAGAGGCAGAAGGTGATGAGGAGGCTCAGCAGGGTCTGGGGAATGAGTAGCCAAGAACCACCTGAGGAGATGGGGAGGCAGCAGGAGATGGGATCACATGTAAGCAAGGTTCTAAGCATCCAGCACATGCTCCACTCTCCCATCAAATTTCAAATTCAAAGGTAACATTATTGTTAAGAATTTCAGTCCAGATGATGAGGAATATTAACCCCCAAGTGGAGGGTCCTTTGGAGTGTGGGGCCCTGTGAGACTGCACTGGCCACATGCTCATGAAATTGGCCATGACTTTAAGTGAGAGAGGATGTTACCTAGTGCTAGTATAAGAGACAAGGGCAAGTAAATCAACCCGAAACATATCTTTGAGATAAATATAATGGCAGTTGGTTATCCATTTGGTATGGATGGGTAAAGTGGAGCAAGGTGATGAGGTGACGGGGAGAGGAATGATGCGTCGTGATGGAGGTGTGCTGTCTGGACCTCCCCACAGGGCTTTGCTATGCAGGTGCAAGACATGCAGTGAGCTGACAGCCTCCGCCTACTGGCACCTTCAGGACCTGCTCAGCTTTTTACTGCAGTCACACTTTCTCCATGCAGCCCTCAGACAATTGCCAAGACCGACAGGTGGACATTACAGCCTGAGATGCCCCTTGCTCCGCCCTGCTTCCGTCCCCTTTTCCTCTCACAGGTGTGAGATCTGCAGAGTACTTTCCCTGCCCAATCCTGTTTCCTCCTGCCCCTTTTATCTTTCACAGGTATTATCTCTTTATTCCAAAAACCTCCTGTACTTCTAACTGCATCTCAGCATCTGCTTCCCAGGGACTTCAACTTACAGGGTGTCAAAGACATCTCCTAGTTATCTGTCCGGAGCATCTGCATGGACTCACAGAGACACTGAGAAACAGCAGGTTTATTGTGCATCAGTTCAAATATCATGAAGCACCTTTTTTGCCAAGCACTATGCTGAACACAAAGGATAATGCAAATTAATGTTAGATAAGATCCCTGAAAAGACAAGGCACAGGAAAAATGAACAGATGGCCTTTCCAAGCACCTAAGGAGAATTCTTTGCAAGAGATTAAAAACCTCCAGATGTGGAGGCAGACCATACCTCAAAATTAAGACAGAAAGTTTTCACTGCCAACTTAGATGTAGTTTCCTGTGCGTGTGTGTGTATATGTGATGAGTTAGTTGTATAGCTTCTCATCTTTGTAAAAAGTTAACATTTCACAAACCACTAAAAAACCTACCTTGACTCCAGAAGAGTCTCAAATAGACCCCAAACTTATGTTCAAGAGGTTGCCAAGTCTGCACTTTCCGGCAGGCCCCCAGAGGCCCCCCGTGAATCAGGGCTGGGTGCAGGCCTGCAGAACAGGTCAGCTGCACCCCCCAAAGGCCCAGCGCCCCGTTCCACCAGGTCTGGTGGGGCAAGTCACTCCCAAGGACTTGCCTGTGTGATCCAGGGGTGACATCAAAAGACTGATGATCCCATCTGTCAATTCTCCTTTTATCTGCTTGCTCTTTATTGCAGACATTTATAAATGGATGCTTATGGAGTTAATCAACTCCACGTAAGATGACCATGCACTGTATCTCTGCCAGGTGTTCTATTGGAACAAAGGGATTTTTGAATCAAATGCCAAGCTTTGTGGAACTGAATTCAGAAAGCAATAACTGGAGTGACCATTACTTCGGACAGACCCCCTCCTGCACATTCATCCCATCATTCACAATTCAATGACCAAGCACATGTCCATCTCCCAGAGAGCCAGGAGTGCTGCTGGAGAAGTGGAATGAACACTTAACCTGTCTGCGGATGTGGACCTGGTCCAGCTATCTGCATGTGACTCCTCGTTCTCTGATGAGCCAGTCTGTACTGGCAATGAAATACTTCGACTATGGGTGCTTCTTGGCAGTCGTCCATTAATAGTTGAAATGGGCAGATTAAAGCACTGAGTGGTAGCCAATTGCCTTGCACACTTTGCACAGATGACTCGTAACAAGAGTCTTAGAGGGTAGGAGCTCTCTTTGCTCACCTTTCCAGGTGACTAGAGTGAGATCCCAGGAAAATTAAAGTTGTTGGTCTCTGGGCTTAACTCTCACCTGCATGTCTATCTGACAAATGCAGGAAGACAGGGCAGCTATGCAGAAGGAGATTGTGGATGGATTGACTAGTCCCCGGGAAAATCTGATGGACATATTGAAAAAAAATTGTGAATCATTGTCACATGGAGAATCATTAGGGAGCCTGCATTTGTAAGGTTGTATTATTTTAAATCCCACTGGACTTATTTTTCTAAACCTAACAAGAGAAAGTAGGCATGGGGCTTTAAAGTCTCTAGCTGTTGTCCCCATAAATTGGCATCAGGTACATTAGTCTAATTCACACCAGCACCACTGACACCAGTTGGATTTTGTACATCTAGGCTCTAAAGCTAAAAGACAGCGGCCCTGAGAATTCTAGAAATGGTCCTGCTGGGTGACAGGTCTTCCCACTAGAAGGGAACATCATGCTATACAAGACCCTTTTCCCACCCCACAGATCCTCTCCTAACCCCTAGCTTTGCGTTCATAAACTTAGGCCTTGCCCAAGAGACACAAGAGGAAGAGAATCAGGTTATTGGTCACATGATTCTAAAAGTCACCACAGTTGTTACGGAGGCCACCGTGCCATGAGGACTGTGGGAAGACAGACCGGGTGAAAGCAACGTACTGGATGGGGAGATAGTTTACTCCATATTGAGCTAAAAGTCACTATCATGGTCATCAATTCCATGCCTTCCTTTCATTGATAAAGAATCTCAAACCCAAATATATGATGAGACTTGCACAGCTACGGAGCAAAGCCCCAGCTAGAATCTGGGTATCCCAGTTCCAGCCCTGCCCTTTCCGGGTCTGCAGGCTGATGGGCCTGCCAAAGACACCGGCAGAACCTGAGGGGAGCGACTGCGGCAAAGGTCTGCTTTAAGGATCACGACATGGACAGAAAGACTGCCATGCTTGAGAGCAGGACCTCATCTCCTCTGTCTTTCACATTTCTGTCACTCTCCATGACTAGTGCCAAATAACTCCTCTCATGAAATCACTTCCTAATGGCAAGCTTCGGACCACTCTGACAAAAAACCAGCACCATGTGTCAAGCCAGCACATAAGAGGAGAAAGGAAGAAATATTCAAACACGCTATACATAGCAGTGATGGCAGACAAGCAATAAAAATAGTAACAGTAAGCAAAAAAATTATAATTTTTTTTTAGATTTTATTTATTTATTTTTACAGAGGGAAGGGAGGGAGATAGAGAGAAACATCAATGTGCGGTTGCTGGGGGCCGTTGCCTGCAACCCAGGCATGTGCCCTGACTGGGAATAGAACCTGCGATACTTTGGTTCGCAGTCTGCACTCAATCCAGTGAGCTACACCAGCCAGGAAAAATTATAAAATTTTTTAGTTCAGCAAACATTCACCAAGTACCTAATACACCCAAAGTTTTGTGCCAGACACAGCGTGTGTGTGGAGTTGGGGCTGGGCTGGGGGTGGGGGGGTGTCTTTTAAAATGGACTGGTCAGGCCCTGGCCTTCAGGCACTCACAATTTCACATGGGGGCAAAATCACTCTCTCCAATAATTGTGCTATGATTCACCGTGTAAAAGTTGCTCGAACTGAGGGAAAAATGTCAGTGAGACCCAGTGCTCACTTTCATTTCTTCCACCAGCCTGCCCTCAACAAATAGTGACTTTCAGAAGTGAACCCCCAAGACAAAGACAGGTAAATGGCATGAGCATGGCAACTGCTGCTTTTCTTTTCTTATTTTTCTGACTACATAGAATTTTGTTTCTTTGAGTGTGTTCAGTCAGGGCTGTAATAAGCATCTGCCAACCATATGCCTTTGGTATCATTGGCAGCAGAGATCTAGGGCAAGACTGTGTGCATGTGGCTGTCACAGCTTCTCTGAGTCCCCCGGCCCCACCTCATGACTGCACCAGCTGATTCCTGCCAGGTGGCAACAGGTGGCCTGCAGAGACCTGGCTTCTGACACTGAGGTGCGACCACCTGGAATCAGCCAGGGAAGGAACGTGAGAGGGAAGGGCCACACCCCCACCCCAGCTTCCCTGTGGTTAACCAAACCCTCGGCTATTTTTAAGCAACTACAAAAGCCTGCCCCATGTGTCATCACAGACTTTACATGTGCCACCACCTTCAACAGAAGGCAGAGAATCTGTTGCGCACTTTCTGGGAAATGCTGTTCGTGATCCTGCTCTACTGACGCTCATCCCCCCGATTTGAATTGTGTAAGAGTCGTAGGCATTTTAGAAGGTCACACAGAGACACTGGGCTTTCCCATTAGCAAACCAACACAGACAAATCCACTGTTCAGGCTCTGTGCAAAACAGGAATGCAACAAGGCTGACCAATTTCTGCTTTTGGCTAGAACAGCTACTCCTCTTCGTTGTCAAAACATACTTTCATCTAGCTCGTGATACTATGATCCTAGAGAGCCAGGTGAGAAATGATGAATCCTCTGGATGTTGGAACAGGACCTACTTTTTCTTCATGCTTGTGGTCAGCCCAACTCCTTGGGCCTCAGCTCCAACAGCAGCCCTGGAGCCGTGGAAAGGCAGGGCTTCGTGAGAGGAGGCCGGAACAATGCAGTCTGCACACCCTAACCTCACACCTCTGTGGGTGGGGGTGGGGTGGTGCATCAAGGCCAGCAGCCTCCTGAGACTGCTGTCTTTCCGGGGCCAACCGTGGTTTGAACATGTCCCAGATTTTAAGAGGCTGAATTTCCCTTTTGTTTTCTGGGTACTTCTACCTCTGTGTTTTAGCACAACACATTTATTTAGTTTACGTTATTTTAAAGCAAAAATTGACTCATATCTACCTTGTTCCAGGCACTGTTGTCAGCACTGAAGATGATATCACCACCCTTCAAAGAATGTGGACTAAAAATTACAGCCACTTGACATGTATATAATGTGTGTGGCACATAAACAAACAATAAATAATCATTTAATCAAATAAATAAAAAATCATACAGTAAGAGTCCTACATGCAGGAGTGTGGGCACCAACAACATTTGCGCACTGCCCCTGACAGGTGCTGTGTGGGACCTTTACACACTCATGCACGTCCTCAGGGAAGTACTCTGGGATAGGGAGTACTAGCTCCGCTTGGCTAGTGAGAAAACTGAAGTTCAGATCACACAGCCCCAAGATGGCAGAGTTCAAAACACACCGGGGTGCCATGGTGAATCGTTGCAGACACCCTGCACTGACTGAGCTGTTTCTCATTCCAGGCAGGAGCAGGGTTCCTGGGCCCAGGGGCGGCGAGAAAGCAGGGACATTGCTGAAATCAAAACACTGGGGTCAAAACCTATCTCTGACACCCACTAGTTATATGGTCTTGAGCCAGAAACTTAATTTCTTTGAGTCCCAAATTTCTGTCCATGAAATAAAAAGTGCTGCTGTTTACCTCAGAAGGATCATTGGAAGGAGGAAGATGGGGACCCAAAGGAGACCTGCATTTCACTGCAACCATACATTGCTGAACAGGGTTGTGTCTGAGAAATACATCATCATGCAAACATTGTGAAAGGCACATTCACAAACCTGGATGGGCCAGCCTACCACACACCATGGGTACATTGTCCAGCCTATTGATCCTGGGCTACAGGCCTGTGCAGCACATTACTGTGCTGGATCCTGTGGGCAGTCGTAACACAGTGGTAAGTATTTGTGTATCTAAACATAGAAAAAGTACATAAAAATATAGTATAAAAGACAAACTGTTTGTGCACTGCACACACACATGTGTTTGGGAGCGGGAGGAGGGAGGCGCCATGAGAAGGAGAGTAGACATCAGGAGCGGGAGGCAGAGAGGGAAGGAAGAAAAGGGGAGGAAAGGGAGAAAAAAATAAGTGGAGGGAAGGGAAGTGGGTGTGTGCTGCAGGAGTGTGTGCATCCATCCATACAGGGTGCGTATGTGCGCACTCTTATGCACACGTGTGCACGTGCACAGGTGCAAGCAGGAGCGGTCCTGGCCCACACAGAGACAGGCACAGAGCAGGTGGACCACATGCTGGAGCCTCCTCTTCTAGTCATGCCAGCCGGAGCTAGCAGTAAACCCGGCACCATATTCAGGGCCAGCCTTTTGTTTCAACACTATGAACAGACTTTTTGCTTATAACCCATTATAATCTCATGGAACCACCTTGAACATGCAGTTCATCATTAATGTAATGCCTGACTGAGTATTGAAAAAGGTTCACACATTACAGTGTGTTTTCTTAAAGATTAGATGTGGCTTTATGTTTTCAATTCTCATTAAAAATTGAGAACAAAGTATGTCTCTTGGCTACTAATCCAAATCTTGCTGATATTTTATGTTTTGGGGGAGAAGATTAAAAGCCTGACATCTCAGCATAGCACTGGAGATCCCCTAAAGTGCAGCCCGAAGTGCGTGTGAGGGGACAACACCTCTCCTGTGGACAGTGGCCTCCCAGGATTTTAGGGCACTATAAGGGATTTTCCTCTTTAACATTCGGTGCTCCATATAATATATAATTTGCTATTTAAACTCTCAGTCCTCATGGTAACCTCACAGGCTCATCTTTCCAACTATTTTGTAAATGAACACGCTGAGGCTGACAGGGTTAAATAAAAGGAGACAACCAGGAAAGCCATGGGCTGAATACTCTCCATCCTAGGGACTACCTAACCTAAACGTTTTATCGCACTTAAGAGGGATTACCCCCCAGAACGAAAGGGTGACTGTTTGGAGCATGAGGTGTGGGAAGAGAGATTAGCATGAGAAGCGGGAAAATGTTTAAATGCAAAGCCACAGAGAGGAAATGAAACAACCTCCCTACCTCTTATCTTTGAGTGCCTTCAAGGGCCGTCTGGGGCCAGCGGCCTGGGGAAACGCCCAGGCTGTTGCATGCCTTCACCTCTGGGCTGTTTTTTTTTTTTTTTTGTAACTGCCCTTCATTAAAAAGATCTTTCCCATCAGCTTTATCATCTCTCCCTTGGCTCTCCATCAGGTTGAGTCAGACCTAAAACACTTACTTTTCACAAAGCCTAAGCAATCTTTTGTCTAGACACGTATGTTTCCGAGCAAAGCTCTGTGACCCTGGTCAAGAGAGACGCTGGTACAACAGGTGGGCTCCGCTGTCCAGCTAAACAGAATGGACACAAGGTGAGAGTAGAGGAGATGGAGAAAGAGGGAGGGGCTGGGAATAAGGTGGCAGCATGTCAGGTGGGCAATTGCAGACCCTTGAAATTCTCTTTGAAAAATGTAAGGGGACCAGTCCGGAGCATCCCTGAAATGGTTTACAAGCCAAACTGGGGCTGGTTGCAAAGGCTCCAGGCCCTTCCTTCGACCCGTTCCCTCTGCCTAGAACACTTTGTTCTTCATCTCTACTTCCTCTTCCCCTGGTCAAGTTTTATTTCCTATTCAAGTCATACTACAGGTTCCTTCCTCAGAAAGGCTTTCCTGGGCCCCCAGGCCAAGATGTCAGCGTTACACTCTCTCATCACACCCCGGACTTCATCCACGCAGCTCCCATCAGAACTCCACTTAAACTGCAGTATGTGCATGACTAGTGGAAGATGACTGCCCACGGTCATTAGTTGGGCATTTTGTAAATCATCTTATAATTGACATAATTATAATTTTAAGCATCAATATTACATGCACACACAAATAGTGGTGTGCAATTATTATTAAACTAATAATGTTGTCTCCCTCACTAGACTTTAAGTTCCTTGAGGGCAAGGACTGTTTGGGCCTGTGTATAATTGGGTGCCCACTGTGCCTGAGACATAATTGGGGGTCAAAATATGTGCTAAATAAGCATGAGATTGTCCATAAGAGGCTCTGGTAACAAGGGGGAAAATTCAAGGGGTAAAACATCCAGAGAATAGTTCATACCAGTTGAGGCTGGGTGAGCAGTGTTCTGATGTCTCCGTTTAGGTTGCCCAAGAGCTCCTAGTGTGGAACCGGCTGCCAGAGCATGAGGCATCCCTGAGCACAGAGCCCCTCTTACACCTCATTCCACTGTTACCTTTAGGAGCAGGAATAAAAGAAACTTGGAAGCCAGCTCCCTGGCTGTCGCGTACATTCCCTTTTGAAAACAAAAAGTGGTCTTTGGTCATTTCAGAGAAATGTGAAATTCATTTGCATTTGAAAATAGCTCATTGTTCAGGAAAAATTGTCAAGTAGTGAATCAGACTACAGTTCTTGCAGCCTGAGTCATCCATCTACGTGGTGTGTGCTATGCTGCATCAGCCACCTTTTCATGAAGCTCTGCCACTGAACTAACAAGATAGCGCATGTTTCTGTGTAGGTCCCTTCAGAGGTATTGTCAGCTCTGTGAAGAACGTAGAGATAGTCTCATGCACACCCTGCCATAACCCCAGTATCTATCATGACCTCTCGGCCACCGAATAATCGCTGATGAGATGGACAGATGCAAGAAGTCAAGAAGTCCGTAAAAGGCCTTCCGTTAAACTTAAACTATTCCCCATTACTCTACCTCACAGGGCATAATTTCCTTTTGGGGAAAAAGTCTGACAAAATGGCTTTCAGGAGCTCGCTCTCTGGGCGCTTGCCTTATTGCAGCCTGGTTTCTCCTTGCCTTCTTCCCATGATACACAGCAGCTCATTAAGTCTCCTCCACCCTGCTGTCTCTGCTCCGCCCTCCGCAAACTCTCCCTCTCTCTTCTCGCTCTTCAAAGGGGTGTCACGAGGGGCACCTCCTCCTCCATATGGTGCTCCCTGCCAGAGTCCTACCAGATGACTATGTTTTCCTGGTCATGAAGCAGCCCCCATGTCCAACATCTTCTTGGGTAAGTATCTATATAAAGAAAATACATAATCTCATGCTTACATTTCCATTTATAGACTGTCAGAGTCAGCACTCCGGGCATTGTTATGAGCTCAGTGGGAGTGTTTAATAGAATCCTACATTATAAGATGCTTCTAAAAGTCTTTGGTTTAATCGACATTCTTAGCCCACACACCAATGTCTGAGCAATGAGACAGGCAAGAGCCTTGAGCACGGGTGACCTTAGCTAATGTGCTGGTGGTGCTGGGGTGGTATCCTTCCATTTTTAACATTTTCACTTGATACCTGTTTAATATCTCTTGAATTCACACTTATTTTAAGGCATTGGTTTGTAGTGCTTTGCACTGTCAGTTATATTTTCATATAAATAAGCAAGCTGCGAAGACTTAGGCTGGTGTCTACCACCATTTGGGGGTAGAGCCCAAAGATCAAGAAGCATGGAGATGATCTTTGAGAAAATCCAGCAAGTTGGGCAAATATGGGCCAGGTCCTATGAATAAACTCCTCTGAGAATACCTCTCAGCACAGTGGCCAATGGCTTACTCACTCATACCTTCATATTCTGGAAGAGTGAGGACGAAGATGAAAAGAAAGTATGTATCATCTTAGCAGTCTTTGGGGCTACCACCATTGGGAGGAATGTTCTTCTTTCCTTCACTCAACACAACACTAGTGCCAACAATGTACTCAGCGCTATAAAAAACACCAAATACTGTGCTCAACCACTGGATCTGTCCTCAAGTATGAGCATACTGTGTGTTCAAAGGGAATTAATAAAGTGTTTACATTCTGGCCTACTATATCTAGAGAACATGGTGAATATTGTCATTTTCCCACACTTCAAGTAAGGAAAGTCAAGAGAGAACAGGTGGCCTCTCAGATGGGTGGCTTTCGATTACATTCCATAGTGTTCACCACATCCCCAAGAACAGATGTCCTTTACTCTTGTTCTGGGAGCAGCACACATGCACCATTCAGTTAAACCATTTCATACAGTAGTGTCTCCTTCGGCTCAGTCTCCCTGTTGATTCCCAGGATGAGTGAATATACAAATGAAATGCTTATGGGTGCTGCTGTATAAGATAGCTCAATAAAGGTGAGTTTGCTTCCCTGCCTTTAGCATGTGCAGGAAGAATTCTCTCTCCCCTACTATGATTAGACATGCAACCTCATGTGTCAAGTCTCAGCATCCTCCCTTCACTCACTGGGCTACCCCAGAGTGATGGGCTACATTGGGCAGAGTCTACATGCCTACAAGTAGAGGGAGCAGTCGACAAGTTGGGGGAGTCAGCAAGGAGCACTGAGCTGGCCACTTCATCACATGATCACGTTTCATCTTCAAAAGGATCTCAAGCAGGTTTTATCTATATTTCATACATGAGAAAGTTGAGATTTGGAGGAATCACGTAACTTCCCCAAGTTCACACAGATAGAATGTGAGTGAGAATCTCAAACTGGGGCGTTTTGATGTCAAAATCTTTGTTTTTCCCTGAGAAAATGAGACCAGGAGTCAAAAGACTCTTTTAACCTGTGTTTCAAACTCAAGAGGCCTGGGAAAGAACCAGATTGGAAGGGCATGTTGGTTGTTTACCCAAACTTCTCGAGACATTCTGCTTGGTCACCAATGTATCACAACAAACTTCTAGGCTCCTGAAACTTTGCCTTACAAATGTCCTAGTGATACAAAAGCTAAATGAAAACTAAATCCTTTTTTTGTTCATTTTTAAAATAGTCTTTTTCTTTAGTATAGTATGTGTGTGTGTGTGTGAGAGAGAGAGAGGGTGGGGGGGTGTTGAGAGGAACTTTTCAAAATGTCAGCATTCTTAGTAGTATTGGGAACCCAAACACATCAGTCTTAGGTCAGTGCCTGAGAACTAGAAAGACAGGCTGACTAGATAGCAACCATAAACATGGTCCCTTTTTAAATTGATGTTGCTCTTGTCCCTGGGAGAATGCAAAACACAAAATCAAACAAAAACTATGGTTTGGCAACCACTCTGACTTTTTGGAGGGTTAAATAAATAAGAGTTTAGGTCAGAGAAAGCAAGTGGTCATTTTCAGAGTTTAGAGATCAGCAGGACACATTCTGAGATATTTTAACAGGACTTAGAGCTGGAGGCTTGCAAATTAAATAGAAAAAGACAGTTTCTCTTGCCCCAGTGAATTCTGTAGGGTGAAAACTTAAAAAGAAAACAAAATGGCATTCCTCTTCACTGGTTAAAAAAAAAGAAGAAGCCAATTAACAAAATTAGGTAGGTAGGGCACTGGGGTAAGAGTTTTGAGCATATCTTCCCATTCCCCAAGCCTCCACTTAGAAGATGCCACTGGTTAACCTCCTCTGTAGACAAGGCAGGTCCCTGCTGTGCGGCTGACCCTCCCAGTTCACATCAGACAGTCTCTCACCGGGGTCTGGGACTCAGGGCCACAGACGGGCCATTGAGGAACCGTCCAAGGCAACTTATGTTCCCTCATGGACTTGGCAAGCTCTGAGAGTCACGTCTCAGCCTGACCTGAAGACTACAGCTCCCTCCGTGAACTTTAGTTCCCCTCTCCCCTACCCCCTCCCACCACAGGCCCCAAACAGACCAGCCCAGACACCCACATCAAAGAAGTCCTTTTATTGAAAGTAGCAAGGCTGCTCCTTTTGGCCTCTCTACCATATATGGCTTAGGAGAGGAAAGGCGGGAAGGAAAGCGCCTCGAATATTTGCTATGTTCACTTTCAAAGGGCACCCTGTTTGCAGAAGAGGTTATCTTATATCCACACACTCTGTTTTCTCTGGGTCTGAGGCAGGAGTTTGATGAGGCGAGCCTGGATCCCTTTTAGATCCATACAATGATGCTTTTCTGAGGGGACCTGTGGCAAAATTAATATTTTAAAAATCATATGCTCCCAAGACACTTCTGAAAGAAGGAGGATGCTCAGAAGAGTCCTAACCATCTTGAACAGATTGAGGGACCAAAGAGTTGCCTATTTTCTTCTAGGCGCCGATGTAAAACAGCAGCAGAGAAAAACACAACAGTTATTCTATACTAGGGTGCCGGTCTGTGCAAACAATGGTGATAAGACATCAAGCCAAAATCAATGAGGCTCCTTTCTCTGAGGAAGCTCCTGGATCGATCTTCACTCCCCCCACCCCCAGCCCCATCCCTTTAACCCACACAGGAGGAGCATGTAGAAAGGATTCAATGAAGACTTGTTGAATTTAAAGGAACTGGAATCAAAGCATAGCCACACATTTCCCAGAGGAAAATAAACATCTCATTCCTCATTCCAAAACCACAGGGACATTTACTACAAAAGTACCTTAGAAAACACATACATAAATCACCCAATATGGCACGGTTCTCAGTTTTGCTACATTCTCCATGGGTGTGCCCCTTTCCTGTCAGGATTTCCTAAATAAAAATGAAAGCACAAAAATGCCTAACCATTTCTGATTCTTCCCTTGTGGGGAGAAAGGCCAAAAAATAATCTTCGAGTTCCCTCTTCGGGTGGCGTGTACTGAAGTGGCAGCTCAGGAAAGCAAAGGTGCCGCATGCATCTCTGAACACGTCCCTAGGCTCAGTGCCCTCCACACAGCTGCCGAAAGTAACGTTAAAAGTGTGAAATATAGTTATGTAAAAAACAAATAAACTTATAATTAAGAATGTTTTTATTTTGTCATAAGTAAACCCACTCTCCTCCAAAATATTTTCATACACCTAAGAACCAAGCTTTTGTCCTTCCCTTCCTGGTATCAGTGAGCATTTCTAGCATATGGTCAGTATGAGGAGTTTGCCTATCTTCTAATTTAATAGGTTAAGACCATTCTTGTTCAAGCAAAGAACCAACTGACATCCTAACACTTTAAATAATTTTTATTGATACAATTGTCAAAATACTTCTTATTCAAGATAAGCAGAATGCTATAAAAACCTATTCCTTTAAATGTTCTTGCATACAACTTCCCCTGAAGGTGAATAGTGTTACCCTTGGCTGGGTAGCTAAGTTGGTTGGAACATCATCCTGTACACCAAAAGGCTGTAGGTTTGATTCCTGATCGGGGCACATACCTAGGTTGCAGATTCCATCCCCAGTCAGAGTGCATACTGGGGACAACCAATTGATGTTTCTCTCTCACATCTCTCTTGCTCTCTCTCTCCCTTCCACTTTCTGTCTCTCTCTCTCTTTCTCTGTTTGTCTCTCTCCCTTCCTCTCTATCTAAAATCAATTTAAAAAATGTCCTCTGGTGAGAATTTTAAAAAAGTGAATAGTGTTAAAAGACCCTAAATCAAGCATCAATCCACAGGCTGAGTCCAGTCAGCCACATATTTTTGTAAATGAAGTTTTGCTGGTGTACAACCATGGCCATTCATTTATGCGTGTGTTGTCAGGAGCTGCGTGCACCCTACAACAGCACAACTGAGTAGTTGTAAGACAATACTGGCCCCACAAAGTCTCGAGCATTTACTGTTTGGCCTTTTATTGTAACAGTTTTTCAACCTCTTCTCTATACGGTTTCATCCAACTTATTTTCCAGTAAGTGATCTCTGGTCATTTATATTTACCTGATATACCTCATGCCTGGGAAGTGCTTAAAATTGCAACTAGTTTTTATAAAAACAAAGAAGACATCTGATTCTCATTTTTAAGGAAAGTGATTTATTATCAATTGTAAAGTCAATATGGAGAACACAGTGTTAAAACCAGCCTAAAATGTTTGCTCAGAGAGGGTGGTGAGCTTCCTCCTGCCTACATCTGTTATGTTGGGTGAGCCTGGGAGAGAGCTCAGAAATAGAAAACTTACATGCAGAGACAATAGATCATAAAACAGGCTCCTGAGCACAGGAGTGGCAAGTCCCCAGAGCAGTGACTTAAAGCCAAGACACCTACCTTTACTGATCCCTCTGACAGAACAGATGCTGCTGCAGCACGCAGGCTCCAGCAACACACGTCTCATAGGTACGTTCATCAGGAGCAGGCTTCAGTGCAGGAGCAGAAGCCAAGCAACACAGCTAAGCATTAGCAAGGCCGATATTCATGGAAGTCCCTCAGTGTCTTAGACCCCGGTGCCTTCCATCTTCTTGCTCCGCATTCCTAGTCTGCCGCTCTTCATATGGCCCAACATGGCCCCCAGCCCACCTGCATTCAGTTCAGTAGGATGGAAGGGTCTGGGCAGCGAAGCCGCAGCAAGGGCCAGGACTGAGTCACTCGGCCATAAGGATCTGCAAGGGAAGTTGGCAAAGATAATCTTTTATTCTGGGCAGCCACGAGCCCAGATAAAATTCAAGCATTGAATTTCCTTGCTTCAAGGACTGCAATCAGGGGACAACTAGCACTCCTTCTATTAGAAAGAAATATATCCCTAGTATAGATAAGCTTAACAAATTATTTCTTGAGGACTAATGTGAACTGGAAGAAGAAACAACAAATTCTCTAAAGGGAGAAAGGAAACAGCACCAAATTTGGAGAAAATACTTAAAAAAGAGAATAGGCCCGATGAGACACTTCCCCAAATTTCTCCTGGGACAGACACTACCCCAAAGAATTAGTTTCAAAGTTCATGTAGTCCCTAGACTGGCTTCAGATCAGAGGTCACGACCTCACTACTAAAATCCAGACTGTGTCTGGTGTTCTGCCACCACGTGATGCCCTGCTCTGAGCCTGTAATAAGAAGTGCCAATGCAAGGCAGAGCCACCAGGAAGCTTGCTTGCAAAGGCATCTTTCAGGACAAAGCACAGCGGCTACTGCCTAGCCAGAACTCTCTGAGAGCCCCGTCCACACTGCAAATGGAAAACAGCAGGAAAGAGGCAGGCAGGCGCGCTCCCCCCAGGGCCAGAGCTCCGCGAGCTGCCCCAGATGAAAGAGAGGAAAAATGAACGCCGACACCTGTGACAAAGAAAGAAGTACAGGCTGACCCCGTGTTCCATTTACTGCAGGCTTCCTCCAAGCCACTGCTTGTCATTTTGAAGGTTTACTTGTCAAGCCAAACACAGGCAGTGCTTAAACCATACCAAAAAAAAAAAGGATCCAAAAATGAAGTCTACCTTTGCCAAAGGGAGTTGTCTGTCATTTGTGGCAAAAGGCACTGGTGCTGCTGGTGCTCTCCAAGTAGAAAAGAGAAAACAAACAATCCCATTAAAACATGGGCAAAGGAATGCAATAGATATTTCTCCAAAGAGGACATACAGATGGCCAGCGCATGTATAAAAAGATGCTCACCATCACTAACCATCATGGAAATGCAAACCAAACCACAATGACACATCACCTCACACCTGTCAGAATGGCTAATGCCCATAAATGAACAAACAACAGTGCTGGTGAGGAGGTGAAGGAGAGGGAACCTCATGCACTGCTGGTGGGAATGGAAATGGAAATTGGTGCAGCTGCTGTGGAAAACAATATGGAGTTTCCTCAAAAAATTAAAAATAAAACCACTATGTGATCTAGCAATTCCACTTCTGGATAAATACCCAAAGAAAACAAAATCACTACCTCAAAGAGATACCTGCACCCCCATGTCCATTGCAGCATTACTTACAGTAGCTGAGACATGGAAACAACCTGAGTGTCCATTGACGGGTGAATGGATAAAAAGGCAGTGTGTATACACCATGGAATTCTACTCAGCCATAGAAAAGTTGCCATTTGTGACAACGTAGATGGACTTGGAGGGCATTATGCTAAGTCAAATAAGTCAGAGAAAGACAAATACTGCATAGTCTCACCTATAGTATGTGGAGTCTAAAGACAACGGAACTCATAGAAACAAAGAAGAGATTGATGTTTTCCAGAGGCAGGGTATTGGGGTGGGGAGCCTGGGGAAATGGGTGATAGTAGAAGTAAATTCTGGGGACGTAATGTTCAGCATGGTGACTATAGTTAACAATAGTGTATTGTATATTAATAGATGGTAAGAGCATAAAACTTAAAAGCTCTCAGTACAAGAAAAACATATTTGTAGCTATGTGTGGTGATGGATATAACTAGCTTATTGTGATAATCACATATATATGTATACACACACGCACACAGAGTGCAAATCATATATACCTTAAACTAATATAATGTTATGTGTAATTATATCTCAATAAAACTGGGGGAAAGAGTAGAAAAATAAAGGTAATATGGATTTTTATAAAAGGAAAGAAAAGAAAAAGAAATGTATTATCCAGCTTTTCCACCTCTGCCTCTTAGAGAAAGGCGGCCTTATTCACAGCTCCTGGGAGGAGATCTCTGCAAGTGCAGAAGGAAGGCAGATACAGTGAAGGCCTCTTATCTCAAGTGTCCTATGTCCCTTGCCTTGTCACACTGGCCTCCCGAGTGCCTGCTGTGTGCTCAGAGAGGGAGAGATGTGGTTGTGCAGCTCTCAGTGTCCCTGGCGGCGCTCATCAGCCATGAAACTCAGAGAAGATGGCCGGGCAGGAGAAGGATGGCATCCGTCAGCCACTACCGGCAAAGAAGTCAGACCCAAGAGCAGCTCTTGATTAAATCTTCATGTTTGCTTTTAACTCTCACCCACACTTCCTTTTGGCATCCACTGCCCCACTTGTTGCATCCTTTACCAACAGATTCCCAAGCTGCTTATCAAGCACTTCGCCCACGTGGCCTGTTCCAGCACTGCCTCAGTCTAGACATCCCTCAACATCTCCCACTATTAAAATGTGCTCTCTGTGCCTTTCATTTCACCACAGGAGAATGATGTTAGAAAGGAGCTGATAAAGCACTTCCCTGAATAACTCTTGGGTCAAAGAGGAAATCAAATTTGCAGTTTTAGAGTTTTTAGAAAAAAATGATATTGACAAAGCTATGTATCAAAATGTACAGTGTGTAGCAAAGTCTTTTTTAGAGAAAAACTGTGGTTTCATAAATGTCTTAAATATTAAACAAGAAAGCATGAAAATAAATTAAGTAGAAGATGGGAGAAAAAATATCAATAAACAACCTTAGGAAGGAGAAAAGGGATGTAACTATAGCAGAGAAAATAATAATATTATAAGGGAATACTATGTTTAATTCTATGCTAATACATTTAGAAGTGTCAAAATATTAGAAAATTTTCCAGAACACTTAAATGGACAAAATAGTTCATTTGAAAAGTTCAAGCAATTAGGAAAAAGCGCGAGTTTGGAGGGAGGATGTACACACAGCGTCACCTGTGGTTGTAATATTAAAACAACCCGAGGTGGGTGTGGGGCGCACGGTGCACGAAACTGCTCTAGAGACTGTTTTTCTTCTCGAGGCAATCCCGTTCTGTTCAGGAAAACAGATATAAAAGTGAATGTTTGATAGAGGGTAATCTATTATCATGAAAACGTGACCACAAGGTGCTCTGAGGACGCAGGCGGGGTTCCCGCTCTCCCTCTGGGGGAGAGTTGACACATAAGCTGGTCTCCAGTGGGTAAGGGTGACCCCAGGCCCAGGGAGGGGCCCAAGAATATGTTGCTTTGAAGAAAGAGCAGGATTGTTGAGCTAGAGCACAGCACCCACAGGGGACTCTAAAGGATATGCAGCCGGAATAGGAATCTGTGGCCAGATTGGGAAGGGATTTGGATATTTTGAGGAGGCAGGTGTCTGTGGGTTTAAAACAATTTTTTTGAAAGTTTAGATTTCCAAGATCCATGCTCAAATGTTGGGATATGCTTTGCAGTTAATTTAAGGTCATAACCAAGGTCAAAAGCCACATTTACCCTGGCTGGCGTAGCTCAGTGGATTGAGCGCGGGCTGGGAACTAAAGTATCCCAGGTTCGATTCCCAGCCAGGGTACATTCCTGGGTTGCAGGCCATAACCCCCAGCAACTGCACATTGATGTTTCTCTCTCTCTCTCTCCCTCTCTCTCTCTCTCTCTCTCTCTCTCTCTCTCTCTCTCTCCCTTCCCTCTCTAAAAATAAAATCTTTAAAAAAAAAATGTTGGTCCTCCCTGACCTGTGTATCTTATAAAAAAAAAAAAGCCACATTTGCAGGCTATGGGTCACTACTGAAGCAAACATATGCAATTCAGGCTATGTTTCAGAAAAGTTCCTTGGGCAGTTGTATGGGAGTGGAAGAACCAAAGCCACAGACAGGAGAACATACTTGTCAACACTGTCACCACAAGCTAATGGCAGAGTCCTTCCTGGAGCACGTGCCTCCCAACTCCCAATTCAGTCTGTACCACAGGGCCAGATGGAATTTCTAAGTGATGCTAGGCAATGCCCAAAGTCATATCAGTCAGACGCAACCATCACCTTGTGAGACACAGCACGACCACCTCTCACTGCAGAATAATCCCCATAAATTCTTCAGTCGGTGAACCATTTCTATAAAGACAGAGGACAAGTACAGAAGACAACCCTTTCTATAAAGACAGAGGACAATAAGGACAAGTAAAGAGGACAACACTTTCTATAAAGACAGAGGACCAAGAAGTTTAGTGGGAGGACATCTGGTGATCCTAATCAATAGGATCTTCGTGCTTACCTAGTGGGATGCACAAAACAGGATCCTCAAAGTGATGTGAGCATGTGGGCAAGATGGGTACGATTCTCTAAAACTGCTTTGCTCCTCTCCTGAGAGGCCTGGGTCATTCATTCAAGTAAAACTGTGTGTATGTGTGTGCACATGTGCATGTGTGCAGGCGCACATGTGTTCTGTGCACCATGGGGATTCCTGATGTGAGTGGAGGAGTGCTTCAGAAACCCAACAGACTGATTTTCTAACCTATACCCATAAGGGGTGGAAGAGTTGGGATCACAAAATTCTATTTTATTCAGTACTCAGCTTCATACTAGGTATGCGGGACCTAAGGGAGGTTTTACAACATTGAGAAGACAGCATCTTTTCACTTATTTTAAATTTCTGTCAGATGAATCAGGGATGTTACCCCCAAAATAAATTTCTTTATTGCTGATAAGCTTGGCAGCCAGTTCCCTTGCTAAACCCAAGATATGAATGAAACTATAGGTAATAACAGTTAATATAGTTGTTTCAGAAGGGCAGAAAAACAAAAGGAAAGGGAGAGAAAAGAGGAAGGTGAGAGGAGCAAAGAATTTGCCTCTTTTGACATCTCCCTTTTCATATTCAATATTGAAGAACTACATACTTCCCAACACGATGTGGGTGGTAACAGATAAACAAAGTCAGAGAAGACATAAGGACAGTGATTCCAGGGTGATCCTAGACGCAGGCCTGAACTCGGTGCTCCAGGCTCAGACTCTCATCTCAGTGTGGAGACTAATAATCTTACTATGAGGATGTGTGGTTAGTGTTGATGTGAGTCCAGAAGAAACATGAATCATCCAACATCCCTTGAATCCCTGTGGTGAGAGTCTGGACCTAGCATATCATGATATCAGTATTCATAAGAATTTTAAAGCCAAAAAATATAGGCCCCAAGAGGTTCTGAGCTTGTGAAGGTGAGAGTTGATAATATTCAGCAGCATGGGAAGTGTAAGATAAACTCAAACTGAACTAAGGCTCTGTTTACCCCATTGTACACAGCGGGAGTCCTCAGTGTCCCTCCCACTCCTCCCCAGCACTCTCCAGAGCTAGACTTACCAGTTATCCTTCTGCCCATAGCCAGCCATTCATGTGATGCAACCAGGATGACTTTAGTACAATTAGTCTATTTTCAGAAAACTGACTGAATAAAGTCCTACAACTTTTTAAAACCACATCTTTCACTCTCCACCTCAAAGACTCCAAATTTGGATTTACCTTGACTCCCCAATGATTTCTGCTGCTTTTCAACATTTCTTCTCAATGATGCAATATTATGCAGATGGACAGAAATATCTTGGTTCAAATTCTGCCTCCTGCACTTATGAACGTATAATCTAGAAAAAGTTACTTAACCTCTCTATGCCTCAGCTTCCTCCTCTATAAAATGAGAATACCTACTGCATATATTTCTTTTTTTAAATATTTTATTTATTTTTTTTCTTTTTAGAGAAAGGGAAAGAGAGGGAGAGAAACATCTATTGGCTGCCTCTTACACACCCGCAGCAGGGGACCTGGCCCACAACCCACACATGTGGCCTGACTGGGAATCAAACCAGCGACCTTTTAGTTTGCAGGCCAGTGCTCAATCCAACTGAGCGATACCAGTAAGGGCTGCATATGTTTCTTTTCAAGAATCAAGCAAGATTTTACATGTGAAATACTTCCATGCCTGGCATCTGCTAAGTGCTCACCTGTGAGTGTCAGT
Organism: Phyllostomus discolor; assembly: GCF_004126475.2. Classification (NCBI taxonomy): domain Eukaryota; kingdom Metazoa; phylum Chordata; class Mammalia; order Chiroptera; family Phyllostomidae; genus Phyllostomus; species Phyllostomus discolor. The sequence goes on from NC_040903.2 coordinate 153,291,870, forward strand.
GGTTTTCAAATTCCAATGGATATGAGAAGCATCTAGAGCTTGTTGAAATGTAGATTCCTAGGTACCAAACCCAAATACTCTGATTCATTAGGTACAACAAGAGTTCCAGGAATCTTCCTTTAAAGAAACTAGATCAGATGGTACAGGTAGTCTATAAATTATATTCTGAAAAATTCTCATATAAGGGTCACTTCCTAAACAAATACTCACTGGCCCGAAGGGGCAGCAAGTGACCAAGTAGCCTCTCAGAAGGCCCATGAGACCCCTAAAATATCCTCAAGTACCCGAAAGTACTCTTATTGAGGAAGACAGATTCTAACATCAAGAAAATAGCTGAAGAGGTGACAGTCCAGGGATTTTTGAGATCTTTTCTCCACAGTCATCAGTGAGAGCTGGGAAAAGGGCACCAGTTTCATCCTATCTCTTTCATTTAATCAAGTTATTTTGCTATGTTGCTATCAGTTTCCAGGAGCCCAGCTTAATCCCAATCTGCCCATTATGTTGACATTTCAGGTCTCAGTGGAGAGGACATCTGCTGCTTTCCCAGTGGACAGTGTGCCAAGAGCAGAGTGCTCATTTCCAGCTTTGGATGCACATTCCATCTGGCTCATCAAACTCCATTAAGACAGATCCTGCCGCTGAGGCTCGGCGGGAACTGGGACACATGTGTGTTCCATCACTTAGGTTTGGTTTCTCTCACACTCTCTCCCAAGAACTACAGAGCTGCATGGAGAGCTTTGTGCTCAGAATGGCACCTTTCAGAGCCCTAATCAAAAAGGAACCCGAGATCTAGCAAAAGAACCCAGGAACAAAAATTCATAGTGGTGATGTAGAAGAGGGGGTCCGACAGGCAGGAACTCCGGAGCAAAGTGGCATTGCCTGCAGTGGGAAGCCTTGTAAAAACAGCTCCCGCTGGACTGTAAAGTACCTAAGCTGTGGTCCCTTCTATTCTGCAGAGCAAACTGGAAAAATGCCACTTCCCCAGGGACCTCTGAGGGATGTGAGTGATTTGGATTCCTGCTGTCTTCTGCTCTTTGCTGTGGTAGAAATGGCCCCAAACTCAGCTTCCTGGCAGAATTTTATCTGTCCTATCCAATTTCCTCAGTAGTTGAACCACCAAGAGACCCTGTGTACTGACCCTGTCCCTGCCTCACCTCCAAGGGTAACTGTAGTTGTATCCCTTCGTGCCCTCACTGTGCTTGGTTGACCCAGCTATAAACCAAAGTGAATCATGAAATATTTCACCAAAGCACACAAGAACACACACACACAAAACAAGAGACACTGAGGATTTTTTTAAATTTTGTCTTGCTCTTGGTTGTCCATATTTTTATATTTATATAGACTTGCTAGTGCTTCTATTTAAAATACTTTAATTAAAAGTTTCACAGTTAAAGAATGAGCTAGCATAGCACAATGATTAAGAACACGGGCTTTAGAATTATGGGTTCAAACATGCCCCTGCCATTTACCAGCTCGGCATTTTGGGGCAAATTATTTAACCTCTTTAAGCCACCATTTCTTCATCTGCAGAATAAAAATAATATTAATACCCATCTAATAGGATTATTATAAGGAATAACTAATACAATCTCTGTAAAGTGCTTGTACTGAATGCTTGTGATAAGCACTCAATAAGTTACATGAGTCTTATTCGTGGTCACATGCCCCCTTTATATATGAAGATATACCTGCCAAGTGGATACTCACAGACTTGCAGTCCCAAAAGTAGGCCCATTTAGTCTAGTGCACCCACTCCCCATACACATGTACACACATTTTCTTTGCTGAGTCTCCTTTCAATGACAGCACCCATGTGTAAGAAGGTTGAAGAGGCCAAGCATGAGATCTGTTGAAAAAGTTGCATCTCATGAGCCAATATAGGGATTGGCCCTATGACCTTGGCTTCATTTAGACCTCAAGCCAACAAGCATCAGGCAAGCAGATGCCGTGAGCACTAGTAGAAACTGGGGCCCTGGAGATGGGTTCCAAAACTCTACAGCCCTGGAAATCTTCTGGAGACAGAAAGGATCCCAAGTACTTTTAGTGATTAGTGGTCATGTTGATGAAAGAGATAACACACACACACACACATACACACACACACTTTCTTTCTCTCTATGTTTTCCTTACCAGAATCTTTGGTGCCCTCCTTCTTAAAAGGGACACAGGGCCCCAGGAGATATTTTGCTCTCATAATCAATCCGGTTGCCCATCATGTGGCATCCCCTATTTTTCTTCCATTTTTCTACCCAATCCCCCATTTGTGGGGTTCTTCTCTGTCTACTCAGATCTTCTATGCTTCCTCTTGAGCACTGGAGCCACCTCCCTGGAGGACCACCTCCTCCCTCTGAGCGTTGTTGGGACCAATATGTTGACATTCTGAAGTCTCCAAAGCATATCCTCTGGGGTCCTCAGTCCACAAAAGCCACACTGTATTCCACACAGAAGTAGGACCTATACCTCCCCTGCAGACATCCTTGCCCCGCTGAATACCAACATAATAGTATTGTACAAGGATATCTCCCAGAGAGTTTCATAAAGCACCCAGGTTTCAACCTCCATTCCATTTTCCTAGAACTCAGATAGTACTTCATGAGGGACTGGGCCACAGAAAAGCCAGGAGATATTATAAATTACTCAGAAGTCCCCTTCTTCCCTCTAATGGCCAGTAGACTAAATCTCTTTCACCACATCAAGTGCATCTAACCTACTCTCTCTTTTTTAGGATAAATTTTCCCCTAGGAGGCTCATCTACCATCCATGCAAATACATTTCTACAGGTCCTACCCCTTGGGAGTCCTGACATATCTCAATAAGTAAACATAGCTTAAGATCAAGCTGGAACCTCCCCATGTACTAACAGAGAAATGAACTTTCCCAGCTCCTTTGTTTCTCTTCTCATTTCTAAAGCTCTGAATCTGAACTCCGTGAGGAAAATAAAGAGATCCCTGATATTTATATCTCCAAAGCTCATCATTTTAAAAAAGTTTTTCAAAACTTATTATTTTTATCATGGTATAATATACATTACATAAAATCCACCCTTTTAAGTGTACAGTTCAGTGGCATTCAGCACATTCACATTGTTGTACAACCATCATTACTATTTATACCCAAAACTCTTTCCCCATCCTCAACAGAAACACTGTCCCCATGAAACACTAACTCTCCATTCCCCAATTCTCCCAGCCTTGGCAGCCACCCCTCTACTTTCTGTCTCTATGAATTTGAAGAAGCTGGTACCTCACTTAGAGGATCATACAGTATTTGTCCTTCTGTGTCTGGCTCACTTCACTAAGCATAATGCCTTCAAGGTTCATCCATGTTGAAGCAGGTGTCAGAATTCCCTTCCTTTTTCAGGCCAAATATTATTCCATTTATTTGTTTACTATATTTTCTTTATCCATACATGTATTGATGGACACTTGGGTTGTTTCCACATTTAGCTATTGTGAATTTACTACTTTTTGGATCAAGTATCCCACATTCTTCTGACTGAAATATCTTGTTGAGGAGAGCAAAGATTCCAGGTGAACAATCATGGATTCCTTTTATCTCATTCACCCTGGGGGCTGCTGCTCTTCTGAGTGCTTATGTGCAGTACTTCATTCAATCCTCCCAACAACATGATGAAGTAGGGGTGTTCCCGATGGTATAATTAGGAAACTGAAACCTAGAGAGTTAAGAGCTTGTTCAGGATCACAAACTAGACATCCTAGGAGGCAAGGGGGAAGGAGAAGGGACTCAACCAAGCCTTTTGACACCCTAATTTTTAACTTTAGACCCTCTAGTATTTCAGGGGTCACTCACTACTACTATAGAGCTTTATAAAATTTGACTTTCCCTTATTCGTTATTTTTCCTGTCTATTTTTTTATTTCCTGTGCAATGATTAGCAACAGAATCCTTAAAATAAAAAACTCCCTGCAGCTTACAGGCAGCAAAGGAGAGGAAGAAGTGGTTCTGACGACACTGTATACCAGGTTGTGAGGAGAAGCAGCCATGGGCTTAAGCTGTGGAGAGATAGGCATGCATTTCCCTGTCACCTAGAAAATCTGTTAAAAGAAATTCTGATACAATCTGTCATTTGTGTACCCTCAAGGTTTGTGCTAGAAAGTAGATATATCTGTTCCTGTGTATAATTGTTGTTAAAAAATAAAAGTAAATATTAGTGCATACCACTCCTGGTAGAATTGACCAAAGGGAATTAAGAAAGACTAACGCAATAAAACAACAGCAAAAACTCTACAGAAAAAAAAATGCAGAAAAAGTTAAGAGGTAGGTGTGCCTGGGAAGAGGAGGGCACTTCCTACATTGGGGAAAAGCCAGCTACAGGGTTGCTCTCTGAACAGGTGTTGGGCATCCGATCATGTTATCATCACGTCTCTTTTGTGTTTGCCCAAAGCCCATCATTTTAAAAATGTAAATTAATAAATGAAATTCTGAGGATTGGAAAACATGCTTTCCCAATGAAGGATTGAATATGAAGCTGATGATACAAAACTATGTTGCCTTTAACCTTCCCCAGTTCCCTTTTTTGTGCCTTACTATTCACCCTGCCCTTGGCTCTCTGCCTGTTGGATGAACACTGCCCTGGCCTCCTTCTGTGCTAACCCAGAAGTGACCTTGTCTCCAGACCTCTTGCCCCAAACACCTTTCCAAATGTACCCATCTTGGGGTTAATTCCCACAGGCCCTGAACTCATACACACCAATTGGCCTGCCACTGTGAAGGTGGACTGATAAACTAATTGTCTCAGGCTTCACAATTACCTTTAAACAGACTGTTTTAGAAGCAACTACTTAAGGTAAAGGCCCTGGGGAATGGGACTTGAGCAGGAGAGGGTGTGAGGGGGAAACTACACTGGGAACTGTGGACCTTTCTGTCTTGCCCACCACTCTCCACATTGTGATCGTGGGGCCTGGGCTATTTTAATTGTAATTTCTTCCTTCTTACCTGCCAGCAATCTTTCAATAGAAGGTGAGCAAAACAACCACCAAAACAAGTGTTGCACTATCTGGTTTTACTCCTGCTGGCTTTATTTTCAATTGCTACTCATTTTACTCAATGTTCTTCACCCTTGTCACTTTTCTTACAATGGCCACAACTTGAAAGACTCTTCTCTTTGAGCAAACTCTCCAAAGAGCTCAAAACAGTGGGGCTTTACCCTTCTTTCTCCCCTGCCTCAAATACTCTTACTCTGATGGTCATTGTGAAAACAGGAAGGTATTTAGCTATGGTTTCCTGGAATCTTCTGTGTAACCAGATCTGCGGGTACATGGGGTGGGGGGGAGGCCCTTGCACGAGTCCATATAAACATATGCCACAAAGAAGGGATATGAACTTCCCATCCTTACAACTAGAGCCAGGATTCTCTTCCCTTCACTACACAAAGTGCACTGTGTCTATCAGGTTCCTGAACATTTTGGAAAAAGGCTTACACCAGTATATATTGACTGATTAGTGAGTCAAGACTGTAGCTGGAAGAGAGTGCTCATTTTTGAGATGAAAACATATAAAGATTTTTAAAAGAGCCCTGATTTTATGATAAGAAGGTCATTTTCATTCACATCTTTTCTTTCCATTTTCCAATAACCAAAGTCGCATGTCCTCCAATAACAGAAGTATATATGTAACAGCGCTTCTCAACCAGTCTCATCCAGCAGAACTTTTTGGAATATTTTAATCATATAACCAGAAAACATATCTTTCTTTCACTCCCCTTTGTCCATAAACCATGTGAAAAAAACAAACAATAATGTTTAACTTTTGTAAAACATTAACACAATTCAGTATGGGGTAGTAGTGGGAATGTCTAAGCTTATGGTATGTAGTAAGTTCTAGATAACACCTTCTGAGTTACATGATCATTTGATAAATCAAAAGATTTACCCAAAGTCCACAATGGTCATATTAGACCAAAGCTAAAAGTTTTGCTAAGGTACCCGAAGTTTTCAATAAAATTAGGAGAGAAGACTTTAGTTAGCACTTCTGGTCAATACCCTCCTTCTACCCCACAGCCTTCACCTCATTTTCCCAACATGTTAGCTCTGATTCAGTTTGTCTCTGAATGGCAGAAAACCCTAAATAACAATGTATTAAATGATATGAAAGTTATTTTATGTCTCAGTGTAAGAGGTCCAGGGCTAGTTGGGTTTCCCACAAAGGCAGAGCGACCCAAGCCCCTTCCACCTTATTGCCCCTCTGTGGAGAGACCCAACCTCACAATCCAGGCAGCAGGATGGAGGAAGGGAAAATGAAAAGGCAGAGGCCTCTTCATTTTCAGTGAAAGGGCATCCACCTGGTCTCTTAATGTGTTTAGCAGAAGATTCCACATAACATTTGTGCTTATATCCCAGTGAACAGAACTCAATAACATGGCTAAACCTATACACGACGGCATCTGGGAAATGAGATTGTCATTCTGCAGGCTTTATATACAGTCAGTCAAAAGTCCCATCATCATGAAGAAGGAGATCACCAGCTGTCTCTTATATTCAGTGCACAAGGCACTTTGCATTAAGAGATGAAGCTGGCTGAAGTGTTGGCCGTAGATCAGAAGAGTTGTTGACAGATTCCATGCTGAGAAAGAGAGGAGCGGGACTGAAACAGAAAAACAAATCAAAGCCGGGTGAAAGCAGAGCGTGACAGAAGGAAAGAAGCTGAAAGTGAACTTAAGAATTATTTAGACCCTACCAGGTCCCAAACCCACAGGAATTAAAAGTTTGATAGCTGTGTAGAAAAAGACAAATCAGTGGAACATGTGACAAAAGATGGATCATTCAGTAAATAGTTTGAAGACAAAGGACTACTTATTTGGGGAAAAAATAGATCACCTCCTCTCATAATTTGTATATTCTAGAAATAGTGTAAGAAGCAAGGCTTAAGTGCTAATGCTTTTTGGAAGATACAATTCCAAGAGAGTAAGGGTGGAGGGAAGAGAAATAAATGAGGAAGGCTGGGAAGCTGATGCAGATGATGGGATACTGAGCTGGCTGCAGTCTCATGAAGAAACATAGCCCATCACACATCCTTGCAGGATGTCCTCACACTACATTAAAAAACGTACCTCTAAACTGCCCCCTGGAAGAACAATTAGAGTGTTCATCTGCTGTTTTCCTTCTGTCTCCTATTTCCCACTGGCCACAGTGTCCACTGACTCCCCATCGTATGCCTTGTATATCAGATGTCACAATTTTTACTGAACAGTTCCCAGATAACATGGTTCTATGAGCAGGGCAATGAGTTGATTTCAAAATGTATTTCTTTAGGGATTCATAGTGAGTATAGTTGGCAGGTTTAGAAAAACAAAGTTGTTTGTATTCAATTTTCCCTTTTAAAATAGCAATGACTAATTAGTCAGATGCAGTTGGAGATGTTAGAATTCACAGTGAGTGCTTTCACCTTTAATAACAATCAAGAAAGTTTCATAGTAATCTCCCCTTCATCCCAGGAGTTGGGGAAGAAAAAGAGGGGAAAGGCATTCTGGCCCCACCCCCCAGGGCAGGATCATCCCTATCTTCTATTGAGAAATCAGCTTCAGATCAGAAATATCCATTATTCAATGCTATTGAGCAACAATTCCAGGCACCAGACACTGTTGAATTGCTCAGTGACATTCTAAAGTCACCAAGGCTAGACACGCTTGTTTTCCCATCTTGGCCATGACTGATAAAAGGGAAAATAACTGGCAAAGGCAGAAACAGAAAAATAATTGAACATGAAAGCTATTAGTTTGGGTTTGATTTCTACTTGGAGCAAAAGGTCAAAATCTGGAGTAAAATTTTATTTGATCTATACATTATACCTAATAGTCCCTAGGTCAAAACAATAATGGCCAAGGAGAGTTTCCTTTAAGTCCCCACACACTAGAATAGAAGCTCAAAGAGGACAGAGATTTCTGTTCATTTTGTTCGCTAATTTATTCCGAATGCCTAGAACAGTGGATACTAAAATAGTAAGTGCTCAACAAATAATTTAATGAATAAATGAAATCTGTGCCAGAATCTTCCTTTCTCACCTCATTTGGACCTCGATCAAACAAAAGAATGAATCTCTGATATACTGCCATTTTTTAGATCTAGTTACTTTTTTGTGAGCTTGGGGCCACTGCCCTGGCAAAATTCTCCTTTTAGAGAAAGAAAGAGAAATCCATTGAATTAAGCTAAGTGTCTCTGATATTTCTTTGTCTTTGATTTGTTAAGATTTAGAAGCATATCCTGTGATTATTTTTACATAGAGTTTTAAAGTTTGCCTTTACTTTTTAAGTGGGCCTAGTTTAAGAACAAAGCATACTTTACATTTACATTTACATAAGCAAAGAAACTAATTCTTGCTAATTTGGGCAAAAAAAATAGAAATTCATTGGAAAATACAAGATAGTCTACAAAATCAAAGGAATGTTAAATAATGAGACTCGGTAAGAATGGGAATGAAGGCAGCTTTGGAGACATAAGGAACAGAAGTAATGGAATTGCAGGGTCCATCTGCTTGGGAGAATCAGATACCATGGTATGCTAACCAGTAACTGAACTTCAGACAGAAAGGCTAAAGATGTATGAGGCCTCTTAAGAGATTTCTGATCAGTACAGTATACAATGGGAAATTTATATCCAAAGTAGAGGACTATTACCAGCATACTGGGGTATGGATGCTGAACAGTCAAAAACAGATGTTTCTTACAACAGCTTTCACTGAGGAGGTAACCCCACCAATATAAAAAGCAAATCTCACCATGAACTTTTCTCTACTCAAAGGATAGAACATGACTGCTCTACATGAAGGCAAAATGTCTGAAAAAAGGTCCAAATAGCAACTGGGAAAGTTGTTAGGGGGCCAAAGAGGTGAAAACAGTCCATTTTATTACATTTATGAGGTCTGTCCAGAAAAATTCCAACCATTGCTAATATAACACGAAAGGTTTGTGTGACATCAGTGTAACCTGGCAGTCAAGGAGAGTGGACTGGAATGCACATGCATAAACAATGATGACTTCACTGTACTGGTCAGTGCGGATGGTAGACACCACTGAGTGACCATGTGCACTGTGTAGCCATCGCATTCAAAATGGCTGAGTGAATAGAGCAATGAATCAGCATCAAATTTTGCATTAAGCTTGAACATTCCTCCATAGAAACTATTTGGATGATTCAGAAGGCTGCAGCTATGGGAAACTGGTGATTGTCAGCTTCATCATGACAATGCGCCTGCTCACGCATCACGTCCCATGCAGTTTTTTCGCAAAACATCAAATCACCCAAGTGACTCAGCCCCACTACAGCCCAGATTTGGCACCTTGCAACTTCTGGATTTTCCCAAAACTAAAGTCACGTTTGAAAGGGAAGAGCTTTCAGACCATCAATGAGGCTCAGGAAAATACAAAGGGGCAGCTGATAGTGACTGGGAGGACTGTGTGAGATCCCAAGGTGCTACAAAGTAGGTCCCTACTTTGAAGGGGACTGAAGCACAACTGTCCTATGTACAATGTTTCTTGTACCTTGTATCTTCAATTAATGTCTCTATTTTTCACATTACATGGCCGGATACCTTCTGGACAGGCCTTGTATGCACAACTTTTTTAAAAAAATTATTTTACCAGTCATTTTAATCATGTGAAAATTAGTTTTCCCACATAGAAATTGCTAGAACATTAAAGTGCTCAGTATCATGGACCCCGGTAGATACATTATTTTCTTGATCACATTCTATATATTTGAGAGACTTTCTAACTTTTAGTCAATGAAGTTTTTGTATTGCTGTTTAGTTACAGTTGTCCCCATTTAAATTAGTGTTGCCCCTGCCCTGTGAAACGGAAGAGTTCTGAAGTGCAAAAAAGTAAAGCACCCTACTTACACAGTTAGAGCCCCTGTTTTTAAAAATGGAATTAACAACAGAAACAGATTCAAATATTAACTTCCCTGCGATAGGCTTCTACTGGCACTCAGTGTTTTTGGCCTTTTCAAAATACAGAAAGCTCTGGCTTCACAGACCAGCATGGTACCATAAAAATGACTGTGCAAAGTGACCTGAATAATTCATGGGAAAAAACATAGTATTCTATGGCCTTTAAATATTTTTGTCAAAATGTTTAAAACTCTTCTACTATAGTAAAACTAATATTTATTTAGTATACCATAATTAAAAAATTAGAAACACTAAGAATTAAAGTATTTTTGTAAAAAAAAAAAAGAAAGAAAGAAAGAAACTATCAACAGGAGTTGAACTGGGCTTGCTTTCTTTTTCTCATAGCATAACTATGGTGTGAGCATTTCTTCCCTGCTTTGGCAAATTATCATACACTTTTCTGAGGTTGAGTCAGCCTCCAGCATTTTATCCTGTGTGCGTTGTGTGTTGTGAAATTGCTCCAAAATGTCCTTTAACGTGAAGATTTTTTTGCTGGCGTCACTTCCTCTGGGACCTCTTAATTCTTTTCATCTCAAATACTTTCTTCCTTTATGTTTGTAAGTTCATCTTCACTAAGTTCCTCTGTATTTCTAGGGTGTCTTAGAGACAGAGTCAACAATTCAACAGTCAGCTATTTTTTCCCTGTAACTCCATTTATACTTGATTCACATTTCATTATCCAGCATTAGCATTATCAAATTTTATTCTTTGCTATATTTTTATCTTTGTTGACAGATTCCCGCTTCAATTATCCATTTTTGTAAAATGTCACTTTATGACTAGATGAGAAACAGGCAACATGATTGATCATTTATCGTTAAAGCTGTCATTTACATAGTAATTATTAATTACTATGTATTACTATGTATTAATTACATAGTAATTAATAAACTGAAGAAGCTGAAGCAAAATTTGTACTTTATATATCTATTCACAGTTAATATACCATGGCAACTGAAATTCATACATATTAGAACCATGCAAAGTAATGACTGCCTGAATGACAAAATATTCTGCTAGAAGCCTTTTGGTGGGTCCTGAAATCTCATATGACATCTCTGTTAACATATTTTGGGTGAATTCTTGGATGGAAACCAACTATCATGTCCTATAAGTATCTGCTTACAATTGTAATAAAAGGGTGGCTCATATTTAATAACTGAATTAGAATTATAAAATAAATCTTATTTTTGACCCTCAGCCAAATAAATTCAATTTGGATATATCGATTTATTTTGTCTGCAATGAAACAAGAGAGTTTGTTTACTCCTATAAGGTTGAAACTGGTGAACTACTAATCATCTTTCAACACCCAATTCAAATGCCACCTTCTCCGTGAGCTTTTCCTAGCCTCACAGTCAGAGTGGGTCATACATTCCTCAAGGTCTTAGTGACACCCACCCAGACCTGTGTTACGACTCTCTCCTCACTGCACTTTGTCTCTTGGGGACAGACAGGGAGCTCTTCGAGGACAAAAATTTGTTCTTGTTCTTCTTAATATTACTGTACCTAGCAAAGTGCCCAGACCATGTTAGATACACACTGTTTCTTGAATAAAGAAATATCTCAAACTTTTTTTAGTTCTTTTCCCTTTTCTAGTAAATGAAAGGATGCCTCCGAGTATGGGATTCTCACTAATAGAACTTCCCTAAAGGAATAACTAAAAGATCCAGTTTGAAGTCCTAGCCTTTCCATACACGAGTGCCAGAACCCAGTTGCGGACTCTGGATGGCAGCTGGTGTGTGATGATCAGGATGGGCTCAAGGGAGCCCCAAACCTATTCTCTGCATATGGCCTCTGCTGACTCACACTGGCTGTGGTGTTTGCAGCCTTCTAAATCCATAATGGATAATACATGGGGTGAAAGAGGGGGAAAAAAACCTATCAGTCATATGGTTCCATGTATAAATCTGAGGAAAATGCCTTTTAAATGAAATTGAGACAAACATCTGTCTTACTCCTCATGAGAAGTACAGAATGTTCCATATGGACTAATCAAAATTTATAGCCCTACTGTGGAACTTTGTACACTTCCTAGCAACATGTCCTTCCCAGAGCTGGCACTTGATGGAAACTTGTTACTGACTAACAGTCAATGTTTTCTGTGCTGTGTAGAATGAAATGTAAATACCACAGGGTACATTTGACTGAGCTCATGGGAAAGCATGAAACAAAATACATATATTCCATATTGTGCCTTTCTCTTACAAACGCACACACAAACAGATATAAATCAGAATCTAGTGCAATAAAGTTTTTGGCTCAAGGATTTGGCACAAAGAATTGGTCAAGTTACACAAAACTCATTTCATTCAATTGATTCTTTTATCTGAATATTTCTACAAATATTTTTAAAACTTCATTTGATGAAAGGGATTATTGTCATTTTACAAAGAAAAAAATAGAGGTGAGTATCTTGATCCAGTTGCACAATGGAACTAAAAACAAAATCAGCTCTCCTGAACCCAAAATTTTCCTGTGCTGCAGAAGTTATACAAGAGAAACACAAAGGGCTGCACTAGATCTTTAAGAATGTGTTGGAGTTCACCAAAGAGTCAAGGAGACTGTGTACATGTGTGTGCATGCATATACAGACACATGAATGGAGATGGAGAAGGAGGTAGACACTCCCACACTGAGATTACAGGCTCAGCAAAGTGATAGATATGGCAGTGCATGATGTGAGTGGGGGACACAGACAACCAACCCACAGTGTGAGACCACGAGGGAGTGGCAGGATTTATACCTGACCAATGTCAATAGTATTGTGAAGATCCGCAAATGTTTCATCTCAAGAATAGAGTCAAGACTTGAATGTAAAGGCTAGGACCTATGACTCCAAATTTTAAAGGGGAAGTTATATTATTGGCTTTGTGTTTTAAAGACCACCATTCTCCAGCAATAGAACATGCACTTTAGGGTTTGTTGATTTTGTCAGTGGTGTTTTAGTTAGTTTGGTTTTTTTGTCTGTTTGTTTTTTCTGGCAGAGGTTGTGGCTCTAATCTGCCCTGTTGGCCCTGTACTCATAGATCTAGACAGTTCACAAATGCAAGCCCAGAGGGACAATCTGGCAGAAATACAGGAGTGTGTCAATGAAAATAACTTTACACTGAATCCTTAACATCATGTTTTATACAATGGTTCTTACAGATGAAGCAAAAAGGACCAACTGACTCATCTACCCCACTGATTTCCACTTACCAATGGAAAGATCTGAATGATTTTTTAAAAAGGATAAAGGAAAAAATGTATACAGTGATAATATAATCATTACATTAAGGCAAGACAATTAAAAACCATACATTCTCAAATCTTTAAATATAGTCATTAATACAAGAAGACCAACAATGGAAAATATTCATGACCAATCAATTCAAAACATCACTCATAACACACTGATAACAAGACATCCTTTCAAAAAAGTTGGAAATTTCACCTCTTTGTTGGTAGGTCCAGAGAGAGCTCTGCAAAATGCCAAGTGTCCCATGGCAGCAAGAATTTGTACATAACAGTGCCTTGAGTAGTCCTTTATTACTTGATTAAAGTATTATTAGTAAAACAGCCCTGAGACATAGATAAAAACAAAAGAATTCTTGGTATGTAACACTTGCTGACTTGCTGACAACTTCAAAGAAAAAAACTCACATCTCCATATTAACCTATTAGGAGGACTGGCTCAAACCTGAATGCTGCACTTTAACCAACTGAGGCAAAGGCTGTGACAGCAGCCTTGCAAAGACCACTCAACAAGACCTGTTCCCTCATTGATCTAAAAATTCCAGGTTGGTGGTGACTAGCTCTCAATAAGGGGATTCCAGACCAACCTGGGAAGCCAGGGCCTTGAATTGACCCCTAGCTACTCAATTTAAATCCTGTCCTGACCAGACTACTCTACTCAGCAAGACTCTCAATTAAAATGGAAGGTGAAATAAGGAGTTTCCCAGACAAAAGTAGGCTGAAAGAATAAATATACCTCCACCAAACCAGCACTGCAAGAAATGCTAAAGGGACTGCTTTAAGAAAAGGAAGAAAAAGAGTGTGAGAAAGAGGAACACAGGTACAAAGGGGGTGGAGGGGAATGAATAAGTACCTATCAATAATAACCTTAAATGTTAATGGATTAAATGCTCCAATCAAAAGACATAGAGTAGCCCTGACTGGTGTGGCTCAGTGGATTGAGCACCAGCCTGTACACCAAAGTGTTGTTGGTTTGATTCCCAGTCAGAGCACATGCCTGGGTTGCTGGCCAAGTCCCCCATAGGGGGCGCATGAGAGGCAACCACACATTGATGTTTCTGTCCCTCTCTTTCACCCTCCCTTCCCCTCAGTCTAAAAATAAAAAAATAAATAAATAAAATCTAAAAACAAAAAGACATAGGGTAGATGAATGGATAAGAATACATGACCTGCACATATGCTACCTACAAGAGACCCACCTTAGCAAAAAAAGACCTACACAGACTGAAAGTGAAGGGTTAGAAAAAAATATTCCAAGCAAATGGACAGGATAAAAACTGGAGTAGCAATACTTTATATCAGACAAAACAGACTTCAGAACAAGGGCCATAAAAAGAGACACAGAAGGATTCTTCATAATACTCAAGGGAAGAATCCATCAAGAAGACATAAACATTATAAATATATATGCGCCCAACATAGGAGCACCCAAATATATAAGGAAAATCTTGGAAGACTTCAAGAAAGATACAGAGAGCAACACACTTAGACTAGGGGATATTTACACCCAACTGTCAACAATAGACACATCTGCCAAACAACATATCAGCAAGGATTTTGTGGCATTGCACAATGCCCTAGATCAATGGACTTACCTGATATATATAAAACCTTTCATCCCAAAAAAGCAAAATACACATTCTTTTCAAATGCACATGGAACATTTTCAAAGATAGGCCACATGATAGGACACAAAACAAGCCTCAACAAATTCAAGAAAACTGAAATTGTATCAAGCATTTTCTCAGACCACAATGGCCTGAAACTAGAAACCAACCTCAAGGAAAAAACTCAAAAGCACTCAAATTCATGGAGACTGAATAGCATGCTATTAAACAATGAATGGGTTAAGAATGAGATCAAAGAAGATTCAAAAAGTTTCTGGAAACAAATAAAAATGAACTCACAACAGTCCAAAACTTATGAGACACAGCAAAGGCAATCCTGAGAGGGAAGTTCATAGTGATACAAGTCTAACAAAAAAAGATAGAAACATTTCAAATAGATAACCTAATGCTACATCTGCAAGAACCGGGGGAACAACAACAAACAAAGCCCAGAGTGAGTAGAAGGAAGAAAATAACAAAGATCAGAGCGGAATTATATGACATAGACACTAAAAGTAAAATTCTAAGGATCCATAAATCCAAGAGCTGGTTCTTTGAAAAGATACACAAAATCAACAAGCCTTTAAGCAGACTTATCAAGAAAAAAAGAGAGAGGTCCCAAATAAACATGAGAATAAATGAAAGAGGAGAGATTACAACTGATATCAGAGAAATACAAACATTGTAAGAAATTACTATGAACAATTATATACCAAGAAATTTGAAAAACTGGGTGAAATGGACAAATTTCTAGAAAAATAAAGTCTTCAAAAACTGAATGAAGAAGCAGAAAGCCTGAACAGACCAATAAAAGCTAGTGAAATTGAAGCAGTAATCAAAAAATTCCCAACACACAAAAGCCCTTGACCACATAGTTTCACAGGAGAATTTTACCAAATATTTAGGGAAGAGCTAACTCCAGTCCTTCTCAAACTATTCCAAAAATCCAAGAAAAGGGAGGACTTCCAAACTCTTCTTATGAAGAGAGTATTATACAAATTCCAAAACCAAATAAAAACATAACAAAGAAAGAAAGCTTCAGGCCAGTATCACTGATGAATATAGATGCTAAAATCCTTAACAAAATATTGGCAAACTGGATTCAGTAATACATTAAAAAGATCACACACCATGATCAAGTGGGATTCATGCCAGGGATGCAAGAATTGTACAATATTCACAAATCAATAAACATAATACAATACAAAAACAAAAGGAATGACAAAAATCACATGATCATATTAATAGATGCAGAAAGAGCATTTGATAAGGTAAAGCAGCCATTTATCATAAAAACACTCAGCAAAGTGGGATTAGAGGGAGCATACCTCAACATCATAAAGGCCATATACAAGAAACCTACAGTCAACATCATACTCAATGGACAACAGCTAAAACTTTCTAATTAAGATCAGGAACAAGACAAGGGTATCCATTTTCACCACTTCTATTCAGCATAGTATTGGAACTCCTATCCATAGCAATCAGACAAGAAAAAGAATAAAAGGCATTAAAATTGGAAAGGAGGAAGCAAAACTGTCATTGTTTGCAGGTGTCATAATAGTATACATAGAAAGCCCTATAGACATCACCAAGAAACTACTTCACCTAATAATTGAATTGGCAAAATAGCAAGATACAAAGCCAATATTCAGACATCGAAGGCATTTTTGCACACCAACAATGAAATATCATAAACAAAAATCAGGAAAAAAACCCGCTTGCTATAGCAACAAGAAAAATAAAGTACCTAGGAATATACCTTATGAAGGAGGTAAAAGACCTGTACTCAGAAAACTATACAACACTAAAGAAAGAAATTAAGGAAGACACAAATAAATGGAAACATATATCGTGTTCATGGACTGGAAGAAAAGACATCATCAAAATGCACATACTACCCAAAACAATCTACAGATTCAATGCAATCCCTATTAAAATACCAATGACATATTTCACAGATGTAGAACAAACATTTTAAAAATTTATATGGAACCATAAATAACCCTGAAGAGCTGCAGCAATTTTGAGAAAGAAGAACAAAGTAGGAGGGATAATAACACCTGACATCAAACTATATTACAAGGCTGCAGGTATCAAAAGAGTCTGGTACTGCTATAAGAACAGACACATAGATCAATAGAACAGAATAGAGAGCCCAGAAATAAGCCCAAGTCTCTATGATCAATTACATTCAACAATGTATGCAGAAGCACAAAATGGAGTAAAAGTAGCCTCTTCAACAGGTGGTGTTGGGAGATGTAGACGGCTACATGCAAAAAAATGAAACTTGACTACCAACTTACACCATACAAAAAATAAATTCAAGATGGATAAAAGACTTAAATATAAGTCACAACACCATAAAAGTTCTAGAGGAGAACATAGGCAGGAAAATCTCAGATATCCCATGTAGCAATATTTTCACCAATAGGTCCCTAAAGCAAGGAACATAAGGGAAAGAATAAACAAATTGAACTTCATAAAAATATAAAGCTTCTGCATGGCTAAAGAAAACATCAGCAAAGTGAAAAGGGAACCAACCATATGGGAAAATATATTTGCAAATGGGATACCCTGGACAAGGATTTGATCTCCAAAATATATAAAGAACTCACACGACTCCACTCCAGGAAGACAAGCAACCCAATTAAAAAATAGGCAAAGGACCTGAACACACAATTCTCCAAGGAGGACATGTACAGGGCCTATAGACATATGAAAGGATGCTCAGCATCACTAGCCATCAGAGAAATGTAAATAAAAACCACAATTAGATACCACTTCACACCAGTCAGAATGTCCATCATAAACAAATCAACAAACAACAAGTACTGGCAAGGATGTGGAGAAAAGAGAACCCTAGTGCACTGTTGGTGGGAATGCAGACTGGTGCAGCCACTGTGGAGAACTGTATGGAATTTTCTTAGAAAATTAAAAATGAAACTGCCTTTTGACCCAGAAATTCCACTACTGGGATTATACCCTAAAAACCCTGAAACACTAATTCCAAAGAACCTATGTACACTAATGTTCACATCAGCATGATTTACAATAGCTAAGTGTTGGAAGCAACCTAAGTGCCCATCAATAAATAAGTGGATCAAAAAACTATGGTACATTTACACAGTGGAATACTATACAGCAGAAAGAAAGAAGGAGCTCCTATCCTTTGCAACAGCATAGATGGATCTGGAGAGCATTATGCTAAGTGAAATAAGCCAGGTAGTGAAAGACAAATACTATATGATCTTACCTATAAGTGGAACCTAATTAACAAAACAAACAAGCAAGTACAATATAACCAGAGACATTGTAATAAAGAACAAACTAACCCTAACGGGGGGTGGGGGGATAAGAAGAGAAAGAAGGGAAGGCGTGGTCAAGGAACATATATAAAGGACCCCTGGACAAAGCCAAAGAAAGAGGGGTCAGATTGAGAGTGGGTAGGGTTGGGTGGGGTGGAGGGGAGTGGTGGGGGGAAAATGGAGAAAACTGTACTTGAACAACAAACAAACAAACAAAGAGAGGGAGGGATAGAGAAAGAGAGGGAGGGAGAAAGGGAGGGAGAGAGGCAGGAAGGAAGAAAGGAAATCCTGTCTTATTTTTTGCCTGTATCTGTACTTTCTTTGTGCTTTTCCTCTTGTATCTTCCTGAAGAGATGAACCAGGACCCACAAGCCCACAGCTCTGCCCACACTAGGCACAAACTGAATGTAAATCCATCAAGAATGGTTTTCTTTATGAGACATGTGACACTTAAACTGCCTTAAACAAACATATGCTTTTCTTTCTATAGAAGCAGGGACTGAAGGCCCCTTGGATACTTTTCAGGCTTTCTATATCATTGGCAACCATTTCAGCTAAGTGGGTAATTTGTTATAATATCTGATCATCAACAACAGGCAAAATCTCATTTTTTCTATTTATTATTTCAAATCAACTCCTTGTAATGAAAAGTTCGTCTAGATAATCAGAAATTAACTAAAGTGCAATTCATTATGCTGAAGCCATGGAGAGAACACAAAAATAACACAGGGAGCAATGGTTCACCATCTCCCCTGGGTGACAGAGCTAATGATAACAACAATGACAGTACAGATCATAATAGCACTGATGATGTGTAGAAGCCCTCCCAAGGCATCAATTATTGCTGCACTCATCCTAATGTTCTCAAAATCAGACAGGGTTCCTTGATAGCCCAGAGCCTCTGTCTGAGAATTTGTGCTTGCAGCTTCTCATGTGAGGGTGGGAGCAGCTGGGGGCTCTGTGCATAGGAAGACAGTCAAGAGCATGGTCACTAGATCCAATGGCCTACGTCTAAATCCTCCTCTCACTGTGATCAAGGACAAGGTAATTACCCCATTTGTGCCTCACACTCTTCATCTCTAAAATGAAGGTGCATACTGGGGGTTAATGTGAGGAATAAATAGATGTTGAAGTGACGAAAATGCTTGAAACAGGGCTTGGCATGTAGTAAGTGTTTAGTAAACTTTGGTGATGATAATGATGACCACAATGGCTAAGGTCCCTGTCACCAAGCACCTCTATCTACCTAATTAGTTTTCGCCAGACTAATGATAGTCTGACCCATGATAGAAGTATGCAAATGAGATGGAGGATCACTCACACCATAACACTGAGCAGTTCAGTATAAAAGAAATGAAGCTTGTCATTTTTTTTAACTTGTTTGTTGCCTTTACACACAGATGTGGGCATCAGAAAGCACCATACTCCACAATGGTCCTCGTTCTCTTTCTCTCCCTCCCTCCATCTTTTCCCCCTCATATTCCCCTAACTCAATACCTTCTCATATCCATATCCCCACTGTGGGAATCTCCAATGCTCCCCACAAGATAGGGGTTATCAGTCTCTAAACCTCAAGTTTGATTAGGAGGCAACCATAGGTTCCCCTCTGCCCACATTTTGCCAAATTCAAATGCAAAGGAGTGGACGCTGGTCCTGGGACTAGGGAAACAGAAGGCACTCTCATTCCTGTCCAGCTCCCCAGCACAAAGAACTACAATCACCTAAGAAGCACATAGTCATGCCAAAGTGGGCATCTTATTTTTTCAGAGATCAATCTCACAACTTTCCTCCAGCACATATCAGGAAAAGATATCCTTCCTGTGAATGTGACTTTGACCCTGATGAACACCAGCCAAGATGGCTCACCAGCCCTCTCGAATGAGCAGATGTACAAGTGTGCACATGGGGGGGGGGGGGGGGCGGTGCATGTGTGTGAGTGTGGAGGGTGGGGGACAGTTCATTCTCAGTTCATTCTGTCTCATCTACAACCTCCACAACAATCTTTTATCCCAGAGGAGGAGATGGAGGCTCGGAGAAGGTAACTTGCACAAGGTCACAAAGCTTACAGTAACCCAAGTGAATCCAAGGCTCACCCTTTGTTGTCTCCGCCATAACATGTTTCTTCCCCTGCCTGCTAATTGCAAGTAAAAGCAAAACTCATCAACTCTGACAAAAATGCTTAAAATCTGCTTCCATAAAACACAATTATCCCAAAAAGTTGGTTTCCCTTTTACAGACACAGCCTTTACTCACTCACTGCTAGCAGAGAAAAATGCGCACTCTGGGAGTCTTCCAGCAGCTTTGCAGATCTCTTGGCCAAACACCATGAGCTCTGATCTGCATTGTTCTTTTCCAGCATGGTAACACCAAAATATCTGTTTCCATCTTCATTCTGAGAAAACCAATTTGTCCACTTCAACGCAGCTGCCCTTTCCCACGATTTATCTGTATTTCTAGTTTTATGAGTCAAACCTTAGGGCTCCCTCACTCTGAAAATGGCCATGTTCTTCCAACTGCCTGTCCACACCAAGGGTTTGGCCAAAGCCAGCAGAACCTGCAGTAGTAAGAAGAATGTTCCCTTATAACCTCGAGCTCCCTTCTTGGCTCTGAAATAAACTCTGTTCCAGCCAGGAGCTACTTTGTTTTCTTTTTCCTTGCTTTCATAAATTTATTTTTAAATTTATATACAGTGAAATTAACACTTTTTGGTACACAGTTCTGTGAGTTTTCACAAATACCAAGAATCATGTCATCACCACCAAAATTTAAGTACAAAATAGTCCCTTTGCACCTAAAAAACTGCCTGATGATGCCCATTTGTGGTCAAAATTCTCCCCTCACTCTTAACAGCTGGCAACTACCAACTGTTCTCTATCCCTATTGTCTCACCTGTTCCAGATGTCACATAAATGGGATCACACTGTATGAGTGTTTGAGTCTGGATTCTTTAAGTTAACACAAAGCAGTAGAGATTTAGCCAAGCCTTTTTGTGTAGTGAGCTCATCCTTTTATTGCTCAGTACTATTCCATTGTGTGGATGTCCCACAGCTTGTTTATCCATTCACAAGCTGAAGAACCATTAGGATGGTTTGCATTTTCATGTGATTATGAATAAAGCTTCTATAAATATTTACATATGGGTTTTCCTATATGTAAACATGTATATAAACATGTTTTCCTTTCTCTGGTGCCTGGGAGTGGGATTGATGGTAATATGATAAATATATGATCAACTTTATAAGAAACTGCCAACTTGTTTCAGAGTGGCTGCATCATTTTGCATTTCTACTGTAATGTATTCCCATTCCAGTTGTTCTACATCCTCACCAGTACTTGGTATTATCAGGTGGTTACTGTGTGTGTGTGTGTGTGTGCGCACGCGCGCGCGCACACACACGCACGTGCACACGCACGCACACACGAGCATCTCCTCTTCTCTCTTCCCTGCTCCTTCCCTCTCCTCCCCCAGGTCTCTCCTGAGAGCAGACCCAGTTATGAAGCTGTCTATACAAAGATACTCTGGTGAAAAGGGGTGGGGCTCCATGGACCCACATGGAGGCCACGTGCTTGGCAAGCTCGTGGCAGTTCACAGGGTCAGGAACAGCAGAGCTATGTGTCTGGCTTCAGTCAGAAAGAGCCACCATGAGTCATGAAACTCAGAAACATCTAGGTTTGAAGCTCTCCCAACATGAGATTAGCAATATTCCCTTATGCATCATTACATATCTCTACCCCATGCCTTATACTTAATACCATGCCTTACACTGAACATAAATGCCTTCACTTTGTTCTCTGGGCTTTCTTATTTTTCAGAGCATGCGGGCAGCCCCATTCATAAGAGCAGCATAAATGGGCAGTTCCAGCGACACTGGGATGGTCAGCGGACCTTAGGTGCACTCTGTGTCCTGCTGTGGCCAAGGTAGAGAGGCCCAGAATAGGTGCTAAATTCTGCACTGATGGTTATCAACTTTTAGGAAGTTATAAGCATTTGAGGAACTTGTGGAAATTCTAAACCCTATTGCTAGAAAAATGAAGAAATAGTATAAAAAGAAAGAATCCTTGAAGCCCACAGGTAGACCCTAGTTAAGAATCACTGCCCCCAAAGATCCAAAGTTCTAACAGGTAGAGGTCATTTCTGTTGGTATCCTGTTCTTCTGGGCTGAAAAGGGGACCTGGGGACTGTGTACTAGTTAAACCATGGAGAAAAGAAACACTTAAAGGGTTTTATTGATTGTATTAGTTTGCTAGGACTGCCAATAGGAGAGGAATAAAGGCTCCTCTGTTGAAGGGTCACAGCATAAAAAGGTTAAGCCTTCAATTTCAATAACGTATGGATTTATTACCTCTGACCCTCCTCGCTGGCCAACTGAGAGAGTCAAACCTATGCCCCACTCTCAGTTCAAACATGTTCTAAAGGGAAAATGAGAAGTTCAAGAGTTCATCAGCTCAGCACACGTCGATCTTGTTACAAGTTCCTTTTTTGCCTTGCATTATGGACTTCCTATAACTAGACTGCTGCCTGGTGCCACTGTTTGCAGCTGGAACTTTGCCTTGCACCCATCATTGATCTCCTGCCATAAAAAACATAAAAGTCCTCCTCTAAATTCTAATACCCAATTTTTCTAGTTTATGAATTGAGAGATTTGTGTTTTGGCCATATTTTCTTCTATAGAAATCTCTAATGCTGAATGGCTTTCAGGAGATAGTTTATGAAGCATTATGGGTTGAATCACAAAGGATAGCCAACTTTTTCTTTGCAAAATCCCAGCACTGTTTACATCAGGAAGAGCTTTCCAGTGGACCACATTCACAAAGAGCGCTGGCCCTTACCACGTTCAGCTCAAGGCTCCTAACAGAGCTAAGGTGGTATGAAGGAGAGGCTCTAGTTAAAACTGCTGTCTCTTTCTTCTTGGAGAGTGTTTGAACAAAAAATTAATGTAACTTTTGGAAGGTAAGACCAAGAAGAGCTGTAAAATGACCTCGTAACTTTTTTTCTAAATCCTCACCCAAGGATATGCTTATTGATTTTAGAGAGGTAGAGAGAGGGAAAGAGAGAGAGAGAAACATCCATGTGAGAGAGAAACATCTCTCAGTTGCCTTTCATACTCACCCCTACCAGGGATCAAACCCTCAACGTTTTGGTATATTAGATGATGCTCCAATCAACAAAGCCACCTGGCCAGGGCACCTCATAACTTTTTTAAAATGCTAATGTGGCTCTAAATAATCAAAGCTAAGAAAATTTAAAAATCAATGACAAACATTCCAAAGAAGAAAATGTACATAAATGACTCAGTCGCCAGATAAACAATCTGGATGTTACTCATAGAGCCACAAAAGACGTTGTCCATCAAGTAAAAGTCCTTGCGGTCCTTGTATGGAGACTTTCTTCTGAGGAACCACCAGTTCTGAAGTTCGTATATATGGAAAGGCTGAGACTTTTTCTCAACGGCATTTTAATAAGTCTGAAAGATGCTGAGGAAATACAGGAACAGGATGAAGCCAAAGGGAGAGAACTTAAGTACCGTGCTTATGACAAGATATGTTCAAGTGACAAAGAAGACTTTTCAGTCTTTAAATCCCTTCTGACACCCTCTCCAGGAACCACACGACATCCTGGATTAACCTATCAGTGAAGTAAGAAAATGTGTCTGAGTTTTATGTATTTCACCTAAAAAATCGTATCTGGCTCCAATAGACATGACTAGTATGTTCTTTCCTGTAGAGTTCACACAGATTTTAAGACTAAGACTGATGATAACAAATGAAATTTGGGCCACTGCAGAGTGACTTGGCACACTTCCACAGGCATTATGGAACTGTGCATCATGGATTTCAAACATATACCTCTGCATATTTGGGGTCTACGTGAGGTCCTGCTTTCACTCCCATTCCTCAGGAACTCTGACCCTACAAAAGAAACCACTTCTAAGTTCACCTTTAAACAATGCTATCAAGTCCAACTGAAATGAGGTTTGGAATCCTCAGAGAAGGTAGTACATTTCCTTAGTTTCCATCTTCTCCAGAGGCTTCTACAGAGGCTACTTACATGGAAACCGAATGTTGTTTCCCCAGAGATAGTCCCTTTTCTTTAGTCTGAACACCACACTGATGACTATGCCTGCAGTGGGAGGGACTAAATGGAATAAACGAGGGTAAGGAAGGAGCCCTGCATCTCAGAAGTGTTTAGGAAACAAACATGAATGCAGCCCTGAAAAACAAATGTATAGGAGGTCATTACTGCAATGACTTGCAGATAATAAAATGTACTTTTAAGAAGTCATCAGTTATCTTTGGCCCTCTTCATCTTATTATCTGCAGCCCAGCCAATCTCTCAAAAGTCCCAGTTTAGAATAGTGAGTCTTAAGCTTAGCTGTAAAAATCACCTACAGAGATTTTTTTTTTAATCTCAGTACCCAGAGTACAGCCTAGACTAATCCAATCAGAATATGTAGGACCTGGGCATCAGTATTTTTCTTAACTTCCTAGATCATTTCAACATGCAGTTAAGTTTGAGAACCAGATCTAGAAGCCAGCAAGATTGCAAAAGGTTGCTCAATCACACTGACAGCAGCCACAAGGCATGACTGCTTTCTGAGAAAACACCGGAAATAATCTTCTCCCCAGTTACAGATTTTCAGGGGTTAAACATCCCATGAGACAGTCCATCTGCTGGCCTGGGCCACGGGGCTTAGGTAAAGTCCAACTACACACCAGGAGGATGGAGAGAAGAGGGTAAATCTGCTAGCTAATGATGGAAGGACACTGGAGGGACTTAGTGTTTATCCTCCATAACAGTTCCAGGACACTGGCCAGTGGCCACATGTGGCATGTTTTTCCCCTATTCAAAGTTGCCTTTACGACTCAATGTAGCTCAATTTAAACAATATATAAACAACAAATATTAAACACATATAAACAATATTTAAATAGGGTACAGGGCTACTTCCCCGGGAGAGTCCTACCCTAAGACATAAATCCACTTAGAGCCAAGCCAACCAAATGAATTTAAAGGAAATTGTTCCTAAGAAGACAAGTCTGATATTTGTCATGTTTTCAAATTGCTTTAGCAATGAAAAAGTAAGACTAACCTAGACTCCTTTTCCTCGGTGAGCTGAAAATATCTCTTAAAGTATTTTTTAAGAATGAAAAATGAAGCACCAACCTGCATGAAGTGCTCATTTGCAGCTAGTTGAAGCACTGGATGAGTGAAGGCTGGTCCCTAATCTCATTTTGTTCTATTTCAAGGTCACAGTCTCTGCCCAAACCCTTGTACCCATTCAGCAAAGGCAAAACACTTCATCACAGGACTAAGCAAACAAACAAATGCTCAGCCCTCCAGAACTCACAGTTAAGTCATTAAATATACTGGCTGATAACTTAAAACACAGGGGCAAATGCCTAGGTAGATAAATCCTTGTATTTTAAAATAATATGCAAAATATAAGAGGAAAGCTAAGAATGAAAGGCTGTGATTTGGGGAGGAGATACAGAGAGAAAAAATTACATGTTTGCCCACCAAAACTACTAGCTAGTATACATCCTTCCTTCTCATTTTTACAGTAGGAAAGGTGTTCCCCTTAGGGGTTAATGCCTTCACAGGTAATCTGGAACATCCCCTCTTTCTCCCAGGGGACCTCCTCTGTCAATCATCCCTCCCATGGCTTAGCTCCTCCCTAACAGTTCCTCAGTAGCATCAAAACACTCTCTCAAGTCTCTCCTAACTTAACACAATAAATAAATAAATAAATAAATAAATATTTTTAAAAGAAGAGAATAAAAGAACTCCAAATCTGCTCTTTTCCCTGTGCCCTCATCACTACTGCCCTATCTCACTATCCTCACATGTTCATCCACCTGCCCCTCCCCCACTTATCATCAGCCCACTGGAATCTGGCTCCCTTCACTACTATTTCACTTAACTTCCTTCACAACTGGATCCACTTAAACTGTTATTACCAAGATAAACAACACCCCCTTTTGTAAATTCAAAGGAAATGTTCAGTCTCTATTTCCCTTGACCTCTAACTTGCATTAGATTCATTGGACAACTGCCTCCTTGAAACCCTCACCTCCTCACTCTCCTGCACCCCAGATCCCCTTCTCCCACTTCTCTGGTTGCTCCTTTATACCTCCTTCATTTGTTTCTCCTCTCTTGCCCATCTTAGATGAGTTACATTCCTCAGAGATATGCCTTTGGTTGGGTTCTCACTCTATACCCTCTTAGTGAATAAATCCTCATAATTTAAGTTACCACTTTTATGTTCATAACTTCTAAATCTACATGAACAGTCTTGCTACTTTTGCAAAGTTTTAGGTCTGGATACTCCCACCATATACCCGACATCTCCACTTAACTACAGACATCTCAAGCTCAACATGTTTAAAATGGAATCTACTCTTTCCCCTAAACCTTCTCCTCTTCTTGTGCTCCCTGTCTCAGTAAATGGCACCACCATATAAGGGGTTGTTTCAGTCAGAAATATTGGCATTATCCTTGTCTTCTTTCTTTTCTTCAGTCTGTCTATCCAGTAAACTTCCAAGCCTTCATGATTCTATTTGTCTTTGATCCATTAATTCTTCCTATTTCCACTGCCAATGTGGAGCCCACCATCATTGCTGGCATTGATCACAGAACTGAATCCCAAATGTCCTCCCAGATTCCAGACTTAAGCCCCTCCAATCCATACTCTACAATGTCACTAGACTGATTTTTCTAAAATGAAATGTTGACCTTCCTCCCATATTACACACCTTTAAAATCTTTTGTAGCTTCCCCAGTGCCACAGAATATAATCCAACTTCTCCACAATGGCTTTTAGGGCCTGATGATCTGATGACCTGGCCCTACCTACCCTCCACAGCCTCACTCATGGCCACTTTTCCCTTGCACTCAGGCCCATCCACACTACCCAGGGGTTATGTTTTGCCTCCTTTCTCTACAAGCCTAGACACAGTGCCCTTCCACTGTGCTCTCACAGTTCCCTGTATTTTTTTCCTTCTAGCCCTTTGCACTTTTGTGTTTTTTTTTAACTCAAGGACTATAGTCTCCATAAATGAGACTTATGAGACTATAAGACTATAGTCTAAAGACTAAATGAGACTATAATTTTCTTTGTCTTGTTCGTCATTGTATTCCCAGCACTTCAACTGTGCCTGGAATGTAGTAGCTTATTAATAAATATTTGGCTTAATCAATTGGATGAATAATTAAATAATTAAAACAAAACTCAACATATCAATAGCTAAAAGAAATGGCAAGTCAAATTTGGTCAAATTAAGAACTTCCAGCCAAGATAGAGGTATAGATAGATACACTTTGCCTCCTCACATAACAAGAAGGACAACAAATTTAAAAACAAAAAACAACCAAAACTGCCAAAAAAAATTGAACTGTATGGGAGTTCAACAACCAAGGAATTAAAGAAGAAACATTCATCCAGACTGGTAGGAAGGGCAGAGACCAGCATCTAGGGTAGAGAGGACATGTGGCAAGGCAGTGGCTGAAGAACCAGGCAGGCTAGGTGGCAGCTTGTAGTCCCACATTTACATGTGGGTAAACCAGGAGGAACAACAAGTGAGTGAGACAGACCATGCAACCCAAGGTTCCAGAGTGGAAAAAGAAAGCCTCAAAACCTCTGGTGGTAAAAATCTGTGGGGATTGTGGCAGTAGGAAAAATCCCAGCCTCATGGGAGAGTTCACTGGAGGAGCACACAGAGTCCTAGAACATACACAAAACCACCGATCTGGGGATCAGCACGAAAAAGACCCAATTTGCTTGTGGGTAGCAGGGAAAGTGACTGAAAGCCAGCCAAGAGCTGAGCAAGTGGCATTGTTCCCTCCTGGACCCCTCCCCCACATACAGAGCCACAACACAGCAGTGAAATGGGTTGCCCTACCCTAGCAAATACCTAAGACTCTGCTCCTTACAACTTAACACCTCTGCTGAGACAAAGAAATATGACCCAAATTAAACAACAGATCAAAACTCCTAAAAAACAACTAAGCAATGAAGAGATAGCCAACCTATAAGATGCAGAGTTCAAAACACTGGTACTCAGGATACTCATAGAAATGGTTGAGTATGGCCACAAAATAGAGGAAAAAGTGAAGGCTATCCAAAGTGAAATTAAGAAAAATATATAGGGAACCAACAGTGAATGGATAGAAACTTGGACTCAAATCAATGATTTGGAGCAAAAGGAAGAAATAAACATTCAACCAGAATAGAATGAAGAAACAAGAATTCAAAAAAATGAGGAGAAGCTTAGGAACCTCTGGGACAACGTTAAATATTCCAACATTTGAATCATAAGGGTGCCATAAGGAGACAAGGAAGAGATCGAAAACTTATTTGAACAAATAATGAAGGAGAACTTCCCCAATCTGGCACAGGAAATAGACTTTCAGGAAATCCAGGAAGCTCATAGGGTCCCAAAGAAGTTGGACCCAAAGAGGAGCATACCAAGGCACATTATCATTAAGTTACCCAAGATTAAATATAAAGAGAGAATCTTAAAAGCAGCAAGAGAAAAGCAGTTACCTACAAAGGAATTTCTATAAGACTGATTTCTCAAAGAAACCATACAGGCAAGAAGGAGCTGGAAAGCAGTATTCAAAGTCATGAAGGCAAGGACCTACATCCAAGATTGCTCTATCCAGCAAAACTATCATTTAGAATGGAAGGGCAGATAAAGTGCTTCTCTGATAAGGTCAAGTTAAAGGAATTCATCATCACCAAGCCCTTATTATATGAAATGTTAAAGGGACTTATCTAAGAAAAAGAAGATCAAAACTATGAACAGTAAAATGACAACAAACTCACAACTATCAACAACTGAACCTAAAAAAAAAAAAAACTAAGCAAGCAACGAGAACAGGAACAGAATCACAGAAATGGCGATCACATGGAGGGTAATCAGCAGGGAGGGGGTGTGGGGAGAAGGGGGGAAAAGGTACAGGGAATAAGAAGCATAAATGGCAGGTACAAAATAGAAGGGGAGATTGAGAATAGTATAGGAAATGGAGAAGCCAAAGAACTTGTATATATGGCCCATGGACATGAACTAAGGGGTGAATGCATGTGGGAGGGGGGTGCAGGGCAGAGGGGAATAAAGGAGAGGAATAAAATGGAACAACTGTGATAGCATAATCAATGAAATATGCTTTAAAAATTTTTGTCAAATTTGCAAAGTTTGTTCCAGAGAGGAGTATTTTTTCCAATATATTGCTTGAAGCTCCATTTCATTAATTATGAAATATCAAAACTTCTACTAAAGCTTCTCAGAAGCCGGTGACTAATAATTTAGCACAGAGTCTTCATAAGAAAGGAGACCGTATCTTCTCTCACTGTGCCAAGAGAGGTGTGCCATAAACTCTACTGGGAAACAGCGTACATAAATTCTTCCATGTCAGGGAGTATTCCAAGAGTTGGAGAAAAATGGTTCTCTCTTCCTCTGATATCCCAAATGAGGATTCAGAATAATTTCTGTCTTCAGATCTCAGACATTAGTGAGAGAATTAGAAGCAATTGGTCATCTTTTGATTGTGCCTGCTCCCAGGTGATGGCCGGGAAGGAGAAGCTGAGACTGCCTCTGTGGTACCAGCACAGAGCCCAGTTCTGACCTCCCCAGGGCATGGAGGTTTGAGGACCAACGCCCAGATGTGTAGCTTCAAACAATCCTCAGAAACAAGTTATTTATCACAATATAAAAGTTGAGGTTTACAAGGAATATATGCGTGCATCCATGGGTGTGTGTGCAAGGATGTGTGTATTTATATAAGTATGTGTTTATTGAGGCCTAAAAAGTGAGCTTCGATTCCCTACATATACAATCAGCTTGTAACTACTCCCATCTCTACACTAAGACCAACACTACATGTACTATACTACATATACATTCATACACACAGCACATATATATTCATACACATACAAAACATACTGAGCCCATTTATTTACTCAACTCCTAGCTTATTTTATCTTTAATGCTCGCAAGAGCCCTGCAGAGTCAGTAGGATTTTATCCATTCTACAGAAAATTAATCTGAGCCCTAAGGGCCTAATTCCTTCAACAAGAAAAAAAAAGTGCTGAGACTTAAACTTTGGTCTATCCAATTCCAAAGCCAGCCCTCTTTCGGCTATACCTTTCTCTGTCCCGAGTCGTCACTCTCCTAGTACTGCTTACAAGAAGTGCCGGGGGAGTGGTTCTGATTTACGATAAAACACCCTGATAAAAATGCTTCGGTGATTATTTCTGAGATGTCAGAGTGGAAAATGTACAGATTTCACAGGATGAAGACCCTGCCAAGCTGTGATTGCATAATCGCAGCCCTGCAAGAAACCAAGGAAGCCAAATGTGTGTTGGAGAAACTACAGATGTCATCTGGGAATGCTCAGAGCTTTGGGTTTTCAAGCTGAGACAGTCTCTCTTCCACCGGAACTACAGCCTTAAAAGGCTAAAGCAAGGCCATGACTTCCTCAGCTGAATCAACCTGACACGCACCGCCTGTTCCCTTAGCTCACTGGGATTCCAGTGCCTGAGCGTCAGCGCCGTCATGGAAAGAACACCACCTCTGGGAGGACCGGGTTAGTCCCCATCCTGAACTGGGTCACAAACACCCACCTTGTCATAAAGCTGCTATGAGTCTTGAAGAAGGAAGACAGGCTGGGGATGGGGCGGGGGCGGGGGGTGGGCAACCTACTAGGGTCAGGAGTCGAGGCTCCCCAGAGAAATTAGTCACAAGTCTTATCCCTTCATCTCCATTTACAGTCATTTATTTGGGAGCAACAAGCTCTAAGAGTGAAAAACAAAAGTCCTTCCACCCCCAGCATGTACTCTGAAGTTCACAGGACCGCTGCTCCTCGTTAGCTTTGGGGCACAAAGACTGCTTGCAAACAGCTGCATCTTCCTGTGAACAAATCAGACAGTAAATGCTCCACAGAAGGAAAGAGTTTGGGGAACAAAATCAGCTATTTATGATTTGACTTGCTTCATTAGGCCTTGTCCCATAATACCAGAACTCTAGGAAAATAAAAGGAACTTAGCAGCAACCTGCACAAGAAGGACCTCGTGGTTCTGAGAAGTCACATTAACCAGTGGCTGAGAAGTAATGGAAAGGTATGAGACCTCAAAGGCCAGCACGCAGGAATGCTTCCGAAAATGGAATGTTAGCACCGTCGCCAAGTGACTTTCCTCCCAAGTATTGATTCCTCTCTACAGATTATGGAAAATATTTTGTCGGAGATGTTATTTCAACTGTTTTTATTCTCAGCTAGCAAGTATAGTAGAGCTACAGTGAAGCATGTGTTCATAATTTTCCCCCCAGAAGTAAATGACTGCTATAGGAATGTTAAGGTGCTAGGGAGAGGGTGAGAAGATTTTCACAAGGAGCCCAAAAAGCCATATGAGAGGGAAAAGATGGAAAGCCCAACTCCTTGAGATTCTCCTCGGTGGGAACTCAACAGCGTGGACTTGGGTGACCCTAACCAAGGACAAGGACAAGAAGGAGCTACCATCCCCTTTAAAAATATATATATAATAGAAAGAGATTGGACCCTTTGGGAAAAGCCAAAGTGGAGTAGGATTGAGGATGAGAGGTGGGGGGAGTGGGGAAAAGTGGTAGCAGAAAAATGGAGACAACTATACCTGAACAACAATAAAAAAAGAGAGATTGGGCCAGTGGACAGGTCGGTACACCAAGACGGACCCCTGAGAGCTAGTAGTGGTTCTGGTTCTCGAAGGCTATCACTCTCAGAACTGGTACCCAGCCCTACTGAGCACAAGCCTGTGTCCTAGGGAAGTGCTGGAAGTCCTAGGGCTGCAGGAGAATCTGAGTGGACAGAGCCCAACTTTTGAGTGGAGCATTCCTGGGTCAGGAAATATCAGAGAACCACTGTGGCTAGCATAGCTGCTGGAAGAAAGGACTCTACCCCTCCGTTATCACATCTGCGTGAA
This sequence comes from Phyllostomus discolor, assembly GCF_004126475.2. Taxonomy (NCBI): domain Eukaryota; kingdom Metazoa; phylum Chordata; class Mammalia; order Chiroptera; family Phyllostomidae; genus Phyllostomus; species Phyllostomus discolor. The sequence continues at coordinate 153,323,885 of NC_040903.2, forward strand.
CTCTTAAATTTCCAGTTTCCCAAGTGAAAGGTTTGACACCAGCTGGCAGCCTGATACCTCCAGGCAAAGGAACCAGCTTTTGCAGGTGGCTATGGCATCATCTAGCCTCACAGAGTGTGGAAGCCATGGGACTGTGCCTCACAAACTCCTGCAGGGAATGGAGTTGACCCAGGGCCCCACCTGCTTCCCCTTTAAGTCTATCGATGTTTTCACCATGACCCCAGTTTCCAAGGGCTGCTCCCTGCCAGTGATGGGGTGCAGTGGGAGTGCTCTATCCTGGAAGACACGGGACTACTTAGCTGGCTGACCCAGGCGCAGGGACTCCCCCATGACCTTGCCGAAGCGTTCTTAGTCCTCCTGACAGTCTGGATGGCAGCCACCCAGCCTTCCCTCCAGCTCCCCTTCACCCGGTCAGGCTGACATCATGACTGACTGCTAAACTGCCTTCTCCAGTTCCTTCCACCAGTCCTTTCACCCGGGCACTTCCCCCAAGAAAATCCTTGCAACACTTAGCACTCTTTTGGTGTCTGCTTCTGGGCGGACGCTGACTAACACAAGGACAGACATTTAAACTGTATCTTCAGGAGCAAAGCAGAAGAGTGTAGGATTGTTCCCTGAGTATAAATTAGCACCCTGGAGATTTCTTAAGATTATCATAAGTGCAGAAGTCAGAAAACATAATATAGAAGTTCAAGTTGATTAAACGTGTCTATGGCTTTATTTTGTATGCAACACTTTCAAAAATATAAATATCTATTATGCAAGTTGAGGCCAGAAGAGAAGCATCAAGCAAAAGGTCATGTCTTATTCCCATGACAGAAGAAAAAGCGGGAACAGGCCAGCATTTCCCTGGCCAGGGTGATTTCCCACGTGAGCATCTATAGTACCTCATTGTGACCACGAGCACCGTCTGATTGCCATGTGTGAAGACAGTTAAGGAAGTTCCTCCAGATCCCACAGGCTGGACTCTACATCACCAAAGGCTTGTAAAGTTCTCTAGGTCACCAGCCCTGGGGCCTTCCACATTCTGTGTGGCCCAACCAAGGGTAGAATGACACAGCTCATCCCAGGGGACAGCTTTCCACCTCATGCCGATGCACATACCATTGATAGCAGAAATTTCAATACTCTCAATACCCATTGTGTGTCAGCTACTGTGCAGAGCATTTGACATTCATTCATTACATTCAATTCATGTATTCATTCAGTACATTCACTGAGTACTTTCTATGTGCCATCACCACTTAAGGAGAAAAGGACACAGCAGAGAACAAGGCTAAAACATCCCAGCCCTCTTGAAACTCATGTTCTAGTGAGGGACAGACAGACAGTTAACAAAAAAAGAAAGCAGACATCGACATATATTTTGGGTAATGACAAATACTATTAAAAAAAACTAAACCAGAGTAAGGTGCGATGAAGTTATGGGCAGAGAGGTAGAGTATATTTTAGAGAGAGTAGCAGCATAAGGCCTTCTGAGAAAGCAAAAAAAAAAAAAAAACACACAAAAGAATTTAGAGAGTTAGCTGGGTAAGCCATCTGAGCAATGAAGTCTACTAAATCTTCTTTAATCTACACCATAAACCCATGAAGCAGAAGGCATTAGCCCTCTATTACAAAAAAAAAAACACAAGAAGTCATATACTCAATTGGATCTCACTCCAAAGACGGTGCTTGTTGTTAACTCTTATGCCTTTCTACCAAGGTAGATTCCAGAATCTTCCTACTTACACTCTAAGATCAAAGAGAAAGCTCAGGCTTTATGTCTAGCCCGTCCTCACGGATATCCCTTGTGACCTTTCCAGTCTAACTGGGGTACAGAGGAGCCCCCAAAGAGACACACAGAGAGCTTGTCGTGCATGGGCTGTCCCTCCCCGGTGTGCGCAACACACACACACTAGGTCTCCAGCGGGGCAGGGAGGGGTGTGGGCCACCTCTGAAGTCATGTGACACCTCTCTGCCTCGTCCCAGGGGGAGGCTGGCACTGGCTGGGGGCCTTAATGCCCAAGCAGTGCATGCTGGGGCCAAGACCTCGAAGAAACTGGCTGGGTACTTTGTCTTCTCAGAAGTGTTCCCTGCATAAAAGGGGAAGAAAGTGTTCAAGCTGAGCAAATATTGAACTTTTGGTTCAGCTTAAACATGAAAACTTATGAAATTGTCAGCATTGTGTGTAAAACTAATCTGCTTAAAACTCCTATAAGAGAGATGAGCCACCAAGGGCTGTCACAGCCACACATTCAAATGCAAAAATAACTGCCAAGTGCTCTTTATTTTTTAATTTCTTCTTAACAGCTCTTGACACACAATAAACCCTCAAAATGGCAGCTATTAGTATTTTCATCAGCATCATCAATCATTATCATCAGTATAAGGGCTTTTTCTACTCCAGAGCCCGGTAACTATGGAAAGAGGCAATAACAGGGACCCCATGGAGTTGCGTGTCCCCACAATGGTTAACCGGCCTGGGCACAGGTCCCTGCAGGGAGGTTCTAGAACCAGTCTTCATCAAGAAAAATTGTGACTCACTCAACCCATAGATATCTATGCTGTTCCTGCTGTAGATAACATCCTTCCCTCCAGGGTAATAACTGAGCCCAGAAATAGATTCTAAATTTCTACCCCTTCACCATAAATAAACTGCTAGTACTTTCACAATATCAAAACAAGACACACCAATAGCTTTATTGGGTCATTTTATTTTTGCCTTCTTCCCATCTCCTGCTGTATTTGAATCTCAGTCTAATCTGGAGGCCTGTGGGACACTGACAGCCACACCTGTGCATCCACGGTTTCCTGAGTCCTGAGTAACCAGGATCCTCTTCCTCTGTTATCAGTAAACTTTTAGGGTGTTTTTTGCTTTTGTTGTTTCATGAGCAGACACTTTGATTCACCAGCTTCTTTCCTTGAACTGATAGAAAAATCTGTTCCAGTGAACCCTGTAATAACAAGACTGTTGTCCACAGAGAGTTATCTGTGGAGTGATGGATATTTTTACCTAACAGTCTACTAAACTGAGAGCTGAGAAATGCACACAAAGCAACCAGCTAAGACCTCATAAACTTTCCTGAGGGCAAGAATAGTCTTGATCAACTCAATCCATATAGAATTCCAGCCCTGGCTGGCATAGCTCAGTGGATTGAGCGCGGGCTGGGAACCAAAGTGTCCCAGGTTCGATTCCCAGCCAGGGTACATTTCTGGGTTGCAGGCCATAACCCCCAGCAACCACACATTGATGTTTCTCTCTCTCTCTATCTCTCTATCTCTCTCTCTCTCCCTCCCTTCCCTCCCTAAAAATAAATAAATAAAATCTTAAAAAAAAAAAAGAATTCCACATAGCATCATATTAAATACAAGCTTTATTTTTTATTATTTTTTATTGTTGTTCAAGTACAGTTGTCTGCCTTTTCCCCCCACCATTCCCCCCAACCCAGCCACCCCCACCTCCCTCCCCTGAGTCCACCCCTCCTTGGTTTCGGCCATGTGTCCTTCATAGTTGTTCCTGTAAAACCTTCACCCTTTTTCCGAGCTTTATTTTAAGTTTGTAACTACTAACTCACTATGATTTGGAAACAAGATTTCCGTCCATTTTTTCAATCTGTAGGGTAATGTTTGATATACAAGTTGGGATTCACATCTAATAAAGATTTTATATACCTTGGAAGCTTCATTCTCCCCAATTCTCTGGTGCTAATAGCAAACTAAGGAATCAAGTTCAAAGCTGGAGAAACACTGAGCATTATCACACAAGAATGTGGATACTTAATTTAATGCAAGAATGGAAAGCTGTCCTTGTAGTCCCAGCCCCAGCTCTGAGAGAATTTTGAGGATATCACAATACCCTTCTCTATAAATAAAATAGATTTCTTCCTCTTGTTTTCACACCTGTGGCATTTTATGGACCAAGTCCTAGGTCTACACTCACTATGTGTTTGATAAGGGCTCACAGAGTAGCCAGGCACTGACCAGAAATCCTCCTAAAGTTTAAGAGATAGAATGCATTCAATACATAAATACAAAATAAGTAATGTATAATAATTATTATTTTAACAATTGTAATGAAATTATAATTAAATATTATTATAGCAATAATAAGGTAAAATAACAATTTATTAGGCCAATAAAATAAGCTCTTTTCAAAATGTGCTTTATTGCATTCTATTGTATTTTTTCTCATTTTTGTGGGAAAAATAAATAAATAAGCTAGACACAGGAATTAACCTGTGAACCAGGGACAGGAGGAGAAATCCACACAAAGCAACCAGCTAACTAAGATCTCAAGGTCTTTCCTCCCATTTGCAACAACATGGATAGACCTTGAAGGCATTATGCTAAGTGAAATGAGTCAGACACAGAAAGACAAATACCATATGACTGATCTCACTTATATGTGGACTAAAAAAAAAATGAGCTCCGATACAAAGAACAGATTGCAGGGGCAGAATGGCAAAATGAATGAAAGGGGTCAAAAGATACAATCTTCTAGTTATAAAATAAGTAGTCATGGGTGTAAGATGTACAGCATTCTGACTAGAGTTAAAAATACTATGCTGCATGTTTGAAAATTGATGAGAGAGTAAATCTTAAAGTTCTTGTCACAAGAAAAAAAAAGACTTTGTAACTGTGATCAGTGACCAGTGGTGATCAGTGTTAACTAAACTCATGGTGGTGATCATTCCACAATACACACAAACGTCGAATCACTGTGTGGTTTGCCTGCTCTGAACTGGCCAGTGCACATTTTACTAGCCTTATGGGTTTTGGCACGTTTGTGCATTATGATCATAGATGCACCGTGTTAGAACTGAAAGGGGCTGTATCCTGGAGATCACTTGGTTCAACCCTTCTCCATGTGCACAGATGAAACTGTGGCTTACCAGGGGTAAGGGACTGAACCTAGAATGTAACACCTGGATGAAAGTGACAGACTAGAATCTGGATCTCATCCAGTCGTAGCCAGCGCTTCCCCTACTGCTTCTCACATAAGTATGTCCTTAACTTTTCTCTGTTTCTATTTGAATCCAAACATCACAGAGTAAAAAGCTGTGAGTTACTCAGGGACTATATTGACTTTGTTCCTTTCCCATCTAGTTACCACAGTAGAATTTTTCATTCATCCTGAAGACACCATTTATTTATTCTCTGCGCGACCCTACAGCAGATACTCACTTTACCACCAGCTCCCAATGGCCAGAGAGAGGGTCCTTTCCTTATCTTTACAGAGAATAATATTATTTCTGTCAATTAGCTCTGAGTGGCACCACAGTCATCACGACAACTACGTTCTGGGCTCAACAGAACACCAGCTGTGTCCAGCAAATGTAACAACAGCGGCTTCCAGCCAAGTGCACAACTAAGATTTTTGCCAAGAATACGTTCCCCATGGAGTCAAATGACAAAAGTACATAAAAGAGAACTAACATTCTGGCTGTGGCAGAGAGAAAATCCTCTCGACTTCAAAGGGGCTCAAAGGCTCACACAGGGAAAGCTGACTGTTCTGTCCTGCTCTCTGGGTCAAGGGACTGCCCAAAGGAGTTCGTGTGCTTCCCTTGGAAAGTGGGCGGCCCTCACCAGGGAGGCCTTTGAAACCTGGCACCAGAGGACCTCAGGGCATCTCCAGCCAGCTCCCCTGAGGCTTCTCAGTCACCCTGGTACAATCAGATAACCAGCCAGTTGTCACTGACCGTCTAGGACGTTCTTCCACTACTCACCCCATCCACACGTGATTTTCCTTTCACTGGACTGGCCTGGTCCCAGCAGCACCTGTGGTGCTTTATTGAAACAGACATGAAAAACAATAATGTCTCAGCTCTCACCTGAACGAGGAAACAGTTGCCTGTCTCCCTCCATCCCCTCACGTCCATTCCTCCTGTTCACCCCAGGGCTGCTGCCAGGAGCACATGAAATGCAAATCTGACCATTTGACCCATCTGATTAAATACTGAGGTTAGAGTAGCCCTGGCAGCAGATGGAGTCCAAATTCCTTCTCAGGGCATTCAAGGGCTTTACAACCTACCTTTTCAGCAATATCCTCACTGTCCCCTTAAGATATTGTGCATTTTCATTACGTATGATTTTCCTTTTAGTATTTAATTTACCTAGAATCCATACCCACCTCACCTTGCCCACCTGACAAACTCCCATTGATTCTTTCAGAAGCTGCTCAAATGCAGCTCACCCCTCTGATGCTTTCCTCAGTGGTCTCAGGCCAAATTACCTGGGCCTTCCTCTGTACCCCCATATGTTGCACTCATGCTGACTTTCCCAAGTCAACAGGAGGCAGAGTCAGATCTCCTAGGGTCTTTCTGATATGCCATACTACCAATGGAATCATACTTTGTGTCTGAATCCCTAGTGGCTGGCCAGTAAATGTGCATTGAGTGAATAAATGAATGACAACCAACCTTAGGTACCTTCTATTATCCTTCCCCCATTCTACAAACTACAATTCTCCTTCTCCAAACTATAATTTACAAAGGATGCATCCAACTATGTATCGTGCAATAATGCCCCAATTTAAGGATACTACAGCCATGTATCTGTAATTACATAGGTCCACCAAAGGAAGCTTGTGATGCTTGTTTGACCACTGAGAAAAGAGAGGGAAAAAAGGAGAGTAATATGCAATGTTCAGAGAGAATCCTGACCCAAAGAAGCATTTCCATTTAAACTCTCTAACACACCCCTTAAATAGCCTCAGAGCATTTCAGCCCTGCAGGGGCCAGTGGCCAAGTATAAGCTGAAAGCACCACATGCTATTTGGGAGACAGAAGTCAGGGTGTCCACAGAAATATAAATACAGAGACAGATAGGACAAGCAGGCCCTATGGAGAAATACCAAGCCCAAGAAAGTCAAAAGCTTTGAGTTATGAATCTACTCTCTGTTGGAGAAAAATAAAGTATAAGACAAAAAATAAACTTCTTGATTTTTGCCAATTCACAAAAAAAAAAAAACTCTCTACAAGAAGCAGCAAATTAAATGTGCCCAACTAACTGGGTGCTGAGTAAAATGTTGAGACATCAGCCCTTAAAGGAAGAATGAATAAACAATTCAACACGGGCTTTCCTGTTCTAGGCTGAGAGTCTGGAATCATCCCATTCGCCAGCAGAGTTCTGTCTGCCAGCCTGCCTGCAAAGAAAGACACGACTTAAAACTTCACATCTACCCAAGACGACTGTCGTATAAAACCTGCACTCCCAGGCTCCTCTCAAAGCCTGGGGAGGAAGAAGGAAAGAGGAAAAACTGGAGGAAATATTCTAGCAGGTCTTCTGGACTTTAGGAATTCCATGAGCAAAGACATCACCAAGACCTAATTGACAAGATGTGTAGAGTTAATAAAGCAAGTGTTTTCAGAAATTCTATATTGTTTTGAGTGCAGGGATAATCATGGTCTGTTGGAGATCGACATTATAGAGTCTTGGGCTATTCTCACATCTGCACTTTCACAATGGCCAGTCCAACGAGGGCATCAAATGATACAGCCTGAGGAGCTGGCTTTCAGAGACCCTACTCCACTTTTGTTATAAACCACCTAGGACTGAACTGAGTTTTTTTAGGACCCACACAACACTAAGCGCACTGTAAATACTTAAGTTTTCTGTTGAGTTTGTGTCTTTTCATTGAGAAAAAAGAATACTGATGCTTACCTTTTTCTTTAACACCCAAAATACACTACAAATCAAAGATGTATTGACATCTTGCTTGGGTTTTTTTCCACTTAACAAGTGGCATACAGAGAAGGGAAGATCAAACAGGTCCTCAGTGCTGTTAAAAGGAAAACTGTATCTCCTGTTCTACTATCATCACATCCCCAGGGATCACTTCAGATGTTTGCCCTCCTGAGCTCTCACATCACCGTGGATTAACACAGCACAGGCAGGAGTTGTGTTTTTTTTGTTGTTGTTGTTGTTTTTTAAAGATTTTATTTATTTATTTTTAGAGAGAGAAGGGAGGGAGATAGAGAGAGAGAGAAACATCAATGTGCGGTTGCTGGGGGTTATGGCCTGCAACCCAGACATGTACCCTGGCTGGGAATCGAACCTGCGACACTTTGGTTTGCAGCCCGCGCTCAATCCACTGAGCTACACCAGCCAGGGCTAGGAGTTGTGTTTTTTCATCAAATAGTTATTGTGGACTTCTGCTAGCTAGTCTTGGCACTTCATGTTCAGGATGCAAAGATGAACAGGGAATGTCTCCTATCTCAAGGTGAATTTCATCCAGGTTGCCCAGCTACTGCCCTTATTCTGGCCCCTAAGATCCCCGCCTCCTGCTCACCCCTCTCTACCCTCACATGGCTTGATCTGCCCCCACCATGGTAATGCTCTTGGGTCTGTAAACCCATCCTGACTTCTAACCTTCCTCAGCGTGGACAAACCAGGTGGATGGCCTCCATTGCCTCAAGCGTGAACTGATGCCAGGGACCTTTCTTTCCCAGACTGCTTGCCCATCCGATTGCCCCCTTCCCTTCAGTCCTAGCTCCATTATTTTCATTTTCCAGACTTTACCTCCTCCTTCTCTTCAGCCCTTTACTTTCATCCTGTCACGAGGTCTCAGCATCTGTCCTTTAGAGTGGCTTTCGGGGCTGTTTCGCTTTCATCGCCTACTGAAGTAACTGGCTCTCCATTCCTTCTAATTCATTTTTGTGTAACATTTAAGATATTTTCCCTAAAAGCACTCATAGTTATTTTCTTGTTCATGAAACTCAGTGGCCCTCTTGCCTATCTTGTCAAACATATGACCTTTCAAAACTTGCTATAGCCTGCCTGATCTTTCCCTGGCTACACCAGGTGGTTTCCAACCACTCCACACCTGCCATTCTAATCAGGCGAGTTCCCCTTTTGATGCCTTCATTCCAACTGCCCTCCACCTCACTCACCAGATCACAGCCATCACCTGTGGGCACGATTCACGTCAAAGGATTTGCCAAATACACACTATGCTGGGCACTAGGAACACCAGTGCAACAATTAGCCAACCTCCTGAAGAAAGGTTTCACCCTTTTCTCATACTTTATACCTTAAAAGGTATTCTGAATCATTTTTCCAAACAGTGGAAGTATTGTAAATTTAATGCATATTTTTCTAATCTGACTAGAAATGGATTCCCCAAAGTAGGTAATATAAAGGAAATAATATGGTCTCAATTTCTTCACAGTCTCATCACCCCCACCCATGAAGCCTTATAAAATGAATCTATGTCAAAAATTCTGTTGTTACAGAATTTTCCTTCCTTAAAGATCTAAGCCCTCAGTATCAGGAAGTCCAGTACTTGGTTATGTTCTTTTGTGTGGGATGGCTTTTGACCTCCGGGCACTTGTGCTCCAAACAGACACACAGCTTTGCCTGGTGGTCTCTTTCACAGCCCTTGCAGTACCAAGCAGCAAGTGAGCCTCATAAATACACCCGTGCAAAGGAAACAGTGTCCAGATTTAAATGCTCACATAGAAACACAGATCTACACACTCTAAAACCCAGCCTCGATAATCCCAAAATCCACTGTATCAAGCTTTAACTTCAACATCCATCAACATTTTCAACTAGAAGAAAATCTGACTCTCAAGATTGGTCTCCTCTTCCAGCCTTTCCTGCCTGGAATCATGAGGCCAGGCAAAGAGAAAAGGGCAGAAAAGCAAAGGGTAACTAGTATGTGAACTAGATTATATAGTCATTTCTTTCTACCCCTGAACAATATTTTTACCATTTGGGCCTCAAATGAACTTGTCACCAGACATCATGTGGGCTTTTAGAGCCAAAGCCTTCGGAAGCTTTTGACAACTCTTAGTGTCTGACACAACTATTTTTAGGAAAATAGCATTGTCTTTGCTTCTGTGACATTTCCCAGAGCAATGGTAAATCTAAGGTTGGACAGGTGGGAATTTTACTTGATTTTGCTTTCAAGTTTTGTTCACTGACAGAGGCCATGGCCAGTCACATTAAGTTTGTGCAAGTCCCAGGAAAAAAGCTGGGGCAACTCACACGCAGGCTGTCATGCCCCGCTCTCCCGTGGGACAGCAGCTCCCCTGAACTGGAAAACTGGGACCAAAGGAGATATAATGGTTTGATTCTTAATTTTTAACGTGGTCTTTAAGAAATGGAAAGCTATCTGGCCCATTTGCTATCTGCAAATGAAACAGAACATTAGGAAAAGCCAGGCTCAACTTGATGACGCCAGCCTCTACATTTCTGATCCTTTCTCGTAGCTACCGAGTACATCCTAGAAGAGACTTGGGCCCCATAGCTAAAGGCAAAATGGAGTGGAAACTCTGGCAACTCTAACTATACAAAACCTTGTGACTAATTAAGTTTTTCTCATACTTTTTATTACCTGCTGCTATTTAGTATTCACATGCCCCTCATTCTGTAACTCTGAAGAGTGTTTTGTCAACCACTAAATGAGCCATAACGCACGCTGGCTATAAACACCTCCCCAGTCATCCAAAATTAGGACCGTGAGGTTTTTCAACAAATGTTACCTACAACCTAGAGATATATTTTAATATCATAGAAGTCAGATAATAAAATTACTGTATTTTGCCCTTCCCCAACCATATCTGAAGTGTTATTTTTAAACATATTCATAACAGCCTGCAATGACAGCCTGGCTCAACTGTGAGCTGAGCCTATAAATAATATCTTAGGAACATTGAAATGGGAAACAGAAACACTGAATCAGTGGGCTCCAGGGAAGGATCTCAGGTGTAAGGCAACTCAGGGTCAACGGGCCATTGTGGACCATGGACAAGCTGAAGTCACAGGAAAGCTGGCCCGTGGAAAGACGAGAATGAACTTGATGCACAGAGAAAAGCAAAGACACCATACATTAAAGACCACCGAGCCTTTGTTCCATGAGGCCTGACTATACCTCACTACCTACTTTAGATTCCCCAAAAAATGCTCTTTGTCCTTACAATAAATCCTTTTATCCATGGATTAAAATGAGTCTCTGTTTCTGAAAACCAGTCAGTTGAAACCCAAATTCATTGGTGAAGCTATAGAAAGACTCATGCACACTTTATAATAATGAAGATCAGTTTCCCAAACCTGTGTGATGATAAAAACTATTCATGTTAAAAACACAGGTTGCCTGAGACCCTCCCTGCAGGATTTGACTCCAGAGTTCTGATTCAGGCCCCACAGTATGTACATAACTCTCATGATAAGGCAAGTTTGGGTCACACTTGATTAGGTGAAGTCTGAGATTCTTTCCATTACAAGGCCAACAGATATGAACTAACCACTCCCCCATACATGCCAGTAGTTTAAGTGCACAGATGTGGAATCAAAGACATATTCCCTGTCCTTAAGAGAAAAAAAACTTTTCTGGAACACACTAGACTAGGTCAATCAATAAAGGAAGGCTTTAGAGACAGAGGAACAAAGCCAAAATATGTGAGTACATGCATTTGTGTGTGAGCACGCTTTGATCTAATTTTAGAGACTAGAACACATTCTCTCAAAAAACACTGGAACCATGTCTGCATTACATAATTAAATCCATATAGCATGGTAAATAGATGAGTTCTGCCTCCCAACACAGGGCTGAACATTACACAGTTATCTGTGCAGGGAGGAGCATAGTTTAGTAGAAGAGGACCAAGAAGAAACTTGTGCAAATATGGTCAGTTCAAAAATTTGAAAGTCAAAATTCTAAAAGAGTGATACAGACATTCATTCATTCATTAGAATGAATTGCTGTGAAATTACTGAATCCCAGTCCCGGAGATGATGTGATCCACAGCCACACGAAACCCCTTGAGGGTCCTTGGAAGAACAGACAGAAGCTTCTGGTTCATTCGGGCTTTTCCTTTGTTCAGTTTGTAGTTCCAGCAGGAGCTACAAATAATTTCCATGACTCTTGCTTAGAGAGCTTCTCTCTTTGAAAGTAATCGAACCTCCTGCTTAGAAGATAGGCATTCAACCCCCAAAGAACATGAGATAGGCAGTGTTCCAATGTAGTTAAGAGCTTAATACTTGAATCAGATGGTTACAGACGAACTACAATCTTATTAGTTGGGTGATGTTTGTGGGCAAGACCTGCTTTCTCTGGGTGTCTGTTTTCTAATCCATAAAGTGGAACTAAAACCAGGTCACTTTTAGAAGTACTGGGAGAATTAGATCAGATGCTATATACACAGCACTTAACACAGTATCTGACACATAATCAAACCTCAAAAAATGTAGCTATATGTGTATTTAGGAGATTGTGCCAGAGGTTTCCAAGGTGGTCAATCAAGCCAACCCTCTCATTGTGCAGATGAAGAAACTGAGGTGGCTAGGACAATAATTTTCCAACGATACATTGGCAGAGTTAGGGGGGAAAATCCAGTTTTGAGCTATCCAATTAGCATTCTAAGAAGACCATTCAAATGTATTTGTTTGGTAACACTAATTTCATAAGGAATTAAATAATCACACTCATCTAAGATATTCTTTAGAAATTGATTGGAGCCTGTCATATTTTTGTAGAATACTTTTTAAAAATATTCTCAGCTTTACGTCTTAGGAATAGCAAACTGCAGATAGGTTCTCTTTGAAGACTTTTGTTTTTTGTAAGCAAAATCTGTTTTTTAAAAACCAACTAAACACAGGCATGCAAAGTACAGCATAAGGAATACAGGCAATAGTGTGATCATATGCATGGTTCCAGGTGGGCACTTAAATTATTGGGGGATCACTCTGTAAATTGTGTAGCTGTCTAACTCTAAGCACTATGCTGTATACTGAAACTATGATAAAGTAATGCTGAATGTCAAAAGAAAAGTGTGCCGAGACCAAAAAAATGGACAGAAAATACCATTTAAACCCAGGTGACAAGGTAGAGAACAGCCTGCTGTGGGCATGGCAGTTAATTGATGTGGTCGGAGGAGAGCTCACTGGAAATGCAGTAGTGGGGCCGAGTTCTGCACAGTGGTGCGGGCACACGGGCAGATGGAACAGCACGTGCAAAGTCCCGGAGGTCAGAAGTGCTGAATTTGAAGAACTGGGAAGTATTCCAATGAGGTCAGAACATGCTATAAAATGCAGGGAAGCAGTTGAAAGGGCGGGTTGTTGTATCACCAGACTGTATGAAAACATTTGACACGGTGCTTATACATACAAGTGTTTCATAAACGACAACGTAATAAATATGCTTTGGAAAGTCAGAGCCAACATGTACGAAGCATCTGATATACCTCCCAACAGACAGCAGACCCTCAGTAAAGTAGGGTGGTCGTTATATAATAAAAGTAATCTAGGTAAAACTGTTACTGTAGTGTTTGGCACATAGTAAACATTTAAAACCACCTTTTAAAACACAGAATATCATTGTTAGCATTGTTATGTAAGATATTCATATAGTCAACATTCAATAGACATGTGTGTACTTGTGAAATGAATGAGCAAGCAGCAGTGTAGTCTACTGGTTAGTAGACGGAGTCGTAGAAAACCTGGGCACTACCTTTGCCTATTCCTAGCACTTAGTTACTGAGTGTTTCTACAGTGGAAAAGAGATTATTTTTTAGAGAAAAAAACAGCTACTGTTCATTGAGCAACTGTGAGTGGCAGGGCCGGCGTGTGAAGAGACAGCTGTGTGACTGAAGTCAGTGCACTTCGCCTCATGCTTGGTGGCTAGATCCAACATTTCTTTTCTGATGCCATAAAGTCATGCACACTTTACACTTGTTCAGTTTTTTTTACTTCTCTTTATTGTTGTTCAAGTACAATTTTCTGCCTTTTCCCCGCACCCTTCCCCACCACCCTAGTCCTCCCCACCTCCCTCCCTTTCCACCCCCCCTTGTTATTGTCCATGTGTCCTTTATAGTTGTTCCTGCAAACCCTTCACCCTTTTCCCCTATAATCCCCTCCCCTCTCCCCTCTGGTCACTGCCAGCCTACACTTGTTCAAATAAGAAACACAGTTCACAAAGCCCTACACTGAACTTCATTCTCACGCCCTACCTCAGAGAGGCTCACACAAGGAGGGAGCCCAGAGAAGGGAGCTCAGGCTGGTTGCACACCACGACGTCCCCCACCCACTGACTGCCATCTTCTCGCTCACTGCCCACAACAACTCTCGAAGGCAGGTATTATTGTTACTTTTGCTTGAGCAAGCCAACAACCAAAGACATGAAATAGTTCATCTGAGACAATGCAGTCAGCAGGTGACAAGGCAGGAATCTGAGGCCAGGCCTTGTGTCTGCTCCCTGGTGGTGCCCCGAAAGGCAACCGTGGGCTGCGGCACCACAGGAGGGGCTCCTGACACATGAGTCTCACATCATGAGCTGGCAGGATTCCCACCCGGGAGCCCGGCCGCCCGAGGCCACACAGTGAGAAGGAGAAGACTGCCCTCCTGGTTTGATCCAAAGACAAACCCAGCACATTTTCAAATTTCACACTACATGGTAAAAAGTATTTTAATGACATCAGCCCTACAATAGTTCAAGCTCCCCCTTCTCCTCCAGAAAATATAGACACAAGCTTCCAAATGTCTCCCTAGGGAGAAAATCAACCTCTCGCTTTTGTTTCTTCCAAAGGAAACTCCATTTTTCTTTTTTGGAAAATAAAATTAATCTTTTTCATCAAAAGATTGGATTTAACCAATATCCTTTATCCTTTCCAAGTTTCCTTTTAGTGAGGCACCCTCCGAAGCAAAAGCTGGGGAACATGGCCTCCCCCAAGCACTGTCAGTGCACCCCAAATACTACCCTTTCTCCAAGGGGGGGTCCATGCAGCCCCACCCAGCAGGCCTGCTCTGGCGCAGGTGAGCCAGATCCACCACCAACAGAAAGGACAAACCAGCAGCTCTTACACTCCCACTCGAGGCCGGACAGAAGGAGGGCAGGAGACATAAGGTAAAGACTTCCACTCCAAAGTCCCTCCTGAGGGCTTGGCCGTCCATTGGGTTGGGTGCAGTGGCCACCAGAGGAGACCTGGAAGGCTCAGGCCTGTTAGCAGCAGGAGAAGCAAAGGCAGACACAATAAGCCAGGCAAGGTCTGGTCTCTCAGCCTAGAAGCTCTCATCCTCGCTCAGCCTCATGAAGAGTTACAAATGCCATTTGCAACTCTCTTCTCAAAGGAGACAAATATCACGCCAATTTTACAAATAAACTGAGGCTGACAAAGTGACAGGCTCAATACTTGTTGAGAATTTTCTCAGGAAATTAGAAAAAAACTTATGTTAAACCAAGTCATCTGCTCTGAAGTCAGGAACTCAGGTTGAAACCTGAAGACGACCACTCACTTAGACCTTGGTTTGCTCACCTGTAAACCAGGATGAATCAGAACGCCTGCCTCATAAAGGCACTGCTAGGGTCAGGTGAGGTGATTCGGTCAGAGGGTGTAACAGTCAGGGTCTCGTCAGGAAACAGAAACTGGACAATATGGTAACATGAACAGAGAAGGTTTAATATAAAGAAGTATTAACTATTTACAGAGGACTGGCTACAAAAGAGAATAAAAGAGAACACTAAGTCTGAATAAAAGAACCTTAAGGGGCCCCAAGACCCAATTCCAATGTGGCTGGGGATGAGGGCTTCTTCTGCACCAACAAGCAACTCACTCTTGGCAGCCGAGTGTCCTACAATTCAACAGGATTTTGACACAACCTACCCAGAGACAGCATCAGAGTCCACAGGTGCACGGCTCAGTCCTACAAGACTGGCCCCTCCACAAACAGTTCAGGTGCCAACGACAAGTCCAGATTGTCATCTGCACTTCTGATCAACCAACTATAAATCAGAGGTTCCCACGGTTTCCTCCTTGAGTTTGATTAATTCACTAAAGCAGCTCCCAGAACTCAGAGGAACATTTTACTTACTAGATCACTGGTTTATTGTAAAATGATATGACTCAGCAACAGCCAGATGGAAGAAATGCAAGGGCACAGAGCCCCCAAGCCCCCAGTGTCCCTGAATTTCCACGTGCACACCAGTCTGGAAGCTCTCTGAACCCTGTTTCGGCGTTTTATGGAGGCTTCATTACACGGGCATGACTGGTTCAACCACTGGCCACTGGCAATTGGTTCAACTTCCAGTCCCTCTCCTCCTCCCCAGAAATCAAGCAGTAAGAGCTAAAAATTCCACACCTCTCATCAAAGTTACTTCTGACAACCAGCCTCATCCTTCTGTGATTTCCAAGACACCTCATTAACATAAACCCACTTGGGGTGGAAAGGGGCTTGTTATGGATAAGAAGACACCCATTTCACCTTTAAGGCTCTGAAGCAGTTTCAGGAACTGAGGAAGAATAACTTAATATAACAACAAAATATATATCCACTGTCCTTATTGCTCAGTACATTCCAAGGCTTTGGGAAGCTGTGAGCCAGGACTGTAGGCCAAGACCAAATGTAAATAGGAAATATATTTTGGCCATCTGAATGACCAAATATATATTTCTTATAAATCACAGTCATGCAGAACCCGAGGAAGGAATAATGTTGGAGGAGAATCCCCAAAGCTGGGATTTGGACCTCGTCTGAGGGCATGACCGCAGCCCACAGACAGTGCTACAGAGGCCTGGGCTGCAGGTCAGCAAACCTCCCTCCCGTGGAGATGTTGCCAGTCAGGGGACCACGGCTGGGAGGTGAGCATCAGTGGGTGTCCAAGTGCTACTGTCCACTGTGTACTTTAGGAGCAAGCCAAAAAGAGCACCACAGGGCCAGGGAAGAGAGCCTTTGGGGTCCCTCCAGTGCTCTCTGGCAATAGGAAATGAAGCAATGTCCTAGTATCACAAGCAGGACTATAAAGAATGCATTTGGGACTAAGTGATAATAAATCGCTAAACTGTCACAGATGCCTAGTTATCATTATCATTATGAGCATCATCATAGCCATCATTACATTATTACTTCTTCTACAGAGTCGTTTGCCAGAATAAGTGGAAAGTAGAGATGGGCCAAGAATGCAACAACCAGTGTCCACCTAAACTTCTTGTGAACTGGGCTCACTGTCTAAACTTGGAGACAGGAGCAGATGGTTTGGGAAACGGCACCAAGTGCTGCTGGAAGGCTGGAACTCTGCTCTGTGCGGCAGGATCTGTGAGTCTCTCACCCCCTGCTAAGCTCACACAGCTCCATTGAAGCTTCTGCAGCAATTTGAGTCACCAGCTATCCATTCACAGGATTTGCCCAAACCCAGAGCTGTGTAAGCAGGATCATTTTTTTTAATCTTCACCCAAGGACATGTTTATTTTAGAGAGATGAAGGGAGAGAGAGAAAATGCCCATCAGTTGCTTCCCATATGCATCCTAATTGGGGATCAAACCAATTGGGGATCAGACCCCTAATTGGGGTCTTTTGATGCACGGGATGACGCTCCAACCAACCCGGACCACCTGGCCAGGCCAGAAACATCACTTTTAATTACAGACCCAAAGGAGCATTAGCAAAAAAGGAACAGCAAAATTGAAATCTCTGACTCCCACCTTCCCACCAGAGGGTTCTTTACAGCCAGTCATTGTAGATAACACAGGGAGATGAGTAAAGGCAGCTTGAACACACCATCCCCAAACACACAGTAATAGGACATTGACTCACCTTGCAACTAGTGAATTTGAATTAGACATGAAGGAAAGTGTTCACAATTGTATGAGGATCATATCAGGCTTGACAACATCTTGGGACAGCTGCAAAGACTTCCTTTTAAAATAAGATGCATTCTGATGGCTCCGCGTCATCCAGCTTGTAACCCCTCAGTGCACTCGCCTGCCCCAGCTCCTACAGGGGGGAGACGGTGTGTGCCATTGCTTACTTACAATAGAAAGAGGGACTGTGGAGGAAAGGCCCTGAAGGTTTCATATTTCCACCCCCAGCATGTGCCAAGGACAGGCCTGGAGGCAGCAGCTCCCGGGGTCCGAGTGGGAAGCCATTTCAGGCCAAGCAGGAGATAGCAGTGACCCACCATCATTGCATAAACAGTCCAAGAACCAGAATAAATGAGAAATGATGACATTCTCAAATAAAGCCGTGAGTCCTGTGTCCAGGAATTTCCCTTGAGGTAGAAAACAAGGGGCCTCCTATTTGGCTGTGTGATTGGCAGGGAAAGAACAGCACATTTTCTCTCCGTGTGGATAGCTGTGCTTCAGGCTGAGCTGGGCTGGGCCCCAGCAGCTTTCCATCTACATTTTTGAGGAGCTTCCAATTTCTTCCAAATGGACATTCCCCAAATATCCTGCCTGAAAATGGTGCATCTCCACTCAGGACATGCTTTCCTTTCTCAAGGTGATGTCTGGCCCCAGAGAGCTGCCAAGACCCGTGGTACCCAGTGAATCTGGGGGAGCCTGTCTGAAAGCCTTCTCGGGGCATGTCAGACTCACCTAGGCTCAGCCAGGTGGGCTGAGTCTGCCAGAGCCCGTGCCTTGTACTTACAAATGAACACATCTTATCCAATCAGCTCACTTTCCAAATGAGGCACCCACGGCTCATTGTGGTGACAGGACTTGTCTGAGACCACACAGTGAGTTAACGTGAGAGTGGGTCTGGCATGTCCCTCTGCCTCACTCGGGTCCCACCCCACCAGTTTGCAGACACCTAACAAAGCGTCCAGAGTCTAGTGCCTGGGTAATCTGGTTTTTCCATGCCTACTCTGAGCCCAGCCCATCATGAGAAATTACTTCGGTTGGATAGGGCACACGGGAGGGTAGTGTTACCATTATGGCCAGGGTAAGGGCAAGGGCTAGGGTTTGGATGAGTATGAGGAGAGTAGTCCAAGAAAATAGATTAACATCTTCTCCCAGTGCAGTTCAGTTTCCATGTCCACCTGGCTTGTCCTAAGACCATTATTCCTTACATATTAAACTTTTGTTCCTAGTATTAAACTAGGAACAAAATTAGCAGATCGGAACACAAGTTGGCAAGTTCTAAAGGAAGAACTTACATCTCAGTCACCTGCAGTCTCATGGTGCCAAAGGCAGCGCATATCTGTTATCTGTGGCTATATTGCAAACAACCTCAAAATGCTTAAAATAAGGACTGTGTGTCTGCACACACTTGCCTGTAGGTCCGGAGCTTGGGCAAAGCTCAGCAGGCTCAGCTCATCTGTGCCCCTCGTGGTGTTGACTGAGGCAGCTCAGCTAGGCTGGAGAATTTCAGATGGTCTCACTCACCTGTCTGGGGTCTGACATTGGCTGTTAGCTGGGGCACCCTTATCCCTTCTATGAGGCCTCTCTCTCCAGCAGGATAGCCAAGGCTTCTTTACATGGTGTCTGGATTCCAAGAGGAAAGGTAGGAGCTGCAAGGCTTCTTAAGGTCTGGGCTCTGGAGCACCAGAACATCAGTCACTTCCTTCACATTCTATTGGTCAAGGCAAATCCCAAGGCCAGCTGGATTCAATGAGAGGCTCCACCTCCTGATGGAAGAGTGGAAACGTCACCTTGCAAAGGGTGTGAACCTAGAAAAGTGGGGTCCCTTTTGGGGGGGACACTTTTACAATTTGCTGCATAGTGTTTGTCACAGGGAAGGCCAGTCTGAAGTAATGAAGAGAGAACGAGAACCAAGAGCTAGTGGCGAGATCTGAGTCCATTCTCTGCCACTTGCTGTTAGCGTGGCCTCAGGCAAACCCGGCCCCTGAGCTTCCTGTGGTAAGGTGCTTTCTTCTGTAACACAGAGATACTGTGACTTAGTTGGGGGCAAATAAATGACAAACGTGAAATAAAAACACGTCGAGACTGTGGGGTCTGATAAAATTCTAACAATTTTGAATCCATATATTAAAGCTGTATTATTTTACTTACACACTTCATTCTTCTAAAAGGCGTTTGGCAAATAGTGAGCGGCTGACCGAAGGACACCCTAAAAGCCCCAGAAAGAGCTGCCTGCTATAGCAGTTTCGGCTTCCCCGCCACTTGGCCCTCTCTCGCCTGGAGAATCAGCTACTATCTCTGACTTCGAGTGTCTTCATCAGGAAATTACACTTGTGTCAGGATGGTGGGCTCTTTTCTTTGATTTTTGTGAGAATTGTCCTAAAATGCCTAGCACAATAAACACTAAAATTCTTTTTATCACCATTATTATTTAAACATTTTTTAATCCTCATCCAAGGATATTTTTCATTGCTCATAAAGGAAGAGGAAGGAGGTGGAAAGAGAGAGAAAGAGAAACATCGATTGGGTTGCCTCCCTATGCACCCGGCCCAGGAATCAAACCTACAACCTGGGTATGTGCCCTGACTGGAAATGAACCCCCAACTTTTGGTGTATGGGATGATGCTCCAACCAACTGAGCCACCTGGCCAGGAATATTATTCAAACATTTAGAATGTAACAAACAAATCTGAAACTTACAACTCAGGCAATCAGAATCTCTGGAAAAACACCAGTCTGTGCTGAAGAGGCTTTTTAAATTTTATTTTTGAAACAAAACCAAAACTAAAACTTTTCTTTATTGAAGTTGGGGTCATCTTTTCTTTAAAAACAAAAGCCCTGTTACCTAAGACAGTTCCTGTGCCTGGAAACCTGGCTGGAGCAGAGAAACCCGTCAGCAGGACCGCGGGGCAGACCCTGACCTCGGCGGCAGGTGCCCGGGACTGTCTTCTCGGGCCGTGGGCTGGACGGGGGCCCAGACACCATCCTTAAGTCATTTATTTCACCCCAAGAACTGATCTTTCTGGCCTCCGTCCCCCAGCCATTTGCCCAACACCACTCACAGGCGCCAGAGTGTCACATCTGGGCATTTAAGCCCAGGTCTCCAGTGATGCTGTCTGGCAGCTCAGTCAGGAAAGATGTGGTGGGCAGTCCTGCCGCTCCCACCACTGGACCCGGGAGTGGCTGTTCTGCTGTTGTTAGTGCGGTTTGCTGGTTTGGATGGGCCGAAGTAGTCTCCCCAGTTCACACGGCATTAAAATCCCGATCACGCCTCCTCCAGCCAAGCTCTCCTCTCCCTCTGCATGGATCAGGCTTGTGACCGGCCTCGAGTCAGCTGGGCTCAGCTGCTCACACAAATCCATGTGGATGGCCCTGAGGACCCGGGTCCTGGGAAAAGGAGAGAGGTCGAGGAGATGACTAATGAAAAAGGAGGAACCATGACAGAACCTTGGCTTCATCTAGCCAAGAAGCACCTAATCCTGAACAGAACTGAGGGGATGGGCTCCTGAGTCACACACGGGCCAGACGCAAGTGCTCTCATCTCTATGTTTCAGCGTGCTCGTACTCCGGAGCAGTTGATGGAAATGGGGCCACGTGGAGGTGGAGAGGGTGCTGGCTTCCCAGGGCAGGGGGTGGTCAAAAGACCCGAAGAGTTATAGAAGTTGGATTATATTCTCACTCCGACACTTACGGACGTGTGACTTTGAACAAGTCTATTCCCCTCAGTTTCTTCATCTGTAAAATGAGCGTCTAATCGATCAGAGGTTCTTAATCTAGTGCATGCAGACCAACCTTGAGCCCCCTGATGTGGGCTTCTAAACCTTTAATTATTAGTATTTTCAATATAAATAAATGTAGTCCGAAGGCAGTCTAAGGGAACTCAATCTATAATAACTTAGGAACATTTGCCATCTCATTCCAAAAACACTTTCTGAGTTTTTCCAAATCTGGGTGGGGCCTTCCCCACTTACAAACTTCCATCCCAGATGGTTCAGCCAGCTCGAGCTTCTCTTGTTCAACATCCACACTCAGGGGAAACCATAGGGCATCGGCACTGAGAGAAACATAAGGTCAGCATTAAGTTACTGCAGGAACTGTGAAGGATTCCAATAAAATTACATAGTATGAGAATCTGGCTCATTCGTCACAAATAAACGATTCTTGCTGAGATAAGCCGTGACCAGGGAATTCCTATTTGGGAAACAGAATGTTCCTTTCAGACAGTTCAGCCATTCCTTCCTCAAAGAAAGCCTAAACTAAGTAACCACCCATAAGAAGGTAACACAAATAAAATAGTCACATCGTGAGTTTAATCCAGTGCAGGACCCTTCTAAACCCAAGCCAGTTAGCACTGGCTTAAGACAAGAAACATTTTTTAAGAAAAACTTGAGTCATGCTGACATAACCGGATGGAGTGTAATGTAGACAGCCCCTGGGGTCATGTGACCCAAGGAAGGTGACTGGGGGGGGGGGGGGGGGGAGCCACAGAGCCCGCCCTGCAGAAAATCAGCACCAGCACCGAGAATAAGAGGTAAAGAGGGCACTTTCCCCAGGCCAGCCCTCTAGACTTCTTTCACAACTTACTGACGATGAGCTGAGGAAGCTGTGAGACTGAGTTATTGATGTTCTGCCATTGTCAAAATTCTTGCTTTGGTGAGGAGCCCAAATGCTAGGCAAGCACAGCACCAGTCTCCACTCTGGACCGGAGCAGCTCAGGCCTCCGCAGCAGAACCAGGTTCGGGACGCCCTGAGTGTGGGTTCGCTCATTCATTAATTCAGCCCACAAAGATTTCTTGGTTGCCCATTATCTGCCAGTTCTGTGCAGGCGAGGGATTGCAGAGACCAGGTAACATCACCTTTGTGTCAGAAACTCAGAGTCCAGGGACCAGAAGAGATGCCTGACTGTTCAGCAGTCCTGGAATAAAGGTAGGCCATTCACATTAGAAGCTGAAGAGTAGCCACTGGGTTTTTCAGAATTGATTTTTTTAAATGTATTGGTTTTATTGGGGTGACACTGGTTAATAAAGTGATATAGGTTTCAGGTTATTTAATAAACACATAAAGTCTGGCCTCAGGCTGCCCCCCAAGTCACCAACCCCTGTCATTGGCTGGTAAGAATGAAGAAAAGCAAGCTCATTTTGCTTTTTTTCAATTGCCAAAATGAAACCAAGTGGAAAAGGGAATTTACACACAAAAAAAAACGTATTCATAAATCCTGCCTTCAAAAAACAAAGGGTCTGTGATTAACTAGGTCACATCTCCCTTAAAAGTTGATTGTACTAAAGAACAAAATGTTTTTCTTATGTTCTCGCCCTAGAAAAATGGACCTGGTGCAGTAGAAGAGTAGAAGCTCAGATGACGCAGGCAAAGAACCTCAGGTAGTAAATAGCTAACATGTACTAGGGGTGCATGTGCCCGGTTTTGTTCTAAGCAGTTATATATGTCGACCTCACTTAATACTCACACCACCCTGTTAAGGGGGTACTGCTATCAGCCTCATTTTGCAGCAGAGGAAGGAGGCACAGAAAGGTTAGGTAACATGCCCAAGGTCACACAGCTAATCAAAGACACAGCGTTGGATTGAACTGAGCCAATGCAGTGGGCCCCGGTTGCTTAGCTTTCCCTGAAGCTCCAAATGCGGGTGGGGATGCCTGCACTTCTTGGCTGCAAAACCTGGTGACATAGCAGGAGCTTCGAACCAGACAGCCCCAGTTTGAATCCTGACTCTGCTGTTCACTGGTGTGTGATTTTGGGTAAGTTATTTAACTTCTCAAGTCAAAGTGTCCTCATTTGTCAAAAGGTACCACCAGCAGCCCTTTCAGTACTGTTGTGGGGATATGAGGACTAAGTGAGATAAAAAGAAAGCCTATGTAGAATTCCATACTTAAGAGAGAGCAGTTTCACCTGACTGGGTTTTACATTTCACATCCACGCGTGTCCATGGTTTGACCAAGAAGTTGCATGTTGTCAAGACATGGATCAAAGCAGTGAAGATTCACACATTAGAAGGTCCGATTCATCCATACTCTGTGATAAAAAGCACAGCAATTTCTTTTAATTTTCCAGAGCTCCTGCTAAATTCATAACAACTTACTTTGAGATACTAGAAAGTGCAGTCATTAATGCTAACCAAGGAAACGAACAACTAGCATCACTCCAACTGCAGGTCAGTTTGAGGAGCTGAGGATCGCGCAGGACGACTGAGCGCTCTCATTCGGAACAGAAGTCCCATCCTAGTGCAGACAGTGCCTGACCACCGTGGAGGTGAGACGGGGTCACACTAGAATGGCAGTGTATGCACAGGTGCGCACAGCAGAAAACGTTGTTACTCGGCATTTCCGCAGAACTTGAGCACTGGGGCAACTGTATACAGCCCTCAAGATCACCTCATCCAATGCCTACCTAATGCTTGAAACAGTGAGATAAATGCGCGCCGAGGGTCCTTTCACTTTACTGCGCCACAGTCCGTTACTAAAGCACACTCTTCACTGTCACACATTCTCAGGGCTCAGTCATCCCTCCTGCCTCACGTTCAGTCAGCATCAAACCAATGATTTCTGAGACTGCAAACAGAATAGGGCCGCTAACCTTGGCTTCTACACAATTCAGAGTATGGAGACTCTGAAAAGATACACCAAACCAGGGTGTGCCCTTTACAGGTGAGCAGGCTCTTCAAGGGGACTGTATATAGAACAAAAAATACACATTATAAGAACCATGTTACAATAGGTGCCATGGCCGGAATGCAATGGTGTAGGTCCCCTTGTTGAAATCAGCATCTGATACTTACGTAGAAAATAAAATAAGCTCTGAAAGGTATGCAAGCAATAAATTTCACCAGCCTAATACAGAAAAAGTTTGGAGTTCACTGTTGAGTTGATTGCTTGAACACAGACACGTGACATGTGTATATCAACAGGCAAAGGCGGTGTTCTGGATATTTTCTGGTTTCTGTGTTTCTAACGTGGATATCGATAGCTCACTCTGTGTGCTGGTTCTTCCACCCATTTAGAGCACATTACTTCCTGCCTAACTATAGAGATATTGAACACCAGAAGTACAGTAATAAAAAGCATAAGATATGTGGTGTCAGACACACATGGGATCAAGTTCAAATTCATAATTATTATCTAGATACCTTGGACAAGTCACTTCACCTCTCTGAGCTTCAGCTTCCTCACCTGAAAAGTCCAGGTACTAATGCCAACCACGTAGGATGCTCTGAGGACTAATGAAATAATAATGTCCAGACCATACTTAAAACATTGCCATGCAAGTAGTGGACACTCAGTAAATGCTGAAATGAAGCTAGGAAAGAAATGTTCTTATCTTACTGGAAACCACTGAGAGCAGATAAAGATTTAAAAAGATTATTTAGCAAGAACTACTAGGACCTCTTGAAGTCTCGGGGGGAAAGATTTCAACAGATACCACAGTCCTGTGGGTGATACAGACATCTATTCATCCAGTAGGTATGTGTAAGCACTACTATTTGCCAGAGACACAATGATGAGCAGGCAAACATTAATCTAAGAGCTGTAAAAACAAACTTAAGAGTGACTATGATGAGTGTGCGAAGGGAAGAGTACTGACCCCTGAGACTTAATACTAGGGAGGAGTCGTGGAGGCAGGGAGGGCAGGCTGCTCCGCTGGAGGTCTGAAGGATGAGAGAGTGGGCTCCGATTAGCACAAGGGGAAGGCAGGGAATTCCAGACCAGTGATGTCAGTGGTGAAGGAGAGGAGACATATGGGGGGGAGATACAAGACAATAACAAGAGAGGAGCAGTCAAATTAGGGTATTACCATTATAACCATTGGAAGTTTTGAATGAAGGACTGACCAATGGAGAGAGCATTCCAAACATGGTACAAAATGATCTAAAGAGTTCAGAAACCAGTTGCATGTCTTTTTTTAACCCTTTACTTGTACTGAGAATATACATAGGTCAGAGGTTATTGGAAGCCAGGTGAGGGATTTTGGAGAAAGCTTTTGGTGTGCTGTGAGCCCTACCCTACTCCTTGGTGGGTGAGGGAAGCAGGTGGGCTTTGTTCTTCCCTCAAACCTAGGGAAAGGAGCTTTCCCAAGTCAACTTGGGAAGCTTCATCTGAGATCCCTCGTGTTCAGGGAATACTGAAGACTGACTGGAGTCTTAGCCAGCGGAGCGCTGGGCCCGCTGCCCTGATGAAACGGCGAGTGCATGGCTGCTGCTGCTGCAGGAGGCCACCCCGTGCTCGTGCTCCTGAGAAGATCCTGACAAGTCCCATTTGGTTATTTTGCTTTTGTTTCCCTCACTGGAAGGAATGTATCCAAAAAGATATTACTCAGACTGATGTCAAATAGTTTACTATGTTTTTCTCTAGGAGTTGTAGGGATTCAGGCCTTACATTTAAGTCTTTAACCCATTGTGAGTTTATTTTTGTATATGGTGTAATAGTGTGATCCAGTTTCTCTTTTTTTTGTATGTATCTATCCAATTTTTCCAACACCATTTATTGAAGAAACTATCTTTACCACATTGTATATTCCTGCCTCCTTTGTCATAGATTAACTGACCATATAAGTGAGAGTTTATTTCTAGGCTCTCTATTCTGTTCTATTGACCTGTGTGTCTGTTTTTGTGCTAGTACCATGTGGTTTTAATTAATAGAGCTTTGTAGTATAGTTTGAAGTCAGGGAGCATGATTCCTCCAACTTTCTCCTTCTTTGTCAAGATTGCTTTGGCTATTCGTGGTGTTTTGTGGTTCCATATACATTTTAAAATATTCATTCCAGTTCCAAGAAGTATGTAATGGGTATTTTCACAAGAATTGTATTGACCCTGTAGATTCCTTTGATTAGTATGGTCATTTTCATGATATTAATTCTTTTAACCCATAAGCACAGTATATTCTTTCATTTACTTGTGTCCCCTTCAATTTCCTACTTCAATGTCTTACACAATAATTTTCAAAGTATAGGTCTTTTACCTCCCAGGTTAAATGTATCCCTAGGCATTTTATTCTTTTGATGCAATTGTAAATTGGATTATTTTCTTGATTTCTCCACCTGATTGTTTGTTGTTAGTGTATAATAAGGTGACAGGGTTTTGTATATTATTTTGTATCCTGCTACTTTACTGAATTATTTTATTAATTTTATTAACTTGTTGATAGCTCCTTTAGGGTTTTGTATGTATAGTATCATGTCCTCTGCAAATATTGACAGTTTTACTTCTTATTTTACAATTTGGATGTCTTTTATTTCTTCATCAAATTAAAAAGCTTCTGAACAGTGAAGGAAACCATCAACAAAACAAAAAGACAACTTACTGAATGAGAGAATATATTCACAAATGATATATTTGATAAGGGGTTGATATCCAAAATATACAAGAAACTCACACAACTCAATAACAAAAATAAATAAATAAATAAACAACCTGATAAAAAAATGGGCAGAGGACATGAGACATTTTTCCAAAGAAGGTATACAGATGGCCAACAGACAAATGAAAAAAGTACTCAACATCACCAATCACCAGGAAAATGCAGAGCAAAACCACTACGACATATTACCTCACACCAATCAGAATGGCTATTTTCAAAAAGGCCATGAATAGCATGTGCTAATGAGGATGTGGAGAAAAGGGGAACTTGTGCATGTTAGTGGGACTGCAAATTGGTGTGCCCGCTGTGGAAAACAGTATAGAAATTCCTCAGAAAACTAAAAGTAGATTTACAATACAATCCAACAATTCTACTTCTTCATATTTATACGAAGAAAATGAAAATACTAATTCAAAAAGGTATAATGCATACCTATGTTCATGCAGCATTATTTACAAAGCCAAGATACAGGTAACCTAGATGTCCATTGATGGATGGATAAAGAATATGTGAGAGAGATATATACATACACAATGAGATATTATATAGCAACAAAAATAATGAAATTTTTTTAAAGAATAAAACCTTGCCATTTGCGACAACATGGATGGATTTAGAGCAATGATTTTCAAACTTTTTTCATCTCGTAACACATATAAACGAATTACTAAAATTCTGAGACACATCAAACAATGTTATATTTTTGGCTGATCTATCAAAAAAGTAAGTATAGCCCTGGCTGGTGTGGCTCAGTAGATTGAGCACCAGCCTCTGAACCAAAGGATCACCAGTTTGATTCCCAGTCAGGGCACATGCCTGGGTTGCAGGCCAGGTCCCCAGTTGGGAGCATACGAGAGGCAACCAAACATTGATGTTTTTTTCCCTCTCTTTCTCCCTCCCTTCCCCTCTATCTAAAAATAAATTAATTAAATCTTAAAAATAAGAATTTCTCAAAAAAGTAGGTATAATTTTTATTGATTTCCAAAAATAATAACAATAATTACCTACCCTTTTTGCTCCAAAGTGACTTTTTAAAAAACCAGGTGCCTATACTTGTATATAAAGATTTCTGTTACCAAGACTTAATCAATCAGATGCAACCTGATTATGTGACATGACCAATAAGATCCAACTCCATTATATGACCTATATATTTACGGTTCACCTGTGTCCACAGACCACACCCACCTGTGCAGCTGCCCCCAGCATGGTGATGGGCAGCCGCACCGTGTTCTGGTGCAGACTGAATACATACTCGTACACACACGTGTTCCCAAAAGGCCAAATTTGGCGCCAGATTTTATATGCAGGTGGCCAAAATTTGGGTTGCGTCCCTGATTCAATGAAGGTTTTCTTTAAACTTAATAATTTAAAGAGAAAAAAAATGTATTTTAAAAAATCATTTTATATTAGAGGCAGAATTCAAACCCCAATCTGTCTGATTTTATGGTCAATGCTCTTAAACACCAGACCATTCAGTTTTTACAGTCATATTCTCAAACAATTTTCTTATTTGCTTATAATTTGTGAGCAAAAATTTTATCCCAACTGCCCTTCATTATCAGTGCCCCCCCCACACACACAGAAACACAACTACACACCACCAATCATCCCCCCCACCCAAGGAGACAATTCAATGCCTCATCATGTTGCTCAGGGCCCACACTTGCTCTAACGGTGAGGAGCTTCCTCCTGCCTTCTGTTTCCTATCTCTTTTATGGACTCCTCCTGTTATCCAGCCCTTACGTGTGTTGGGTTCCTGGAATTCCATCTTGACCCAACCTTCTTTCCACCCTGCATGTTTCCCTCTCTTCTCAAGGCTTCCACTCACATCTCTTTGCTCACACTTCCCAGATCCATGGCTCCAGGCAAGATCTCTCTCCTGAGCTTCAAGTTCTGCATCATCAGCTGCTTTCTCTCCCCTGGGTGCCTCAGTTCATGCACTGGGTGGTGAGGTCCTCAAAGATGAGCGCCATGCCTCATTTGCTATCAAGACTTGCACTTCAGGAAACATTTCATATTTTTCTAATAAGTAAGTAAGTAAGCATAAATAAGTAAATGAGTGAATAGATTCAATGAAGTCTGTTGAATGAATAACAAATTAGGTGAGAAGAAAAAAAGACCTTCGAAAGGAGTAGTCATTGACAAAGTAGGCTTTGTCTTCTCACCTAGAATAGAATGTGCTGGAAAATAGCTCAAGGAACACTGCATTCCATAAGATAAACAGATGTGCTAGAAATTGGCATGGCCAAATACACTTGACTAACACTAGATTTTAAAAATTGAGCAGGATTTTTGATCCTCTAGCTAATGTACAGGTCAAATGTCAAAAAGAACACACTCAGGATTTTTTCAATGTATTTGACTATGCTTCTCTTTGAGTTTATTTGTTTAATGCACACCAGCTGTTCTGCAGATTGATATTCTGTGGATAATCAATTAGGGGAAATGATGCTCCAGAACAACAGACTCTTGACTAGTCTCTACTTATAAGAAAATAACTTAAAAAACAGCTTCAAACCTAACCCAGTGGTAGTATTCAGGAACTTCTGACCTCTTCTAAGAACAACCAGTAGATCTACGTAACCACTTGGACACAAAATTGAATTGGGGCCTGGCCTGGTGAGGACCATGCCCTGGAGGGTGGGTCCCAGGGTTACATGGGTTCGCTATCAGTCGGGCCACCACCGTTAGCCCATTTGCTATGCTGAATACCGCTTTTTCCTGCCTCCCCATGCAGAGTGGCATTTCAGTCATGAAGCCCACACACACTGGCTCTCAATGGCAACTTCTCTCTGGGGCCTTGGGGTGGGGAAACTTATGCTACAGCAGCTACAGGAAGTGCTGAGTGATATCACCTCCCCCTAAGCCAAGAAGCCTCCACAAGGTCAGGCCTGAAGCAGCCATCTTGAGATAGAAAACACGCAAATCATCTACATCTTTTCGCCCTGAGGAGTGAGATCACAGCTCAGAGCAACAGCTCGGCTCTATGTGTATGCAAGTTCATGTCAAAATTATTGTCCTGGCACTCCGACACTGCAGGTGCTTCGTTCCTGGGACACCACCCAGTCTACACCAGATGGAGGCATGGAAGATGGACGTCCACCTCTAGACCTTCCCTTCTTGAAGTTACAAGGCCTTCAGGGGACAGACTCACCCATTTTCTTGGACCGAGTTGCATGGATGTTGGGCCAATCACAATGGGATAGTTACTGGAGAAGGGTGGGGATGGAGAAGAGCTTCTCTAGAGATTTCTCTACAAATAAAAATTCTTGGCAATTGCCTCCCACTTTTCTCATCAACTGTTGTTCGCCGGGTCATGGAAAACCTGCCTTGTTGATCACAAATGGGGATGCGGCGGAAGAGTCGAAGGGAAACTGACTCGCTCACTGAGAGATGAGCAGAGCTCTACAGACGGGGGAGAAGCCCCTGCACTGATTAGGAAAACCTCCATCCCCTGCCCTCCTTTTCCCAAAGCCAAGAGGCAAAGTTCGTTCAAAATCAGCCTGTTTTAGTTCCGTGAAAAATGAGCTTTGTTCTTATTGTTCAATGGCTGGTACCGTTGGCCTGGCTGTGCCCTGCTTTCTCTTCACAGGTAGGAAATGGGCATGAATAGCACCAATGTGTTTCTTTGAACCCCTTGGAAGAAAAAGTTCTTGTTTGATGTCCTTGTTTTAATTACCCGTAATTTCTTCCCTTGCCTATTGGAGGCTATGCCTTTTTAGGAGGTGTGTGTGCCCGATGAGGTCTCAGGGACCCCCACATGGGTACCTTGGAAAGATGTACACTTCAAAGGAAGAAGTCCCTCCACACTTTGAATACCAGCCCCTAATCAAATGACCGAGGTGGCTTGTCCAGAAAAGGAAGGAGACAATGAGAGAAAGGAGGCAGAGTGGAAAGAGGGAAGGAAGGAAGGAAGGAAGGAAGGAAGGAAGGAAGGAAGGAAGGAAGGAAGGAAGGAAGGAAGGGAGGGAGGGAGGGAGGGAGGGAGGGAGGGAGGGAGGGAGGGAGGGAGGGAGGGAGGGAGGGAGGAAGGAAGGAAGGAAGGAAGGAAGGAAGGAAGGAAGGAAGGAAGGGGAAACCTTGGGCTAGTCAGGAGCCCATTGGATTTTATAAGTAAGTTATGGAAACAATGACACCTGGTTCTTCTAAAACTAAAGGAGAATGAAAAAGACTTTCCTGATTTCCCCCTGATTTGTGTCCTGGCCCAGTCAGCCTCAAACTGAGGAGAACTGAGCAGCCATCTGGGCCTCATTCAGCCTGTGGTCCTGATGGTCTTGCCTGTCCACAGCTACACTCCAAGTACGGCTGCTCTGAGGGCCCCTGCAGGGTCTGCTGTGGGGGTTCAGACCGTTCCTGCTGCTGCTGGTCGGGAACGGCCCTCAGGAAGCTGGTTCACTCCAAGGTCAATCTTTGCAGAATTTAATGAACGATCCTCAGCAGAGTGGAAGGGAACCCAAGGTTTGAATCCTGACTCCCAAAAGTATATGCCATAAATTTGTTTTTTCCTCTTGGAGCTTAGCATGTCCTCCAGGAAACTGCAGGGGAAAGTGACCTCCTTTAGAGTAAAGGTTCCCTGCACGGGTGAGACCCCGTCCCCTCACGGCACACAAACATCTGTGCTGAGTAGAGGAGAATACCTGGGCTGATCACAAAGGCTGTTTCTACCTGCTGTCAGCAGCAGGCAGTGACAGAACTGGGAAGGGCAGGGCTGGGAGTCTGAACACCTCGTCCTCAGACTGCATGGGGCCAGCGTTGCTTCATCTGTAACCGTCACACTCAGCCCCCCAAAAGCTCACCCATGATGCAGTTGTCCCCAAGCAAGTTCAGCCCATGGCTTTCTTTCATGAAGACTCCAGGTCTCCCCTACACTTTTCACAACCCAAGAAGAGCAAAACAGCTCCACTCCCAGGAATTCATTCAGCTCCTGACCTGAAGTGAACTTGAGCAGCCATTGTCACACTGGAGGGAGCAGGGCGTACGCTTTGGAGCCTGGAGTCAGAGGGGCAAGGCCTGCACTGACTCACTGGTGACCTTGGGAAATAAACCCCTCTGAGACTCAGCCTCCCCATGTTTGAAGTGGTGATCACAATAACAACGTTGTTGTGAAGATTAACTGAATCGTCTCCTTGAGAGTAGAATCTATTTTACCCAACAATGTTTGCCTGTAGCAAACATGAGTAAATATTCATTGACGACATGCAAAATGCTTTGCACAGTGTTCCACACATGGAAGTCTGCAGTAGGTGGATAGTATTATCTTCCTTGTCACTATTCTCTGCCTCGTCTCACACGGAGAGGCTTGTTTTGGCCACTGTGTCCATCAGGGTCCTGGCAGGAAAGAGATGGCACCTTCCAGTCAAGGAGAGCCTCACGAAGGGGTGTCTGGAGCAGTGGGGGCAGGACTAAGGGGGCCAGCAGAGAATGGTTAAACACTTCCGAATTGGCAACAACAGAGAGGTATCACCTCTCCTAGACCTGAAGGGGCAAGGAGGGGAGCTGCCCTAGCTGAAAGGGCAGCTCCAGAGAAGCCGAATCCTTCAGTGGAGGAGTAGAGCTTGGAGGAAGAGGCGAGAACGAAAGCCCCACCCATTCTCTCCTCCCACCTTCTTGTCTCCTGCTGATGCCCCCCAATAGCCAAGCGCAGAGCTCCCTGAGGAGGTCCCGTGGGTGGGCTTTCACAGAGCCAAGGAGGAAGGGTTGGGACTATATCTGGTGGTGTAAATGGAGACAATCCAGGACAGCCATAAAATCTCCAAAGGGTTTATATTCTTATCCACCTTTTCTAAACTACATAGGTTTATCAGCAGATTTGTACAACAAAAGACAAGATCCTTCCTCACAAAAGTGAGGCCAAAGGGACAGATTAAAATTTTACCTTGCATCTCCTCCTGTTGGAGGGTGGGGCCTAAACATCTGGGCACGCCTGCTCTGCAGAGCTGATCCCACAGCTGCCTCACACCTTGGCTGCCCTTTCTCATTCCGTACATTGCTCCACGTGAAGTCTAGCAACGGCGACAGGCACCGACTGTGCTTTAAGAAAAGTGAAAGTTGACTCCAGACAATGAATAAGCTATAGGAGATTTTTTTCATGTTTGCAATTACTTGGGTAATTTTTAATAAAAACAACTCCATTACTATATGTAATATTTCAAATCTACCCACATCTACATATCATCTTCATATGGCATACTATGGTTATAACAAGTCTAAAACTAATCCAAGAATTAAAGAACTGAATTTACTTCTGAAGTGCTGGTACCTTTGGGCAGGGCATGAGCCACATGAGGCTGGCAGTACTCTCCCAACACTGCACAGTCGGACAGGTGGGAGCCCTGCTACCTGGCACCCAACCCCACCGCTGCCAGGAGGCCCAAGGCCTTCGCTGGACACGAAACACAGTGCAGACATCTGAACACACTGCCCTCTTCAAAGTCAGCTTTAGCTGCTAGCGTGTGTGAAGAGGCACACAGTAAGGCCATAGCCACACTACAGTGTGATGCATCCACAGTGAGACTGGGTCAGTCCTTCAGGGAACTGCTTCAGTCTGCTTACCTGGCCCTAAGAAAACAGCAGTGTTTAGAAACGAATGGTGGCAATGAAGGTAATCAGGATCACCCAGAATGATGCAGCAGTGATTTTGTTCTAAAGACTAAGTGCTTCACAGAAGCCATCTCAATCCCCAAAGAAGCACGTGTTGTAGATTTTAGTTTATAGAGGCGAGAAACAAATCCAAGTGGTATTGTTACTTGCCCAAGATAACAAAGCTGAGTGGGAGAGCTGGAATTGGAACTAAAGTGATCTGACTCCAGACTGTGCTTTCAGCTATTCTGCCTTTGATTACATCCCTTCAATACTCACGGGGGGATAAGTGGAAAAACATGCACTTCCCGAGATGCGAGGCTTTCTTCAGAGAGTGAGATAATGAGTGACTTTTCTCCTTTGCGTTTTCGTCTGTTCCTGATTTTGTGTAGGAATCAACAGCATTATAATTTCATAATGAAAAATAAAAACACTATGTCAAAAGAATGTTTAGAGGGCTGGTCCTGTGAGGGGAGGATGCGCACCCTGTGCCCGCTCCCCCCTCGGGCGCTGCTGCAGACCCTGTGCAGACGGGAGGCCACAAGCAGACCCTCACACACGACCGGGGGCGGTTTCCAGCAAACACGTCAAGGCAATTCCATGAGGGGAGAACGGCTTCTTCAACAAATGGTACTGGATCCACTGGATATCCATATGCGGGGGAGTGGGAGGGGGAATTAACCCTTAGCTCTCTCCATACACAAAATGTAACTTGAAATAGATCATAGACTTCTATACAAAACCTAAAATTATAAAACTTTTAAAGATGAAAGGAGAAAAGCTTTGCAACCTTGGAATAGGCAAAGTTTTCTCAGAAAATGAAGAGACCATTTGAAAATGTTTTCAGGTCAGTACCACTTCACCAAAATTAAAAACTTTTATTCTTTGAAAAGTAGCAAGAAAACATACAGGCAAGCCACGATCTGGGAGAAAATGTCCAAAGCATTTGCACCCGGAATGTATAAAGGACTCTCACAACTCGGCAAGAACAAGACAACCTACTTTCCTTAATGGGCAAAAATGTTGAACAGATACATCAAAAAAGAGGAAACGCATGAGGCTAAAAACACGTAAGGAGATGCTCAGCATCATTCATTAATCAGCAGGGAATTGTGAGTTAAAACCACAGCAACATACCACTGAGCATAAACTAGCCTGGTTTAGATGAAGAAGACTGACCATACCAAGTATCAGTGAAGATGCAGAGTAACTAGAAGTCTTATAAACAACTGGTGGAGATATGAAATAATACAATTTTTTGGAAAAGTTTGGCATTTTATTGAAGGTTAAGCATAAACCCACCATACAACCCAGCTTTTTCACACGTAGGTATTTACCCAGCGTCAGTGAAAACATATGTCCACTTAAAGACTCGTGTATGAATGTCTGTAGCAGCTTTGTGTGTAGTAGCCAAAAACTGGAAACAACCCAAATGTCTGTCCACAGGTGGGAACAGATAGACAAATTGTGGTGCATCTACCCAGTGAAATACTACTCAGCAATAAATGGATAAGAATATTGGCACATGCAATGAAAAGGATGAATCTCAAAATTATGCTGTGTACAGAAAGACAAACTCCCTTCAAAAAAGGACACATACACACACATTATTTCACTCACATAAAATTCTAGAAAATGCAAAGTAATATGCAGCGGCAAAAAATAGACCAGGGGCTGCCTGGAAGTGCATGTGCAGGGAGGAAGGGGTGGTGAGGGGCGTGAGGGCACTTCTGCGAGTAATGTGCACCTTTGCTCCCTCTCCATGCTGACGGAGTTGGACGGCCGCCGGCCCTCGGACAGCTGGGGTCCACTTGCGCAGGTCCCCCATGTGTGATTCTTTCAATAAATAATGTAAATGTATTTTTCTTCCTTCTGATTTTCTTCATAACATTTTCTTTTATCTAGCTTACTTTATTATAAGAATACATATAATACATCTGTATATATATACTACATATGACATAAAAATGTGTTAATCAACTGCTTATGAGAAGGTTTCCAATCAATATTAGGTTATCAGTAGTTACATTGTCAGGAGTCAGAATTTACCATGGATTTTTGAGGGTGCGAGGGCTCAGAGCCCCTCACCCCTGCATTGTGTGAGCATCAGCTACATATACATGTCAAAGTTCATCAAATCGTACACTAAATACTCACAGTTTGTTACACGCCTGCAAAGCTGCCTTCAAAGAAAGCCCTTTCCTGCCGAGCTCCTGGTCTTAGGGCCTAGATCGCAACAGCAGCCTCGGCACCAGCACCCTGGTGCCCGCCCCTCCTCCCGCAGCAGCCTCTGGCTGCTCACCGAGGCCGCTCTGCTGCACCATTGGGGCGGCCCCTTTCATCTTGCTCTTTGCCGCACAACTTGCTCTTTCATTAGTAGCCCTTTGACTTTTCCCCAAAGGTTTTGCTGCAGTGTGATCACATGTGTGCATTTAACTGACGAGTTCAACTACAGACACGAGGCAGTAAGAAAAGCAACACAGCATTTACAATGCACACAGTGCAGGTGGTTCCGACCCCCTTTCCTTAGGTCCGAGGTGGGGGAGTGGCCGTCCTCTTCCTCCAGATTGCCCACTTGTGTCTCACTTTAGCAGAACAGCGTCATTTGAAATGACATTCCAATGTTTCAAGCACACAGTTTTGTACAACACAGTCTAAAGCAAACCAGTCGATTCGTCTCACACTCGGCTGAAGAAACAACAGCCTGGCCCAGAACTGGAGAAAATACAAACTGTGTGGGAACCTCCCTAGTCGTGAGGGTGCTCGTGCCTCCCTTGGTTTTCATCCTAGGGCCGGCTCTACGGCCCTCCGGTAGGAGGGAACTTGACCGTATCTTTTCTGGTTTTTACAGAGACCCCGTGAAGCGGCTGGGGCAAGTTTTATCACCCACCTTTGACAGAGGAGGAAGTGGAGCCTGAGTGAGGCTGTGACTCGCTCGTGACACAGCTAATCAGGGACAGCCTCGCTCCAAGCACCCACGTCTTCAGAGAGCACATCTCGGGCCCCTTAAACCCTATCGCCCCTCCACGTGCCGCCACTCTGCTTATCACACAGAAGCATTACTTGTGGCCTGGGCTTGCCCTGGGTCTGCAGGAGAATTCCCACAGCAGCTCTGTCTTCACAACGTGAGCAGAAGCTCCTGCTCAACAACTCCCAGCTCTTTCTTAATTTCGTCCTCCCTCTTAATTAAGAAGAAATTAAGCTAAGCCAAACAGGGTAGCCTTGTGAGTCTTACCTGTCAGTCATCATCAAACTCACTTCAATTCACAGTCAAGCTGTCAGTAATCCAAGCTTTGTGATGAAGGGACCCAGATGAGGCCAAATCATAATGATACAATTCCACAAACTCGGAGGAACCAACATCCTGGGCAAGTCTCCAATTCACTCCGAGGCAAAGGGGAGAGTTGGGCGTGAACCTGAACACACTGCGCTCCAGGCTCTCCGCAGAGATCAATATATATTCTGTCATCTGTACACGTCCTGGAAGCAGCCCTTCATAAGGGCTGAAGGAGTTCAACTAGAACATGGAGAGTTGCCTTTCTTTGAAGGATCTTAGAAAAAGCACTTCTGCACGGAGAAGTGGAAAGTCCTATAAAATGACCTGTAAAGATAATTTTTACTCTAAAATCTAAATAAACTGTTGCCAATCCACTGACCAACATATCAGTTGCCACTGAAAATCATTTTGCAAAGAGTGGCCAAGGTGACAGGGGTTCTGGCTACTTCCCAAGTATCCAGTGAACGAGCCTCAGCACCAAACAAATTCAAGTTCAACAAGGGCCCCTGTCCCAGCTGTGACAACAAGAAACCATCCCACGTCTGAGCCATGTGAGAAGCTGAGACCGGTTACCCGCATTAGGAGGCATTGTTGACTGGAGGGGAGGGAAAATAAGCGTATACTTTCAGTAGGGACACATTTTCTGTTCCAAATGAGTTTCCGTTCCATAAGAACTCAGAGGTGTTTTGCACGTCCAAGTCATACACACAGCCTCACAAATTTGGGAGCAATCTCGATCACCCTGAGCTAGGACTGAGGAGTTTCCATGAGCTCTGATATTTGGGGCTAGAATCCTTATGCTCATTCATTCCCTCATGATGTTCAGCTGCAGCATAGAGAAAGCCTCCAAGAATCATGGGAAATGAGAATGCTCTCCTAGGTCAGCGACCAGAAATATGACGAGATGTGATGACTAAGAGAGATGCACAGCACGGAATGCTGATGTCCCTGTCTGCTCCTACATGCAAGCAGTTTGTTTACAAAGTCCTGTCCAGTAGGTACCAGGCCTGAGCGTTGGTCCATGGGTTTTGTTTGGTTGTGTCGCTGTCTCTTTAAATCAAGGGATTATTCTGCTTGTATCTTCAATTTCCATTTTTCTGGCCCAGTAGCAAACCAGGACCATAACAAGCATTCGGTTAATGCTCTGAGATAAAGGAATGTCAGGAAAGTAAACAATTTGCTGTCTCCTATCATGTTCCTTTCCTTAAGAAAAGAAAGTAAGAGGGGAAGACTGAGGATTAAACACTCAAGAATTCCAACAACACTTATGTGGCCAGCTCCTGCCAAGAATCACTGGCTTTAAAAACACTCCTCAGGCCTGAGTTCAGGACAGCTTGTGTGCAGCCCCGGTCCACACAAACCTGCTATTGCACTTTCCAGCTGTTCTCCAGCTGCCCGAGAGGGGCATGGAATGAAATGAGAAACACTCAGTGGCCTTGGCCAGCTTGGAGAAGCACAAAGACAGAGTGATATTGTTTCTTTCTCAAATGTGTATAAAAAAGTCTTTCCCTCAGGCATACACTGCTGGATTTCTCACAGAGCCTTGGATGCGGGACCTTTGGAGATGGTTCCGAATAGGTGAATAGGGACGGGGGGCACCAGGTTTGAATTATTGAAGGCCATGCATCACAAGACCTCCAGCCACTGGTAGACGCAGTTCAAGGTCAGCTTCATTTTACCAAATGCACTGTACTTACCACAGCCTGAAGCATTCAGCGTGTAAATGGAGGAAGGGAGGCCCAAGTACAGCTCAGTGTCCCCTCCAGTGTCAGCTCCAGAGCCAAGACAGGACTCCACGACTCCTCGGCTGCCAAGACAGGCTAACTCTTGAGCGTCCTAACTCAGAAACAAATTCAGGAGAGAAATAGTCTATATAGGACTTCTTGGTATTTGAGAGGTAAACTGTTCATGATCCATTCCTAAGACCCATGGTTAGTCATTTGTTATTTGTTAAGGCAAGAATTTTAATCCTGCTCCCTGCCCAGATGCATATGAAAACGGGCTTCCAGGTAGAGAGTGAGACTGTCTCACCTGGATGCAGCTTTACTAGTCTTCACTCGTCATCACCTGAGAAATGGACTTGGAAACGTGGCAGCCAGGGCCTCATGGATGTTGAGGAGCCTCTGGGTCAAAGACTTTCATTGACTTTCATTCTGCTCCACTTAGGAGTTCACTGCTGCCTCATGTCTGGGGCTGGACTAGGTGTTTGCCAGTTAGAAGGCAGGAAACCCAGCAGATACGTCTCTGCAGCACCTCCTACCGGCTAGCAACCAATCAGAGCTGCTAGCCAGCCGTTCTCCTGTCACCACTGGGCGGCAGTGATACCCCCTGTTCCGGGGCAGCATTGTCCTTGGTCTAAGTTTCATCCATCTGATGTCTCACAAGAGTCATTTAAAATAAAGTACTTTATCAAATAAGACCAGCGACTGAACTCAAGAACTGTGTATGCATGTTTCTTTAATTCAATGTAGATCTCCAATGCCTTGAGAAAAACGATCATTTTTTGTAATACAAGTCGCATTTGGATTGTGAAAGTATTACTGTATTTGGTCACATACAATGGGCACCCACATTTTGTGTGCATTATACACGGGATTATTATGCCCATTATTATACCCATGGTGTGTAATCATTGTGCCCACGTGTAATGTGCATCCTTACTTTTCCTTCAGAAGTTGAAGCAAAAAAGTGTGCATTGTACATGGCAAAAAAAAAAAAAAAAAAAACGGTATTGATAAGTTTATGCTGTTGATGCACTTATTTCTGAGTCCTTGAGCACAAACACCCGGGAAACTCGGCCTCCCCTGGAAAACTCACCACAGTGTGGCCCATGTGCCTGCAGTTCATCTCAGAAGAAAATTCCTTCATTTGATGGAATTATTTAAATGTGACTATGTCACAATAGTGGGGAGAAAGAGAACCACTTACAAATCCATCTTGTGAGCGATATGCATTTACTGCCTTTGAAAGAAGAGTGTTAAAAAAATACTTGCTGAGTTAAAAAATACTTTTCCAGCAAAATATCTGTTGTTCCAAATTCTTCTGAGTTCAGTACTCACCTCTACGTCTGTTTCCAATGCCTAAATGAAAAGGCATTTTTGGATCACGGGCCAGTGAATGCTGCAGCTTGAATGCTTAACCAGGAAGAAAGAAATTGTATTATTAAAGCAGTGCTGTACCCAATTTTTAAAGTTCTTAATTAATATTTACACATGTTTAGAAGCAAGAAATGGACTTGCGGTCAGATTCCAGAGCCCAGATGCATGACGGTTCCACCTGGCACGTGCTCGGCACAAGTCCAGTTGCTCTGTGAATGTTAGTGACTATCCCTGTTTCTTCTTGTTCATCAAAGAAGACGGTTATTTCAGAATCTCACCAACAACAATACATGGTGGTTGTGCACCAGGCTGCAGCACCTGGGATAGGCTGTGGGGGTGCAGAAGTACAAGGACAAGCCTGACGGCCTGACGGTAAGAGGTGTCCCACTAGACAACCTGAGGCGCAAGGTGACCTAGGCCAAGGGCACATGCAAGGTACAGGCAGAGACCCTCCCAGGTGGGCTGAGGCCTCCTGGAAGGCTTTCTGGAGGAAGCCATGTGCCCTTGGAGAAGAGAGTGCGGCACTGACGAAGGACAGCACGGCAGAGGAGGCACGTGTCTGGGGCGGTGGTTGGACGGTCTGCACCAAGGCAATGGCTGGCATGCACACAGTGGGCTGAGGAAGTAAAGCAGACCGTGAAGCAGGAGGAAAGAATTCACAAAGCACAGGCCTGGGAGGGAAAAGCAAAAAGGCAAGTGAAGGCACAGCCTGCAGGAGCCCTGAACGCCAGCTGGTGTGCGACCAGCCTGCACCAGATGCTGCTTTACTGAACTGTCACCAACTTCCCGTCCGCATTAATTTGGGAAATCTTAGTGGACTGTTTCATTTCTTTGGGGCTTTTGCTCCTGGGGTTTTTACTACACATAGGCTTTACCTCCAGGCCCCTAAAATTTGAGCTCAATATGGTCAGCAGTCAGGAAAAAAAAAAATAGAGGGGATCACAGACTGTGAGCTGCTACTAAAGAACAGACGAGAAATTCCGAAGCCTTAATCACGTGATCAAGCAGCAACACAACTCGCAGAAACAAGTCAATAAAAGAAACAGTAACTGAATACCTTTCTCAACCACATGAGGCACTGATCCAATTCTGGCTCTATTTTAAGTTGGTGTTTTTCCTGACAGTCTGCTTTTTTTTAACTGGCTACTTTATTCTGATCCTGAGAGAACTATCTGGTGGATTGGGCACCTCCCTTTTTTTGGTGTGAAAATAGCTTGTTTATATTCCCAGAGGATTTCATAAGTTACAAAATGCTTGGCTGTGTCCCGTTTGATCCGCAGGACAGTCAGCCTCACAGGGCAGGTGACCTGTCAGGTTTGGGTCTCAACCCCCCCAGACCTATGGGCACTGTGCAAGGTCTTCATCAAAATCCCACCTTTTTCTACACAGGTGGGTGCTTGATATGTTGCCATTGATATCTTTAAACTTTGAGAGCTTTGCAGGTTTTTCCCAGACCACTTTTTATACCATACCAACCCCAAGGAACAAAATGCTACACCTTGTTTTCTATGACTACCAACTGGTCAGAGCTAATGTTTCCCACTCTTAGCATTGTCTTTTTAGCCCTCCACAACACCTATAGAATATAGGAACTGCTATCCAGATCTGGCAGATGTGAAGTCAGGCTTAGAGGGGTCAAGCATTTCAACCGAGCTCGAATTCACTAGTAACTGACAACTCGGGAATTCCAAA
This sequence comes from Phyllostomus discolor, assembly GCF_004126475.2. Classification (NCBI taxonomy): domain Eukaryota; kingdom Metazoa; phylum Chordata; class Mammalia; order Chiroptera; family Phyllostomidae; genus Phyllostomus; species Phyllostomus discolor. Next base: position 153,365,454 of record NC_040903.2, read on the forward strand.
GCCTGCACCGACTCCCGCAGGAGACTGCCCCCACAGAGGCGGGAAACAGTGAAACGGGGTTCTCCACGCGTGATTTCTGGCTCCCTGCCTCCGAAGGGAGCCAGGAGGGAGTCCCAGAGGACTCCTGTTAGAACTTCAGCTTCCTGATCCAGAATGTCTGAAATGAAAGGCAGGCCCCGTGTCTCCGTCTCCACAGTCTCTCTGGAAGACTCTCGCCAGTGCTAAGATCTGGGGCGTACTAGCAGGAGGCAAGGTCAGGGAATGGAATAGCTTGACCCAAAGAACCTGGGGGCAGATCTGCGGAAGCAGTGGGGAGAAATGTGGGTCAGGGCCAGGTGCTGGGGTCTCTGAATGAGGAGGAAGAGGGACTGGAGACAGGCAGCCTTGAGGTTTCCATGTGCGTCAGGAGACTGCCTTTGGCTCAGGAGAAAGATCACTAAGAAGGGAGGCGATTGACCGGTCAATCAACAAATTCAGCCTCCTCACCTCACATCCTCTGCAGAGGAAGGAGACCCGGCTTGGAAGGCAGATCTGGGTCCTGTTCCTGTTTCTGGGTCCTGGTAACTTAGTCTGTGACTCTGGGCTAATCACTGACATCTGGGACCTCGCTTCAGTGTCAGTGAAATCAGGCCGTGGGGACACATGACTGTTGATGATGTGTCAACTGATGCCAAGTTTGTGTTTCTGGGTTTCCCAGCTCTTCCTCTTTCAGCTTGAGAGTCTCCGACAACGGTTTTAGCTTTACTTTCTCCTCCAGCAAGACTCAGCAGGAATGTTTTGAAAGGCTCAGAAGCCACAGAAATACTATGAAGAAAAGTAGCTTAAGCCCAGATCCTGGTGGGGAGAGCTGGGCCCCGGCAGAATGAGCACCACCATGGATGGCTGCATCACCATGTCCGAGGGCAGCCAGTGTCTGGCAGCTGTCCCTGGGCAGGAAATTCCCAAAGCCTGTGTTGCAATGATGCCCTGACTTTGATAAAGCCCTGCACTTATTATAACAGGTAGGCTGATGTGTGCCATGCTGTCACTTAGTGTCCCTTAGGTTGGCTGTAGGAAGCTGGGGAAGCTTTGCTTTGCACATAGGGGTGAGCAGAGGACTGGGGCCTGTGATCTTGCCAGTCAGGTTCTGAAATCAGGGAGGCCTGCTCTGATCAAGGCAGACCCTGGATTAAGTGGAGATGCACTGCAAAGCAAAACAATGATAAATAATTTTCTTTTCATGGAGAGGCCTGGAGCCATACATCCTCCTTGAAATGGAAGGGGAAATCTCCTTCCCAGGCCCTCCTAAATTACTTTGTTCAGCACATGTGAAAGGCAGCCATCTCCAGCCAGTCCCCACCCTCAGAGCTGCCACGGGGGACTCACAACCCAGTATCAGAACACCCAGGACCGACCCCAGGGCTGCCTACTAGAATCTGGAGAACTGCTTTACTCGGTCAGGTAAAAGTTCCTCCTACATGAGTTTGCCGAGGCTTCATAACAAAGTACCACAAACTGGGCGGCTGAAAAAGCAGAAATCTATCACCTCACAGTCTGGAAGCCGAAGTCCGACCTCAAGGTGTCGGCAGGGTCGGCTCCTCCTGAGGCTGTGAGGGAAGGAGCTGTTCCCGGACTTTCCCCTCCACTTGTAGATGGCTGCCTCCTCTCTGTCTTCACACCACCTTCCCTCTGCGTGTGTCGCAGTGCCCAGAGCTCCCACTCTTTCTGCCCTTTGCATAAGGACACCAGTCATCCTGGGTTAGGGCCTTTGTCAATGGCACCATTTTAACTTGATCGTCTCTGTGAAGACCCAGTCTCCAAATTAGGTCACATGCTGAGCTCTGCAGGCTGGAACGTCCCCATATCTTCTTCTTTGTGGGGGTCACAAGTAAACCCACGACATCGGTCTTTTTAAAAGTAGCTTCATGGTTCCAAAGGATTTTAACACCTTTTCTCAGACATAGCACATGGGTGGGGGCCGGGAGTTGAGGGAAGGGAGTAAATCAGAGGGAGCAGAATAGGCTCCAGAAAAATCCAGTTGGGGGAGCAGATCCTGCGTGACCCACTGAAGGAGCGGGAAGGTGCTGGGTCCCCAACAGAGTGCGACGTAGCACAGAGCTGGACCACTGGGCTTTATCAGCGAGTGGCCCCAACATGCTGGAAGGGCCAGCTACAGTGGGCAGCTGGCCTGCACAGACACCCAGGACCCGACCCCCACCACCTGCCACCACATGTGCATCCGAGCTCCCCTCCCCACCCCGGTGAGGCCCCACACCACCCTCTCGGAGAGAAGAAAAGGTCGGAGTAGGAAACTGAAACACTGAAATTTTACTCAAAACAAATGTTTCCCCGAAGGTGACTGCTTCAACCTGGAAGAGACTTTTCAATCCAAAGAGTCTCAGATGCTTTAACTGGTGAGTTGAAACACTAGGAAAGTGTTTTTCTTTTCTATCCATCTGGTGAGGGTGCTGGAGCAAGATTAAATTCACTACGGAAAATTAGAAATTACACTTTTTTTGCATCAACAATTAACAAGATAAAAGTGTCGACCCCCATTCTTACTACAGAAGGAAACGGAGTTAGAGAAGCCAAGTGAGGAAATGTTCTGGGTGAGCAGTGAAAACTTGCCCCATGAACAGAGGAGGAGATGAAATAAAAAATGAGATGAACACGCCTGGCTGCTGGATGAGAGTTTGGGGACTGGGAGCGTCCGCACAGATGTCAGACTGTATTTTGATGTGCATAAGAAGATACTATTGCCAAAACCTACCCTACATAATGTCTCAATTATGCGGCCTGACAATACTGGCCGATCCCCCGTCCCGCCCCTCTCCCGAGCGTTCTCCTGTGGAGCTCCAAGCCCACCGGGAGTGTCCATCTTAGCCTCTCCTCTCGCCTCTGGATTTCAGCCATTCCCCTTTACTCTGTGCACTCACTCTCCTAACAGCACAGCCCTAAAGCACTCAGAAACAACCACATATTGAAAGCTTTCTCCAAATGACGGGTCATTGTTCTGGAAGAGAGCTGTCACAAGAGAGCTAAGCAGGCAACAGCTGCCGAGTGATAACATCGGGACTTGACTTGACGGTGGAGCTCCTGCCAAACTTCAGCGGAGAGCCCCAGGGGCCGGAAGTGACTATGTATTTGCCTTGGCACTGGTGACCTTGAGCCACACAGCACCATTTATGGAAAAGCGAATGGAAACCAGTGGACAAGTGAGCCAAGAGAGCAGGGAGGCCGCTACAGGTCTGAGTTGGGAATATAATGCCCAAGGGCACTCTCCTCCATGGACACTCCCCTCCATGGACACTCACCTCCATGGACACTCACCTCCAAGGGCACTCACCCCCCCTGGGCACTCACCTCCCTGGGCACTCCCCTCCAAGGGCACTCACCTCCATGGCAATACAGTACAACAAACACCAACTTTCTACCATTTATGCCTGATTTTTCTCCCATTCTAACTGAAGCCTGAAAATAACCCTTCACTAGTTCTGTGTCTGTGTTGTTCCTTACAGCTTGCGTCTTTGGTCCTTCCCCATTTTCCAGATGTGGAACACATGACTGGCAGGTCCGTAGTGCCTGCCTCTCACTCCCGCCTCCTCCTGCGCACACCCCTCTTCCCTGCAGATGAGGTTCTGCTGCTTGGCTTAGTGTCAGGCTGGCAGGGTTCCTAGTGGCAATGACCATTAGGGTCTGCAGCAATGGTATCTTCTACTGCCTGCCAAAAGCCCACCTGGGCTCTTTGGTGGTCAGAGGTGGGACCTGAGGGGCAGGGTGGTGCCTCTATGGAGTCAGCATATGTGCTTCTGGGTGGACGTCCAATGCCCACCACCACTGCCTTCACCAGAGGAAGACAGAGGGAAGGAGTGGGGAGCCATGGGGACAACGGAGGGCTGGGGGACCAGAGGGGAGGAACACTAGGAGAACGGGCCTGAAGACAGTTTGCGGATTTCACTCTTGTGCCCACCGACAGCCTAGCCTCTGACATCGTTGTATTCTTCTGTCTCCCCTGACCCGCCCAGAGGAGCAGCTCGCAGGAGGAGAGTGGGACTGAGCCGTTTCTGGATCTCCGAGGCCCACGCTGCGGTCAGTGCGCTCAGCAACAGACTCGGCACATGGCCCGCCTGTGACTCATATGTTCTCAGCATCCAATCAGCCAGCGCAGATGCTTCTGCTGCTACATGGCAGACGTGGCTCCCCAAAACCTCCCACCCCTCCCACCTGTCACGAACTTCACCTTGCCTGGAAGTGACAGGGCAGTGCTGCAGTGAGACAGGTCTTCTCAGAGGTTTGCGTGTGCAGAGTGCAGACGGCTCTCTGAGCCACTCTCCCAGAACCTCTCTTCAAAGAGAAACATGGAGACAAAAGCCCCTCTTTCTTTTCCAGAAGGATCTCTTTCCATATCTTGCATCTCCTGTTAATTAACAAGGGAACTTTAGGTCGTACAAATGCGAAGACTGGACAGGCTACATTAGGATTACAGAGAATAAATAAAACTTTTTAAGGAGAAGCAGGGTCAGGCCACAGCAGGGAGCAGGTTCCTGCAGAAATGTGACTCGTGCCTCCCTGTGAGAGAGTCCTGGGCCCCACCCCCAAAAGGGCCTCAGAGCACCCAGAGCCTCTTCCTGCTGTGGGCTGAGCTGCATCCACATGCAGGCACACAGGGACGCCATGACCCAGGGACACAGGTGCAGCCACCTGGGAACCCGCTGGCTCTCAGCAGTCCTGAGCCCACTGTAGTGGGCTCGGTCACTGAGACCACGCCAGCCGAGGGACCCTAGTGTTCTCATCTGCAATAAACAGACTGGGTTGAATCCATCATTCCAGGACCTTCCAACACCGAAGTCCTAAGACTGTAATGCTGAAGGAATAGATTTGTCATCGTCAATCAGCTTTCTCGAAATTTCTACTGCACAGGCTACTGTCTTTTATGTTCCAGGGCCTCAAAGACCCACACCTCAGCAGCAGCAGGGGCATCTTTTCTCCTCCCCTCCCCTCCCCTCTCCTCCCCTCCGCTCCCCTCCCCTTTCCTTCCCTCCCCTCCCTTCTCCTCTCTTCTCCTCTCCTCTCCTCTCTTCTTCTCCTCCCTCACTCCTCCCCCACTCTCTCATTTTGGGTCTGCCCTTCCTTCAGCACCCAGCAGAGGACTGAATTCTCCCTGAAATTCTCACAGCTCCTTCCACCTCTGCCTCCCCTTCGTCACTTGGCAGCAAGTCCCTCAGCCTACTGTTAACAAATGACCCTTTAGCACCTTGCTACTCAAATTGTGGGTCCCAGACCAGCAGCCTCAGAGTAACCTGGAAGTTTATTATTTATTAGAAATACAGGCTCCTCCTCAGACCTACCGAATCAGAATCTGCATTCCAACAAGACTCCCAGGTGATTGTTACACAAGGTAAAGTTTGAGCAGCACTGATTTATTAGACTTGTGGTCAAACTGGGTATAAATGCAATCATCTGAGGAGTTTTAACAACTACTGACACCCAGGCCCCACCTCTCCAAATTCTGATTTAATCAGTATGGGGTCTGACGTAGGCACTGAGGGTTTCAAAGTTCCTCAGATGGTTCTAATGGAAGAAGCACACCCTGAAAACCACCACTTTAGCATATCTCCAACTGGATCTCCATTCATTTGGTATCCAGTTATTGAGCAAAACAATAGAGAGCTCCCTTTAGGTTAAAATTGACTTTAAACCCCTGTTCAGTGCTGATCATTCTAATGAGTCCCAAGTGTGTGTCTTATGTCTTCCACAGAGCTGGCAGGTCTAGCCTGGAATCCTCTTAGAGGGCAGAGCGAGGACCTGTCATTTCACATCTGGACAGGAACAGAGGAATTTCGGGGACAAATCAGGCAGACTACTGGCCTGAAGTTTCATCATTGTTCCCGGTTAAGGATCTATAACTCCTTGCGGGAGGCCACGAGCTCTTCTCCTTTTGGAGCACAGCCCAGTGGGTGAAGCCGTTGGACAAACACCCTATTACCAGCAGGCTCGAATCACACGAGCACAGTCCCACCTGGGCCCTGTCCAAGAATGACAACACCAACTGGCAAGAGGCAGGGGTGGCCAGCCACCATCTATGGAGGAACGAGCCTGGGGAAGCTGGCCAAAGGGCTCTGCTGACATCCCAGAAGAGTCCAGAAGGAGGACAGGAAGCCCCAGCTCCAGGCTTTCGGAACATGAGACGTTACTGGGCTGAAGGATTCCTCTCATTCCTCAGGGAATGGGCCGCCTGACCAGGTCTTCCCCAATTGTTGGACCTTAGTAGGAAAACCGGCTTACACTGTGATCTCAATTGCTTAACTTATTTACAAAGTGAATTTGAGAGCCCCAAAATGGATATCCTAAGGTAAAGGTCAAATATGTCCATAGTAATCTTTTTTAAAAATACAGATACTCATCTGCCAGGCACACAGGTAAAAGAAGAGAGGCAGTGTCTCAGCGCAGCTGTGTGACCTTGGAAAAGTCACCTCCCTAATCTGGGCCACAGTCTCCCCCTGTGTAAACTAAAAGGATTCAATTGGATGATTTCTAACTTCCTACTTACATATTCAAAGTCCTCTTTAAAAGCTGAGGCTTTATTTCAAAGCCTTGCAATAACTGCTGCAATCCCAAAGTCTGATGACACGGTTCCTCATTATTGGAGTTTGACCCATATTGCCATCCACTAGGAATGAGGACCAAGTTCAAAGAGGCTGGACAAGGAGGGGGAATGGCAGGATGGGGTACTGATCAGAGGTTTTCTTGTCTTGTTCCATTTCATTACAGCACAGGTGAAGGAAATCTTGGCACCCACTCTGTCAGTCTGTTACCTCTACCTCTCCACAAAAATTGCCCTTACCAAGGTCACTGATAACTTCGCATTGTTAAAGCCAGTGGCACAGCACACCTTCCTCTTACTACACCTGTCAGCTTCATCCTTCTCTCGTGAGATCCTTTCTCCCTCTGGCTACCAGGACACACACATGCGCACGCACACACGCCTGGTTTTCCTCCTTCCTCTCTCGCTGCTCCTCCGGGTCTCCTTCGCTGGCTCTTCCCTCCCCGGTGACTTAAGGTCACAGTGCCTCTGGCCTTTCGAGCTCTTCTCTTTCCTACCTACATCCACTCCCCCCATGATCTCATCAGTCTTCGTGACTCTAACACCACTAATGATTCCCAATATTATATTCCCAGCCTGATGTGCCCCTGCTACAGGATGCCAAGGAAGCCTGACTGGTTGGAAATCCTCCAGGTGAAAGGACTTGTTTTCCTAAGGCAGTAGAAATAGAAACCGCCTTGAGGCTAATTGCGTTTTTAAGGCATTCTTTGCAGAATAAATGGATATTTGCTGCCCACTTAATAGGCAGCCTATTTTTCAGAAGTCATGGAAACTTAAAAGGAACAAGCCAATACTCTACAGATAGCTGGTCATGTCTCGGGCACATTTAATCATCAGTCCCTTCTGGGCATGGGAAGACTATGCCCCTGAGCCCCAGGAAATCATTCCTGTGGGAGGAGACCTTGCCCTGGGGTGCATCTAACTCAGCACCATGAAGAGTAGGACGTCCACCAACCTCCTCTGTCAAAGGAGTGAATGAATGAGATAAAGAAGGCATAGTTCTCTGCCTGTATATTAGCCCAAATGCCCATTAAGAGGCAATGGTAGATATTCAGCAATTGAATTTTGAGCACCAACTATATGTAAGAATTGTGGAGGTTCTGCAGGGGATGCAAATCTAAGGTCACACCTTTCCCGGCCAATTTGTCACTGAGGCTCTAAACTCTGTGCCCACAGGCCTAAGTGCTCCAGGATGAGCGGGCCAGGCTGCCACACTCTGAGAAGTCAAATCTAATCCTTGTCCCCAGCTACCCTCTCAGTCCTCTGTGCTCCTTCACCACCTCACAGGCCTGCTCATCCCTGCTTGTCTGAACACACACGATTTTTTTCTTTTTAATTTGCAGCCTTTGAAAAACAAGTATGTGAGTGAGTACAGAGCAAAGAGTATAGTCTGGGCTGTTTCTCAGATGCCTCATTTGAGAAAGAGTTTCTGCCTCTTCCCTTTCTTTGCAGGACTGAAGAAAGACAGGAGCAGACCTGAAGGAGGGGCCACACTCTGAAGAACAATATTGGATTCGATAACACTTCCATAAAGCCCCAAAACTACCTCCTTTGGGTGGGACTCTGAAACATGGAATTCCGTCAACAGGATTTCAATCAACAGCCTCCTAATACTCTCTCGCCCGCCAAGCCACATTGCACAGAGGTGAAGAACAACCCAGGCATTGAGACACGAGTTCCCCCCAGTCAGTGATGAGCGATGTCTGCCCACACAGTCTGCAACACTATCAGCAGGAACTAACAGAGGGGCCTGTTGTCCCTCCTCCAGGCAGGCATCCCCCGGGAGCTTCCCACCTCTGACCGGGAGGCGGAGCCAGGCCTCAGCAGAAGTCCCGGGAGAGGCCAGGCCTCCCTCTCCTCCTGCTTCCTGTGTTCAGGCCCCATCAGAATGAAAGATTCTAAAGACTCTGTCATAATGGGATTGGCAAAGTTTGCCTTTATTTTTTTATAATCTCTACATTTCACTGTCCTTTTAAAAATCACAAAACTGAGTGGGAAAAAAGTCAGGAGTTATTGTGTTTATCTGCTGTCCTGGTTAGCAACCAGTCTGCTGCATTTCCAGGTTCCCCCACTCCCCTGTTTCCCACTTAGGACTGAAGCTGCGGAAACCTCAGCCTGTTTGAAGTTGCCCTGTCGTGTCATATGGCTGCATCCCGTTTTGGGTGGAAACAATAGCTAATGCATTCCGACTCTAGTGTGGCACTTGGTCCCTCTGAAAGCAGCTGACAGACATTCCAGCATGAGGTGTGTCCCTCCAAAGAGTGACTGAGGGTGGAGTGGGAACAAAGACAAGAGAGCAAACCAAAGAGGCACCCCCAGGTCTGGGATCACGGCTCACCAGTGAGTGGGGAGCAGAGGTGTCTGATGTGCCACCACGAGGGCCTTCCAAGGCCAGGCCCTGGGGGGCCAAGGGACAGGATAAACCAGGGCAAAGACTTTAGGCCATACCTAAGTGGCAGGGTTAAACTTAACCTGTGGTTAGTCAAACACGTAGTATGCATAAAAAAACACCTGGAGGCTTGCTAAAATGCAGATTCCTGGGCTGGACCCCAGAGATTCTGAGTCAGCATGCCGAGAGTGGGGATCAACCAGGAATCTGCATTTTGACAGTTTCTCACTTGGTTCTAATATAGGTGGTCCCTGGCTTACCATCTGAGAAACACTGATGAAGAATGAGTTTGGTCAGACTAAACACACTGGCCAAAGCAATTTGCATGGAAGGTATGTGCCTGCACAAAGTCCTGAGGACAACTCTAAGGTCGAGGCCTGGAGGAGTAGATACTAACGCACTCATGGCTTGAGGAGTAGGTCTGGAGGCCCAGAGACAGCGCAGACCCAGAGGCCCAGGGCCATCTTTGGCATGAACGTGCCTCGGAGGAGCATCTGGAAGCCAGTGCTCTGGCAGAAGGCACACAGCAGGTACACCCTAGATGTGCAGTTCAAATCACATGTACGAAAACAAGGTTGGTACCTAAGCAAGTGGTCTGGCCCTTCCAAATCTAGAATTAATGAGTAGGATTCACAAATTAAAATAAGTACTATTACTGGTACTCTGAGCCATGGGAAAGAATCCCACGTGGATGCCAAGTACAAATACATGTAGAGTTCCTCTCATGAGAATGCAGCCCCAGAGACATCCATCTGCCCTAACTCACAGGCTCAAAGCAATCAAGCAAGGGGGCTGGAAAAGACTCGTCACGCCCTGTGTCTCCCTACTCATACCTCTGCTCAGTTTCCACGAGAGTGAGCATCTCAGCCAGTCAGTGGTCACTGGCCACAGTCCAACCCTTGGCAGTTGAGGGATTTGTAGCCTAGATTACAGCTTAATTCAAGACAGTGAAGTAGTTAGGCAAGTTAGGTGAAAAGTACCTACTTTATCCACTTTATAAACCATAGAAAAGCCATTCTTCACTTCCCCATGAATCCCTCACTGAGCCAGATTTGCAGAGAGTGTTGGCTTGGGGTCCCCTGCTGTTCCCTTCACTTTTCATCGTGAGCCAGCCATAGCGGTGCCCTCCTCCCTGGCCGACAGCGAACACTGTGGGAGAAGGCCCCCCGGCCTCTGGGACTGCTTCCTTCACGTGAGCAGGAGAGGTCCCTGCAGACATTCTTCCTCAGGGCTAGTCCAGGGTTTGGGCCAATCCCCCCACATTCCAGATTCCCCAGGCTCAGCTGAAAACCTTACAGGAACAGAAAGCCCTCTTGTTGGTAAGAGAACCAACATTTTCACTCCAAAGTGTTATCGTCTTTCCTGGTAAATTATTTTCTGATAGTTTGTCTTTTGTGAATAGGGCAACATGTTGCTTCTCTCAGAAAAATATTAAATTCAAAGTGGGCTGGGGTAAAAAGACTCATGTGCCAGTCTTCCAAGTCCCTAAATTTTTGTCTCCCACAAACAATCTGAGGAAACCAAGTATCCCCTTTTCCTACAGAGAAAATGTCTACCATTTTGGCAAACCAGGTGTGTTGTGATCCCAGAGAGAGAGGAAGGTTGCCTTGTCTTTAGTCAAAGGCTGCAAGGCCGCACACAGAGTGACAGGAAAAAGGACTCTGCATTGTCGAGCTGAATGGCCACCCCGATATCCCAGAGAGTGAACTTTAGTTTTCTCAACAGAAAGGCAACCGCAAGAAGCTTGGCAGCCCATGGAAAAAGTTTTTTCATGAATGTGTGACCTTTACAGCATTTCGTCTTCAAACAGAATGAACACAGGGCCTGAAAGATGGGTGTCTTTTCCTGTTTTGTTTTCATAGCAGACTCAGAACATAGGGTACAGTTTTGCTTCTGTCTTTAGCGCTGTCCTTGCCTTGCCCTCCAAAGCCTGCAGCCAGCTGAGCATTCTTGGCCAGACAGAAACATTCCCTCGTCCCAAGAATGCCCAGGAACCAACAGGCCTAGGTGGTTCCTAAGTTTATTTCCTGAGTTCAAATTGTGGAGTGGAATCCCAGCTTGGCCCCGTTATAGAGACTGGAAGGTAGGAAAGGTGAGAAAGTCTCTAAAATGTGTCCAAGTTTTCTATTTACTGGACAGACAACAAACCAGTAACTGTTCAGAGGAGCTAGCCCGCTGGCAGCGATTTTCCAAGAATTTCGAAATAAATATGCATGGCCTAAGGGACGGAGGCACAGGAAAGGAGTGAGAAGGGAGCAAAGTAAAAAATGATTTATTGCTACCCTTGGCAATTTAAGGTTGGAGTGGACAGCACAGCTAAAATGCATCTTGCTACTGCAGTAGAGAAATTAGCCACAAGTGGTGTCAAAATTAGAGGATGGCAATTTTACTTCAGAAGCCAACTCCAGGCAAAGGGCACTGGTGCTGAGACATTGCCCCAGACACCTGCCAGGTGACGTCCTTGTTTGTTTTCACCAGACCTGTGTGTGTGTGTGCGTGTGTGTGCATGAATGTGTGTGTGTGTGTGAGAGAGAGAGAGAGAGAGAGAGAAAAGTAGCTCATCCTACTGGAGGAGAGGTTAAGGGCTAAAGAAGGCCTCTGTTCTCTCTGATTTGTTTTAGGGGAGGAAGCCATTATCTACTGTCCATAGAAAAAAAGGAAGTCAAACTTTTGAGAAAGCCGAATAGGACAATGATGAATGAAAGAACGTGGCATAGACATCAAGGGCAAAAAGAAACTCTTGCTTTCTTAGAGATACATAATTGACCTGAGTCTCATTCCTGTGAAAGGTTAAGGCGCCTTCCTTACTTGAAGACAATGCAGGCTCTGCCTGCCAAAAGAACATGGTCTCTCTTCCTGGCCACCAGAGAGTCAAGTTACCACCTAACCTGGCCAGGAAAGTGCTAGGTCTGCAATGAGAAGGAAGAGACCATATCCCAAAGGGACTACAGGTCCCAGACAATAGGTACCAGCAGGGGTGGGTAAACCATAAATGGGGCTGGATCCTCAAAGGGCTGCATCCAGGGGGTGAGAGATGAGCTTGAAAAAGGGCAAAGCCACTGCTATGAAAGCATTCTCTTTGCTGCAGGGTCAATCGACCCTGGTGAGCACCCAGGCAGAGAGAGTCGGCATGCTACTCACGTGGCTGTTGGAAACAAGGAAAAAGCAATGGCTCCCAATAAGAAATACAGAAAAGCCAGATTACCACCCTATGTTATGGGAAAAGAAAGCAAAAGGCTCAAGGAGGTTGGCATGAGGTGGGGAGTATAATGGAAGACGGAAAACCTACTGGTAGATGGCATTCTGCAGGAGACCAGCAGGGCGCTGCAGTCACCAGAGTGAGCGATGTACCAGTGAGAGCAATAGCAGCATCAAAACTCAGTGGTGACTCTCCTCTGCAGGCCGGGCTGACCGTAGCAGATGCTATTACAGAGCAGGGCTCCCTGAGGGCAGTGGAGATGAGAGAAAATAGTAAACATAACAGAGGCCAAATGGCAGCACTTTGTTGTCAGAAACAAGATGAGTGCGATGACTGTGTTGAGCAGCCAAACCGAAGTGGCAGCCAGGGTGCCTGACACTCGGGGAGCTCTGGAACATGGCATCCCTAAGGGCAAGAGAGACGGGCAGTCAACAAGAATGTCTCTCAGTCTGAAGAGTCAAAGGAAACCAAGACTGGATGATCAGGAAGCGAAGGGCACCCACCCAGTAAAAGTTGTGATCTCTTGCCCAGTTTCCAGAACAAACTACTTTTTAGATCTTTTACCTTTTGACTGAAGGAAAAGCCAAATAGTCAAAAGAAAAGACCTTGCAATTTCACAATAAGTGTGTAAGGAAATGATGGCCGAAGTCTTCTCTATAGGGTCCTGTGGCCACTTACTCAAATAACCTTTATAAACTGAGGAAAGGGGATGTCCCAACACTCAAAAACTGATAGACACAAAGTCCAAGATGGCGTGGATGTCTGGGGACATGAAGCCGCGCCATGCCTCCCTTGCTACAGTGAGGCCACACGGGCCAGACAATAGAGTCAGGTGTGAGAAGAGCCGATCATGAGTAAGTTGAATGACCTGGTGACCCAAACCCCACATCGGTCACCTCTGCTGCACCACCTACCGCTCAGCTGATGGAGGAGGGAAGAGCTGAGCTTGATTCACAGATGGGTCTGGATGCAAATCAGAAAGGGACTTTCGAGTTCTCAGTCCCACTCCGAAATGACCCTGAGAGATGGCAGTGAGGGGACATCCTCTCAGCAGACTTCAGGTGACTCACCTTGTCACCCACTTTCTGAAATCCATGCAGCTTACGGACAGTGGGGAATGACCTGGCTGGGTGGTCAGGGGCCTGGAAGGAGAGAGATTGAAAGATGAGGGACAACAAGTTCTGAGAAGGAGGAATATGGGACTGTGCACGAGGTGTGAATATCTTTGCACCCACGTGAATATCCACCAAAGAGCATTCACCATGAAAGAGGCACCGTGGAGGATACCAGCCAGCAGTATCCATCCCTGCTGCAGATGCTCGTTGAAACACGAGAAAAACATACACAGGGGCAACCAAGTCCTGTGGGGAAATAGGGACAAAACGGCCCCTCTCTCTAGTGGAGAGCGCCTCAAGCCCCCACCTGAGTAGGCTTTTATTAAGAATACAGACACAGTTTGTGGATTCCAGTCTGGCAGGGAAGATCAAAAAAGAATAGGTGTTTTCAAAGGGTCTGACAGAACTCCCGCTGGGATTCTGGGCTGAGAGTTCATGTTTTATCACTTAAAAAGACTACAGGACCTAAAAGGCTAGTTTCTTTTCCTGCCTGGCCTTCATATTCTAATTCAATAGCATCCTCCAGCAAGCAGATCTCACAGGATTTTGCATATTCTACGCCCCAGGCCTGATTACCTGAGGGTCCGCCGACTCTGGTCTGGACTGCACCGCCCCTGTTATTTCCACAGGCCTGAGTCAGGCAGAAGAGACAAAGGCAGCTGGGAGACTTGGATTTCTCACAACTAAGAACAAGGACTCAGGCTTTGACAAAGCCGAGGGGGCAGGGTCGATGTCGATCACCCCTTCATTTCCACAGCCCCGAGTCTCTTCCCTGAGGCCTCCTCATGATCGTGTCTGTCTTAAATGATTCCCCCTGTGGGAAATCTTACCCGTCATTGGCTAACTGATCAAGCATAGGAGGCCAGGCACAGAACAGGCAGCATTCATGCCAGGAAAATAAGTTTTGTCTCCTTAGTGGCTCCTGGTCTGCAGGTCTCTCACTCAGCCTAAGTTGTGGGAGGTTACAGCTTCCTGAGACCAGGCAGGGTGGAACCCAACAAGGCACTTCATGGTCAAGTGAACAGAATGATCTGGCCAGTTGATGTCAGGCAGACTCTATCAGTACCCACCCCAGTGCTGGTGTGATGGGCAGATGAACAGAGTAACCATGGCAGCAGGGAGAGGGGCTCTGCATGAATCCAGTGTATAAAAAAGCTGATCTATCTACTGCTGCTGCTGAATGTTCAGACTACCAGGAACAGGTGTTACTGCCAAGCCCCTGACACAGAAGCATTCTTCAAAGAGACTGCCAGCTACTCTGTGGTGCACGAATTACACTGAGCCCTTCTCTCTGTGGAAGGGCCAGCAATTCATCTTGAATGAACCAACGCACACTCAGGGTACAGGTCTCCCCTTCCTGCCCACAGAGCCTCATCCAGCATCACCATGTGAGGGCTCACCTCATGTTTAATTCACTAACACTGTATCCCACATGACATCACATCATTCCAAGGAATGCACTCTAAATGAAGGAGGAAGGGTTGTGAGCCTGTCACCATGGGATCCACCGGTCTTGTCACGCACTATCCCATCCAGAAGCTCTGAACTTTACGGGGCAAAGGAACAACTTCATGAAGTTGCTGCGAAAGCACCACATTAAAGATGATGCCTAACAATAGGGTGTCACCCTTCAGGATGCAGTGAACACTCTTAACCAAGCAGCACTGCATGGTGCTGTATCCTCTCCACATAGAACACGGGGTTCGGGACAGAAGTGGGGGTAGTTCTACTTACCATCCCACCCAATGACCTCCCCAGGAAACTCATGCCTTCCATCTCTGGGCTCTGTAGTCCTAGAGATTCTATTACCAGGAACAGAAACACTTTCACCAGGAGTACTGAAAAAAAAATCCCATTAAACGTAAAGCTATGGCTGCTACCTAGGCACTTTGGACTTCTTGTGCCAAGAGATCAACAGGCAAGGAAAGGCTTCGCCACCCCTTCAGGGGCAGCTGACCCTGGTCATCAGAAGAAGGTTGGGCTGTCACAACAATGGGGACAGAGAAGACTATGTTTGACACTCAGCAGGTCCTCTGGGTGTGATGTAAATGGATAAGAGTAGTTATTGTAGACTGAGAAGAGTGTGAGAGCCAAGAGCTCAGATCCTCTGATGATGAGGGTCTGTGTCACCCCCCAGGCAAGAAGCCCCCGGTCCAGCAGAACTGCCAGCCAAGGGAAGAGGAATCTACAGCGGGCTGTGGTAAAAAGAACCCATGAGAGCCAGGAGTCCCTGAGAACAGCTGCACCAGTGAGAGCTCCAGTTTGTCACGAGAAACCTCTTCCTGTACATTTTCCTAGGAAAAAGGACCGATCAGAATTCTGGAGAATCTGTTCCCAGACAGGATAAATTTTTATAACAAACAAGTGTGTCCTAGAGATACAAGGGTGACTCCAGTGGAGGCTGTGACACCCCCCTAAAGGGGGAGCAAGTCCCCAGATTACCCCCTTACAAGCTGGGGACTCGCTCCCCCTTTGCCAGACTCAGGCAAAGGAGCTGAGCCTTTGTGCCTTTACACTGACCACCCACTGGCTGCAGATCAGTGAGCAGCCATGACCTTGGGAGTCATCTCCCTTGGCCAAGGGCCATTCCTGGAGGAAGACTCCACTGCTAGCTGTCAGCAGCTAACAGTCCTGGAAGCTGGGCGAGTGAGCCCTCAGCGTGTAAGGGGGTAATCTGAGGGGGTGTCACAGCCTCCACTGGAGTGTACCTCTAGGACACACTTATTTGTTATAAAAATTTATCCTGTCTGGGAACAAATTCTCCAGAATTCTGATAGGCCCTTTTTCCTAGGAAAATGTACAAGAAGTTTCATGTGACAAACTGGAGCTCTCACTGGTGCAGCTGTTCTCAGGGACACTTGGCTCTCATCGAGTCTAAAGGGACCTCCAAACCCCGGCGCTCCCCAGGGCCACCTAAGGCCCTTGTTGCAACACCTCACAGCTCCTCTTCTCTGCCCAGTCCCTCCCTCCCTCTCTCAGGGGGGAGGGGTCACTCCCTAGTGAACGTCCCACACACAAATCTCTGCCTCAGAGTCCGTTTCTCTGGAACATGCTCTGAAGCGCTGTATACACATAAAAATCCTAAAAATAGTCATACGCATTGACTTCACATCTAAGATAGTCTAAGAAAATAATGAGAGATGGAGTCAGATTTTTTAGTTTAGTGTTGTGACATTATAATTGTAACATACAAATAGTCTAAATGTTTGAACGTTCAACAAAAGAGGGGTAAGCAAAATTATAGCATAGAATTCTTTAAAGCCATTACAATTCAGTTTTTGAAGAACACCCAGTGGTATAGGAAAGTGTTTACAATGTAATTTGAGTGAAAACAGCAACATACCAAACTATACATGGTTTACAAACATATTCTTAAAGTTCTATCATGTGTAATAGAAATTAGATGGCCCAGTGGGAAATATATGAGGAAAATCCAAGAAAACAGTCACATTTTGTTTGGGTAAAATTTTATCTCAGATCCGGACTGATTTGTAGATAAAATAAATGATAGTTTCTCAGCACTGGATATTACAAGAACAGCGTAAATGACCACTTAGCAAGCTCGATGTAGCGTGGAATTTAGTATTAATTTAAATTTTTAAGGCACCTCTCAGTCCTCTGGGGTTCCAGTCCACAGTGGACGGTCTCCCAGGGGTGCGTGGTTTCAGTCTGCTCTTCTTCACCTCTCCCCACCCCGTTTGCTTTGCTTCTGTTGGTTTCTCTTAGTTAACAACTTAGCTCCTGAAGACTTCTGATTTCTTTGGTTTCCTTGAAGAATTAAGTAAAAAGGAAATTGCTTGATCATTCTCACCTCAAAACCCTGCAATTCTCAGAACTTTATCACAAGCATAAGACGAAAAGAATTCAAACTTTGAAAAAACTCACTTAGGGTGGCACCACCCAGAGTAGGAAAAGGCAATGAAAAGGAGTGGGCTGGCCCCAATACTGAGAAAGGGCGGGGGGGGGAGGGGGGGTGCTTTTTAAAGCTAAGCTCTATATTTGGACAAACGAGCTGTGATGCTAAGTTACGCTGCATGTTTAACTAGTCCCCCGTGGGTTTTCTCGCACTTCGGCCCAGCCCAACCACACCAAAGCCCACACCAAAGCCGGTCGGTGGATCTGACTCCGTTCCACCGCCAAGCCTCTGACATTTTCAAGGTCTAAATAAAAATCAAACGTTCTCAATTTCCCAGTTCCTTACCCCCACCCCTAAATAGTTCAAACACCTAGAAGGGAGCATGTGGAGGTATTTTAAGGAGTGAAATTTAAGGCAGACACACCATCCACCACCATTCTCCACATTCCTGGGACGGCAGCCTGTGCCGTGGAAGGAGATGACCGGCACTCACACTCCGAGGAGGGGTGGGCCCTCCTCCAAGGAGGACCGTCAGCCCCTGTTTGTCCCTGCCCTGCCCTCTGCACCCCAGGAAGTCCTGGCCTGGCCCTGGGTGAGGGTCCCTCAAAGCCGACAGGACCCATGATGTGTGTTCTCACTCAGTCACCAAGGTGGGCTGACAGCCTTTCCTTCCCTGCACCTCATTTTTTTGTAACGTGAGCACAATGTAAGACTACACAAGGGGAATTGGGTGCAGAACTGAAAGCGACAAAGGGCCCCTGAAGGGACTGCAGGGTAAAGCAAGAAAACTGAAAAGGGAGGCTAGTCCAGTGCCCGTCCGTTGTGTCTGCAGAACTGGAGAGATGGCTTGGGTGTACAGCCACCGACTGAAAAAAAAAGTCCTTGTGGAACCAAACACTTGTGTGTATTCTACAAATATTTGTAGGACACTGGCTCTGCGTCAGGTGCTGCACTAGATGCTGGAGATGGACCCGAACCCTGTGCTCACAGGAGTCATGTTCTGGCAGCTCCAAGATTTCTTGGAAGACGGTCCTGGGACACCCGGCAGGCTGTGTGCTCTCATCCCGGGGGTGCTGAGAAAGGGGAAGACCAGCCAGAAACAGCCTGAGAAAAGAAGCACCTGGGACAACTCAAGAAAATCTGCCGAGCTGCACCTGTTTCCCTGCCCGCCTCTGCCAAGCAGGAAGACAAGAATGAATCGGAGAGGGCAGGCGTTAAGAACTCCAGAGAAGCACGGATAGCTCAGCTCACGCAGTGGCGCTGGGCAACTCTGCGCCACAGGAGAGGTTGGTCTCGCAACTGTCCCAACTTTGGCCTCGGTATCAACCTCCCAGACACCACACGCACTTAAGCTGCCTTAAACCTGAGCCAAACCCTCTAATAAGCCTAGGCATGCCATCAGACTAGTGTCTGATTGAAAATGCAAATGAGGTTTAACCCCCCGGGATGCCTCAGCAGCCCCCAGCCAACCCTCTGCCAAGAAAGGCAGAAGAGATGTAATGGAAAAAGCACGGGTTCGGGGCCAAACAGACCAGTTTCTCCACCCAAGTCCCACCCCTTACTAATTTGTGACTGCGGGCAAGTTGCTTCACCTCCTTTAAGCCTCAGTGTTCTTAGCCGTTAAGTGTAAATTATAATGCCTGCACAGATACATTTTGGGAAAGATTAAAATACAAACAAGCTCTCCATTTCTTATGCCATCTTTCCTTACCTTGTAAGGGGAACCTACAAAGCTCAGCAAAGGTACAGTAAAATAGACACTGTCAGAAACCCCATGCAGAATAGGGAGCGCCTCCTGTGTTTGCCATTGTGGGTACCTTGGCCGGGAGGGGGGCCAGGGGTTTGGGCGCAAAGTGTCAAGATGCAGCAAGTCAGCTTAGCAGGAGCCAGGCCCCTGGGCAAAATGGGGGCGCGGGGAGCCCCAGGACCACAATCCCCCTTAGAAACAGGCAGAAAAACACCTTCTTAACTGTTTCAAAATGCCCTGGGGTCTAAATAAACTGTCCTAGAAATAATGAGAAAAGAAAGGCTTTATTTATGCAGGTGACCTCACCAGGACCAGCAGCCTCTTGCCAGCATCACCTGAGGGCTGGCCTGGGCCACTACTTCCCTGATCGAGGAAAGGCCTGGACCCACAGCCAGCCTTGATTCCCAAGGCTCCCTGCAGCAGCCCGATCGCTCCAGCTCAGCTTGGTCCTCTCTCCACTACAACAAGCATTTGCTTTCTTGCCTCTTCCTGCTCTTCCTGCTACCTAGAAAGCTCTCCTTTCCTGTTTGCCCTTCGACCTTCCGCACATGCCCACATTCCACCTCGAACGGACCCTTCTATGGTCAGGGAGAGGTAATAGAACCAAGGGCCCAGGATCTGTGTCCAGAGCCTGGGGGTTGGTGGGCCAGTTGTGGGGGTAGCCTGCTTGCTGCAGACCTGGGACTCACTTTGGAACGTGGCTCTCAACCAGGTTGCCTCTAGAGTCAATTCAGGAGTTTTTAAAAACATGCAGAGCCCAGATCCCACCCCAAACCTACTAAATCAGGACCCCTATGATCAGGAGGTCCCTGAGCATCTACATTTTTAAAGGCCTCATCTGGATTTTAAGATACAGTCCTCACTAAAAAAAATACTGCTCTCAGATAAGGAGTTTCCTACATAACAGAAATCGGATACCATGGTATTACTCCAGAGATTCCACAAATAGGGCTAGTGGAAAATAACACAAAAAGCAGCAGCTGGACAACCTGAGCACTTACAAATCAAAGGGGCCAGATAATAAGTAGTTTGGGATGTTCAAAGACCTGGGTAAGACACCCGTGAAAGGTTTCATTATTTCTCATAATTTATTGGCCAGCGCAGGGTGGAAGGGAGTGGAAACTAAAATGTCTGGATGTTTGTCTTGAACTTAACCAGCAGCTGTAGGCCTGTAATTAACAAAGCAAGGACAGTCGTGGGTAAAAATGTGATTTGTAAATATATGTAGGACAGTGGAATTCTCAAGAACTAAGCAAAAATCTCGCTTGAGGACAAAGAATGCAAACCAACATGGTGTCTTGGTTTTTGTTTTGGAAAGGGTAACAACCATAAGATAGGAAAGAAGAAACGCGGCAGATGTTGCATTTTTGGACTTGAGTTGCAGCATTTGGGACAGCAACTCATAAAATTTTAATTGCTAAAATGGTTCAAATTGGCAGGGAGAAAAAGTCACATGGGTTGAATAGGGACAACAGATCACAAAGGAGAGGCGAGGCCCTCGGGCAAGTCCTCAGCAAGAAGAGGCGCTAAGCTTGGTGCCCTGGGTCGGTGCTCGCTCACTTCAGATTTCATTTTGCATCCTAACTAGCAAAGTGGGAGAGAGAACAAGAGACACCCCACCCGATGAAATCTAAAGGAGGCTCGCAAGGGGGCGTGTTAGCAAAGCCCAGGGAGCAGAGCAGGCTGAGATGGCTGAGCCCCAAGGGTTTAACCCGTGGACACAACGAAAGCTGGGAGTACTTACAAGAAGGCAAACTAGCTCATTAGAGGGCAATCAATCAGAAACCATTATACCACAGAAACGAAAGCACCCGGACCACAGAAATGTCTACACTAACAGGTAGGAGTGGACAACGCCCCGCTGAGGAGGTCGGGCTGTGCAGGACCCAGCAAGCCTGCCACAGGACTCCTGGCCCGTCCAGCCTTCAGGTCGGACTCTGCCTGAGAACGCTCAGTACATGGGTTACCAGCCGTAGATCATTCCGCTCCAGAAAAATAAAATGTCACAAGAAATTTCTATTAGCCCAATAATTCACTTCAAGACCTTTTCCCCAACCACTGTCATGCCCTGATCAGCGTGAGCAAATAGCCAAAATCTAAAAAACCTCCCTACTGCTACAGCAGCCTGAGCTAAGAAGACAAAAAAGGGAGTCTGGGTTGGCGGGCGCAGGGAGAAAGGACTGTTCAGTAGCCTCCGTGGCCTGAGCGCCTGCCGGGTTCAGCCCCCGTAAGAGCCGGAATCCCCACTGTTGCATTTAACTGTGATGGCAGAGTGGTGGGGCGTCGGCTAATACGGAGGATCTGGAGAAGTTAAGCAACCTGTGTGGGAACACACATCTAGTGAGGCCAGCCATCTGTGTTTGAATTTGGGTTCCCCGGCTGTGCAGTCACGCACTGCTGTCTTCAAGGGGGCTCCTCCCACATTCTCTTCCTCTCCTCAATTCTGCCGCTGGAGGCGTGAAAGCGTCCTTGGGCGGTGTTAGCGTGCAACCCTTCCCGCCGTGGCCCAGGCAGTGAGCAAGCCGCTCCTTTTCATACACGTAGGTGGTTTCCACCAATCTCACTGCCCCTCTGGCTCACTGAGCCACAGAGGGCCAAGAGCCCTTCCTGTTGGGTGTGCCCCTACTCCTTGTAAATGGCCCAATGGGTCAAGAATCAGGCACATGGGATTGAGAAGGTGCCATTCGGTAGAGAGGCATTTCAAAAGTCGTGACAGGAAACGCAGCACCCCTGGAGAAGGGCAGGTAGAGGGCAGTTCAGAGTGCAGAGGCTGACGCTGGAGTGTTTGGGTGTAAATCTTGGTTTTGACTCAGTTTCCTCATAAGTAAAATGGGTTGCAGTGAGCAGTCAGAGCAAAGCACTTAGAAATGTTCGAAGAACGCTGAATAAAAAATAACATGGGAGAGATGGGTTCTGGAGGCCTCACAGTGCATCCTCCACATCGCTAGACCAAGACTTTTCATATCCTGACTTCCCTTACCTGCCTCCCCAGGGTAACATTTCTTTCTCCTGCCTCGCACAGACCAACACCCCTCTGAAGGTGTTCGTGCAACAACTCATCCTACGTGAGATGAGGATGACAGATGAGTGAGGTGTGCACTGGAGTTGGGTGGCTGCCAGAAATGGGCCCCTTTAGGCAAAAAAAAGAAGGGGGTATGGGGGGATGAACAAGAAATTATTAAATTTGATTCCAAAACGTTCAGCCAACATTTCCGGCAATAACAGATGCTTCTTCTAACTGATAAGTCCTTTATGTTTTAGAACTGCTGGGCAGACTGAGAAGCTGTTGAGATGTTGAAAAATTAAGTATGAACACAGGGTGCCTGAATCCAAGATGAACTAGTCCAAGCCAGCCCGCTGGTCCCTTGTCCCACCATGTCTAAACCTCTGTCAGAACTCTTCTGCTGGGATGAAAGCTGTCACCACAGCCACTGCCCCCGATACCCAGCTACAAAGTGGATGTGATCCCAAGCTGCTTCTGCCACAAAGGAGAGAACCCCGGGAACCCCGCTCACCCACAGAGTGAGTTCCCCGGGGAAGGGTCTCCTAGCACACAGCCTCCAGCATAAGTGGAAAAGGCAAGGGATTCAAATAGTAACAAACACGGTTTTGCTTGGACTTCCTGAGATTTTTCCAATACCTAGAACATAGTATGTTCTCAGAACGTATCTGCAGAATGAGAGAAATAAAAGCATGCATGGTGGGGGCAGCAGGGAGGCTGTAGGGTTCGCTTTAAACCCCTCCCAAGGAGACAGGGAAAAGCAGTTTGCTAGACAGGACGCGTGATCGTGAGAGGTGGCAGCATGGTAGAAAGAGAACAGACTTGGCGTGGAGCCTCTAGACCAGTGCGTACAGGAACTTCCCAAGCCTCTGGTTAAAAACCCAGACCCTCGGGCTCCATTCCCCAAGCACTAAGATTCAGGGTGGGGGCCCAGGAATTTGCTTTTCTTTCTTTTTTTTTTTTCCCAAACACCTAGGGTAGAATTATTATTTTCCAATTGAGGCATAATCTCCATACAGTGAAACATATAAGTCTTAAGCATACAGCTTGATGAGTTTTCACAAGTGAGTAAAATTCATGTAATCCACATCCCCACCAAGATTTGAAACATTTCACCCAAGAGAGTTCCTTATTCCCCTTTTCAGTGAATCCCCCCACCACTCCCCCGACAGGTAACCATGGTTCTGCTTTCTAGCTCCATAGATAGTTTTTGCCTGCTCTTAAATATCATGTAAATGAAATTATAGAGTATAAACACAGACTCACAGTTTTTTGTATCTGGCTTCTTTTGCTCAACATAAAGCTTCTGAGGTTCATCTCAGTTGTTTCATGTATAGTCATTCATTCCTCTCTATTGCTGAGGATTATTCCACTGTGAAAAGTCGCCACAATCGGTTTATCCATTCTCTGGTTACATGGGTTGGATACTTCAGTTGTTTCTGGATTTGGCTATTATGAATAAAGAAATGTATTCATTTCAATGGCTGTGCCACAAATTGCCATAAATGTAGTGCCTTCAAACAACATAAATGTGTCATCTCCCAGTTTCTATGGCGTAGGTGTCTAGGCACAGATTAGTGGGGTCCGCTGCTCAGGGTCTCACCAGGCTGAAATCAAGGTGCTGGTCACGGCCGGGGTCTCATCTGAACCCCCAGGCCCTCTACTAAGTTTATGGAGTTGTTGGTGAAGTTCAGTTTCTTATGGTTGTAGGACTGAAGTCCTTGGCTCCTGGAAGTGACCTTCCGTTCCCTGCCAGGTGGCTGTCTCCTCAACATAGCAGTTCGCTTCTCCAGACCAGCAAGAGGACATCGGCTACTGTTTCAAATCTCTCCGACCTCCAGGTGTCTTCTAAAGGGCCTACCCAGGGCGATCTCCCCCGTTACTAATTTAAAGTCAACTGACCAAGGACATGTGCGGAACTCTCGCGCTTTTGCCACATAACAGGAGGTACGTCCCATCACGTTCACACCATGGGCGTGTCTACCAGGGCATGGGAGTCTTGGGGCCGTCTTGGAATCCCATCCGCCACAAGCAACTGTAAACATTTCTGGAGTTACTTTATTATTCAAGTGTGTATCTTGAAAAGAAATAAGAGCATTTGTTTTTCTTTTTCATGAAATTTCTTTCTTTATAGTCCTTATACAGTCATGAATCTGCCTCTAATGACAAACTTACAAAATATATTCAACCTTGCAATACAGGAACCTTCTTTTCTTACCAAGTTCCACAGGTGACTTCGGTCCAGGTGGTCGGAGGTTCACAGTCTAAGGGACCACTGCTGCAGGTCCCACGTGACTGGTCACCCTGCCTTTGCCTCAAAGATGACCAGAGTGCTGGCCACCTTTTTCTCCTGGGGAGCGCTTTAGCTTCTCAGATGTGAACGGGCCCAGAGTCTTCCTCGAGACCGAAATGCAGATAGAACTGTTCTGGAGGTGACAGCGTGTAAGCCCACTCTTCAGTGAATGAGGCCCAGGTCAGCCAGAAGAAGGAAAGGAGAGAAATATTACCTGAACTGCAGTCCCTGCCCCAGTAAAATTCCCAAACATGGCAAAAAAGCATGTGTCCCTTGAAGAGAAAATTCCTGGAAAACACAGAGGTTTTAACTGTTGTGTTTTAGAAAGAGAACAGGGTTCTCTCTGTTATTATGAAATATGAGTAAATTGAGAGCTCAGTATCCTGCAAAACATCACAGAAGTTTAATTTTATGTTATTACTGGCTTAATTCTCATGGATTTTGAGGAGGAAGAGAATAATAAGGGGCATTCCCCTGCATACTCTGAGAGAGAGAAACAGGACCATAGACTGGAAGGCTGTTCTGTGGGAAAGCCGACTGCTGTTGGGATGGTGTGTCCTTGAAGGCTCAAGGTCAGGAAACAGCCCCTTCCTGGACCAGGAGTTGAATGTCTCACCAGGCAGGTGTGTGTGCCTGAGTGAACTCAAACACAGGACTGAGGAGGAACTGGCAAGTCTGCGTGGTTCCCAGCCTTCAGCCGCCGACGTGAAATGCAAACTCACACTGTATCCAGGTGCGAGGACCAGGAGACCACAGCCAGAGCACACCTGGGAACTGCCCGAATGCAGGCTGCCAGCGAGGGCTTTCCTCACCTCAGCCTCCTGGCACCTGCCTTCCTCCAAACCAAGACTCTTTCCTATTCTGTTCTTGGAGTGTTTGTTGAGTGTCTGATGGATGCCCTGGGAAGGGTGGCAATTCGATCCCCTGCCCAGCCTGCGTGTTCCAGAGCCGTGTCCAGTCTCACCCAAGGGAGGAGAAGGTGGTTTTGAAGACCAGGTGGGAATAGACAGAACCGTGCATGATCAGGAAGTTAAGGCGCAAGATCTGAAAGTGCAAGTTACTTACAAACAGGCTGTATCCCAGGTTTCTTTTTAAATTTGTGGTTGAAAGGTCATAACACATTTTTTCAAAGGGACCGTGTTAGGTATGCAGTTCAGAACTAATGAATTCATAATGCAGCTAAAATCATACATGTGCAATGGAAGCATTTCTGCTGCATTATTATAACTAACTTTAAAATACTTTAAAGAAAAATATTTAGATGAGTTATCTTTAATGATAACATAAGGAAATAATGTTTAATTAGAATTTGAGAAAAGGGAGGAGATTTTCATAGAAAGTATGATGAAATCTGGACTGAGAAGGACTTTAGATTTTTATCTTATGTTGTTTTAAAAAATGACATTTTTCTCTTTATAAAAATATTATATGCTATGGAAATTTTGAAAAATACATTAAAAATTATAAATGAATTAGATTTCTGTCCAACATTTTTATTTTAAACATATGTATGTGTTTTTCATTGGAAAATATAAACATTTTTATAATCTACTTTTTTACTTTTTTGCTATAAAATTGCTCATTTTATCACTATATCATCAATACTGTATAGTCATACTCTTCTTAACCCTTGCCTATCACTATCGAATGCTGTGGCTGAGGCTGGGGGAAGGGAAGGCAGGAGCTGTGCACGGGCCCACAGTCCCTTGTCTAGACCGGACACACGTCATTTCCAAGCACACTCTATCATCCAAATCAAGTCACGTGACCATGCCCAGCTTCAAAGGGGCATAGAGATTCAATCCTACCAACTTCCCAAAAGGAAGACAGCCTGAGAACATGGGTGGGCAGCACTAACAAGCCATGATGCCAATCTAAAACACACAGAGCCCGGACCCTGTGGTTTATCTCAGCCTTAGCAACAGCACGGTCTAGAAATGGCTACTCTCGTCTGTTCTCGCTGGGAGCACGCTCCTCACTTCCAACCCACTGCCCTTCACTGACCCAGAATTTTATTCATCTCAGCACATGCCCCATCTGGGGCGACACTGCCTGCCAGGGGGTTCCCTTCACTGTGGTTGTTTTGACCTGTATCCAGAAATGTCTGGTTTGTGCCATTTTAATTTATTTTGTTTTATTTTATTTTATTTTATTTCAATTTTAGGAAATGATGGGTATTGAAAAGAGCAAATATTTAAATCCCAACACCGAAAGGGTGGAATTGAGAAAATAAAGCCCAGGATCACCGTTTAAGTGCCGTGAACAGCAGGGCCCAGGAAAGCCTCCCGGCATGCTCTGCGGGGATTTCCGTCCAGGTTCCAACACATCACACATTTCATTGCTCCCAAGCAAGGTCTTAGCCTCGAAAAAAATAAGCCATTGCATCTGTGGAAATGGTATATAATTAAATCCATCAATTATTTGGTTCACCTTAGATTTAAAAACATGCCTTGACACTTTTTGCCTAGACGTGTGAATAGTGAAAGAGAGAACTTTCTCTATTATGTGAAGAAAAGGAAACAAATCTCATCACACCATCTAGAACTTCAGACAGTATGTTCCATGGAATAACTGTCCCTTGGGACATTAACACATGTCCTGATGGGAGAAAAAGGATCCTTGGCCATGTGGGTAATGCTGGATTAAATATATTTAAACTAGTTTCTTACCTACAGACTTCCCAATATCTTTAACATGATGCTACTATGCATTCTGATCTCCAGTGCAATCTTAAATATGCATTTAGCAGTTTCCCAAATTTACTTACTCACAGACCCTGTTTTTCAGAAATGTTTTGTGGAACCTATTTTGGGAATCTACTGTCAAGGAGAGAAAAATATAAGTAAATGCTTAGTTGAAAAGTCAACCTTATTTAAATTAGCAGGGGAGGGGAAGGCCAGGTTTGGGCCACAGGAAACTATGGCCTCAGGCCGGTCATGCAGCCCGTTTCCCCGCCTGGTCACAGAGACAGAGATTAGTCCTTGGAAGCAACGCCCACCACCTATGGACACCCACAGCGACCCACCAGCCCACGCCAGGGTGGTCATGCCTGAGGAGCGTGAGATGTGGCTACTTCCCCATCATCTCACTACCGATCATAATTAAACCAGGTCTTGGATCAAACTCTGTTCCACATAGAGACATTTATTAGATAGATATTTATTAACAGGTGTGGTAAGCTCAGAGAAGTCCCAGTTTCTGTCTTTTCAGGTGCTCTCTCTGCCACCCTGAGTAAAGCATTTCCCCAAGGCGAACACGGCAACACCCTGAGGCAGGCTTCAGGAAGCTCTCCGTCCACGCCAGACAACCAGAAACCCTTCACCCAAGTGGCCGGCCCATTTAGGGGTCGGGTCAGACACTGTTCCTAAGTGAAAGGCTGCAAGCTTCACTGGGCTCTGATGCCAAGAGGATGATTTAAAGTAACTCTTATAACTTATTCCATAATCCCTAGAATCTAAGGATTATTTTCATTTACATTTAATCCCTAAACCTAGTATTGTCAGTCTGGAAGATGAATACAATGGGTTTCCTTAGTTGTTGGGGCTGTAACTTGGGAAAGGAAAATTGTCTGTTTCGGTTTAGACCGGTAACCAAGGTGGTGGAGAGAAGTATAAGGAAAGGAAACACAACCAGGCCTTTACTAGGCATGGTAGAACCAGGGGTGCTGCCTGGGCAACCCTTCCCAGGGCAGGATCCCCCCCTCCCCCACCTCAGCAGCGGTTCACTGCAGGGCCATTGGGGCAGGTCTGGCTCTGCTCCTTTCCTGTTTCGGAAAACAGCTCAGTGGGGCTACAGGTCAGCGTTCTGTGAGGTGGCAGCTGGAGGTTCCTTGGCTCGGGGACTGAGCGGGGAGCAAGGTCTTCATGCCTGAGCCTGGCCCATGCGCACGCGTTCCCTAGCCAGGCCGGGCTGGCCGGGAGGGACACTGCTGTTTCTTATGAATGTCATCTGGGGTAATCACTCCTCTGTATTTGCCATTCAGCCATAACTCTGGGTGGAGAGGGTTTTTTCCGTGTGTCTGTGTGTGTGTGTGTTACACCTAAAACCTAAAACCTAAACTGCTCAAAGAAAACACATGTTGGCGGCCTCCACAAAGCACATTTTCTGAATTAGATGCATTGTCACAGAGAATTAGTCTTAAAACCCTGTGAGCTTAAAAATAGACTAATCACTATCTTCTAAGTCCTACTCCTTTGGAATTTAAAGTTTTTTTATGAGTGAGTATTGTTTTTTTGTGGAAAAAGGGAAGGAGGGAAGTTTAGTGTAATTAAACAGATCAAGAAATATAAAGGAAAACTTGGGGTGGTGAACATACCGACATACAATATACAGGTAACATGTTACAGAATTCTACTCCTGAAACCTATATAATTGTATTAACCCATGTCACTCCAGTAAACTCAATAAAAGAGTAAAGGAAGAAAGAAAAGAAAAGAAGAAAGTAATTTAATTATTTCCCATACTATCCCATAGTGTAAGATTTAATCATGTTGATAATGAAGTTTATCCTGGTCATCCATTCATTCATTCATTCGTCTGCTCTTTCATTCACAAAAGTTGGCTATCCACCTATTAGGCTCAAGGCTTTGTGCTGAGAGAAATATACAGGAAGGTGCCTGGAGCACTAAAGAGCAGGATCTTGATACACATACAAATTGAAGGTGATTTTTTGAGCTTCTGAGATTTCAGACTAATGAAATCTCAGGGAAAGTAGCATCTATGTTGCTGACAAAACTGCCCACAATAGAGATATCATGCAGAACAATCCACAGTACATTCCTTCAGCCAAGGAATCTCAATTCATTATGCCCATTTAAAGAGAAACAGTCACCTGGCTGGTGTAGCTCAGTGGATTGAGCGCGGGCTACGAACCACAGTGTCGCAGGTTCGATTCTCAGTCAGGGTACATGCCTGAGTTGCAGATCATGACCCCCAGCAGCCACACATTGATGTTTCTCTCTCTCTCTCTATCTCCCTCCCTTCCCTCTCTAAAAATAAATAAATAAAATCTTTTAAAAAGAGAGAGAGAGAGAGAGAGAAACAGTCACTGGCTTTGGTTAATTGCTTTCCTGACTCTGCAGCATTATCTTTACACAGAAGGGAAGAGGAGGCAAAAAGGACATGAAAGAACAATCCTTCCAAAATTCACTAGGGAAGAATCAAAACACAGATGTTCCTCTCCAGGGCCCTTGTGCCTGGTCAGATCCTCTTGCCCAGATCCTAAAGGAGCTTAGTGGAAGCAAAAATGGTAGCTGTGAATGTTAACACATATCCCTCACAGCTCAGCCCTTAGGATCAGCATTGTGGGGGGTGGGGGAGACGGGAGGGGTCCTTCTCCCTCACAGGCCAGGTGGGTATATGTGAGGACTTCAGCACATAATAAATGACACATAATACATAGGTTATAAATTTTTCAAAGCCTGCATTTAAGGAAAAATATTTTTAAAATACTTATTGTTTACATTTATAATCAGAAAAAAATCTAGCATATGTTAGAAGATAAACAATGACCTGTCTCAAAGAGTATGTGTAACCCACCACATCTTCCAAATCGCTACAACAGAGCTAATTAGCGGAAGGGTAACTCTCAACTCTAACCACTAAAGGTGTGCGGTCCATTTATTTCAATAGTGGGCAGCCTCTCGGCAGGATGCTCACACACACACACAGAAGGCCCCAGGGTGCGAGCTGCTGAAATCATGGACCAGTTAAAGCTTTGGTTGTTGGAACTTACTCTTCAAATTCTGCAAGATTGTTGCACATACAGAATGTGCACAGTCCCACTCAAATGCAATTTAGACAAATTAATTTGAAACATTAATTGGTGTACATAATTATTATTTTGGTATATAGTAATTAGGTATTAGTGGTAAGCAACTTACGTAGATTATAATAATAATTAGCACAGCTAAATTACACATTCCTTTCCCTGCTCTGGCTTAATAACGTACTCCTCGAGATCTTCAGGGCTGCGGGTGTCGACAGCGTTTCTGGTGCTTAGCCAGGCCAACCGCACGCACGTGCACATGCGCACAGGCACCAAACAACACCGTGCCGGGCACCCGGCAAAGCTGCCTCTGTTATCATGGCTCGTCTCCATTATCACGGCTCGGCCGTGCCCCCCACGCTCTCTCCGCCTTCCTTCTCCCTTCACACCCCTCCCCCAGCACAGCACTCAAGTTAGATGGGCCTGAAATGCACGTGGCTTAGGGGGTCTCATTTAAGAAATGTAACATAAAATTATGAATTCAAAATTAGGCAAAAATGAATGTTTCTTTAAAATGAGAGAAGTCACAATAAACTAAAAAATACTTTAAGTCACATATATCACAAACATCAGAACAAACAGAAAATATAGCCGAAACTTTTCCACAGACTACCCTCTGGTCCATACATTTCCTTCTTTGCTCCTCCTCCATTACCTATGTGCATCCAATGTCAGAGGCCACAGGACATGTATGTTGTGCTGCAATCTCTAACCTGCACCTTCAGGTAGGCTCCTGGTCAGCGAACAATGGAATGCGAAATGCTTTCCACGTGTTACTGTAGTTCGTCCTCACCCCAGTCTGAGGGAGGAGGAGAAGGGGAGGGAAGGGAGGAAAAGAAGGAGGGGAAGGGAGGGAAGAGAGAGGATGAGAGGGAGGGTGAGAAGGAGAAGAAGACAAAAGGAAGGAGGGCAAAGGAAGGAAATGAATAAAAGGGAAAGGGAAGGAAATGAATAAAGAGGAAAGGGGGAAGAAGGAAAAATAAAAAGTTTTCTCCATATTACACCTCTTCCCTGGGAAGCAGCCGTATTTATCTTTGATGTCATAATAAAATTAAAAGCTTTCTTCAGACTATACACTCATCCTCTTAAATTAGAAAGAGTGACAATTCTTTTGGCTCAGTTCCGCAAAATGCAAGCCGTCATGATCTCACTGTTAAAAAAGGAAAAAACAACCTCCCAAGAGACTGATATCACTTAAAACAAATGCCCAGGACCCGGCTATTTGGTCGCCGTCCACGCTTCCCAGTGGCATGTGGGTCTTTCGTCCAGACTCCAGTTGGATGCCGATCTCCTAGTCACATTCAGTCTCCAAAATCACTCACACAACAGTCGGGGCTTTCGTTATGTTTGCTTGTCTTATCAGTCTTTTAACTAATACTGGTAATTTTCTTCCAGGATAAAAAGTGAAAAAAGAAAACTTGGAAACATCGCTTAATCTAGACTGCACATGTGAAGACAGTTCAGAAATTTTGAAAAATTATAATTTATAAATGGGTGCTTTGAAGGAGCATGTTGAACCTCAGGGAAGTTAAATTCTTTAGGGGAGATGTGTTTCATCAGCATCAGAAGCAAAGTGCCTCGTGCAGGTCCTGGAAACTCCTCTGGAAGTCGCTCGATCTGATTAACTACCTAACCACACTCTCGGCAAATCCATCCAGAAAATGTGTCACTGCCCAGCTCAGTAACGTGCCAATGCATTACAATCCTCACTTTTAGGAAATCTTCGTCATTTTCAAAGACTGCTATTGCTCCACATCCTTTATGAAAATAACAAGATCAACACCTTTACAATCTCAATGAGAAAGAACATACACAATTAATGTATGTTCTTCTCTTCTTCAGGCTAACGTGTGTATACACACACACACACACACATATACACACACACATATATATACACATATATATATATTTTTTTAGCTCCACACAGTCATATGTGTGGCTCCTGAACATCACCGAGGTGATCCCAGACCCTGTAGCTGTGGGCAGACCCACCAAACATCTGTCTACAAAGGAACTGGTCAGTGCTGGGCCAGGAGATTGGTTCACAGTTCCTGAAAACCTGGGAGGCCAGGTTGTCGCTAGTTCCACAGGACCTGCTTAAGAATCAAAGTGATTCTCCATCGCATCCTAGGCTGTATAAACCTGAAGTGAATGCACCTCTATCTCATGGCAGGGCCCCTCCCAGGAGCAGCTGTAACCGAGTACACTCAGAAGAGTCAGGGCACTGGGACAGCTGGGGCTCTGAGGGGTCACAGAGGGGATGAGATAATGCAGGCCAGCCTTTGTTAATGAGCTGCTTTCCGTTTCTTCTGCTCTCTTTCCCCCTCCCTCTTCCTTTCACCACCTGGCTCTTCTTTCCTTGGGCACGAACTTTGCTCTCCACTGACAAACTAGAAAGCATTTCTGCTCATTTTAATACCGAAACATCTTTGAAACCAAATGAAATGAATCTCAAAGAGCATAAGGCTATGAAGGGAAGGACTTTGGGCGGGAGGTCAGAGCACCTGAGCTGTTCTTGGGACTTCCCCTACCAACAGGCTCTGTGGCTTTTCCAAGTCACTTCGCCTCTTTAAACCAACTTCTTCCTCTATTGACTGTGAGTTGGACTAGAGAGCTCTTCCTGGTTTAAAATTTTCATGATTTTATTTTTGGAGAAATCTGAAGCCCCAGTGGAGAGAGACAAAACAGAAAGTGTGATTTGGACTCATCCACTTAAGTCACGTTGATGATTTCCCAGCCCCTTTCCCCTGTCTATCAGGCTCCTCTTAAATGTGTGGCCACCTTGTCAGGTGACACACACTTGAAAAGAAAACGTTTCCACACTAAACCCAGACCAGCCCACACTAACGGTGCCCCAGAAGGATGGACCTCGGGATGGCAAGGCACAGAAGTTACGTAGAGAATAAGGTCTGAGGATCGAATGTATAACATGGTGACTTCAGTTGTTAATGCCATACTGTGTAACTGAAATTTGTTAAGATAGAACTACAATGTTCTCACCCCCAAAATAATACATAAAATGTGAAGTGATGGATGTGTTAACTCAATGTGGGGAATTCTTTCACAATGTATGCGTGCATCAACTCATCACATCGCACACTTTGAGTAACTGATGATTTCATTTGCCAATTATACCACAATAAAGCTAAAAAAGCTAAAGTTGACAAGTCAGAGAGGATGCTCCCGAACACAGTGTTTTCTATCATCAACCACAATTCTCCCTCCTTACCTGGAGTACTAATGGGACTTTATTCAAGGGCAGCGTCGGGGTGTTTATCACTATCACATAGTAAGAGGCTGTTCTCCGAGTCCTCACTCCACTTTCTTGCTGACTTTCCCCATGTCCCACTCTGGGCCCAGGTGGAGATCTCTCCAGCTCCTTTCTCCACCCTCTAGCAGCCATGCCCCTGACTTCCCAGCTCCCTCACACTGGACCAGCTCACACCAGAGGGTCTGCTCTTTCTGAACTCACTGGACCATGTCCAGAGTTCCCCAAGGGTGGGCTACAGAGACGCAGTAAAGTCAGAGCAAACCCTCACTCTTCCCGGTCGGCAGTGAATGGTGTCTGGGACTCGAGCAGCCTGCTGGCAAAAGGACAGGGAGAAGAGAGAAAGGTGTGACTTTTCTGGAAAGCATGTCAATAATGTAAGTGAAGACTCTTTAAAACATTCTATTTTATGACTTATTCTTATTTTTCTTATCCTTAAGAAATCAGAAGAGATTCAGACAAAGCAATCCAGAGAGAGGAAAAGGGCTGCCTGAGCTCTGGTGCTTGTGGCTCTAAGTAACAGAAAACAACAAAGTGTCTTAAATAACAAGCACATGTGCAGAGAAATCTGCAGGTGTGCAGGTGTGCTACAATGGCCTTCTGGGTTGGTACATTTAGCAGCTCAGACACGTGGTCTAAAGCAAGCCGAGGTTCTTTCCATCTCTCTGCTCTTCCGGCTCCAACATTGGTCGCATGCTGGGTTTGGTTCCCCTAGTGGCCGACAGCACCAAACGGCAGTCACCAGCATTCTCAGTCATGTCCAAATAGAGATGGGGAAAGGCTGATTTCACAGGCTCTTCCTGAAAAGTAAGAAAAGTCCTGGTCAGGTGGCTCAGTTGTTTGGAGCATCATCCCATACACCAAAAGGATGTGGGTTCGATTCCTGGTCAGGGCACAAGCTAGGTTGTGAGTTCGATCTTTAGTCAGGACACATATGGGAGGCAACCCAACAATGTTCCTCTCCTCTCTCTCTAAAACCAATAAACACATCTTCAGGTGAGAATTTAAAAAAAAAATTAAGAAAGGATTTTCCCAGAAGCTTTCAGCAAATCTCTCATTGGCCAGAACTGGGTCATATGTTAATTCAAAATCAGTCACTAGCTGGGAAGCAAACGATGGTAGTAGAGAAGCTAGTTACCCTTAAACCAATAGCCCTACCCCTTCCCACGGAGATCAGTTCCCAAGTGCACTGCTTCAGTTCTGTAAGGAGGAGGGCAATAAGGAGTAAATCCCCTCATGCACTCCGAAAATCTTGGTAACATCCCTCTGGTTCTGACGATGGAGGTAGCTGAACTAAAACAACTTTGACCATGATCTAGGGAAAGAGAGGATGAATTGATGAGGTCTTCATTTTTAGAGAAGCTGTGATTTGGGTCCATTCTGAAACACAACCATTCATGGTTACTGCTCACTTCTAAGAAATTTTCTACAGCTGAACATTTCCAACGTGTTTTACAGTCCCCACATATGATCACAGCCCACCTTACTGTTCTTTGCTAGATCAACAATTTTTTCTGAATTGTCTTGGTCTCCTTAATCACATGCAGTTTTAAATTAGTTGTTACCGACACTCCTTTCCTCCCTGGCAATGTTCTTAGGTCAATCCCACATCCAATTAAGGGAACTCGGAAAAAGGAAATCCTACAGCAAACTGCCATGTGCCTGACAACTTCATTTTAAATAAGTAATCCTCAAAGATGGCAACTTGGCAAAGAGAGCACTTAACCCTCTCTGCCCGGAAGGCCCATCACTTGGGGCTGCATCAGATTATTGGCCTGAAATCCCAGCACTTGTAGGTTAAGGACACACACACACACACACACACACACACAGGAGGTATGGTATCTCCAGCATCAAAGGTGTAGGTTTTCGTTCCCCTTTTCCCATTCCTGCTCCTCCCAAAACTTTCAGAGGTAAACGTTTAGGATTCTGGGGAACATTTCAGCACATGTTAGGGACCAGCAGTGATGTGGGTAAGCTTCTAGCAGCTGTCCGAACACCCCTTCTTTTCCTTCTTTTCACGGGAACAACTGGCGAACCGTGGCTCGGAGAAGGCCTGTGTGTTTAACTCCTGTAATCCTGTCAGTTTTCTCTGACCAGGAAACTCTTTCCTGCTGCCATATAGGTCACCTTCCAATCTGTAAAGTGGGTAGAAGGTTAAAATGTTTCTCGCTGTTTTGTTGAAAGAAGTTAAGTTCCAGGAAAACTCCAGAGGGACTCCTACAGACACTTAGTCCAAAAGTGGCTATCCTGAAGGGCTAAGGCAGAGGAGATGATTTTTACAAAAAAAAACAGATGTGTCCTGTGCTTGTGGACCTCTCGTGGGCCTCAAGCCCTCAGCTGACCTGTGTAAAATTAGCAAATGGCAAAGGGGCAGGGGCCACAGACTGGCCATTCCTCGGAGAACTGTTCCCAGCTAAGTACCTAGTGTCATGATAAATTAGTAGCAAATGACAAAAAAAAAAAACACTCTTCAAGGATCAAACAGGATGCTAGGGAAGGAGAGCGAAGGGGAGGGAGGTGTATGGCTGCTGACTGTGGAATCTTCAGATCTGTTTGGATGAGTCATTGCCCGTGACTTTCACAACAGGAATCCAATTTGACTAATCATCTGATAGAGACTTTTATTTCTATCCTTCAACATGTGAAATCTCTCTGACTTTCGGGTTTAGTTATTACTTAAGCAACAAACAAACATGTATCTTAGGAACATAGTTGTCATCTTCCAGAGGTACTGGATGTATACTGAGTAACTGGAAAACACTCACTCCGTAATCCACACACACGTACACATGCACCTTGTCACACAGCACTCCCACACAATAAAAGTGAAATTGCTGTTTGATGGATGTAAACTCGTGGGTGTTTCCAGCAATTAGGAGTCCTGCCAGGTGTGAGTGCTGAGAAGGAAGGTGAACCCCAGGGCTTTCCCTGTCTGAGCCGAGATCCTTATTTGATGAAGCTACTACCTGTGCTCTGTGTCTCCGGCCAGGGGACCATAGCAAGGGAAGTGTGGCTGCTGGTCATCCCAGACCAAAGAGATGAATGGAATTCCAGGCAGCTGGAGTCATGCTGGCTTGGGACAGGGGCTTGGAGACCAGATTTGCAATGACAGAAGCGTTAAGTGGTAGCGCTCATGGCAACTGGTGCACCCACAGAAATGTGACCCACACCTCGGTTTCAGGAGCGGAAAAATGAAAAGAACGTTTAGGGAGGAAAAAAAGGAAATAAAATAATGGGCAGAGGGTAATTTATTACTCTATGAGTCTGTTCTGTAAATAGTTTAAGACCCTGGAACCAGATGGTTCTGCAAATCCTCCAACCAGGAGTCACGTTAAGAAGCACGAGTGGGCACAAAAACTGTTTTTCAAGACACAATTTCAAGTTTGGCTTGAGGGAACTGGATACGAGCAAGTTTCCTTAACATTCCTGACTAGAAAGAAATTGTCCTCTCAGGTCCCCTTGATCAGAATACGCATACCGCCCCCAAGCGGCAAGCCGTGGAAGCGCGGAGAAGCCACTTGCGCGAGGACTCGGACTGCAGTGACTGCAGAAAGTGTACCCCGAGGGGCAGCGAGAACGCGAGCTCTCTACACCGACCTGCCAGCCGGCGCGACACCGCGCTCACCTCCTCTAGCAGGTCAGGCGGAGGGCGGGCGAGGGCACGGCGCGCGGCTTCGCGAAGCCTGGCGCGTGGCCCCCCCACCCCACCTGCACGGATGGATGAGGGGCCATCGTCCAGCCATTCAAAGAGGCAGATTTGTCTGAAAGCCCCCTAATGGTCTTAAGGTGGGTGACCGTCTCTGGTCGAGATGCTCGCACTGAACACATGCTGCCTTCGTGGCGCAACAGCGAAAGTGCTGAGCCGGCGTGCGCCAAGGCCGCGTGGGCGTGCACCTCTTTTTCTCAGAAGTTCCAGGGCTCTCCGAACCCGACCCCCACCTCCCCCTTCACATTCTAGCTGGAAGGCTGTGCGCGGAGAGAGGAACCCAGACTGGCCCCCCTCCCGCTTCCTGCCCCGCCGCCTCCCATTGGCCAGAGGAATGCCCAGGAATGTCAGCACCGCTTTAAAAGCGCGCGGCTCCTCCACCTCGCCAGCCAGTGCAGCCGAGCCGGCCGGCGCCTCCTGACTCCTGCGAGCTCTCCCGCGCACCCTCCGACTCCGGCCGCCTTCCCGGCGCTCCACGCTCACCAGGACTCGGCGCCCGTCGCTGCTTCCTTGCCGCCACTCCGGGCCTCTGCGCCCGTGTACACACAGGTAAGGGGTCTGCGGGCAGCCGCAGAGGACCAACGCTGCCCTGGCCATCCGCCTCGGGCGACGAGGCTCCAGCCCCTCAGGGACCTCGGACCCCATCTTGTCCGTCCCAGCTGTTGGGGGCGGGGGGCGTTCTCCTCCTGGAAGAGCTCCAGAACCCTCTTCTCCAGATTTGGGGTTCATAAACCACTTCTCAGGACACCCCAAGAATTTTTCTAAACACTAAGTCCCCCCTAAATATTTCTGTCAGTCCCCTAGAGAAGAGTCCACTTCCCCATGCCCTCCTGGTCCTGCTGTTTACCCTCAACTTCCCAAGGAAAACCCCCAGATGGTTGGTTTTTAAGCTTCTCTTTAAAACCAGTCTCCTGCCTTCATCTCACACTTTCTTCCCGATGCCCTGATGTAAAGTGAATTCTGTTTTCCCTCATTCCAGCAGATGTAGGACAGGGGGATTCCCAGGGACCTGGCCCCATGCCCAGCCCCTAGTTGTTGCCACTCTCCCTTCTTTGCCACCCCTTACCTTGGGCTCTGCTTCCTGCTGCAGGCTCCCTGCTGGGCGCAGACAGCTCCGCCATGGGACTGGACTGGGGACTCAGGGTCCTGTTCCTGTTGCTTGTGTGTGGCTGCAGCCACAGTTCAGGTGAGTCCCTACAATGCCTTTGAGGGGGGAGGGAAGATGTGGAGGTGCCAGGTGCCCCAGGTGTGCCTCCCTCCCTCCCAGCTCTCCTCTCCCAGCTGTTTTCCCTGAGCTTTGACTGGACCAGGTTGCAGGTTCTTTCTGACCGTGGTATTCATCAGCTCTTTCTGTAGTTTTCACCCTCTCTCTCTGGCCCCGCCCCTGAAAGCTGAGTCTCCCCACCCCGGCCCCCGATCTAGGAAGCTCACACTGTGTCCTGCTTCTGTCTCACAGAGGCTGGGGGAGACAACAGCGTGTTTGACATCTTTGAACTCACGGGAGCTGCCCGCAGGGGCCCTGGGCGCCGACTGGTGAAGGGTCCTGACCCTTCCAGCCCAGCCTTCCGCATCGAGGATGCCAACCTGATCCCCCCTGTGCCTGATGACAAGTTCCAAGACCTAGTGGATGCTGTGCGGGCAGAGAAAGGTTTCCTCCTCCTGGCCTCCCTGAGACAGATGAAGAAGACCCGAGGCACACTGCTGGCAGTGGAGCGGAAAGACCACTCTGGCCAGGTCTTCAGCGTGGTCTCCAATGGCAAAGCGGGCACCCTGGACCTGAGCCTGACCGTGCAGGGGAAGCAGCACGTGGTGTCGGTGGAAGAAGCGCTCCTGGCCACCGGCCAGTGGAAGACCATCACCCTGTTTGTGCAGGAGGACAGGGCCCAGCTGTACATCGACTGTGAGAAGATGGAGAATGCTGAGCTGGATGTCCCCATCCAGAGCATCTTCACCCGGGACCTGGCCGGTGTCGCCAGGCTCCGCATCGCAAAAGGAGGTGTCAATGACAATTTCCAGGTGAGGCCTCTTCTCTGTGGGATGGACTGCTAGCCAGTTGGTCTGTCAGGAGGGCCGTAGCAAGAGAGGCAAGTGTCCCAGTCGGGGAAACACTGCCTGTGGACTGTGACTGTGGTTCTTAAACTCCAGGGAGTACCAGAGTCACCAGGAAGCCTTGTTCAAACAGCCAGCCCCTTTCAGATTCAGTAGATCTGGGCTGGAGCCTGATTAATTTGCATTTCTAACAAGGTCCTGATGGGGCTGATGTTGGGGATGGGTATGCTTGGGGACCTCACTCTGAAACCTATGGGAGGAAACAAAGGGTTTTCCTGTAAGAGCCTGTTCAATCTTAGGTCCTTTACTATTCTCAAGAAAATAACATTTCAGATGCATCCAACCAACTGTAACATCGCTTGAAATATTAATATCAGACACT
This sequence comes from Phyllostomus discolor, assembly GCF_004126475.2. Lineage (NCBI taxonomy): Eukaryota > Metazoa > Chordata > Mammalia > Chiroptera > Phyllostomidae > Phyllostomus > Phyllostomus discolor. The sequence goes on from NC_040903.2 coordinate 153,404,815, forward strand.
TGGTTCAAGCAGAATAAGTACCACTTTGCTATTTGATCCCCCATGGGGATGTAGTGGGTCTCAGATAAAAGGTTAAAGCAGTGGCAATGTGCTGCTGCAGCTCCTTCCTTGCTTCAACTTCTAGGTCTTTGCAACTGTGGCTTTGAAACTCCCACATTTAACTCTTGGACACTGAAGAGTGTCACTATATCCTCCAGCATAATATCAGATTCCACTTCCTGTGTACCCAAGTAGGCTGATAACTGAATTCTTTGCAAAATACTGAAGACTTGGCAGAAGACACAATTAAGATTTTGAAGTTGTCTGGCAGTTTATGTTGGTGTGTTATTTTGACATGGTGACCTCAAAAGGGACCTCTTTCAGACTTGGAGAATGTTAGTTGTGTGCTTTTCCTAGCATAAACAGTCTCCGCTCCCTCGGCCCTCCCCACGACACTCTGCAAGTAATGCGTGTTTTCTGCCCACAGGGGGTGCTGCAGAATGTGAGGTTTGTCTTCGGAACCACACCAGAAGACATCCTCAGGAACAGAGGCTGCTCCAGCTGTGAGTACCCTTCTGCTTTTAGGGTGCATGGGGAAATTGGGGAGCTCCTACCCAAAACAAGCCGAAACTTAAACAGTGTTGGTTGTGTATAAATTACCCCGGGTAACATAGGTAAGAGGTACATAAAAGTGACCTTGAAGGCTATTTCACACACACGTCCACCCCTCACCCCAAACGAAATGTCTTTTACAACTAGGAACACTGGGGGCTGGTGGCGAGAGCGTCTCCTGTTACTCTTCTCATCGTGTGTTTCTTGGTTTCTTGGCAGCTACCAACGTCCTCCTCACCCTTGACAACAACGTGGTGAATGGCTCCAGCCCTGCCATCCGCACTAACTACATCGGCCACAAGACGAAGGACCTGCAAGCCATCTGCGGCATCTCCTGCGATGAGCTGTCCAGCATGGTCCTGGAGCTCAGGGGCCTGCGCACCATCGTGACCACACTCCAGGACAGCATCCGCAAAGTGGTCAGTGGCCTCCACTCCCAGCCCTTTAGCAGGAGCCCCTGGAGCTTTAGCCTTTAGTGTAATCCCGACGGACCAAACATGAGGGTGGACACTGATGAGCTTTCTCCCCCTTTTAGACTGAAGAGAACAAAGAGTTGGCCAATGAGCTGAGGCGGCCCCCACTCTGCTACCACAACGGAGTCCAGTACAGGAACAATGAGGAGTGGACCGTCGACAGCTGCACGGAGTGCCGCTGTCAGGTGAGGGTCTTTCCCAACTGAAACGCACACTGATGGCAGGTGTTCGATGCCGCGGTCTCTGGGGAAATGCCAGTGGGCCACACAAGCTCTTTCTGTGTTCTATGGCTTGATATCGAAGAGTGTGTGTGTGTGTATGTGTGTGTAAGTAAGATGTAATTATGACATCGACAGAATCTATTTAAACTCTCACAAAGTTTTCCAAAGGCTTAATTATACCCCAGGCTAAGTATCAAAAAGAACAAATCGAAGACAGCTGAGTAACTTGCCTGCCTCATTTCAAAGACTCAGTGTTGAATGTCAGGTACACAACACCTGGCTGGAGCTTGCCCCAAACCTGATTTGTATGCAGCTATGACAGGAGGTTCTTTCAACACAGTGCTGACTATTGAGATGACTCAGCCTGACACTGTCAGGACGTAACCGTCTGCTGAGCTCAGGGGGCACGTCCTGCAGCACGTGCCACTCTAGCTTTCCCCAGGGCCAGCGGCGGGTGAGTCTGGGAGTTGACCCGGCTCGTTAAGCAAAGTCAAGCTTAAATACAAATCCTGGATTGCTGGATTTTTGGAGCCATCTTTACTAAATTCCTATCCAGGTCTGTACAGGAGGAAAAAATATGCTCATCGAGCTTCTTTTCCCCACAGACATAATAATTTTAAATTTAAAAGTACCAGCAGAGTTTTGAGTTCTGTTCATCTGCACCTGAAATTGATCTGACCTGTGACATTTGGTGATTCCCTTTGGATAAATCCTTCATGCGGCACCTTCCGCCGGTGACGGAGTAGCGCTCCCCCGGGACGGAGTGATGAGCAGCCCACACTAGGACTGTGTCTGCGATGCTGGTAGATGCAGAGAAGGGAGGCCTGGAGGCCATGTATAGCTGCGACCGTTCATCTTATAACTGAAGTGTTAAGTAGTATGTCACCTTCCGTTTGCAATATGCTTAGTGACCCATTTCCTCCTCCCTCTTGCCCTGCAGAACTCCGTTACCATCTGCAAAAAGGTGTCCTGCCCCATCATGCCCTGCTCCAATGCCACAGTCCCTGATGGAGAGTGCTGCCCCCGGTGTTGGCGTAAGTCCCCCAAACCGCACAGCCCCACAGCGCCCAGTCACTGCCACACCCACACTAGAGAGCTCAGCGCAGCGCTGGAGCCCCACGGCCACCCCCATATGTTTCCATTCCGTTGTTTGCTGCAGCATCTGGTGAACTGCTGGCGTGTTTGCTGTATAAAGCCAAAAACCCCATTATGACTAAATCTTAATTACCCCTCTGGGTGATGGCACAGGCAGTAGCAATCTTGGTGCAGCTCATTGATCCTGATTATATGCCTTGAGGAAGAGAGAGAGAACTTGTTGCAGCAGTAAGTCTAAGTTGACTGCTTCTAGAATTTGACTTCACGGCTTAGAGTTAAGGAAAATCTGTTCACCAGGAAAACTGATGGGCTGTAGTGTGAGCATTGGGCTTAGGGGGACCTAGAGCTTCTGCCCAGTGTGTCTGCAGGAGCAGGAGACCAAAGGAAGGACAGTCTGGGCTTTAGGGCACCAGCGGAAATGAGGCACCGCGCTGTCCCGTGGCATCCCGTCCCTGGCTTTCGTGGCCTGTGTGTGAATTACTCACTGTGCTGGGACAGCACTGACAATAGCCGGTGCAAGTCCAAAACCCACGCAGCACACCAAAACAGGACCTGAAGCGGGAGAGCAGCACCCGCCCTACACACGGTCCTGTGCCGGCACCCACTGGCACAGCTCCGAGCAACCAGCCCCAGCCAGGGGTCACGGTCGGGATGGCGGCACTGGGACAGTCACTTGCTTTTCTAGTTCTGTCCAGTGTGCACTTCAGCTGTGGGTTAGCGAGAACAAAGCGAGCTGGGGACTAGAGGAGTTTTGAGCTTGAATCGGGGATTGCCAGCAGGAAAACTTCCAGCTGACGGCGAGAGGACATGAGTTCTCCATCTCTTGTCTGCTGCAGCTGGGCGTGAGCATAGTCCTGGCGCCTGGGCAGGTGGCAGACAAACACGTTCTCCTGTAAAAGACAAGCAGAGAAGGCCCCACCTGCTCAGGCGAGAAAGGGCGATGCACCGATTAACTCCATGATTGAGCTGGAGCCCAGGGCCAACAGTCGCTGAGCGGCCTGGAAGCTCACCTGCCAAACGCATGGCCTCGGGCTCCCCAAAACGTCAGAAGTGGCTCCTATACACTGCCTAAGACTCGGGTGTTCTTGGAAGCCTGGGACTGGACATGCCTACCGATAGATCTTAAGTCAGGAAAGGGAAACTCATTTGAAATGCGGAGGGAGGAGAAAGGAAGCGGCGGTGAACAGAACACCCACGGGGATGGGGCTGAGCTGTGCCGCCTGGGCAATGCATTCAGTTACCCCACGCAGTGCCCGCCCTGCCCTGGGATAAACCCCTTGGCGGTTGGCCTAAGAAATCTCTTGCTTTTCACCCTTTGGCAAGGGAAGAAAGCCCTGAGCAGAGCAGTCTGAAAAACAGTCGTAACGACCACACATTAAATAAACCCGTCTCCTCTGCAGCCAGCGACTCCGCGGACGATGGCTGGTCCCCCTGGTCCGAGTGGACCTCCTGCTCCGCCACCTGCGGCAACGGGATCCAGCAGCGCGGCCGCTCCTGTGACAGCCTCAACAGCCGGTGCGAGGGCTCCTCCGTCCAGACGCGCACCTGCCACATTCAGGAGTGTGATAAGAGATGTAAGCATCTTGTAAGCACCCTTAGGGGTGTGGAGAACTGGCCTCTGCTGGCCATCCCCTAGAGCAGCCCCACAGCGCGGGTTCCAGGCTCTCTGGATCTGAAGCCTGGTGCTGCCGTCTGCCCGTGCACCCTTGAGCGCCACTTGCCCTCTCAGACTCCACATTTGTGCTCTGGGGCCAATGATAGTCCTCGATAGGGTTGTCTTGAGGAGTTTAGTTAGATACTGCATTTCAGGCAGTTAGCACAGAGGTCAGCTCATGATAAGCACCGATAACCATCAGCTCTGAACTTTAGTCAAACAGGATGGCGGCTGGAGCCACTGGTCGCCGTGGTCGTCTTGTTCTGTGACATGTGGCGAGGGTGTGATCACCAGGATCCGGCTCTGCAACTCCCCCAGCCCCCAGATGGACGGGAAACCGTGCGAAGGCGAAGCTCGGGAGACCAGGGCCTGCCAGAAAGACGCCTGCCCTGGTGAGTGAGCACGTGGCCGGCCGAGGGCTGAGCCCCCGTGGCAGCTCTGCCCTGCTGCTCGCCTGGCATCTGACCCCTCTCTCTGCTCAGTGCCTCATGGAGGGGAAAGGTTACTTTCTAGAGAAACAAACAAGCAAAGTCCTACATACTCAGCAGCTTCTTGTAATGAAAAACAGAAGGAAAGCCATTTCAAGCTCTCCCTCTTCCCATTCTTCACGTGTCAGGGTAGCAGTGTTTTCTTGAACAAACTTAGGATAGTCGTCTGTCACAGGGCAGGTGTTTGAAATGGACCTTAACTTCCACATGTGGTTTGCTTTCTTCTAGTCAATGGAGGCTGGGGTCCCTGGTCGCCGTGGGACATCTGTTCTGTCACCTGTGGAGGAGGAGTACAGAAACGCAGCCGGCTCTGCAACAACCCCGCCCCCCAGTTTGGAGGCAAGGACTGTGTTGGGGAAGTGATGGAAAACCAGGTCTGCAACAAGCAGGACTGTCCAATCGGTGAGCCATGCAGCCCGGGACAAAACCAGCCTGGGGTTCCACTGACCGAATGTCAGGGTCAGCATTCAAGGGCCTCCTGGCTCTGAGTAGTGCTGAGCGGTTCGATTGCTCTAAGGTGCGGGATGGACAGCATAACCTCTGGTTAGCAGTGACATAGTCCCTACAGCATCTCCCACTGCGTCGTGTCCTCACTGACCAGCACAGCAGGGAAAGGCAGCCAGACCAACTGTTTCCCATCTGTCCCTCCTCAGATGGGTGCCTGTCCAACCCCTGCTTTGCCGGTACCAACTGTACGAGCTACCCTGACGGCAGCTGGAAGTGTGGAGCTTGTCCCCCTGGCTACAGCGGAAACGGCATCCACTGCAAAGATGTCGACGAGGTGAGATGCTGACGGCTCGCCGTTCCCGCTTCTGGGAAAGCTGTTCGCCCGTGCCCCTCATTTCCTGCGGCAGTGTTTGCACACAGTGAGCAAACTGCTTTCCTTCCACAGTGCAAGCTCGTGCCTGACGCCTGCTTCAACCACAACGGAGAGCACAGGTGTGAGAACACAGACCCCGGCTACAACTGCCTGCCCTGCCCGCCGCGCTTCACAGGCTCGCAGCCCTATGGCCGGGGCATGGAGCACGCCACAGCCCACAAACAGGTGCGTGTGGGGTCCACCTGGTGGGCCGCATGGAGGACGGGTATCTCTGGCCGAAACATCAGGACAGGGAGGAATGTCGTTTCATCCTCTTCACAGAAAAACAAGGGAGAGGGTGAACGCCCAGTCCAGCTTTTAGAATCATGACTAGAAAACCCACGGTAAACCCAGCAGTGGTAAACCCAGCAGTGCATCACACTTGAAAATGCTGCTCTCGGATGAGCTGTGAGCCGACAAAGCCATAAACTCAGGGCAGGAGAGACACACACAAAGCGATGGCCACCTGTAAACCGGACACTGCAGGGGAGCTCAGGGAGGGACAGAAGTGGCCCACACTCTTCCCCGTGGAAACCGTCCCAACACGATAGGGATCTGGGTTCTTCCTGCTTCCGCGGTACCTGGAGACTCGTGACACCAGGATGCTGTCCCCACAGGTGTGCAAGCCCCGCAACCCGTGCACAGACGGGACGCACCACTGCAACAAAAACGCCAAGTGCAACTACCTGGGCCACTACAGCGACCCCATGTACCGCTGCGAGTGCAAGCCCGGCTACGCCGGCAATGGCGTCATCTGCGAGGAGGACACCGACCTGGACGGCTGGCCCAACGAGGACCTGGTGTGCGTGGCCAACGCCACCTACCACTGCAAAAAGGTAAAAGCCACTCCCTTGTGAGCCCCAGAGGGAAAGCACGTCAAAAGAGCAGGCTGGGGAATTGTAAATGCTTCAGGCTCAAACATGAAACCGAAAGAGGGTGTCACCCGAGGCAGAGCAGCACGGATTCTCAGCAGCAGGGAAGCGCTCGGTGCCAAGGACGTGGCTGTGCCAGGCCCTTCTGGCACTGGCGTCCCGCGGTCTGTTATTTTGTCCCCGCAGAAGGGTTCACTTCCCTGCTGAGTACCAGCAGGCAGTGTGGCTTGTGTTTCCAGCACACAGAAGGCCTAGAGCATCTACACAGACTTTATATGTAGCCCTATATATCCCCCGAGAAAACGTTCAAATTTTTTGTGTTCCTGTAAAAAATGTGTCCTTACGGAGGAGCAGTCAGTCGTCCGTGTGCGGGTGGAGTGGAGCACGTGCGGACAGCGGCTGTAGCGTGTGCCTTCTCTCCTCTCCGCAGGACAACTGCCCCAACCTGCCCAACTCCGGGCAGGAGGACTACGACAAGGACGGGATCGGCGATGCCTGTGACAGTGACGACGACAACGACAAAATTCCAGACGAAAGGGTAAAAACACGTTTCCGTTTCTTTCACCTTTGCGGTTCATGAACAGCCTGAAACACTGTAAGGTTCAGAGTTATAGGGAAAAATAGACAAACTGATACATGGAATAATGAGAAATTACTCACTGTGTTTCAGCAGGTTGAGGACGTAGATGTTGCCGAGAGAATTTGTAAAGGAGGGTTTTGCTCTTCATCACAGCCTTCCCTCCCCTCATTTGAGCACGAGACTCCACATATAAACAAGTGACTTTGCTCCCCAGACTCACTTCCAGTGCCGAATCTAAATGCCAGTAGAATCTGCTTCGGGCATAGTGAGAACTGAGATGAGCTTCTGTTTACATCTCACTGACTGATAACCAGCAGGCTATTCCACATACAAACAAGTGACACTCTGCTCCCCAGATCCATTATGTCCTGGCTTTTGCCTTGGGCAGTGATCAGCTCACACCGAGCGCCCAGTCAGCGCAGCCGCTGGGTGGGAACCCTGCTGGGCGTTCTGCAGCATCCATGCGTGTTGTCGTGCACGTGCTCGGAGCCCGGGGCTGGCTGCGCACAGTGTGGTGAGATGCTCCCTTCCCGCTCTCCACAGGACAACTGTCCGTTCCACTACAACCCAGCCCAATACGACTACGACCGAGACGACGTGGGGGACCGCTGCGACAACTGCCCCTACAACCACAACCCAGACCAGGCCGACACAGACGGCAACGGGGAAGGGGACGCCTGCGCCGCCGACATCGACGGGGACGGTGAGGCGCCCCCTGACCCCAGCAGGCCCGCAGGGGGGAGGTGACCACACTCAGCTTTCGAGTGAATTTTCCCCAGCCCTGGCTGTCGAGTGGGGGTTTGGTTGAAATGACAGGCTGCAGATTTCAGCTGGCGTTTTGACCCCCGTTCTCTGCAGGCATTCTCAATGAACGAGACAACTGCCAGTACGTCTATAACGTGGACCAGAGGGACACCGACATGGACGGGGTCGGTGATCAGTGTGACAACTGCCCTCTGGAGCATAACCCAGACCAGGTAGGTGGACTCCTTCCACACCCTTCGGTCAAGGACTGGAGCACCCCTCTCAGGCCTCGGAAGTACAGAGTGCAGGCACTCCCGTCACCGTGGCCCTCCGTGGCCTCGCAGCCCATTCCTACACTTCTCTGTGAACAGTTTGCCGGTGCGCTGTCCTGGCAGAGCCCCGTGGAGCTCAGCGTGACAGTGTTGTCAGTTTACCTCGTCTGTGCAGGGAGGTCTGAGTGACTTGTTCAGCATGATGGACCACTGGGATAACTTTATACAAAGTAGAAATCTGTGACAACTCTAATAACATTAATCATATTTAAGACTAAAAGATGAAAGAACATACCCTTAAGCAAAATAACCATCTTCATGGCTAATGATGTAATGTGGCTGAGAGAAAAATCATCAAACTAAAAATACTCCCCCTAAACTGGAGAAATCCCTGTCATTGTCACAAGTGTTTGGCGCTTCAAAGAGGCACCGTTCTGCCCCCGTGCTGGGCAGTGCTATAAGCAGGCATTAGCCAGGACAGCGCCCACGTCCGGAAGTGTGCCTTTGCTTCTGCAGTTGCCCATCATTATTTCCTGGGAACAAAAGTTAAGGAATTTTTTTTGCTAAAATGCATTGTTCTGAAAATTTAGAAACCAACTTTTTAAAAATGGGAATATTTTTGTAAGATTCAAGACACAAGAAGGCCGTCTTTTCCTCCCAGTATTTGTTCTTAGGAGGGGCTGTAAAACAAAAGGCAAGAGGGTAAAGAGTGTCCAGGCCGTAAGGGGAAAGTGTGAATGGCCTGAGATGGCTCTGAGGGCCCAAGGGCACCAAGGGCCATATTTTCAGATTGGGTCTTACCATCAGTTAAACCTTCTCACTACCATGTAACCTCCCTGGGTGATTTTTTGGTTCCTCAGACTGTGATCAAACCTATAACAAAATTCAGGCATTATGTAAAAACCTTACTAGCAAAGAGCATAAATTATGACAAGAAAAATCTCTCCTTGTATATAAATAATTTTTAAGCACCCCATGCACACTGGACGATATAAAAGGACTCTGAGAGATACAGCTTCGAAAACCCCGAGAGTTCTGACTTTACCTGAGCCAACAGATGGCAGTCTTTATGGACCAGTCAAATAAAAGGAAACACCTAAAAATAAGATAACTCACTGATCCCTACCATCTGAACCGCCCAGCATGCACAAAACAGGGCCAGGGCCGTGTTTCTGTGACATGACGGCCTAGGGTAGCAGTTCACATGTCAACAAGTTTCAACTGAAACCCTTCCATTGGAAAATAATGAAATGTACCCAAAGGATTTAACTTCACATTAAACTAGAAGCAGTTACCACTGTACTTCATCCTTTGTGATTAAGTAGTGCTTACTTAATCACAAATAAATAAAACTTTGTTTTGTTTAGAATGTGTTATATTTTAAAAAAGCTCAAATATCCCTTTTCAAATTTTCATGGGAAAACAAGGATCAAGAAAAGAAGTAACACTGGTTAACTCTACTGTCTCTTAGCAGTCGCGTGTGGGTGTAAGTCTCCACTGGCCTCTCAGGCGTCAGAAGGAGACTCTTCCCTGAGTTAGAACTCAGTTCCCCGAGTTAGAACTGACGCTGGGAATTTACTCCTTGGTTCACCTCCGTCTCTCCCTTCCAGCTGGACTCCGACTCAGACCGCATCGGAGACACCTGCGACAACAACCAGGATATCGACGAGGACGGCCACCAGAACAACCTGGACAACTGTCCCTATGTGCCCAATGCCAACCAGGCTGACCATGACAAAGATGGCAAGGGAGACGCCTGTGACCACGACGATGACAACGACGGCGTTCCTGATGACAGGGACAACTGCAGACTCGTGCCCAACCCTGACCAGAAGGACTCTGATGGTGAGTCGGGAGAGCCCCTTTTTAGGAGAGTGACTGAGTCAGCGGCTCTCCAGATTGAGGAGCAATAACAGAGCTGAATGCATTCGGGAGGGTGAAGAGCCCAGATGCCAACATGGACAAGATTGTGAGTTTCTGACACCAGTGATAGTAGTATTTCAGGATTTCACTGAACTCTCGCCTCTTTCCCTTAGGTGACGGCCGAGGTGATGCTTGCAAAGATGATTTTGACCATGACAGTGTGCCGGACATCGATGACATCTGTCCTGAAAACGTTGACATCAGTGAGACTGACTTCCGCCGATTCCAGATGATTCCTCTGGACCCCAAAGGGACATCCCAAAATGACCCTAACTGGGTGGTCCGCCATCAGGGTAAAGAACTTGTCCAGACCGTCAACTGTGACCCTGGACTTGCTGTAGGTGAGTAGCGAGTTCTTTGAACGGAAGGCTAATTCATACGTGGGGAAGAAGCAAATAAAAAACCTGGCTGTTGTGTGCATCCCTGTGGGGACTAAGGATGTCTGGGAATGTGATAGAGAACCTTCTGAAAGCAGCAGCTTTTAATTTGGGTCTGGCCTCATCCTCAAGGTTACGACGAGTTCAATGCCGTGGACTTCAGTGGCACCTTCTTCATCAACACTGAAAGGGATGATGACTACGCCGGGTTTGTGTTTGGCTACCAGTCCAGCAGCCGTTTCTATGTTGTGATGTGGAAACAGATCACCCAGTCCTACTGGGACACCAACCCCACACGGGCTCAGGGATACTCAGGCCTTTCCGTGAAAGTCGTGAACTCCACCACGGGGCCCGGCGAGCACCTGCGGAATGCCCTGTGGCACACAGGAAACACCCCTGGCCAGGTAGGGGCGACTCCTGCAGAGGGAGCGAGGGGATGGGCCCTCCACGAGCACTGGGGACACTGTGCTTTTGGCCAAGAGGCAGAAGGAGTCTTAGATGCCATGTCCCCAGCAGCACCAGCTGCAGCACTGAGCTCTGCTTTGCAAAACCACGGTCATGTCTGAGACAGGAGTACCATCCCTGGGGCTGCCCTTCAAATCCAAAGGCAGTTTCAGCCTCTTCAACAAAAAGGCTCCCTCACTTCTCTCTCTCTCCTTTTTATGTGCTTTCAAGGGCACACGTCAAATGAAAGAGGGAGGCCTTAGGAAAAAAACCTGCATTTCAGCCCTCTAACCTAGGTCAACCTGGTACCTTTCACTGTTCCTTGTAGAATGAAACATCAATGTAATCATCATGGAGCTGTGTTTCAACCTGTTCCTTTTCCTTCAGGTGCGCACTCTGTGGCACGACCCTCGTCACATAGGCTGGAAAGATTTCACCGCCTACAGATGGCGTCTCAGCCACAGGCCAAAGACTGGCTTCATCCGGTAAGGCTGCAGTGACGGAATTTGGTCACAACAATGGGCGAGAAGGCAGAGACTGAAACGGGGACTAATGAGATTTTCTTTTTTCCTGCAGAGTGGTGATGTACGAAGGGAAGAAAATCATGGCAGACTCAGGACCCATCTATGACAAAACCTACGCTGGTGGCAGGCTAGGGCTGTTTGTCTTCTCTCAAGAAATGGTGTTCTTCTCCGACCTGAAGTACGAGTGCAGAGGTAAGAGCCACGTTACGTGAATGTGCAGCTGACGTCTCTAATTCAGACCAGTGTCAGGGACATCAGTTACGGGAGAGGCTGAACTCAAGACTGTGTTACAAAGTTGTCTGTATTGTGCTGTTGAGAACACAGTGATAAAGATGAAATAAGGCCTATCAACAGTGGCTTACGGAATCCTGAGTCTCGTTAACAATATTAATTTACTTAGCAATCTGTGTTCTTCATACACAGTGCCAAGTAAACTGCAGAAGAGCTCCTGTCCAGTTTAGACCACACTGATAACTACTTAAAATTTGACGTTTCTACACTTCACTCCTCATAGTTTCATTTATGCCACAGCAGCACAAGTTGCTTTTCGAACCTTTGCCTGTTGTACGTAGAAGGGAAAGGAGTGCTGCCTTCACATTGGACGTTAACATTCACCGCTAACCTTAGCTGTTTGTCCTCCAACCCGTTCACTCAGTGGTTACTTAGTCTCAGCACTGGGCCTACCAAGAAAAATAAATGTGCTATAATTGTTTACTGGGACAAGGCCTAATGCCAACAAAATCAATTAGAGTAAAAAAAAAAAGTTAATTTTACTCAAAATACTTAAAAATTCAGACTCGCAGATTGAATCACAGTGACATAAAACACCCTAACCTTCACACGCTGAAAGCCCTGGAGGGCACCGCCCAGGTTTGGTGAGGCCAGGCGGCAGCCATGTCCCAGCCAGCACGTTCAGACGCGGCAACGTTTAATTTTATACGCTGACCATCTTCAATTATGCTTTTGTTGTTATAAAAGTAGAGCTATACCTCAGGTGTTTATTCATTAACGGATATTAAGATGACAGTCCCTTTGTGAACGAGTTTTTGTTTATCTGTTTGGGTTTGTTATTTTAACAGATTCCTAATCTTCAAACTGTTGATCAAAAGACTGACCATAACCGATGCCGGTATTGCACCTTCTGGAACTATGGGCTTAAGAAAACCCCCAGGGTCACGCCTCCCTGCCTGCCCTTTTCCTCTGCTTGCATCAGTGCGGACTCCTAAACCACGTGACTTGACTCAAGAAGATGCGATTTTCTGAATCAGACTCAACATTCAGCCTCTGAATAAGAAGAGAATCTTACAAGAATATAAATGATTACTTTGGTTCACTTTTGGAAAAAGCAAAAGCATCCACCTGCTTCAGTTGGGAAGGTGCCAGCTCCACTCGCCTTTTGTCAGAGCAGGGTGCCCTTGTGAGGCCACCTGAGCAGTGGGCCCAAAAGTGCTTTCAGGCATGTGAGAGGAGGGAGGACTCACGAGAATTGGCAAACGAAACCACTGCTGTCCTAGTCCCTCGGGAACAGGGGGCGCGCAGGGGCCAAAGCCCTAAGGGGAAGGGCGCAAACCCAAGAGATGATTGTATGAGGAGAACATGGAGGAACTGTTACACATTCGGTACTAAACCATTTTCAGGGGATTGAAAGACTGTTGCTGGATTTCATGATGCTGACTGGCGTTAGCTGATAGGCACTTAAATAGAGGCAGGGGAGGGAGGCAAGGACTGACTTCTGGACTTCCTCTTGGATGCCCACCCCTTACATGTCACATATAGTGACCAGAGTAGGGAGGCAGGATTAAACCAGAGGGTAAGGCAGCACTGGCTGCCACTGCCTGGTTACACTGAAATTGTTGGTTTCATTCTAGATGTAGCTCGTGCAGATGTAGCAGGAGAATAAGAAAATCTACCATCTCAGTGAGCACCACGCTGCCTCCCAGGGAGGGGCAGCTATGCTTGTATTTTCATGGTTAGAAAGGCACAAAATTATTCACTTAACTAAAACATTCCTTTTCTCTCTTTTGTCCTGAATATCGTGGAGTTTTCTAATTCTCTTTTGGACTGTAATTTTGTTTTTTTTTTTACACTTTACAATGTAAAATATTTATTTTTTACTTACTCTGGAGAACCTATCTGAAAGACTTCATGGGACAGGAAGAAGCGTAAGGACTATCCCCATCATCTTTGAGTCTTCATGACTGTAAGGTTGTAAATACAGATTATTTATTAACTCTGTTCTACCTGGAACCTAGGTTTCGTATGGAAAGCGAGAGCAGGTAGTTGAGATTCGTCAGCAAATCTCACAAGAAGGGCACAAGGAAAGTCAGCAGAGCAAGCTGCTCTTCACTTTGTGCCTAAGTGATCTGGGATTTTGTTCCTTGTCTTTCCCGGTGGAATGAGCTGGCTGTCCACCCGCAGGTGTTTGAGACGGCACAGAGAGCCACGATGCCTTTGCTCCTGGTGCACCCCGCCCCTCGTGCCTATTTCCAGGGAGAGAGAAGCATCTCTGCTTATTTGTTTTTCATTTTTCCAAAAGAAAAAAATGACAAAGGTGAAACTTATATACAAATATTACCTCATTTGTTGTGTGACTGAGAAAAGGATTTTTGGCTCAAGCTGAAAGGGTTTAAGTGTCTAACAAACTTAAAGCTACTGTAGCACCTAAACAAGTTGACGTTGTACATAGTATAAAAACTCTGCAGAAAAGTATTCCCAGTAAGGAAACAGCATTGAAATGTTAGATACATTTTCTGAAAGTTATTTTTTTCTATCATCTTGTATACCATTGCTTTATTTTTATAAATTATTTTCTCATTGCCATTGGAATAGATATCTCAGATTGTGTAGATATGCTATTTAAATAATTTATCAAGAAATACTGCCTGTAGAGTTAGTATTTCTATTTTTATAAAATGTTTGCACACTGAATTGAAGAATTGTTGGTTTTTGTTTTGTTTTTGATTTGATTGCTTGCCCCCTCGCCCAGTTTTTACTATTTGCCAATACCTTTTTCTAGGAATGTGCTTTTTTTGTACATTTTATCCATTTTACATTCTAAAGCAGTGTAAGTTGTATATTACTGTTTCTTATGTACAAGGAACAACAATAAATCATATGAAAATTTATATTTATACTTACCGTACACATGTTTATTTGTTCTCTACTGGCTTTATGTGATGAGGTGTGGGTAAATTCCATTCTTAAACCAGTATGGCATATATAAAAAAAATTTCAGTTAACATTCATAGTTTCTATACAATTTTAAAAGACTGTATTGCTTAGAATACACACTTGCTAGATTTGTGGAATAAAGAACGAAACAAATTAGTCTGCCACATTGAAAATACAGAAAAAAAACAACCCCCAATATGTGGGCCCCAAAAGTATACAATACCATATTTTATTAATGTCATTTATTGAATGCTTTTCAAAATCTTTCTGTTAAAAAAAATAAAGGGGGGGAAGCAGGATAGAAGCATATAAATTCTTGAACCTACATTTTAAAAAATTCTTTATTCATTTACAGTTGTCTCACTTTTTCCTCCATTCTCCCCTGCCAATCCCTCCCACGTTCAATCTTTCCCCTCACCCTGTTGTCCTTGTCCATGGGTCCTTTACACATGTTCCTTGACCCTTCCCCTTCTTTCCCCCATTATTTCCCTCCCACCTCTCCTCTGGTCACTGTCAGTTTGTTCTTTATGTCAATGTCTCTGGTTCTATTTTTCTCACTTGTTTGTTTTATTGATTAGATTCCTCTTATAGGTGAGATCATATGGTATTTGTCTTTTACTGCCTGGCTTATTTCACTTAGCATAATGCTCTCCAGCTCCATCCATGCTGTCACAAAGGGCAGGTGCTCCTTCTTTCTTTCTGCTGCGTAGTATTCCACTGTGTAAATGTACTGCAGTTTTTTGATCCACTTATTTACTGATGGGCATATAGGCTGTTTCCAGCACTTGGCTATTGTAAACTGTGCTGCTATGAACACTGGGGTCCATAAGTTCTTTTGAATTGGTGTTTCGGGGTTCTTAGGGTATAATCCCAGCAGTGGAACTGCCAGGCCAAAAGGCAGTTCCATCTTTAGTTTTCTGAGGAAATTCCATACTGCTTTCCAGTGACTGCACCAGTCTGCAGTCCCACCAACAGTGCCCTAGGGTTCCTTTTTGTCCACAACTTCGCCAGCACGTGTTGTTTGTTGATTTGCTAATGATGGCCGTTCTGACCCACGACTGATGGCACTGGATGAGCAACATGCTGTGAGCTGTGGAGAAGCTTTAAAATTAAGTGTTACGAGGGAAGAATTGTCCTTGAAAAATTGAGCCAAACTCTACGAAATATCACATTTTAGAGAATTAATATAACTTTCACCAAAAACATGACTAAAGACAGACAAATCCTAAAAAACACATATACCTAGAAAATATCAAATTATTTTATGAAGAGGACAAAGCATTGACATAAGCAGATGTTAAGTTTTAGGCGGGCTAACCACGAATGTTAACTGACCAATTAACTTCAAGCTTTAATAAAAACAAGTAGAATAAGAATATTGTAAGTAATTAAGGGTCTGGCTTTGAGGTCCCTTAAATACTAGAAAGGACCGAGCAGGATAGAATCTTCCTTTGTTTTTCTCTTTCATTCTAAAAACATTTACCTAGGCTATATCATATGTAAGTATAAATTGCCAAATCATTCTATGGCACTCAGGTGAAAAATCATGAACTAGAGGTGGGAATAGTTATAGAGTTTAAAAAACTAATTTGAAAAAGTGATTCTTTGAAACATGGTATCATTCATTCTCAGAGTAGCTCAACAAGTGAAGTCTTGGGAGAGAATTCTGATTCACTTTTAAGTAGCAGATGAAAAGTAACAGGAAATACCCAGGTGGGGCATAGAAAGTGGGAAGAAGACCTTGATTCCCAGGCATGCTTCATGTTATCACAGACTGACCTTCAAATCAGCAGTTGTATCAAAATAAAGAACTTAGTAAAAATTAAAATTATGACATCAAGGTGATAGCTTTTTCTTCCTACAAGTGTTTATTGTCACTCCTGGTCAGGATAACAGAGTAGGTGAACGTGCGCACCTCCTCTGAAAACCACATCAGAATTCCCTCTGAATTACAGGACCACCACCCTTCAGAACCGCCTGGCAGCTAGCTGCACCATAGTCTTATAACTAAGGATATAAAGAAGCCCCATCAAGGGTGGTAGGAGAGGCAGAGACACAAAATGAGCTTGTCCCACACCCACTGTGGCAATTGAGAATCTGGAGGGATGCCCCCACTGCGGAGGTCCCCCTTGAGGAGCAAGGGGTCCCAGCTCCACACAAGATTACCCAGCTCAGGGCACCAGTGCTGGGGAGGGGAGCCTCCATGACATCTGCTGTGAGAATCAGCAGGGATTGCATCCAAGTGAGAGGGAGGGCTGGTGGAGTCCCAACTGGTGCTGCTGGTAAGGGGTCCACAAACAGGCTTGCTCACACTCATTTGCTCTGGGCACAGCGGCAGCAGCTAACAAGTGCCATGGACTTACAGAGAGGATGTGAAGTGAAGGATGGAATGGAGTCAGGGCGGCCCTCTCTGGGGACAGAAGTGCCGCAGGCCCCACTGCATCTTTGTTGAGCCTGCCCACCACCCAGCCTGCAGGCACAGATGGGCTCCAAACCTGAGAGCTCCACTAACCTGGTTAATACTATCTGCCCTGCCTGGAAGTTTCCAGAGACCCCATCCCTTCCACATCTCACAACTGGCCCAAGCCTCTTCCAGCAGATTTTTCACACAAGCAGCCTGTCTCAACTCATACTATGGACTTGCCTAAAATCTCTCAAAGGTCCAAAAACCCCAAACAAGCAGCAGCTGGCCTTGGCATGCCCTGTACCTCTTACTAAGCAGCTCTAAGCCCAGCACAAGTGGCAACCAGTCTCAACTTGCACTGTAACTCCCATCAGGTGGCCCTAAGACTGGAATAAGCTGTGGCCAGTGCTGGCTTGGAACATAGCTTCAACTAAGTGGCCCACAAACCCAGCAAAAGTGGCAACTGACCTCAGCTCCCATTGTGGTGCCCACCAAAGGGTACCAGGCTCAGCACTAGTAGCAACTAGCTTTGGTCCACAGCATAGCCTCTCCTAAGTGCATCCAAACCCTGGACAAGCAGCAAAGAACTGCAGATCACTCTGTAGCTCCCACCAGGCAGCTCCAAGCCAAACACAAATGACAGCAGACCTCGGCCTGCTCTGGACCCCTCCCCAAGAGGCACAGAACCAACACACATATGGCCAGCTTCAAACCACACCAGAGAACCCCCAACCAGCTCCACAAATGACACACTAGAAGGGCTGACTCAGCTGGCACCAGAGCCCAGTTAAAGCAACTCCCACTCTATGGGGTCAGCCCCTAAAAAACAGCTATCCTCTGTAGTCACAGCTAGTCCTCACAGTGAGTCAGCCCGAGGGTCAATCTCACCCACTGACATGCCAACAGCCATCAAGGCTCAACTATAACAAGAGAGCACATATAACCTACACAAGGATACTCCAGCTCAGATGAACAGTGGATTGGGCCACTGGACCTCACAGGACACCTACTACATAACGCCACTCTGCCAAGACTGGGAGACACAGCAGATCTACCTAGTACATAGAAACAAACACAGGGATGCAGCCAAAATGAGGAGACAAAGAAGCATGTCCCAGATGAAAGAAAAGGATAGAATTCCAGAAAAACAACTAAACAAAATGGAGGCAAGCAATCTACCAGATTCAGAATTCAAAACACTGGTTATAAGGATGCTCAATGAACTTAGGGAAAGAGCAGATGAGCTCATTGATAACTTCAACAAAGAGGAAACATAAAAAGAGGAATAGAAAACATTAAATCTGGTCAGGATGCTCAGCTGGTTAGAGTTTCATTCCAATACATCAAGGTTGTGGTTCAGTCCTGGTCAGGGAACATATAAGAATCAACTAGTAAATGCATAAATAAGTGGAACAACAAATCAATCTCTCAATCTCTCGATCTCTCTCCCCCTCTCTTCCTCACTCACTCCTTCCCTCTTTCTCTCTCTTTCTCTACCCTCCTTTCTTTCTCTAAAATCAATAAATTAAAACAAATTTTGAAGAAAACATTAAAAGTCAGAATTGAAGAATACAATGACTGGAATGAAGAATACTAAGATGGAATCAACAGTGGATTATATGAAGCAGAGACTGAATCAGTAATTGGAAGACAAGGTAGTAGAAAATACCCAATCAAAACAGCAAAATAAAGAAGAATTTTAAAAAATGAAGATAGTTAAAAGACCCCTGGGATAACATCAATCATACCAACATTTGTATCATAGAGGTACCAGATGGAGAAGAGAGAGTGCAAAGGATTGAAAACCTATTTGGAGAAATAATGACTGAAAACTTCCCTAAATGTGGCAAAAGGAAACAGACATACAAGTACAGGAAGCAAAGAGAGTCCCAAAAAAGATGAACCCAAAGAGACCCACACCAAGATACATCATAATTAAAATGTCAAAGGTTAAAGATAAAGACAGAATCTTAAAAGCAGCAAGAGAAAAGCAGTCAATTACCTACAAGGGAGTCCCATAAGACTGTTGGCTTTTTTCTCAACAGAAACTTTGCAGGCCAGAGGATGTGGCACAAAATATTTGATGTGATGAAATGCAAGACGAGCAATCATGATTACTCTACCTAGTGAGGCTATAATTTAGAATAAAAGGAGAGATCAAGAATTTCCCAGATAAGAAAAAGCTAAAGGAGTTCATCACCTCTAAACCAGCATTACAAGAAATATTAAAGGGACTTCTTTAAGTGAAAAAGAGCAAACATATCAATAAGACAACATGAAAGAAAAAATTACCACTGATAAAGGCAAACAGTAAAATCCATGGATCAACCATAAAGTTAGAACAAAGGTTAAAAAGCAAAAGTAGGAAAATCATGTGTAATCACAATAATAAATTAAGAACACATACACAAAAAAGAAGTAAAAATAATGACAAAAATATAAACATGGAGGGAATAAGTAAAAATGGTAGTGATTTTAGAATGTGTTTGAACTAAGCAAACATCAACTTAATACAGACTGCTATAAACATAGTACATATGAAGCACACAGCAACCACAAATAAAATCTCTACAACATATATATACAAGAAATAAAGAGAAAGGAATCCAAAGACAGACCTATAGAAAGTAATCAACATATAAGAAGAGAGCAAGAGAATAAGAAAGGAACAGAGAAGAACTACAATCAGAAACAATAAAATGGAAATAACTACATACCTTTCAATAATTACTTTAATTATAAGTGGATTAAATGCTCCAATCAAAAGACACAGGGTGAATAAATGGACAGAAAAAAAAATACATGCATACTCTGCCTATGAGAGACCCAGTTAAGACTTTAAAACATACACAGACTGAAAGCAAAGGGATGAAAAAAAATTTAATGTAAATGGAAACAAAGAAAAATAAGTTGGGGTAGCAATGCTTGTATCAGACCAAACAGACTTTACAGTGTGTGCTAGAACAGGGACACAGAAGGGTATCTCATAATGATAAAGGGACCAACCCAAACAGAGGATATAACTCTCCTAAACATCTACACAACCAGTGTAGGAGCACCTCAATGTAAAAGGCAAATATTGACAGGCATAAAAAGAGAGACTGACAGTAAAACAGACATAGTTGACAAATTTAACACCCCACTGACAGCAATGGATAGATCATCCAGACAGACAACCAACAAGAAAACAGTGGCCTTACTGACACATCAGACCAGACAGATTTAATTGATATTTTGGGGACATTTAACCCAAAAGCAACAGAACACACATTCTTTCAAGTGCACTGGAACATTTTTCCAGGACAGATGACATCTCAGGCCCCAAAACAACTACCAACAAGTTTAAGAAGACTGAAATCATATAAAGTACCTTCTCCCAACTCAGGGGTAAAACCAGAAATCAATTACAAGAAGAAAATTTCAAAACACACAAACATGGAGGTGAAACAACATGCTACTGGACAATGAATATGTTAACAATGAAATCATGGAAGAAATCAAGATACCTTGAAACAAATAAAAATAAAAACACAATGACCCCAATTCCATGGGACACAGGCAAATCAGTTGTAAGAGGGAAATGTATGGTCTACCTCAAGAAACAAGAAAAATCTCAACTACACAATCTAATCTTACACCTAAAGGAACTAAGAAAAGAACAGCAAACAAAGCCCAAAGTGAACAGAAGGAAGAAAATAATATATATCAGAGTTGAAATAAACAAATTACAGTCTAAATAACAATAGAAAAAAAAATCAAAGATTCCAAGAGCTTATTCTTTAAAAAGATAAACAAAATTGGTCAAATTTTAGCCAGATTCATCAAGAAAAAAAAAAGGGAGAGGGCCCAAAAACTAAAATCAGAAATGAAAGAGAAGTAACAACCAACATATATCACAACATATCACAGAAATATAAGGATTATGAGGAAGTAATACAAGCAATTATATGCCAACCAACTGGACAACCTGGAAGAAATGGATAAATTCCTGGAAACATAATCTTCCAAGGACGAATCAGGAAAAAAATCTGAGCAAACCAATAACTACTAATGAAATTGAATCAGGAATCAAAAAAATCCCAACAAACAAAGAGCCCTGGAACAGATGGTTTCACAGGTGAATCTTACCAAACATTCAAAGAAGAATACCTATCCTTTTCAAATTATTCTAAAATATTGAAGAGGAGGGAAAACTCCAAAACTTATTTTTCAAAGCCAGCATTACCCTGATTTTAAAACCAGGCAAAAACATTACAAAAACAGAAAATTATAGGCTAATATCCCTGATGAACATAGACACAAAAATCCTTGTGTCTGCTAGTTTGCTAGTAACAAAATACTAGCAAACATAATTCAGTAAAACATTAACAAGATCATACACCATGACCAAGTGGGATTTATTCCAGTGATGAAAGGCTGGTTCAATATCTACAAATCAATTAATGTTATACACCACATAAACAAAATGAAGAATAAAACCATATGATAGCAATATATGCAGAAAAACCATTTGACAAAATTCAACATCCATGTAATATAAAAATTCTCAGTAAAGTGGGGACAGAGGAAACATACCTCAACAAAATAAAGAACATATATGACAAGCTGACAACTAACATACTCAACAGGAAAAAGCTGAGAAGTTTGTTTTTAAGATGAGGAACAAGACAAGGATATACACTTTCACCACTTTTATTCAACATAATATTGGAAGTCCTAGCCACAGCAATCAAATAAGAAAGAAAAAGTATCCAAATTGGAAAGGAGCAAGTATAAATGTCACTATTTCCAGATGATATAATACTACATAGTGAGAACCCTAAAATAATCCACCAAAAACTATTAGAAACACAAAATGAAAAAAAAAATGAAGTCAATAAAGTAGCAGGATACAAATGAATGTTCAGAAATTGGTTGCATTTTTATACACCAGTAACAAACTATCAGAAAGATAAATTAAGAAAACAATCTCTTATAATTTCATCAAAAAGAATAAAATACCTAGGAATAAACTTAACCAAGGAGGCAAAAGACCTGTACTTGAAAAACTATAAGACTCTGAAGAAAGAAACTGAAGGAGATATAAATAAATGGAAGGTTATACCCACTGTGCTCATGGATAGGAGCATTAAAATGTTCCTGCTATCCAAAGCAATCTACAGATTCAATGCAATTCCTATCAAAACACCAATGGCATTTTTGCAGAACTAGAATGAAAGACCTCAACTAGCCAAAGCAATCTTGAGAAAGAAGAACAAAGTTGGAGGTATCACACTACCTGATCTCAAACTATACTACTAGGCTGTAGTAATCAAAACGGCATGGTACTGGCATAAAAACAATAGACACACAGATCAATGAAACAGAATAGAGAGCTCAGAAATTAACCCAAACCTATAATATGGTAATTTAATCTATGACAAAGGAGGCAAGAATTTACAGTGTGATAATGACAGTCTCTTCAGTTTGGGAAAACTGGACAGATACATGCAAAAAAATGAAACTGGATCATTTTCTTATATTATATACAAGAATAAACACAAAAAGGAATTAAAAACAAATGTTACGACCTAAAACCATAAAATTCCCAGAACAAAACAGAGGCAGTAAACTCTTTGATCACTCTTAGTAATATTTTTTGGATATGTCTTCTCAGGCAAGGGAAGCAAACAAAAAAATAAATAAACAAGTGAGATCTCAAACTAAAATGTTTTTCACAGTGAAGGAACAAGCGAAAAGACAACCTACTGAATGGAAGAAGATATTTGCCAATGATACAATCAACAAGGGGTTAATATTCAAAATATATATGGAATCCATACAACTTGGCAGCAAAAACAAACAATTCAATTAACAAATGGGCAGAGGACCTAAATGGACAATTTCTCCAAAGAGGACATACAGATGGCCAAGAGACATATGAAAAGCTATTCAATGTCTCTATCATCATGGAAATGGAAATTAAAACCACAATGAGATATCACTGCACACCTGTCAGAATGGCTATCATCATCAAATCAACAAATAAGAAGTGCTGGTGAGGAGGTAGAGAAAAGAGAACATTTGTACACTGCTGGTAGGATTGTAAATTGGTACAGCCACTATGAAAAACAAGACGTAGATTCCTCAAAAAATTAAAAAATAGAACTGTGTTATGACAAAGTGATTCCACTTCCAGGTATTTATCTGAAGAAACCCAAAATATCAATTCAAAAGACATATGCACACCCATGTTCATTGCAGCATTATTTACAACAGCCAAGATAGGGAAGCAGTCTAATTGTCCATCAACAGACAAACGGATAAACTGGTACAATGTATATAATGGAATATTACTCGGCCATAAAAGAGAATAAAATCTTGCCATTTGCAACAACATGGATGGACCTAGAGGGTATTATGCTAAGTGAAGTAAGTCAGACAGAAAAAGACAAATACCATATGACTT
The DNA here is from genome assembly GCF_004126475.2 of Phyllostomus discolor. Taxonomy (NCBI): domain Eukaryota; kingdom Metazoa; phylum Chordata; class Mammalia; order Chiroptera; family Phyllostomidae; genus Phyllostomus; species Phyllostomus discolor. The sequence goes on from NC_040903.2 coordinate 153,427,955, forward strand.
CATTGATAGGTGGAATCTAAAAAGACAAAATAAATGAACAAAGGAAATGAGAAGAAACTCACAGATACAGAGGGCAAATTGATGATTGTCAGGTGAGGGGGTTTGGAGGTTTGGGTGGACAAGGCGAGAGGGATTAAGGACTACCAATGATCAGCTATAAAAAGAGTCCCAAGGATGTAAAGTACAGCACAGGGCACAGCGTCAACAACATCGTAAGAACTATGGTGTCAGACGGGTACTAGACTTGTCGGGGTGATCACTTCCTAAGTTATATAAACGTGTAGTCACCATGTTGTACATCTGAAACTAATACAATACTATATGTCAACTGTAATTTAAAAATTAAAAAAAATTAATTGTCCTTTTTTAAAAAATCTCTTAATTTTAGGCCTATAATATCTAGGTTATTTTTCTCGGCCTTATCTTTCATTCTACTGATTACAATATAACTAACTTGTTAAATTCATTTCTGCAATATTGGAAATTTGGCTATCAACCTTACTGCTAAGAATTATACTTCCTTGAAATATCTTCTTTCTTTTCTTAGAGAAAACATTGTAATTGTTCTCCAAATTCTACTTCTGACTACTTCAATGTTATAAATTTATTAATATTTATCCTAATTATGCCATTATGTACTTTTCCTCTGTTTTAGTATTTTTACTTGCTTTCTAATTATATATATTTTAAGAGGACTGCTTCTTATTAAATTTAATTATGTAACATAAAAAAATGAAAATGATGGCATCAAGGTGATAGCTTTTCCCTGACAGAGTTCACTGTCCCATGTTTCAGAGGGAGCTGGACCGAAGGGCAAGGAACTTGAGGACCTGTGGGCATTTACACCACAAAGGTGGTGCTGGTAGTCTTCTTGAGAAGTGTTACGTACAAAAACTTCAAATTTTAAGATACTAAAATCATTCCTGAAATGAATTAGCTCTTGTTCTTTACTTTTTCATCTGTATCTTGTTCTGGGGCGACATTTTTATTATAAAGGGAAACTTAAAATAAAAACATTGGTTTTTAATAAGAACACTTTCTCCCCCTAGCAGGTTAACTTTTTATTTTTTTTTTAAGATTTTATTTATTTTTAGACAGAGAGGAAGGGCAGGAGAAAGAGGGGGAGAGAAACTTCAATGTGTGGTTGCCTTTTGCATGCCCTCCACTGGGGACCTGGCCTGCAACCCAGGCATGTGCCCTGACTGGGAATCAAACCAGTGACTCTTTGCTTTGCAGGCCAGCACTCAATCCACTGAGCCACACCAGCCAGGGCAAACTTTTTATTTTTTTAATCTGGAGCCTTATCAGTCCCTGTTAGAGGTACCTTCAGCTGACATGCTGTAGAATGGTGTCACCTCTTGTAATGGCAAAATTCATCTCTTCAGATCATTCAATTTTCCATCCCCTCTCTTAAACTCCTATAATATTTGGGGCTCACTATGCCCCAAATACCATTTGCAGAAACACATTATAAAGCCATAAAACTCTCCCAGCCCCACCCCACCCTGCCCCAATCCACTTTCCCTCTTGCTCTGTGACACACTCACATCACATACCACAAGCACATGGGTTTAGAAAGCTGAGCTCCTTTGAAAGGCTGATGGGTAAAAATGGCTCCTCTGGGCCACCACTCCAAAGTCTCACCCATATAACCTCTCCCCTATGATTCTTCTGACCTAAGCCCTACCTCACAAATGATGGCACCCCACTGCAAAAAACTCTTAGCATCAAGACAAATCACATTATAGGACACTGGCATCAGTGCATCACATGGACAGACAGTCCATTACACAGCACATTACTACTTTAATGTAAACTGAAGGAGGAGGCTCAAAAACGAAATTGCCTATTGTGTGCTCTAAAAATAGTAGCAGAATTCTTCATTCTAAATAGTAAATAAATCTCACATAAGCAATCACTAATATTATCTAATATTAGATAATATTTAGATGAAATAATTAGATGAAAATGTGTAAGCAAAAAATAATGCTACAAATACACTACTACAAATTTCATTAAAGGCAGCACAATAGCCAGCTCATTTTTTTTAATGAAGAAAAACTGGACTTCTAGTTCTAATTCCAATTCATCATATGGAGTGTTGACATGAAATTTTCTCATGAATCCAGGTTACTGACTTGTAACTAGACAAACCCTCTCTCTTAAAATAGTATCACAGAATTTTTTTAAGTAGTTGATCTTTATTTGCTGCATTCTAAAAGGCAAACTCTAAAAGATAACAAACTTAAAGTAATATATCAAATAATTCAAACTTCTGTGTAAGTAAAGTATCATTGCTAATAAGATAGTAAAGCCTGCTTTAACATTGCTTTGTTGAGAAAATCTATTTGTTTCTATGGCAAATTGTACTTAACAGGCATTTAATTGGGGAGGAAAAAGGAAAGTCAGGACCAAACAAAAATTCAGTGATTAAATCTGAATCACAATAAGGTTGTAACATATAAAATCAAGTACAAACGATCAGCACGTCAGCTAGTTTTAAAACAGTGCATATACAGAAAATGTTGGCTCCTATTATGTATCCCTGATGTTGCAAGGTTAGCAATAAAAAAATTTTTTTCCAGGAAAAACCATTGAACAATAATACCAAAGTCTCACAAATATCAAGGAACTGGAATCCAGAAAGAGAGAATCCAAACATTAAAGTCATTATTTGAGAAATGGTCTCGACAATCCATTCAAGGGATTCAAAGAGTCAGAAAAAGTATAATTTAATTTAATTCACCAACTTTCTGCCAGCGCACATCAGCTAGGCTTTGCCTAAGGTTCTTCACGTTCTTCTCTCACAGCTTCAGTCTCCTGCTCATCTGCACCTGAAAATCAACCACCCGAGTTGTTAGGCGATCAGAAATATGCACAAAATTAAGAAAAAATCATTCAGCCTATCTAACAGTGAATCTTTTACACCAGAGACAGTAACCACATTTTCATTTAATAGTGATTGGACAGTCACCACGGGGAGGGGGAGGGGAGGGGAGGGGAGGGGAGGGGGAGAAAGGCAATGTGAAGATAGGCAGAGGAGTGATGTGACCCCAAAGCAAGGAAGCCAAAGAAGGTCACAGCCTGAGACACTGGGAGGAGGAAGCAGTCTCCTCTAGCACCTCCAGGCAGACTATGGCCTTGCTGACACCTTGAATTCAGGTGTCAGGCCTCCAGGACTAAGGGATTATACATTCTGTTGAGATCATTTGTAGTGACAACCATAGGATCTAATACACATTTATAAAAGATATGTCAACGAAGTTGTTAAAAATCAACCTAATAATTAAGGGTAAATGATTTGTAGTTGCAGAGAGTAAAGTGAAAAATGTAGCAATACTGCCAACCCATGGAGAGGAAATACTAAACAGGATACAGAGGAAGCTGGGACAGATAAGAAGCAGACCGCAACATCCCACAGCTAAGGTGAGGACCAAGGGACCGACCCCGAGCCTTTGTAAGTGGCTCCTCCTACCAGGCACGCTCCCCTTCTTGCCCACCCAGTCAGTGACCACTCACCCTTGGAGGCTCAACTTCAATGCCACCTCCCCACCCCAGTGTTCATCATTCCCTCTGTAGCGCTGCCATGTACTTTGTCCTGAAACTCTTTTTTTTTAACTTTTCTTAATATTTTTTATTTTATTATTGTTCAAGTACAGTTATCTGCATTTTCCTCCCACACCTCCACACCCCAGCCATCCCCACCTCCCTCCCCTGTTTCCACCCCGCCTTAGTTTTGTCCATGTGCCCTTTATCGTGAGTTGTTCCTGAAAACCCTTATACACTTGTCCCAGCCTACTGCAGTGATCAGCTGGCATGGCTGCCTCGCCGACAGACTGAAATAATCCCGAGCTGTGGTCATGCCCTGCTCACCTGAAGCCCTGGGACAACGTCTCTGGTAAACAGACACGAGGGAGCCCTGGAGCAGCGGTGGTAAAGCGTGGCTACACAACAGAATCACCTGGACCCCGTCCCCAGAAACTGTCTTTAAAAATGCTGATGCCTACAGCCAACCCTTAGAAACTTATCTAATTCCTTGGGGATGGAACCAAAACGTTACTGTTTTAAATGGCATCAAGTGATTCTACTGTGCAGCCAGAGGTCAGGATGTGCTGCCTAAGGGATGGACTCAGAACAGCTTAAATGCCAGACAGATCTGAAGCAGGTATCAAGTAGAAAAATCTAAAAACCAAACGTAAACAAAGTGTGGATGATCCCAGACTCACTACACGTGTCTCCAAATAAAATATTAACCGTGAGAGAGCAGACAATTCAAGCTGGAGTACGCTTGCTCTCAGCCGCTACAGGGAAGGTTAACCAAAGGAAGGACAATGGAATTGGCTTCAGAGATAGGAGGACAATCTGGAACAGGAAGTATCTTCATCAAAATGAAATTTAAGAAAAAAAAGCAGGAATTGAGCTGATGGGAAAAAACATACCTCTGGACATCATTTTCATCACCACCATATTTGCTAGTGTTTTTCACAACCCTAAAGTGACCCTAAAGTGACCAGCAAACCAGACAGCCCCGAGCTTCTCAGGATGTAATGTGCATGCAAATTGCCTGCTGGGGCATCTGGTTGAAACGCAGACTCAGACTCGGATGCAGTAGACCTGGAGCAGGGCCTGGGGTCTGGCCTTCCAACAAGGTCCCAGGTGATAACAGTACTACTGGCCATAGGTCTGGTCTACAGTCCTGATCTCCGGTAATTTTCCCTTTTACCCCATGTGAAGGAAGCAATGGCATCAGAAGTTCCCAGTGACTGAAAGTGATAAGTACTACAATGAAACATTAAAACTCTCCAATTTGCCATTGTTCACTTGCTAGTAGTAACAAAATGATAAACTAATATTTAATAAGTAGAGGAAATAAGTAACAAATAATTTATATGAAAAGACTACAGCAAGAAGAACTGGATCTAAAAATTAGTTAAAAAATACAATAAATTCATCAAATATAAATTTACTATATACCACAGTCATATAAAAATGAATTAACACTAAAAATTTCTAACATGGCAGCTCCGACCATTTGATCAAACAAACTGGGTGAGGGCTGATGATGTTACCAGGACCATCAGAGGAGCAATGAGCAGCCTCAGGAAAGTGATTTCACAAATAGCCAGGAAGCCTGAAGGCACACACTGGTTCAGAGTAACAGAACTCCTTCAATGCAGCGAGTTAAGTATTTTCCTAAGAGCAAGCCAAAAAGTTTTAAAGGAAAAAAAAAAGTCAGCTAATAGTGTTACTATTTTTAGAATCTCATGGCTTTGCTGCCAGTCAGGAAGACAATAACTGGAACAAAGGAAACCCTTTAGAAGCAATCTCCTTTCTTTGATTCAGGTAGTACAAGCAGTGACACAGACTAACACACGTCCCTTTCAAGCCTCTGCAGTGTCCTCCCCAGAGTCAGTCCACCGTCACTGGGCTTCATCAAACAAGTTACAATCCAATCGACCATTTGCTGGGCAGAATTTCAACACAAAGTATATTCAGATTGTATAGTTGGCATTTTTGTAGAACTTGTTCTGAGGACAAGCACCTAACAATTAGCTATCTTACATCTAAACTGAAACCCATATTTCTCAAATATGCAGAGCAAAATCTCGTGTGGCTTGCATTAGTTTGACAGTCTGGATGCTCCATACCAGGGACTCTGATTTCAGTAAGTCTGGCTGGGTCCTGGGCAGAGGTATAAAACAAGCAAAAAAACTCCCCGGAAGATCCCCACACTCATCCTGGTTAGGAGTAATGCTCTGTGGATGTAACAGTGTTTCTCAAACACCATGGAAGTATCACCAAAGAAACCTATTAAAGTGCAAATTCTGATTCAGTAGGTTTGAGGTGGGGCCTAACGAGCCCCCCAGCGATTGGACCACCCTCTAAGCAGCAAAGGCTTGTAACCCAGGATGGAAACCACAGGGTTCCAAAGGGCAGAGAACGTGAAGACAAGGTGAGGGCCATGGCTCCCTGGAGAGTGCATGTCCCTTCCAGGGGAACATCTGCCACTCAGCTTCCCGCACCGGTGGAAGGCCCTGCTGATTCGTTAGAAAAGTCAGAAATCCAAGCTTTTTATGGGAAATCTCCTGATTAAATGTTAAATACCATGTAAGCCAACCAAGTCCAGTCACTGATTGATCTAATTAATCATTTATGTGAATTTTTTCATTTGATCCTTATTACGTACGACCCTATAGGGTACATATTGAAGCCATCTTATCTTCTACATAAGGAAAGCACAGTGTAGAGGAGAGAGATTAAATAACTTGCCTAAGATCACCTGCTCTGAGCAGAGCACGGATTCAAACTCAGGTGGGGCTCACCCAGAGCCCACGCTCCTAACCAGCGGGCTAGAACGTGCCGGTGAACGGGCAAGCCGCGCAGCCCTCGCTCACCCAGGGACTAGCCTGGCCCCTCTTAGCTTTGCCCTGTGGGGAATTAACTTGCTCCATGGCTTTATGTTCCCAGTTTCCATTCACAGCAACCAGCCGTCCCAGTTTGCCGGGGACTGAGGGTTTCCTGGGACGAGGACATGCAGTGGTAAAACCAGGAACTCCAAAGCAAACCCAGAATTTGGTCACCCTCGTGCTCATTTAGGGGTTATTTTTAAAACAACTTTATCTGAATTATTTCTTGAATTTACTATAGAAATTTTTAAAACCAATATTCACTGAACAGGTCCTACGGGAAACTCCCGTCTTCCTGGAAGAATCAGTGTGGTTCTGCCTCGCTTCTTTCCTGCATGGCCGACTCCGTGTCCCTTTCTGCCCCGTCCTACTTGTTGTTCATATTTCCTCCTTATTACATATAAATTTCTGCTGATAACTAGCTGAAGTGATTAATGGCAAAAAGAGAATACTATACGTGCACAGACACCTTTTGTACTATCTAGAAAGTAATTCAGCGTTAGATGCCTTGACTGAAGAGCAGACTACCTGCAGACCTCAAGCGTTTTCCTCCTGAAGTGCCAGTGCACTCGAAGGTGTCGGGAAGACTTCCTCCCCGGCCCCTCACACTCCCATCTGATTGGTGGGCTTGGGCAGCTCAGCCCCTTCCTCTAAGGAAACCAGCACCGACCCCAAAGGTGCTTCTTTGCTCCTCCACACCACTGGTTCTACATGGACAGGTCCCCACAGGCGAGGCGTGATTTTCCCCTCCGCCAGCGACTGGGTGTGTACGTTTATTTGGGAAGGCACAGCACTGGGAAGACTGTCCAGCTGCCTACCCAAGCCCCAAGAATCCCTACCTTTCATTAGCAATAAAGCTGAGCTCCTTGATCTCCCTTCACTGGAATGCATCTAGTATCTCTGAGTGGGTTCTGATCTGGGTGAGGAAGAGAAGGCGCTCTTGATGGATCCCCTAGAACCCAACAACAGTGAGTGAGCACAGCACTGAACTCACTGGACCCCGTACACAGAAACTCTAACAGCAGAGTTACCACTAAGTTTAAAGCACAAATATGAAACAATGTGTATTTCACATTTGAAACTTAATATAACTGTGAAGAAATTCTTACTTTTCAAACCCCCAATTTAAATTGGTCCTCACTGCCATTAGGCTTGGCTCTGTTTTTTAAGTGTTATCTGACTCTGCCTTTTAGAAGCAGAATTTTAATACTTGATGAGCAGACCTAAGTTCATCAAAGAAAAGAAAACTACATACTAATAATATCTGCTATTGGGAGAGAAAAATGGTGAATGGTTTTTCCTCTCTGTCTGTGCACAGAAGCCTACTCTGAACCACGCTCGCACGCGTCTGTCTCCTGAGCCCGAGCCGGAGGGAGCGCGTGTGACAGCTGAACACAGCGCGGCTCCACGTCACAGTCGCATCTAGGAAAGGCTCTGGGCCGAGAAAAACGGTTCAGTGTTCAGTGTTGGTGTTCATTTTTGTAGAAAACATATAATGTACAATTTAGTGTTTTAGCATAGAATTCATTAGCAATTTATTTTCATCGTCGTAAATGCTGGAGTTAGCAAAATCTTTAAAAACTCCAACTTTAGATATGCTAACACGTACTAGAATGGTAATGTAGGACATATTCCTTAAAGTTTTTTATGTCATAAACACAAAATAAAATGTGGCTCACATATTCACATGTATGCCATCTTCACGCTCCATATTCACAAGCATTATTGTGGTCACAGAGTAGGACCGTCTGGTGCCACCAGAGGCGTGCTCTGTGGGGTGAGGTAAGCAGCCGAAGCCTGTTTCCATTAAGTCACTTGAACTTCTAGTTCACTCCGTGTTCTACTCAGCAACAGATACACATCTGCTCACACGGGAGTAAAGTCCTGTCTTAGCCAAGCACTGTTCTAACCCTTCTCCTGGCCCTTCACCACACACACACACACACACACACACACACAGGAATACTACTCAGCCATAAAAAGGAACAGAATCTCGTCATTTGCAATAACATGGCTGTACCTTGAGGTTATTATGCCAAGTGAAATAAGCCAAATGGAGAAAGACAAATACCATATGATTTCACTCACATGTGAAATCTAAAAAAACAAACCAGTGAACAAATAAAACAAAACAAAAACAAGCACAGATACAGAGAACAGATTGTTGGTTGCCAAAGGTGTGGGGGTTTAGGGTAGCAGAAATGGGTGAAGGAGGTCAGCTATATGATGAAGGATGGTAACTAGAATTTTTGTGGTGATTACACTGCAGTGTATACAAATATCAAATTAAAATATCGTACACCTGAAACTTATAAATTGTTACATAACAATTTTATCCCAATTTTTAAAAAGAACACGTACTGATTACCATTAAGAATAATGTGTTTCATACGAGCACTAAGCACAGCCTTGACCTCCTATGAACACCGGTGATACGTTCTTATGTGTGTATGCTCTGTGTCGACACCACCCGGGACTCACACATGCCGCCACACCCTACTTTCTTACACTATAATACCTCCATATGGGACACTCAGTAAGAATCACTCACCAAAACACACCTTCTCCAAGCCTTACCTGGTTCTGGTTTCTCTGAAGGGCTGAGAGCCAGGTGTTGGTCTTCGGATAAAAGGCTCACATCCATGCCATACAGTGGATCGTCCAAAAAAGAAGGCCTTTTCAGTCCTCCGATGCCAAGAGTCTTCGACATAAAATAGTCCTTCGTGTCACTAATAACCCCGTCATTGGAAAACTGGAGGCCTTTCACATTCTCAGCTTCAATGACAAGAGCTTGTGACACGTACTGCCCAGACAAGGCTTTGCTGAGATAGTAGCCTGGAGAGGCTCCGCAGTCTGCAGTCTCGGGCGCATGTGCGTCTCCGGTCTCAGTGCTTTCGACTTCCGTTTCTGACTCAGTCAGTGCCTCAGAAGGGGTAGGTCTGGAAAGCTGGGGAGACTCGAGCGTTACATTCTCAATATCTTTCTGTTCTCTTTCCGAAGAAAGTCCAACTGTGGATTTTTGTTTGAATGTGCATTCATCCAGAAGATGCCTTAACTGTTCCTCAGAGAGAAGCGATGTTGAATCTAACTGATGAAACAAACCAAAAGTTTTCATAGTCAATTGACTGAGTAAACATTTATTTCTGGTAAGCTTCCAGTAACACAATATAAATCCGAATGCCCAGAAACTCCTTACATGAAACACTCAAATAGCAAAATCATTCATTTTAAGGGATCCAAAATAGCATGGGAAATGTAAAACATCCCTAGAGAATAAGTTGAGAATCAATTACATACTCAAATCCAGGAAAAAGTCCTGCAACATTGATGGAAATGAATTACTTCACCAAATTAAACACCAGCACTCTCTATACATATCAGTAACTTGAACCGGAATGGAGATACTAGAAAAGCACCTTCTATTTTATAAATCTTGGAACATCAGGAAGGGAAGTGAGCAACCACATCTTTGATAAATAACCAGGAATACTGCCATTATCTCCAGTAGGTGTTTCTCTGTTCCCCTACTCCTTGGTGGGAAGCCCATCACCACCCAATTCCTTAAGGGAAAAAATCTCAGGCAAACAGCACAGGCTACACCTGTTATTAGGGATTCATCACAAGAATAGGGATGCATTCATGAACCTACGTCTGTCCACAACTTTCAACAGACGATACCACTGCAGAGAGAAAAGGAAAAGTAAGGGGTGGTGCATCCTGAGATGTGTAGTTGCTTCAAAACCAGAGGTCTAGACAGAGGCCAGGGGCATTCCAGTAGCAGTGCATTCTGGGAGAAGGATATGATCAAACACAGTTAATCTCTGCTTGTAAAGGCTATCAGGGCTGAATGTTTCAACAAAGATCTTAAGGATTTAAAAACATTTTTTCTTTCAGAGATGTTCTCAGGAAATAAAATATCAAATGAAAGTGTAAGCTATGTTCTACAACGATTCAACTGAACAGCATGTCAAATGAATTGCAACAATCTCAAAAATGAATGGGATTGAAATATGCTGAATCACAATGAAAAAAAAATTCTTTCTCTAAAGAATCAGCGCCATCCTTGATTTACCTCATGGATTGGCTAGAAAAACACGAGTCCTCCTTTACAGGAGAATGAATTATCAAAGAACAGGAAGTCCCCATTAGAAAACCTAAACATTAATTGCAATGGCCTTAATTTTCACTCCAACAAAGGAAAACAATGCTATGGTCCCCTTTGTGGTGCACAGTGAGAATTAACCAGATATTCTGCACATGCAATGTGCTGGGGAGGGGATCACCGTTACTGGAATGAGTACAGTCAATTCCTCATTATTATGAAATGCTTCTAATACAGCTAAGAAAAAAAAATAGTATGTAAAACAAATTCTGTATCATGTTTAAAATATATCATGTGTTTTTGAGTTATATTTAACTTCCATAAATTAAAAACTAGTTATCATAGAGGCAAGTATCATTATGAGCTTGAGAGTAACAAGAAATTACCTGGGAATATATTGTTAATAATTATCTGGAATTCAAAATTCACAAAATGCACCCTAAGGTTAACATACCTGTCAAAAAATAGGAATTGAATCATATATTCACAAGTTCTACTCAAGTCCTACTCAATCCCTGGACATCTCAGGCACCCAGATGTGGCACTGTGTCCTATCAGGAGCACTCCCTTCACCCTGCTATGTAACCCTGGTCAACTGAAACATGAAGGCAGTCCCCACATGGCACTGGATACTTAAAATACCCCTTCAGAATCTGCCTATATAAAATAGTTCATAATGAGCAGACAACTCCCTAGGACTCAGAAAGAGTCTACTGAGTGTAATCCTCACCAAACATTCTCCCCACAGGCTTATCATATGAAATGTCCAGATACCAGGAAAAAACAGTCCATAGGGGAGCGAGAGGATAAAGAATTACGGCAGGGGTCTCTGGGGCGGAGGGGGAGTGAGACTGGTACATCATCTGGTATGTTCGACCGCTTCTGCAAATAGTAAGGTTGGTTGGTTGACAGTTCCGATGAGGTATTTGGCTAGAGGCACAGAAAATTAAGTAAAAGCAAAAAATAAAAGCAACTACGCACGTTCTGAACAAAAAGCTGTATGAAAAGGAAGGTGAGTTTCAGATAACACAGAAAATTAAGCAAAAGAAAATAAGATAATAATTAACTCTAGGACAAACAAAAGTTGTGTAAGAAAGGATACCATAGGATACGACTTGCTTTTGCTGTAAGTGATATTTACACAGTCATCATAATATGATTAGTGGTGATGGAGGTGACAAAAATTATGATTTAACTATTTGGGGGGAATGAGAGGAGAGAAAAGGAATGTTTAGAGTAACAAAGCTAAATTGCTAGCTATTGTCATAGAAAGTCAATATATAATTGATGTAATAGTACATCACCACTATTAACACAAAATTTTATATCATTGAACTTGGTTTCAATACTGGTCAATTAAAACACAAGTCGTTATGAAACAACACAGAGGTCAAGAGCAGGGGGAAGATCTAAAGGAACTGAAAGTGGCTGACTCTGGATACAAACTGAGAGGCGGGGAAGAATGGGGAGAAGGAACTGCCATTTTTGCTTAAAATATTTCATCACAACTTTTTCTTTAATTATTTCATTACTAAAATTAAAATGAACTTAAAATATAAAAACAAAATTAATTTAAATGTATTCAAATTGTTAATAAAAATTAATTTAAAAATAACAATCTGAGGTCCTGGCTGGCGTAGCTCAGTGGGTTGAGTGAGGGCTGCGAACCAAAGTGTCACAGGTTCAATTCCCAGTCAGGGTACACGCCTGGGTTGCAGGCCATGGCCCCCAGCAACTGCACATTGATGTTTCTCTCTCTCTTTCTCCCTCCCTTCCCTCTCTAAAAATAAATAAATAAATAAAATCTTTAAAAAAATAACAATCTGAAATATTAAAATGAAATTCCCAGCCAATTATATCCTTGGGCATCAAAAGCAGATCCAGGGGAAGGACCCACATTTGTAGCAAATTCCATGGCAGCTTTACAAGCTGAGCAGCTGTAGAGTAAATAACTGGGTGTTCTTGACACTTGGATATGGGATATGTGCACAGGGAGTGGAAATAAAGCAGTGTATCAGCACTGTATTATAAAGCAGAAAATGTGATGTCTTAATAACTATTAAAAATTGGTGTGCACACACACAAAAAGTGAGAGGCCTTCAGTGGCTTTGTGGTAAATCTGCCCTTGGGTGCTCCATGGTAAAGCGGACACGTCCGAGTGTGCGTGTGCACAGAAGCAAGCCAAGCTCCGAGACAAGCACCCTGACCTCTGGGGGAAGAGGCCTGACATGAGGGGACACAGGTCACAGCCTGGGCTTCGGTCCAAGCTTTGCCACCTCGTGCACGTCACCTACGCAGCCCACCCCCTGCAGCTAGGAAATGAGCAGCTGAGGAGGATGATCTCTGCATTCACTTCTAGCTATTAAGTGACTTTTTATGAATAACTACTTTAAAAAAAATAAATATAAGCATAAGCTGTTCTATTGACATTAGAATATCACCTGGGTAGAATTTATGAAAACCATAACAAAAAGTGAACTTTGTTTCTTTTATTTCTTTACAATACTAATCCTGAACTCAAAAAGCAACTAAAAATTCTCTGGTCTCAAAACATTATAAGTGAAAGTGAACCAAATACGTGAAGACCTCGAATTAAATTATTCAGTTACAGTGGTTCTGGGTGGCAGCACAGGTCAGCACCGCAGCACGCGTCACCTGCTCACCTCTGCTCCCCGGCGGAGCCTGGCCTGCAGTGTGAGTTCGGGCAGTCACTGGCGTGGGGCCACGTGGATGAAGGCCACAGTGTTTTGAAATAGCAAAGTACTACGCTAACATGTTAGTCACACATGCGGAACTGAACTACACTAGGGCTGTGTCACAAACATTTCTAACTACCCTTACTAGTTAAAGGACCATAACACCTTCCCTTCGCCCAGACTGCCCTGGAACTGCGAGCTAGTGAGCTCCGTAACTGAAGGACACTGTGCCAGCTCAGTCAAGTAACCATCTGTTCGAGCACTCACCTCGAAGTATTCATCTTTCATGCCAGTTCTAGTTTTCCCATACTTCATAAACAAGTTATTATTCATGCTATTCCTGTCCTTCAAAAAATTCATCATAGTGCATCTCAGTCTTCATTCTCCCAAACCAAAGCCCAACCTATTTTCTCTCTTTATATGAAAGCCCCTCTCTTCCCATCTTCACTTCAGCTTTTTTATGGGTCTTCTTTCTTGTTTTAGAAAAACACACACATTCCACAGGCCAAGAGTAAATGTATTGGATTTTCTCATCAGGAAAATAATGTAGAACACTTGTGGCATTTTTGCTCCTGCATTTTGCTGGTCTTGTTGGCACTCCAGGTGATATCTTACAGAACAGTAATGACTAGTGTTTATTAACCACCTACTCCAGTGCATATTACATGTATCAACTTCTTTAATCATCATAGCACACCTATGAGGTAGATACTATTGTTAATTTCCATGTTACAGATTAATAAACTGAGAAATTAAGTAACCTGTCCATGTGGTGGACCTGGGATTGGAATGTAGGTCTGGGTCCAGACCGTATGGGCCTAACTATTGGGAACCGCCCTGCCTGGTTTCAGGAGCTATAACCCACCCCTCCTCCATGGCTAAGGCTGAGTGAGCAACCTTCAGACCAGAAGCCAATAAGGAGACAAAGTTTATCTCCCTGGCAGGGGCGCCACCTCTGCCCCTTTTACTTCACCCTGCCTGGCCCCCAATGCATGATCAGTTAGCCAATGATGGGTAAGATTCCTCAAGGGAAGGACAACCTAAGACAGGCACAATCATGGGGAGTCCCAGGGAAGGACTTGGGGGGCTATAGTAAAAGGGAGTAATAGACCCTCGTCCCTTGGCTTTGACATAGGCTGAGTCCTCATTCTGTCTGCAAGAAGCCTCCTAATCTCTTGGCTGCCTTGCTTCCCCTGCCTGGCTTAAGCCTGCAACCATAACAGAGGGCAGTGCAGCCCTGTGCTGGAAAGGGCGGGTCCCCCAGGTGATCAGGCCTAACAAAGAATCCATAAAATCCTGTGAAATCTTATTTGCTAAGAATGCCCTCAGTTAAATGATAAGGGTCTGAGCAAGGTACGAGTTTGTTTCCCAAAGTTTTATAGACCCTTAGCTAACAGACCCTGACTCAGAATAAGTCCTCGTAGTTCTTTGTATGTCATCTATTGTTTGATCCTTACTGGCTGACAATGATTAATGAGCTTTATCTGTATTCCTGTGCAAAATGAACTCAATAAAAGCCCACTGAGAAAAAGGCCCTTCTCCTTTGAGAGATCGGCCACCTTTCCTCCCCAAGCAGATCATGCCTTGGTAGATTTATTCTCATTCGTGGAGGCCAGGGCCAGGGTGCCTGCAGGTGCAGCCTCCCCACACCTAACTACTAGGTACATAGCCCCTCACTCTAAACGAGTTCTCCCTCTACCATTCTCTAGATATCCTTTTTCCAACTAACATTCTTCCGCCCATTTTTCTGCCCATTCCCTCAGATATAAAAACACTTCCTGTAGAGTATTTGACTTAACTTTGGCGTTTACTACCCGGACTAGCTCAGTGTCTTATGCAAACTTACATAGTGCCCTCTCTTTTGGCTCATTTCAGAAAAACAAAAAAGACAACCCCAGCTCCATTCCCAGGGTACCTACTGTTTACACTTCTCCACCCAGATAAATACCAGTTTGGTGTAGGAGCTAAATCTGATGAGGAGTGCAGCTTGTAATTGCTGGAGACGGATCACAGCCTACAGATTACCTCACCCTCACCCCTGCCTCCCCTCCTGTGCTATACATCCGGAGTTTCCCGGCCATAAAAATCTCCAGTCATTCAGGCACTGGGTTTGTTGACAAAGCAATTCAGATTATGTCTCTGGTGCAGATAATCAGAAAGTCCACCATTATAAACGAGCAGAGGCAATTTTGTCCTTTGATGTAAGCATATGTCCAATGTTGGGTGGGTTTTTTTACCCCACAAATGCTGAGTTCCTAAAGACCCACCCTATAAAGCCAATATGTTATCACAAGTGAAAAAAGGGTAGAAAGCCAGAATGTCCTAAATGATTAACAAGACTACAAATAGCTTTCAATGACATCAAGTTCTACTTCAAAATAAGTAAAGAGAAAACATCCCACCCTTTGTTTAACTACTAAGATGTAAGTTTACAACTCTGTTGCAGCCACTGCTGGCAACAGCAAAGTAGCAATTTTAGCCAAGGATTTTTAGCCATAAGAACAGAAATCCTTCTCTTTGGGGGGGAAAAAAGCAGGCAATGAATCCTTTACCTTTTGCTTGTCTGGAAAACTATCTCAGGTAGAGGGGAGTGTTGTAAGCTTGAAGAAGTCATCTCATGGATACCAGCACGCAGGAAATGAAGTTTGGATAGGCCTTTGGGGTTTGGAGCTGAGAAGCCACCAGAAACCAAAGTCGTGCGCTTCATCATTCTCTTACTGAGTCCCTGTGGCCTCTGAACCTGCTGTTTTTCTGATGCATCCTCCTCTCTGCAAACCGCCTTTCTCTGCTTATTGATGTTTTCTGCTCTCTCACAACCTCAGCTTGCCTATGTAGCATGAATCGACTTTGGTCTTCATTCAACGTGCCCTTAAAAGTCTAGCACCCACCAATAACTGACCATGGTCCCCATGTCCATTAACTCAAATTTTCAAGCAAGATAACCTGGCTGCTCACTGACCAAATTATAAACAGATAATGTAAGTGTCAAGTACTCACCATTAATACAATCACCTGCAGTGAAGGTCATGTGGTATGAACACGACCACCCAAGTCCAAACTGTTGGCAGGATTGCAGGTTAGGGGGATTTCCCAAAGAAGAAGGCATAAGCAGAGCAAGCACCCAAAATACATCTACCATATTGTTAAACTACAATTGCTATGAAGTAAATAACCATGAGAAGGAACGTAACACTTAAGGAAGCTCTATAGCCAACTACAAGATTAACAATCAAGATGTATCCAAACTTCGCCAATTCCATTCAGTCTTGTATACTCACTAAAGAGTTAATTAAGATATGAAAGCAGAACTCCTTGTCAAAAGTACTCGCCTGTGGATCGAATGGTAAGTTGGACACGCAGCTGGGCTACAGAGCAGCACTGCTAAGTCAGTATGTTCCCAACAGGCTCGACGTGTTCACATCACTTCCTGTGTCTCTTTGAAATTTAGTAAGCCTAAAAACCATGAGGTAAAATGATGGGGTTTATGTGAAAGACTCCATCAAGGGTGCTAATGAGTCAAAGGATGAGTGGCCTTGTTCACCCTTCCCTTCCTAGGTCCTTCGCTCCCTCTTCTGTTCTTACACTAATGCAGCCCCAATCATATGAGCAAAGCCCAGCAGACACAATGTTCTTAGGAGGCCATACCAGGGACCAGTGGTCCTAGGGGCCAGGAAAGATCTGGCATATATTTACCAGAATATCCAGGGTTGTCTGGCCAAAGGAGAATTTGAGGAGAAGCAAAGGTCGTCACCAGAGAAAACGTGTAACACATTAGGAATGAGAGCTGAGGCAAGGCTGTGACCAGGAAGGTGAGTCAGGCCCCAGGTCAGCAGCAGGGAGGACCTGTAGACAGAACAATACAGACTGTGAAAACAGGTCAAGGCAAGAGGCCCTAAAGTGAGTTTGTGAATGTCATGGTGGAGTTGGAAGCCTACTTTTATGTGGGGCCTGGATGTCAAAGTAAGCATGTGGAACAAGACACCACCCACACACAGGGTGCAGATCTTCCCCAAAAGGCTGGGTGAGGCAGGGCTTGGAAGGGTTTGCCTGATGGGTTTGCCTAGTGAGAGTCTGCAGTGCCCCCGAGCAATCCGTGATGGTGCTTCTCAGCTCAAGTGCCTGAAGTGGCTCCACGGCATCAAGAATTCAGGCTTCCTGTTTCTATCTACCAGGACAAGAGCGGTGGGATGCCATCGGGATCCCAGTGTACTAGGGAAGAATGGCACAGGTGGGAGGAACTACAAGTAGGATGTAGGAGCCTCAATTCCTCCACCTTGAAAAGGGGCTGGGAACTCAGCTTTAGTTGGTAACAGAGGCGGAATGGCGCAGACGTGCTCAGAACAGACCTCGACCAGAGTCACTACTTTGATATCTAATATGATGATGGGTGAAAGAGGCTCTGATTTTTCCATTTGGCAGGAAAATTATCATTTAAGGCTTGCCAGCAATCGCTGTTTTCTAGTAATAGAGACGGCAAGCCCACTTCCATCAGATTCCCCTCACTCTGAGCAAGTCAGTGAATGACCCTTCCTTCCATCACACATCCATCACTTCCTTTCCAGAAACAAGGCTTGGGTTCCAGCTCTACAGCTGAAGAGAGGCTGGCGCCCCTGCTCCACATACTCCCAGCAAAACAAAGCTTGGCCAGGAGGCCACTGGAAATGAGGTGAGCAAGTTTGGATACAGAACACTTTTTCTGGTCACAGAGGGCTGGGCCACTCACCCACACCCCGTTCTCTAGGGAAATATATCCAGTGTGTCACTTTTACAGCAGCTAGCTCCCACTGCTAGCCAGCTTGCTGATTTATTGCATAGTAACCATCACGAAAATCATTTGCATAGTCTTCCCTGCTCTCAATTTGAAAAGTCTATTTTTACTATGTAGAGATAGTAAGATAGCTAATGGTCAAGAAGACCATTAGCTATTTAAATTCCTTACCCTGGGCCAGAGTCCAGGTCAAGCCCCACCCTTTGGTAGAAGGTCACCTGGGAGATGAGTCAAGTTAGAAAAATTCAGTAGAATACACAGGGCTGCTTCTCTAGAATGTTAAATATTTCCCTTGACATCATCTAAACTTCCCAGTTGAAGAGAAGGTGACCTCAGAACTCTGTCTCCAGGATCTTCAACATGCATTTTCTGGGCTAGCCTGTGGTGGTGGTGGTGGTGGTGGCGGCAGTACTATGGTCCCCACAGGATCATTCCCATTGAAGGCTAATTTGGGCCAGGTCAGGAGAGTGTACCCAGCAGGTGTTAAGGAAGATAAATGACCACCACTCAGATCCAGTGCAGGAGAGCCCAAAGGAGGTCATCTACTGCTGCTAAACCAGGTGGAGGTATCACACAGCCTAGAAGGTAGTACCTGAGCCTCACAGGCCTATCAGTGAGCTGGACAAGGCCTCCAGGCTCTGACCATGAGTACCACTGCTCCCCAGAAACATGGGCCCTCCATATGTGATCAACACCATGTTTACCAGATGCTCCAAGGACAGCTTTCCTGCCTCTTGCTGTGAGAGGTATCTCACTATTGTAATATTATCTGGACCCCCCCAATTAGAAAGAACACTCAGCTGAACCCTACCCACATAAGAGCCCCCTCACAATGACACTCAATCTCGGAACTGGAAAGGGAAAATGAATATTTTCTTGAATGAACAAGAAATTTCCTAGCATCATAAGTCCAAGGGCCAAGCTATACTGACATTAAAATGCTCCAATATGACCAGATTCAGTTCATTCATCAATCAGATCCAGCCACTTGCGTGCTGTCGGGCTGAGCAGATCTAACACACCTTGTGCTGCCTGCACAGCTGTGGATCTGGGTACCACCACTGATGACACTACATGGCTGTTCGTGTCGCCCGTGGGCACATCATGCCCCTCTTGCTTCCCATTCAGGACTCCTCTATTGCTCCTGAGGTGTGAGCTGCTAATGAGGTCTGAAATGGGCAACTGGCCACTTTCTTGTGAAAACTAAAAGTGTAAGTCTGCCCATAGAGTAGCCTTTGACTGGGGGGGAGAGAAGCCAATGAATAAAACCCTTTCCCCTCCTGCCCCTGGAAGGATTGCCCTGAAATGCAGCTGCTCATACGGATTCTCTCTGAAGATGTCCCACAATATCAATTAGCTATACTTGGCTGTCAAGCAGTGGTCAGATCAAAATGCATCTCTCATATTCTCCCTCCTTCTTTGTCTCCCTTTCCCCCGCACTTCTGCGTCTCTGGTGTTGCTTTCGACAGTTAAGTGGTAACATATAATCTTCTGCCTCAGGCTCTGCTGCTTCGGACTAAGGTGGTCACAATATGCAGTAGCTTTCAAGCCCTGTCAGGGCTCTGAAGTGGCAGCAGGAGCTGCACGGGGTGGGCCTGGAGCACAGAGCCAACGGTCCCACCCCAGCCTCTGCAAGCTGGTCAAAGGCTGGCAGGAGGGTGCTGGTGGGGTGCTGGTGGGGTGCCGAGACAGCACATCTCCAGCCTGCACCATCAAGGCCACAGGAGAGAAAATGATCCTTCAGGAGTCTTGGGGCTCAGGCTTAATAGCTGGTTCCTACTGGCATTGCTCAGAGGTGGGGGAGGGGAGCAGCAGAGCCTGCCCAAAAGGTACACTCAAAGACAAAATCCCTTGGTGTTCTGAGAGGACACTTGCCCAGAGCAGCCAGAGGGAGCACAGCTGGAAGAACATGAATTGGAGCCAAGGGGAGAAAGCCAAAGCCAGCTTCAGTTTGGGTGTCAAGATAAACAAGGAGCATGACAAACATGCGGTGTAAGAGACGCCGTGGTGTGGTGTCCGGTACAAAGGCACTTCCACTGAGAAGACAGGGAGGCCCGCCTTCAGTCTGGACAGAGAGCACAGGCTGGGCCCGAGGTCTAAAGAGTGTTCAGCAGGAGCAGAGCCACCCATGTGAGCAGCCGAGGAGGGATCAAAATGAGGGGCTAGGCGAGCCGTGCATGTCTGTGACATTCCTCCACACCTTAGATGCGTCTCCGGCACCCTTTCTCCATGTTGTTTTCCCACAGCATTTATATGCATTTGGGAAAGTTCCCCAAGTTAAGTGTTCCCTAGGCTGCATGCTATCTTTTGGGGGGGGAAAAACACAGAAATTTCCCTTTGGAGAGGAAATACCCTAATGACAACGTAGAGTAGTAGAGGGAGGCTGACATTTCTAAGTTGAAATCCCAGCCTGCTCTCTCCCCAGCTGTTCCATTTGGGCAAATACTTGACCTCTCAAAGCCTCAAATTTCTAAACTGTAAAACAGAAACAATAACAACTAACAGTTCATGATGAGTGTGAGGTACCTGTGTGAAGGTGCTTAGCACCACACGTCATGTAGAGTAGGGAGGACTTCAGTGGAGGCCGAGTGCCGGCAGTAACACTCACGCTGCAGCGTGAGAAGGTAGTAGTAGCGGCTACATGACCTCTCCCAGGAAGTTACAGACTGAAGTCTGCACATCCCAGTTCCAATTGGGCCTGCCTTCGAGTGTGTCTCACTAGGATACCGGGAACAGAGCTTTACAAATCAACTCACAACTAACAATCTGCAATGAGTGAACTGTCACGTTTGCTCTGGCAGATTGGTGTGGGGGCTACAGAGGCTGTTAGACGGTGGGAGAGGGCACACAAGAGGGAAAGGTGGATGTGAATCTCTCTCACCCCTGAGGACAGCCTACACTTTTGGACAGACACAGCACACTTCCTGGGTTAACTCAGTCCCAGGAAGGACACAGAAAGGGGCTGGTTTCGAGATATTTTTATCTTTGCTCAAAATAATCAATCTCAGGACTCAAGATTAAACTTGTGAAGCAGGGGCATGTGGGTGAAATGAGTTTAGCCCTTGCTTTGCACACACGTGCACACACAGCAAAGGCACACAGAGCGTGCTCTTCCCTCTCACCAGTCCCCTCTCCTTTCCTGCTCCTGTCCCTGAGGCATCCGAAGGCCTCCTGCTGCCTCTGCAGCCCACTCCGTCTGAGCAGAGCCCCCTCAAAAAGCATACTCGATTCCAACATTTCAAAATATCCTAGCGCCCTCCCATCCCAACTTGCCCACCCTGAGATGTGTTTCCTCGCTACCATAAGACTAAGCCATCTAGGTCAATGCAGCACCTACGCAAGGACCAAGCGTGCATTTCACAGGAGCCTCTTCAAATCTGAGTGACCTCACACAAAGAGATGCTTCTGAAAAATGGGAACCTGGGCCCCCTAGCTGGTTGGTACAAAGGTATCTGGGAAATATCACTTTTAGCATCCTCAGTTCAGGCCACACGGTCAGGCCCACTCCAGTTCTACAAATGAGGGGCCCTGTCCAGTCTCATCAGATTTGATTTTCCTTTTGGGTGTAAATATAGTCCCAGAGAGTTAACTCCACATTTAACTTGTTGATCAAGGAGAGCTATTTGTGACTTTTTCTGGTCACAAATAGGCGACCTGTGGCTCTTCCCAGGGTTGAGCAAGGGCTCCTGAAGCTTTGCCCTGTCTAGACATGTATCTGAAACATCTCATCAGCCCTGTGCATCCTGCATGGCGCACAAATCCCCACGCATAACATAAACACGGATGCCCTGTGAGCGCTGCTGCCCAGTGGACTGTCCTTTCCCATCTGCCAACCTGCGAGTGCGACCAGGCCGCCACTGGTGGTGAGGACCTGCACTGGGGACAAGGACTTCCCCGTTCTGCTATGAGCCAAACTGTGGGAGTCAAACTCTCTAGAAATAATAAAAAAAGCCATTCAGTGAATTATATCAAAATTCAGAAGGCTCTAAGCAGATTAATGCATATTTTCTCTTAAGTAATGCTTAAATTAAATTTTTTATCAGAGATTTCTTTTTTTACAATAATTTTTAGCAGTTTTTGTCCATTTTGGTTAAATTTATTCCTAAATTTAGATACATTTAATTTTTTAACTTTTACTTTATTGATTGTGCTATTACAGTTGTCCCATTTTCCCCCTTTCCTCCCTTCCACCCAGCAACCCTCACTCCCTCAGGCGATCTCCACCCCATTGTTCACGTCCGGGGGTCACACTTAGGCTAGAGTGGGGGGGGAGGGGGGTAAATGCAGACAACTGTACTTGTAAAACAATAAAATAATTTTAAAAAATAAAAAGGAAAGGAAATGGAGTAGCTTAAACCAAAATTTTAAATGTAAATATTTCCCTTCCTAATAGCAATAGGCTGTGTGAGAGGGATAACTCTCTCCACCTCACTCCCTGATCATCAGGTCCCATGCTAAGCAAGTGTCCAGACCAGCCCCGGTCACTAGCTAGACCGAGGTCGGGGCATGGAGTGGACAGGGTTTACTGGCCTCGGCGACCTTCCACGGAGCAGGAATGCTGACATACGCTGCTCCATTTCATTCTCTCCACTACCCAATGAGGGGAACTGGAAACTCATTCACCACACTGAATAAAGAAAGAAACTAAGGCTCAGAGAAAATGATAAATATTTTGGCCCAAGACTCAGAGCTAAATTAAAAAATGAAGCTAGAATATAAGTTAGGAAGGTGATGATTTCATCAGTGAATAAACCTTCACTTACGATTTGAGCAGACCAGGTAACAGTGCTTTAATCGCTGAAGAGTTCCCTGACATTTCAGGTCCCCGCGAGGGCGGGCAGACAGACACACTGGTTGGAGGGAGGGCACACCCCTGGTTCTCTCCACATCACCCCCCAGGCGACAAGTCACCCACCCGTGGGCAAACATGGCGCTGGCAAGGCCTGTCCCCCGCCCCCACACACTGTATGCCCCCGACTGAGGAAAAATATTCCAGATTCACAAAAATTCCCAAGTGCAATAAAAAGCCTATATTCTGGGCCTATTGCAGTAATATTCACTGCAAGTCTGACACAGAGGTTTAATTTGGTCTGTCATGAAAATAGAACTGAATAATAATCACAGTCTTTGATTGTGGTTAGGTCTAATTATGGAAATCTCCTCATGAACTTACATTAAAATTTCACAAGCGTGGCAGAAAACCATTTCTTTTCATAAGTATTTATAGGGAAAGAGACTTCTCAAAGGTTCTTTATTAATGAATATAAATACTTCAAATAAACAACAAGCCAAAATAGGGCCCCCACCTTCATGGGACATATTTTCTGATTATGTCGTATTAACCTTCTCCCTTTGACTTCCAGCGATATGCCGGGCCAGGCTCCAGCCTCTGTGCCAGATGGGCGTGCGAAGTCCCTGACTTGGAACGGAGTGTGGGTGGTATCGAGACTGACAAAGGCAATCGAAGTTCAACGTTGCCGTGTTGGAACATCACCTAACGGAGTATGTTAAAATATCTTCGCTGAAGAAATATAAAAAAGGCTGTGAAAGCTTTAAATCTTTGTACTTTCTTATTTTAACATAGAAAATACTATCTCTGGGACAGCCTTTATTTTTACTTCCTTTGAATCAAATTTCAAATTAATGTTTTAACTTATATATGCAAAATAAAAATCCAATTTCCCCTAAATCAGTTAATGAGAATTACTTTAAGGATAGTAGACTAAAATACAAAATGCATAACCATGGAACCATAGAGAAGTGCATTCAGATAAGTGCTTCCATTTGCTGGATGTGAACTCCCGTACTATAATTACCATTTTTTAATGTCCCAAGTCTTCCCCACTTAGACTGTCCTTGTAAAACGCCAAATCAACTGATCGGCTTTCTCTCACATCGTGTATACAATGTATCTGGAAATCTTTATGTTCTACTTCAAAACATATCCAGACTCGAACTCATTCTTACTTCCTCCATGCTACCACCCTAATCCATCATCCTTTGTCGCCAGATTGAGGTACAGCCTCCAAAACTGTCCTTACTGCTTCTTTTTACTGCCTTACTAAGTGTTCCTGACCCACAGTGATCCTATTAAAAATGCAAGTTAAAGCACTGGCTGCTTGCCTGCCTAGAATCCTCCAGTGGTCCCCAGCTCCCGAAGAGTAACGAACTCCCTGAGAATGTGGTTTCTTTCTTTACTCCGCCCTCATTCACGCTCCCCAGCCACACTCACTGCCCTGCTCTTTGCTGCCTTGACCTTTCCCCCATCTTAGAGCCTTTGCCCTTACTGTCCACCTTCCAGAGATGCTTTTCCCCCAGAGATCTTCACAACTTGTTCCCTCGTGCCTTTTAAGCACCTGTTCAAATGTCAGCTTCTCCCTGAGCTCCTCTCTGACAGCCCTGTGTGAAAGTACGACAGCTCCCACCTGCACCTGCATTCCCGCTGTCCCTTCCCTGCCTCACTTCTCCCCACACCCAGCACGGCCGTGCTCACACACGCACCCTTGTGTTGACTGCGCCCTGCCACTGGGACACACGCTCATGGGGGCAGAGGTGGTGACTGGTCATCTCACTACTCTGTCTCCAGAGCCTAGAAATGCATTTTTAACATGTAGGAGTTTCACCAATATTTGCTTAAGGAATGAAGAAATTTTTCTTGGAGAGGCATGTGCTGCACATACATGTGCACGTACCATGATTTAAGCACCCTTTTTTATTCTCTGGTAAAATTTCATCTCCTATTTGATGAGAGATATTTGCACTATTTGAAAACCGAGCAAATAAATTCAGAAATTCACTTTTTCTTACTCGTGTGTCATCATACTGTCACAAACCAATGTTCTTTTAGACAGCTTAGTGTTTTTTATTTTGTTAAATTTAACCTCTAAGAAGAATGTGTACATTCCCCCACCACCCAGAACAGTCCTGCTCGGGGCTGCCGCACCTTCACTCGTTTCACTCATCTGTGCGAACGTCCTGGCCTCCGGAGGACGTTCGCTCAGTGACACCCACACAGGGCACTCTGCCGATGTCACCCGCCAGCCCCGCGTCCACATGCGACCTTCTGATTTAATTTATCCAGTAATTCCATTTGTGGGCCGAGAACCGTCGCTTTTTAAATTATTTTTCCCTTCATTCACTTTCACCACCACACTATTATATGACCCTCCAGGACTGTTTCTTACAATAAAATAAAGTACAACACAGAGAGCATTTCTGTGTTGGCAGCAAGGGACTGAGAATGAAGCTTTAATGTTGAGTCGGTGCCAGGAGACTGTCCAGACTGCCTCCTTCCCCCTAGTACACCTGCATCTCATGCCAAGGCATCAGTGGCATCTGCTATCACCTACATCCGTATCCCACCTGCATATCCCACGTCCGTATCCCACCTCTGTACCCCATTAGCATGTCACCACATGTTAGACCAGCATGGTGCCCTGTGTGACAGCCAACAAGCCTATAAACAAAACAGTGACAGAAAAAGATATAACCCTGAGGCAAGGCAGTGCAGTTATTCTGCAGCTCTCACCAGATAAAAACAGACTGTTCAGAGTATTCTCAGCTTATTTCTCCAGAGTAAAGAAGCATTTGCCAGACAAATAAATGCATAGCAAATACAGGCATGTGTTAAGTTGCTCCAGTAAAGTGACCATATCTTGAATAGGGCAAGAGTCCACTAACTGCTATAAGGTGGTAATATTTCCTTTTCCCCGGTTACTCTAATAAATGCACTCAGGTCTCGTTAGCAGAGTCCTATCTAGCAAGTTCTTGACTTTGCTTCCATTTAAACGATGTTGAGCTTACAAACTGATCTCTGTCTGGAAATTAGGTGAGAAGTTAAGGTTTCCTATTATGATGGTTAAAATCAAGCCTCTGTTTGCCAGAAGACCCAGGATTTTGGGTTTGTGTTATTGTAAAAATCAAGTAGCACAACTAAGCGCCTATTCAGTCACAAAGATCCCATTATCCACAGCCATTCCCAAAGATCCCTTCTGATCATTTCAATTAAAATGCCCATTCTGCTGCCTACTGTGGTAGCCATGCTGCCCACCTTGCCTTCTGGCGGGAAGGTGCTGCTACCTAAGTAAGCTCCATCATCCCAGGACCAGAAAGCCCCATTTCAACTTGAGCATCTTCCACCAGCTCCACTGGCCTGTGCAGAATGGCCACTCACTTCTTTCCCTAGACGTGCTAATGGGCCCCTCATCAGAGTCTCATCAGGACCTTCTCAAGGACCATAGTTAAAATACAGGGTTCGATACCCACGATACATCCCCTCCAGCAATATTATCTCCCTGAGTGTTTGAATTCCTAGCTCCTACAGTCTATAAAGAAATTTCTGGCATCTCTGTGGGCTCAAGTCAGGTTTTGGTCAATACCGCCTATTTACGCTAGTATGCGGAATCCAGAAATTCTGATTAAGTGCTTCCACAGCAATAAATTCAACCCACCTAAAATTGTATTTTTCTTCCTTAGATATAGAACCTTCAAAAATCCTTTCTCACACATATTTCTCAGGTTTTTCTCTAATATCAATGTAACTGGCAAGGTCTTTCAATTTATAGCACCATAAGCCACCTGCTCTTAGGTTTGACTTTCTCACTGGCATCTAAATTTAGTTATAAATCTGGAAATAAGGCATAAGGCTAACTAACTTTGTGATGCAACTCCTTCGGGCGACATAAAACTCAATTAAGACAGAAGAACCTCATCAGAGAGGTGCACAGATGGTGCTCCGGCTGGCAAGGGTGGCTTGATGACTCCGGGGATTCTGGGTGCCTGAGCTCATCAGACCCCACCATAACCCTGTTCTCTCCCCAGGACCCCACTCTTTCTCTCTAAATGCCCAAACTGTAACATGAGCGACCTGGCTGTGAATTTAACAGACATTCTAATTTGGCGGCCCACATTCGGCTTTTGACCTTTTCAACTCTGAATAACAAAAGATGGGATTATTTTTAGAACAGTCATAGTAAGTCCCTAGTTTTTAATCCATGCTTAGAAGGGGAAAAAAGTTAGGAATTTGAGTTCACATGCTCTTTCCTGATGCCACCCCGCACTGCGAGAAGCAGCCACCACCCACCGCAGTCCTTCCACTCCGTATCCCTTCACATTAGTTATGGAAGCTCCCACTTGGTTCCCAAAGCCTTTTCCTTCAATGAGCACTTCATGCTAGAAGCTCACAGACAATTTATTTGCTTCAGAGTCTTATTCCTTAAACACCTGGACTTTTCACACCTTCAGCTCCAATTAAACCAAACAACCAACCCCAGTCTCCCCTCCTGCCATTTCTCTGTGGCTCCATTTCCTGCAACTATTTCTGGTGTCAAATTTCATACCAATCAGGGCTCCTAGTTGAAAATAATAAAAATAGCAAAACTGAGACTGTCTGCTTTACACTGAAATGGAACTGAAACCATGTTGGATATTTTCACCTAATCACTGAGAAAGCTAGAGCAGCTTTTGGAAAATAATCAGGAACAACGAGAGACTACCAACCACAACCGAAATCATGCCGCATGATTCAAGGCTGCTACTCCCACCGGACCACTGGGCTAGCGAGCTGGGCTGACTGACTGACACCAGAGACAGGACACCACCGTTAGAGCTGCTGTCATGGCTGCCTCGGTAGAATGACGTTTCAATCACCACTGCTGACACTGAGTGGATTCTCCAATATTCCTGCTCCATCTGTTAGCTCGGAATGGGGGATGCCTGATGGCCTAGGTCTTGCCCATGTCCTGTGACAAAGGTCAATAGGAAACTGAATGAATAGTGGGACTTCCCTTATTCTATGGTGAGAGGCAAGATTGGAATTCTGCTAAGATTCACAAAGTAGGTAATTTCCCAAACACAGGAAGAGGAGTTATATGCTAGGCTACCAATAAAAAAAAAGAGATAAATATCCATTACTTATACCTTCTTTATATTATAGGGAAGCATCATTACAGCAGAATAAGGCAGATTTTTTATGTGAGCCAAAGTTGAGTTTGCATTCTAAGGGAAAAAGGGTGCTGCACAAGTGTCATTTATTTGTTGGTGTTTGGCACCTGTGAAGAAGAGGAATGTTAAAGAAGTAAAAAGAATCTAGTAGAGAGTAGAAGTCCCCTTGAGTTTAACCATGCATATTAGAGAATCTGGAAATAATATTCTTGTTCCCTCATCCTTTTGTTGGTTCTCACTAAGGCTGATTCATTAAAATATTTTAAAATATCTGCTAATATTGTTCAAGAATGTTTGAGTATTCTATGAGGACCCACAAGAGAACATTTGCTACCAATTTGAATGGATATAAACATTAAAGAAAAGAAAAATTCTTATAATAATTTTATTTCATATTTCCCTTTAAATGTGTTCAGAGCACATTACAGCAGAGTATGTTGAGGTAATCTGCTCTATAAGAGTGATTTTAAATATTTTTTCCATTGGTGAAAAGCAGGGCATTTCTTACAAAACAAACAAGCGTGCAAAATATAACCAGAGACATAGAAATAAAGAACAAACTGACAGTAACCAGAGGGGAGGCACAGAGAGAGTACAGGGGAAAGGAG
The DNA here is from genome assembly GCF_004126475.2 of Phyllostomus discolor. Taxonomy (NCBI): domain Eukaryota; kingdom Metazoa; phylum Chordata; class Mammalia; order Chiroptera; family Phyllostomidae; genus Phyllostomus; species Phyllostomus discolor. Next base: position 153,456,478 of record NC_040903.2, read on the forward strand.
GGGAAGAGGCATCGAGGAACATGTATTAAGGACCCATGGACAAAGACAACAGGAGTTGCAGGGGGCACTGAATGTGGGAGGTGGGAGTGGGTAGGGTGGGGGAGAGTAATAGGGGAAAAATGGGGACAACTGTAATTGAATACCAATAAAAAAACAAAAGGTAGAGAAGCACCGAAATACACAGTGATCTCTCAGTTCAAGCAGGGAGGTACTGTATTTTGCCGTGTATAAGGTGCTCCCAAGTATACTGAGCACTCACATTTTTGGCCCAAACTTTCAGGGAAAAAATCTTTCATTTTAATTTTTTTACTTCAATTTTTTATTTATATATAAAACCACTTACCATACTCCAGGGTATTATTTTGCATACAGATATCATTATTGCATTTAGAGTTATACTTTTAACACATAAGCATAAAGAAAACACTTAAAACATTTATATAGATATGGAATTAGTACTACCATGTGTAATGCACATCCTTATTTTTCCCCCCAAAATTTGGGGAAAAAGGTGCACCCTATACATGGTAAAATACAGTATTCCTCCTTCTTGCTATAATCACCTGAGCATCATATAAGTATTTTAATTTCTCTGTTAACATTTGAATACTTACATTTATTTTACTATTGCATTTTGATTATAGACATCTAGAAGACAAAACACTCAATAAAATGTGTTTAGATGGACTGTAAGTAGGAGTGAAAGAGAGAAAAGAGGAAAAAGGATACAGTAAGAAGAAGATGAAGAGGGAGGTGAAGTGACTTTACTATTTTACTGTCTCCCCTGTGGATAAGTGTGTGTGTATATGTGTGTGTGCATGTGTGTATTTCTGTATAGTTTTCACTAGAAAATTTGCTCCATTTCAATAAAAGCCTTAAATTTCACAATTCTTCTTTTTATTGTTTTAATCATTGTTCAAGTACAGTTTTTTCCATTTTACTCCCATTCCCTTTTACAGCCCACACACCCATCCCTCCCCACTTCCTTCCCATTACCACCCTCCCCCTAGTTTTTGTCCCTGTGTCCTTTAAATTTGTTCCTATAAACCCTTCCCATTCTCCCCTGAAATTCC